>NC_089275.1:24079834-24736799 GCF_963678975.1 Dysidea avara
CTTGTTTCAGTACTTTTTATTGATGTGCTATGGTCCCTACTCTAGTTGAAAATTCCAAATTTTTTCATGTACTTGTTATATTAGTACACAATCTGATATGACCAGATCTGTAACAATGTTCGCACAAGTCTAATTTTACAGTAGAATGCAATAAATGCAATGGGTAAAGTATTTACAAATTTGCAAAAAAAATCCATAATTTTTTTTAAAACACGTTGTCCACAGTGAAGGAAGGTGATAAACACATAAACTTGGTAGCATCATGACCCCCCAAAGCAAGAGGAGTTCCAAAATCTTTGTTTCGTGTTATTACTCCCAAGGAGATGGAAGATATGAGTGTTAGTCTGCCTTGTGTTGGACAAATGGTACACAGTTTTTTTCACGTTTTTACCTTTGCCCTGGTTGTAGAAAAGGCCTGGAAAACAAAACTTACCCACCAATGGATTCACCTGTTCATAGAAAACTCAATGGTGTAATTGCATCTTGGTAGAGGACTGTATTTTTAAGTTTTAATCTAAGCACCTGTAGTTTATTTTTTGTATTGTCACTGTACAAATTGATTTTTCTGTTGATACCATTTTGTAGCACTGTAACTTTGAAAGTTGTTGGCGCTTCTAGAGCTGAAACTTCACATATAGTATATACAGTAGGATCTTAATTATCCGAATCCTCGAATACATATCTGGCAGTAGAAATGATTGTAGTATTAGTATTGTCATCAGGTGTATGTTCTGTTAGAGTATTTGAACAGAATCCTGTGTACTAAAAATGAATGGGTTCATTTTTCTTAACAATTTAATTAGCATCTGGTTGAACAATGGCACATGGGCGTTTATTAGAATACCCAGTGATTGTGGTATTAGGTGATTGTTGTAATAGGGAATATAAGGTGACTGCTTTATTAGGGTGTATGGGTATTCTGTTTTCATCAACTGGGTCTCATTAAGATATCCTACGTGATACATGACTTTTCCAAAGGTTTATGCCACATACATCAATGTACCAGCTGAAGCTTTTCTCTTGATCTTCCAGCTTTCAGTGGATGGTGTGGTTTTCAATGACACTTTCCTGTATACAAGCTTCACTTATCTTGTGATTGTATGTCAATACCTTCTGTCCACTTGCTGAAGCAATTGTTTGAGGTTGACATGAGCCAGTGTCTGGTTCATTTTAGAGCTGTTTTTTTTGTATATTTATTTGTACAACGTATCTGTCCTTCAACAAACAACTCTGCCACCATTGTGTAATGACCTTGTCCTTGTCAAATGCAACAGCCGATATAGTATGGCCATCACCATGTCTCACTGGTTCTGGGGTCTCAAACTCCTTGTAGTCACAATGTACACTTGTTTCTCACCATGGCCAATTATCCAGTCATGACTTTTGTGTGTCTGCTTTCAATCCCATTGTAGCAACAAACATCTCGTTGCCTCCAAAGTAAGTGTCTGCATCTTTTTTATTTTTTGGCTCTCTTGGCACATAAATGTCCTTTGGTAGACGTATGCTTTTGTTTTGGGCAGTCTTAAGCAAAATGTCCACTACACTGCACAGATTAGTTATTTGTAATAATATGCTGTACCAATAGCTACTATAGAACTAATTATCAATCATTATTACCTTTGTCTGCTAAATGCATCTCTGAATCATCTTCTCTTTAGTGTCTGCTTTGTGGACAAGGAGGTCATTAATTTTGTATTTTGTGGCTGTTGATCAACTTTAAAAGTTAATTTATTTCTGGACCAATGACACATTGTCGTCAGTCACTACTTGTGTCTAGTATTTTTACCTATATTCAGTCGTGGCAAAGGCAAACAATTAAACAGTGTTCCGATAGTAACCTCTTTCCTATACAATGTGAAGTATGCTTACTATCCAACATGTGGTCTTATCCTCAAACCTTTCTTCTAGCGTGTAGTGTGGTAATAATATATAGTACTGGTAGATTTCTTGTTCTTTGCATGTGGTGATCAAGAATTGCATGTCTTGTCTGAGTGTCTACTTAGCATCTTCTGTCATTAGTGTAGAAGCTATGTACTATAGTGCCTGCAAGGTAATCTTTGTAGGACACTGTTTGACTAAAATTTTTTGTCTAAACTGACTGGTATAGCTGCTTTTAGTAACTGGAATGTAATTTGCTTTCTGCCTCCTGCAGATTGGAAGGGCTTGGTATTGTTAGTCCTGCAAGTTACTTTGTTAGTATTACATATCCCCTTACCTAGTCAAAGTGTTGTGTTCCCAGATCAAAGCAAAACCAAACATTGTATGCATCCATCCATCATCAATCTGCTGTTTTACCTTTTTTATTGCCATCCTCACATCGTGCCATAATGTTAGCTGCAGAAAAAAGGTTCTTCTAGTTGGCTAACTACACTCCCTCTTTTTGAGCATGGTTTTGTTTTACACAAAGGGCACTTTTGTAATGCTCTCTGTCTCCGATATGGCTAGCAACCACCATTACTACCTTCAAGCTGAGTGCGTTTGCGGCAAACAATTCTCAGTTCAGCATGTCCCTGTGGAGGTGTACCTATAATACATCATAATGAACTAAGAAATATCACTGCAGAACTTCTGACTGAAATATGTGACATTGAACCTCCTTTATAAACATTGTCTGGAGAATCATTTGAATATAGAACTGCTAATGTTGAGGATGATGTTCATGTTGATGTTGTTGCTGATAGTATCTAGGACTGTGGACAAAATGAATTTTTGATGTGAAAGTGTTCAATCCTCTAGCTCCTTGTACTATTCAGGAGGTAGATCACAGAACTTTTACTCCTTAGATTTTTTCATGCACTGGAGGAATGGGTCCAATGGCTACTGTAGTTTACAAACGTATTGCTACTTTGCTTTCTGAGCACTTACAGTATAGAACACATCACTGGCTGAGTTACTACTGTATTTCTTTACTCTGCTTAGCAATGGGGATCTAATTCATCTTTACTTAGTGTATGCTGAGAGTTGCTTAGAATTGACTTGACTAATTTATTGCTATTGTTTTGTTGTTAAATATTTATTCTAGTCCCGGGATGCATACAACCAAGCACAATCACCAATGGGACAATCTACTGATAGGGCATGTACAAACAGTACACATGCATGGCCATCACAGTGTGCACACTGTGGCACATACAGTAAACAAAAGTGATGCATTTCCAATCCTGAGGGCCTGCTACTATTATGTTATCTTGATTACCCGACCATGGAAGACCACATTGTCACCCCTCCTGCATGATTCTCACAAGTCAAGGCACAAGCGCATGCTCTCACATCTATAGTATTGAATCTCATGCCTACAAGCAAAACAGTCCATAAAATTTAATATCTCTACAAAATTTGCATTATTCTCCTCGTGTAATACCAGTTGTTTAGTGAAGACAGATCAGGGTACTGGAATAAGACGTGGCTGGTGGAGTTGCCAAGAGCAGACTGCAATGATAAAAGAAGCAGAGTATTTCAACTATCTGTCACTTGAGTTAATTTTAATATGAGTAGGACCATATGTTCTAAAATGATCACATGATGCCATGGATACAATACAAGATGAACAAACAACTGCATGTGCAGCGACTGATCACTGTGAAAGATGGTAATGCCTTCAATAGGATGTGGTAGCAGACTGTAACAACGTGTAGACACAATACCATAGTTTAAGGTATGTGAGACAGCAGCAAGCACAACCACACAGCAGTTATCTGCCTAAGGACACATTTTGTGTTGTGCTTATTATCTTGCACGGGATGTAATTATGGCTGTATTTATATAGAAGTGCATGTCAGTGACTTCACTCAACCCTGGCACTAAAAGGTTTCAAGTTGAGAGCTATATTTATCATGCAAACTTATCACCTGAAAAACTGTGCTTTCTCCACACAATGGCTTGGCCATGCAAAACTACTAGTAGCTGAGTGCCAGTACATCAAGGGTGTGGCATTGGAATAGTGATGTGTAGCACAACATACAGGAGATGCACTTATACTGCAGAATTGTATGCAACAATGTATTATTGACAACACTGAAGATGGAATAATTCAGCTATCAAGCCAGGTGAAGGATGAACAGAAGTATACAAAATAATACAAACAAATTACAACATGAAAACATACTCTTAATCTCTCCAAGACTTGTAACTCACTATTCCACCTGAACAACTTAGCAAATAAAGACGCACTAGCCATAATCAATCAGTATTCCAGTGGCTTTTCTCCGTGGTTGCTAATCTCCTTCCACTGTGGTCATTGTGAATAGCGAAGTAAACCAGGTGTGGTACTTATTAGCTGCTTTGTACTGGGCATTATATAGAATTACAGGTCCGTGTAAGTTATAAGTACGAACTGGCATAAGTATTGTACAATTGTGCCTTTGTTCACAGACGAATCTATCCCCAGTTACTGCATGTCTCTAGGCCTCAGCTTTCGAGAGCATTAATTTTTGTTTATTTATTGACTAGGACCAGATCACACTACAACCAAGCGCATACTGTACACCAACGTTGCAACCTACCCGGCCATTGGGCATGTATAGCCAACACTCAGCAGTGTGTGTGCTGGTGGATCACAATAATAAAATACAACTTGCACAAAAACCAGACTATATTGAAAGTTTATATTGTAGGTGTGATGTGTCTCTAAAGATGACTTATCAGTGAAGGGAGGCTATGCACAACAAGATGGTGAAGGCACAATTGGCAAATGATCCCAATCAAGCCAATATGGCACTATAGACTTTATTGTAACTAGAGGCCACTAGTGATGTGTCAGCAAATCAGCGTTGTGGCATTGGCACTAGTTGGCACAATGATCACAGTCTATAATATTATGCATACGGCCATACACAACATACAGGAGATCAAATTGTTGTATGCAGCAATGCATCTTGTTTATTGCAGACTCAGTAAAAGGTGGAAAATAATTCCAGCTAACAAGCCAGGTGAAGAATGAAGATGTGCAAGTATTACATTGAAACATGCTCATTCCCTTGTTGTTCATGAGCACATCAAATGGTTGTTCACAAGCGAATTAGCTGGCCATGGTGAGCGATGTTGCTATATGCTTTGCTAATGAAGCATTTTGTAAAAAAACCACTTTTAACAACATGTTATACAGAGAAGTATGTTATAAACTGTTTTATAGTTTGAATATCATGTTTTTCTTGCAAATTCTCTTCACAAAGGCTCTAAAGCTGCTCTTCATTTTCATTCGTGTATGCGACTTGAAGGAATAGGCCATTCCTGGTGGTGTACGAAGCCTGTACCATTGTTTTTCAATCGTTAGCTGTGATTTCTCTCAATTTACTATGAATCCCTTCTGCTCCTGTAAGTTCACTGTCTGAGCTACCCACGATACCAGAAAATCCTCCTCTTAGGCCATCAGGCCAGCAGGAGCTGATCATTTAAATATATCACTGAGTAGTGTCCCTGTTGATGGAGATGAGCCATCACTGGGCGGAGAAGTTTGGTGAACACCTGTGATGCCGTACAGAGGCCAAAGGGCAGGCAAGTAAATTGGTAGGTCTTCTCATCCCAAACTAATCTGAGGAATTTTATCATCTTTTAAATCTACTGTACTCATCCGATCTTCTTGCTGGACCAACTCTTTTACCACCAGTATCTTGAAATGTTGACTCTTCATAAACATGTTCAAGGGCTTCAGGTTAAATACTGGGTGGTGCAAGCCATCCTTCTTGGGGATCAGGAACAGGCGACTCACAAACTGTTCTGGTGATGATGAAACCTCCTCCAGAGCTATCTTCTAAAGGAGCTCTTCAATCTATCAGCCTCCATTCTTCCTGAGATCCTTGCCTTGTCACTGCAGAAGCCCTCTGGTATGGCTGCTGCCACAATTCCAAGCGATATACTTGTACTACCTCCAACACCCAATCATCAGAGGTAAAGGTTTCCCAAACATCCCAATTCAAAGCCACCCCTTCAGCCACAAAAGATTTTGGGGGACGCCCCTGGAAGGCTTACTGCATGGCCTCTGGGAGTTCTGTGCTCCCTGTTGGGAGCCCTTGTAATACACTTTGCTGAATATTGAACTGTGACTTCTGTGAGTTGCACAACTGAGCTGGGCACTAGGTCCTCCTGCCGCTGCACTTTGTAGAAGTGTCTCTGGATAAAAACAATGGAGATCTCCTCCATCATCCTCCCATTTCCTCTTCTTAGAAGACTCTGCTCCTGACACCTAGTCAATGACTTCTCTGACTTGATCCTCTTAGAAGCCTTATCTAAGAATCCTGGACCAAAGAGCTGGGTCTCCCAACCTGAGAAATCTTCTGAAGCCAAAGACTTCAGTTTAAGATTAATTCTGCTGTAGGCTATTTTCTACCTCTCTTGTGAAATCCCATAAGGCTCTTTGGATCAGTATTAGCACTTCTTCTGTCAATACTTCAGCATCATGGTTCAGGAGATCACACCAGAGGTAAGCAAGTGGTCTCAAGACTTGTAATAATTGTTCTTGTACCTTATAGAGGGTCCTTTCAGCACCAAATTGTGGATCTTTTCCCTTTTCATTTCCTTCAGTAAGTCATCCAGTTGTGGAGCTTGAAGGGCTGAACAATTGGGCTTATAAAAGTCCGTCATTACAGCCTCTGTTTCATTGTCACCAAGACTGCAGTTAAAATGTCGCTCTAAGAAAGAAGCCGTCAATGTGGACAAATCCCATGTATTTTGTGATTGAATGGAAGGGTCAAAGTTGGAGTGCTTTTAAATCGCTTAGGAGGTTCACAATGTCCTTATTACTGTAGCAGGCAAAACTAGTTATGTGTTCTCCTTCTTCAGAGCTGTTGCTGGAATCGACTGTGGCAGTAAATAAGGCGTGAAAAGGCACGCGCATCCACAGTTTGGTACTAGATCCGTTTCCCACAGACATCCCACTAGGGGTGAGACAAGTGGCCCCAGGGCATCTCCTACAGACGTCTCACTAGGGGTGAGGAGCAGTGTAACCCACGGGTTCATTAAACCCAGTTTTTGTAGAAGCTGAGCCTTCTTCAATGGATCCTGAAGAATCTGATCAATTTCAGCCTCCTGACATTGTTTGGGCAAGATTCTTTCACCATCTGATTGTTTTTCAGTAGATTTGGACATAACTGTGCAGCGTGCACTACCATGCTGTGCAGCGTGTACTACCATGCTGTGCAGCGTGCACTACCATGCTGTGCAGCAAAAGGAAAAGGTGGATATGCCAGCACGTGTAGGATGATTATTGGAAGAAAGCTGCATTCTGGTTATACGTATTATGTACGTAATAGAAACCTTTGTATAGCTGCGAAGTGCTGCATTGTGTGTGCATAATGAGGAAATACCATTGTTACATGAAATAATTTTTGAATTTTCTATAGCATGCCTGCCTGGCCTGCCTGCCTGGTCTGCCTGCCTGGTCTGCCTGCCTGGTCTGCCTGCCTGGTCTGCCTGCCTGGTCTGCCTGCCTGGTCTGCCTGCCTGGTCTGCCTGCCTGCCTGCCTGCCTGCCTGCCTGCCTGCCTGCCTGCCTGGTCTGCCTGCCTGCCTGCCTGCCTGCCTGCCTGCCTGCCTGCCTGCCTGCCTGCCTGCCTGCCTGCCTGCCTGCCTGCCTGCCTGCCTGCCTGCCTGCCTGCCTGCCTGCCTGCCTGCCTGCCTGCCTGCCTGGTCTGCCTGCCTGCCTGCCTGCCTGCCTGCCTGCCTGCCTGCCTGCCTGCCTGCCTGCCTGCCTGCCTGCCTGCCTGCCTGCCTGCCTGCCTGCCTGCATTCAATAATGACTAAGACTGAGGGCTTGGTTTTTGTTGTTTGTTGTTGTTTTTTTTAGTGTTCAATGTCACTTACGTACATCACATGCAACATGGAATTACCTTTGTCCTCCTTTGTGCTTGCTGACAACCAAAGATGTCAATTTGTGGTGACACTATGGCTTCCCTACTTTTGTAAATGGAAATTCTTCATATTTCCATGGTGACTGGGTCAATTGCAGAGGCACTTCTCCTACTGTTCTTTGTTTGTATTGCTGTGAAACCAGCTGAACATAGCTGAAAACGAAGCGCGATTGCCACTTCACTTTTGTAATTAATAGTTGGGTTGTGCATTCAACTAAAACATTAACTGTTGGCACTATTCATTCTTTTGATCCAGTATGCACAGGATCACCGTCATAATCAAGCTTTAAATTTCTAATATTATTATACTTGTGGTTAGTTAGTACCATTATATTGTTGGTTCTTAGATGTAGGACACAACATCATTTTAATTGTTCCTACCTACACAGGTTTGACTCATGCCACCATATGTCGGAACAATCAAGTGATCTACTGGAATCACACAATGTAAGTTTGATAGCATCCAGGTAATTGCACGAATCTTTCTTATGTGCTTTTTCTTGCACTACAATACAGTAGTACTGTATATTAGGAATCATAGAAATTTGGACATTCTCACTAACCAGAAACCAGCCTTACAATACCTTCATACTGTCTTGGTGGTATAGCTAAGCCCAAAATTTCCTTCAATGCAACCAAAAATGCTTCCAATAAGTTATTACGGATTCTACTCTTTCTATTAGGTAAAGTTTTCTGCTTGCGTACTTACTAATTCCTTTAGACAACTTCATTTCTCAACAAGTAATCATAAGGCACACATTTAGATGTTACGGCAAGGGTATAATTATTTTTTCTTTTGAGGCAGCATGTGAGGGGCTATCACCAGTCATAATGCATATTTATTAAGTCTAAATCCAGTTTTCTAGACTGTGTGACGTTTAAGGTTACTCTTTTAAATGATTCTATAAAGAAGGCATCAAAAACTTTAGAATACTTAACTACGTAAGTTTTAAAGTAATCTGCTACCTGCAGATATCTATCTTATATGCAATTTCCTGCAAGATTTTTGCTAGGCTTATAACTATCAACAGGTTGTAACATACTAACCCTGGTATTTCATTGCTTAAAGCATGTCAGTACACACATTCTATATATTGTTGACCTGCATTCAGCATTTTAATTCTCTCTTAGTCTCTCCATGATGCCTTTTTATAAGCATTTTGTTAAAATGGGCATGTTGGTTTAAGGGTTGAATGCTAAATTCTACATCAATGTATAAAGAAGATGTGTGCCAACTTTTATTCTATTACAGATTTCATCTACTGATACTGTATCTCACTATAAAGTGCCCAGTCACTACTGCAGAAGAAATTACCTGTCACCAGAGAGTGCAGCCACTACAGATTGGAAGGGCCACCATCTACCACACAAGGTATTGTATAAACCGCCATCACGTGAGCTATATATTTGTCTCCTAAATGAGTTAGACAAATATATACCTCACACTTAAAGGGCGGAAAATACATATATAATGCCACACCACCTTCACATCTGAATACAGAAATAAAGGGTAGCCACCTGCATATATACATGCATAAAGTAACATGAAATGGGAATGCCACCCATGGCCACCCAACATGTATAGTGTATAAAGGGAATGCCACCCATGGCCACCAAACATATATAGTGTATAAATATGAGTTATCATCCATTGCCATCCAACATGTATAGTGTATAAAGGGAATGCCACCCATGGCCACCAAACATATATAGTGTATAAATATGAGTTATCATCCATTGCCATCCAACATGTATAGTGAGTGTATAAAGGGAATGCCACCCATGGCCACCAAACATATATAGTGTATAAATATGAGTTATCATCCATTGCCATCCAACATGTATAGTGTATAAAGGGAATGCCACCCATGGCTACCAAACATATATAGTGTATAAATATGAGTTATCATCCATTGCCATCCAACATGTATAGTGTATAAAGGGAATGCCACCCATGGCTACCAAACATATATAGTGTATAAATATGAGTTATCATCCATTGCCATCCAACATGTATAGTGTATAAAGGGAATGCCACCCATGGCTACCAAACATATATAGTGTATAAATATGAGTTATCATCCATTGCCATCCAACATGTATAGTGAGTGTATAAAGGGAATGCCACCCATGGCCACCAAACATATATAGTGTATAAATATGAGTTATCATCCATTGCCATCCAACATGTATAGTGTATAAAGGGAATGCCACCCATGGCCACCAAACATATAATAGTGTATAAATATGAGTTATCACTCATGGCCATCCAACATGTATAATGTATAAAGAGAATGCCACCCATGGCCACCCAACATGTATAGTGTATAAATATGAGTTATCATCCATGGCCATCCAACATAAATAGTGTATAAACCTCTGACCAACGGTATAAGTATGTTACATGATATGTATATATTTCATAAGTGTACAGCACACACACACACAAAAACAAACAAGTCTAACATCTTACTCCGCAACTGGATGAAGGGCCCAGTAGCAGAGAACAGTCTTTGCATTATATCTCCAAAGGATCGAATATGGAGAGTTGTTGGATCAATATTGTAATATTTCATAAGTTATAATGAACTTGCCGTATAGTATATAAAATGTAAATTAGCTGCTAAATATATCAAAAGGGACAATATAGATCATCATTGTAACCTCAGGCAAATATGTCCTGTGTGATCCTCTACTTCATGTAGTCGCCACCCAACCGATATAATAATGCACAAACTGCAGTGTACGTACCATTCAATATGGCTCCCACCTTTATCATGCCACTAACCAAAGTTTATTAAACTAACATTAATCATAAACTATAAAAATACTGTCATGTCATTAGCTCCCACCTGGGACAACTAATGAATGATTATGGACCATGTATATTGCTAGCAGCAAGTAATACTTGTCTGCATAATTATTGCCCAACTATATAAACTTCTTATTATAGGTAGACTATCACTGTGACAACTGCATTTATTCCTTTTGAATGTAATAATTGTGGTATAAAATAGATGATATACCCATATAAACAAAATGTTTATTACACTGAAGTACCCAGGTTTGCAGATAGCCTTTGGACTTAACCCACCAAACACAAACCTTGTCACCACCAGCCAACTACCTTGTGTGTTGCCACCATCCCTGTTTTGCCACCACCTTCAGTTGTCCGTTACCCCAACCCAGACCCCATAACTAACAGAGAAAAACATTTCATTATGTGGATTACACTAAATATGAGCTCAAGTCTACATTAAGCAGTATACACTGCATGGATCCAACATTGACACACATTTAAAGTTGTGGTACTGATTTTAATTCTGTCATGTAAGATCATCATCCCACCATAGTATAGTGATATTGCTGATCAAGTGTTGGGAAGTTTATAGTTTTAAGTACAGATCAGTACCAAACATTACCCTTAGTGTACTGCGTCCCAATCTTAAATCCTCACTTGGCAAAAGACAGAATAGATGCAGGACTATGATGGAGTGATTTACAAAAAAAAAACAATCTCGCTTACTAGATTAACACTGGAGAGAAAGTGGATATAAACATGGTCAAAGATCTTTGGCCTATTATCATTTATTAACAACCTTAACTTGCTACACTACAATTGACAATTTGATGGTAACAACTATAATAGTATTTGGCTCCCACCTGCATGGGTCAAAAGTGATCATTGACCACAGGCCAAGTATTCATGTCCTGTATACCACTACTACCAGCAAGTAAAACTCAGCTCTGCAAGCTGGCATGCAATTATTGTACAAATTCCTTACATAAATAAATCACTGCAGAACCTTCTGCGGTGTATACACATAGCTGTGTACTAAACCAAAAGGGGTTATTGAAACTTTACTTAACAATAGTTTGCTTTCAACTCCCACCAGCCAAAGCATGTTTTGTTACAAGTAATATAAGTAGTTATTACAACCTATTGTTAATAGTATTAATCATGTAGTGTTTCAGATGGTAGCATCACTACCTTGAGTTGTACTGTTGAGTAACAACAGGTTCTTACAAGATTACTCTCCATATATTTGCTGTGACTATTTACCTTAAGGTGCTTAATACATTTACACGTCTGTAGCTGTGTATATAAGGAGCGTAATGTTTTTAAAAAATGTTATGTATCCTTGGTATTAAACAATCAAATGATAGCATTTACTTAATTTTACTGCACAAACTGTATATATTGTATTATGGACCGTACAATCAAATCAGCTTGTCGAAATCTTTAAAAAGAAAGAAATACAAAGACCTGTCATACTTACATCCCACAGTATACATCATCATTATTGACAATACAACAAATGTATTAAAGATTTGTGACAATAATGTTACATCAACAATATGTGGATATCCATCATTACAACATAAATTATACTTGCAACAAAGCAGCTGGTCCAGATGGAATTTCTCCTAGATTATTGAATGAAACAGTGTACGAAATAACGTTACTGCTCACCTTCATCGATCTTTCAGTCTTTACACCAAGGCAAATTCCATTAAGATTGAAAAGCAGCACAAATCATGGCATTCTACAAATAAAATAAATAGAGCAGATCCTTGTGGGAACACATCATTTGTATTTCTTTATTTATACTCACTAGTCCAACCGCAACATCCAGAACACAAATTAAACATGCTTTTCACACGGATCCAAAACAATTGATAAAGTTTCCCATTGAAAATTGTGTACTGGATACCACTTTACTTTTATACTGGATAAAGACAAACTGTTTAGTCAGTTCTACTTGAAGGCAAAACACCGTTACTAGCACCACTTCTATTCCTCATCTGTGTAAATGATATACCATGTCAATGACATGTGGTTGTTCAGAATAATTAGCACTGAAGCCAATACCACCTGCCATCAGAAATAATCTTCACAATTTAAAGAAGTGGGCAAATAAACCCTCTAAATGTATCCATTTACCTATAAAAGAAAAAAAAAGACCTACATAAACATTATCAATCCATGGTCAGCGGATACAGCAAAATACATCTGATTGATGAGGACTTGTCTTGGCAAAGCCATTCCTACATTCATTGGAAAATGTGAAGATGGTTTATCCTCATACCTATTCTCTGTGAACTAATTTGCATATATAATTATTTGTGTACTTATACTCTTTTAATCAGTTCTACTCAGTAAATTACTATACAACTCAATTCATAAAGGCACTCACAGTAGTCATACTCTGGATCTTGTGGTTTCAGTCATACCAGAAATATTTGATTACAAGGCTAAAATGCAGAGGTGCCTTTGACAGACTAAGGAATCATCACTTCCAACAGAAATTCTATAACTGTTGAGACAAACTGGGTAGACTTTGAACACTATTACACAGGGAATGAATGAATTATATTCCTCAAAAGAAGTTCACTCATCTAATCAGATTCCTTAAGGTTGAATTGTCAAATTGAAGACCACAGACTCCTAGTGCTAGGGAATCTCATTGTAAAATTGAAGAATTTGAGCAGTTCATGTAGTAATTATCAGTTCTAATAGCAACACTTCTAAAATATTTCAAAATATATCACAAGCCGAAAAAAGAGATCATGTTGGTGTCATCTGATAATGGTAAACCTCTAACTGACAGCTTTGACAAAGCAGTTGTCAATATCAAAAAAAAAAAAAAAAAAAAAAAAAAAAAAGTTGTCAATATCCAATTAGTTGCTTTCACTATTCACAAATGAATATGTAGATTCTCATTAAATGACTTAAATACACTAGACCTAGCAAGTCTCCTGGTCCAGATGGTATTCCACCAGTCATGTTAAGACACTGCATGTGATGCAGAAATTGCACTTCTGTTAATCTTTGCTCAACCCATGTCAACAAGAGCTGTTCTGACTTGCTAACTTTACAACAAATAAGTCAGTAATTGGATAGATTGCTACAGCCTTTCTTCTAGGAAAACTGGTGGTGTAACCTTAGCAGTATGGAGCACATTATTCACCACTCAGATATGAAGCATCTTCAATTTTAAAGCAATATCTGCATGGAATTATGCAGGTTCAAGAGTCTGACTGTCACCTATCATCCTACAGCATCCTGAACCAAATAATTAAATGTTGCTGACACAGAAAGTATAGAGTGTTGTATTTAAAAAAACATGTTCTACATGGCTGTCGGCATCAGCGTAATCTGGGGTCCCCCAAAGCACATCACTCTCCCACTTAATGTACATTAAATTGATTGCCATTTACAAACAGGCAACAGCATATTTTGTAGCCTTGCAAGACCAACACTAGACCATGCAAGTTCCATATACAAATATATGTAACTTTTTCCAGAATGGTTCAAGTTTGATCTCTAAGCTACATTTCTTGAAGATGCAGGTGTCAATGTTATGTCATTATGGATACAAGAATGACTGTATGTATTGAGTTCTCATATCTCAACTATTGTACAGCTTGGTAGTTGTTTTGTGGCAACTATAAACATAATATTGTGAACTATATTGTGAATCAGATTGACTATATTTGACACAGTTTAGAGTTAATCAAGTGGCTAATTATAGCAACAGCATACGTTGATCATGTTTTGTGGGTTTCGTGTGTGTATCAAGAGTGTTCCTGTGAATTTCCATGACATGTCAAGTCTGTAGTTTTGTGCATGGTTATTCTAAAGAATAGTTCATGTGTGTATCATCATTGTATGTTATCACCTCCAGCCATATATAGCCATGAGCACCTAGTAATATTTTTCTTTACCTAACCAGTAGTAGCTTACTCAAACATACAGTAGTCTGTGAAAAGTTCTCAGAAAACTAATTCATAGGCACTTGCACACATACACAGATGCACATATGCAGTGCACCTTTACCCAGCATTTATATTATAGCACAACACACAGATACATTGCAACACTGTTCACACTGATACAGTTTCCTTGGCATTATCTATACCTGTGCATCTTTGCTTGCAAACCTGAATATGCAATTATACACATGCACACACATACGCATACGCAATACACTTAAATCTTGCATCATGACTACAGGACTTCTTCTGTAAATACTTTCAGGGTGACCATACAATGAATTATTTAATGGCACTGACTGCTTTAGAAAATTAGTCTCTTAATACTTAATAACTTTACCACGGTGTTATTCATTCAAAACCTAGGAATGGTTTTCCAGTCTCCGTGATTTTTCATTTTAATTATACTGCAGAAAAGACAAATGTTTGTCCCTGCTATGTTAACCATTTAAGGATATGCTTAGTTATGAGCAATAGCTCATACAATGAATATGGAAAGAGTTTTACTTAGTGCAACTATGAGATGCTGCCAAAGGACGTAATTCTACACAATTGGCAAGCTAAGTGCACATATGCATTCACTATACAAACACAAGACTTATCATACACAGGATACACTGATCAAATGATAACTCCAGGGAGTAAGGTTGGTACTTTTCCCAAATGCATACACAAATGTTACATTCTTGGAAAGCGCTACAATGGTCAAGCCAGATATGTATGCTTGCACACACACACACACACGCACGTACACACACACACACACGCACACACTTGAACTGGAACTGAATTTGAAGCCAGACATCCTGGGATGATGCTGTCCAACAGAGGATGTGTCCTCTTTGTCAATGATGAAGACAGGTTGTAGTAATTTCTGTGCCTTATTTTGTCTGTTTCCTTTGAAACAATCAATGGCAGGTGGTACATATAAATGGTTTATTCAAAGGTGGAGCCATCACATGCTGATCAAGTCCTTCATTGCAAAAAATTCTCCATCTGGTATGATGTCTGGCTACTTTATACCAAGTTGACTCATCTACTCAATACTTCTTCATATCTGTCCCACCAATGTTGCTTAATTGACACCATGAGCAGGGTGCTTCTGAGGGTTTATTCGAAGGTGGAGCCATCACATGCTGATCAAGTCCTTCATTGCAAAAAATTCTCCATCTGGTGTGATGTCAGGCTAATTTATACTTTATACCAAGATGACTCATCTACTCAATACTTCTTCATATCCTGACAGACCTTGTCCCACTAATGGAGCTTAATTGACACCATGAGCAGGGTGCTTCTGAGGGAGCCAACCAAACAATAGCTTTTTGGGTTGCCTTATGTCAGGCATTTGGGCAACATGTCCTAACCATCTTGATATATACAATATTAACACTTCACCAATAGACTCAATCATTCCAAATCTGCCAGCTAGCTCAGCAATAGTGAGGTACTCCTTTAGGTCTACTAATACCCAAAATGCAACATATATATCTCCAGTGAAACCTACCCAACTTACTAACCAACTCTAGGGTGGGGCCCATGTTTCAGCACCATAAAGCAACACTTCCAATACAACATATCTTTACACTGTTCTCTTAGTCTCCAGTATGAAATCTGATGCAGTAAACAAGACTGCCAAATGTTCTGGAAGCTTGTGCAATCCTACAACTAACCTCACCAGCTACTCCACTACATGTTTCAACCAATGATGCCAAGTGTTTAAACTGATTAATCACTTCAACTACATACCATGCAATACTAATGGAACCAAGTCATATTCAGTGAGACCAATCCCAGCAACTAGTAGCTTTGTCTTAGTAAGACCAAGCTCACCAGCTACTTTGTGTATCCTAGCAGCCATGACCAGATCCTCTCTACAAGAACACACCAGCACACACACACATACACACACACACGCTAAGGACAAGTTGGAGCACAGAAGCAAAATTGGCAAGGTTGCATGACCTTTCCAAGTGCATAAAGAAACAGGACAAGATGTTTATTCCAACAATTGGCAAGATCATTATACCTTGTCTAAATTCACGCAACTTACTAACCAACTCTAGGGTGGGGCCCATGTTTCAGCACCATAAAACAACACTTCCAATACAACATATCTTTACACTGTTCTCTTAGTCTCCAGTATGAAATCTGATGCAGTAAACAAGACTGCCAAATGCTCTGGAAGCTTGTGCAATCCTACAACTAACCTCACCAGCTACTCCACTACATGTTTCAACCAATGATGCCAAGTGTTTAAACTGATTAATCACTTCAACTACATACCATGCAATACTAATGGAACCAAGTCATATTCAGTGAGACTAATCCCAGCAACTAGTAGCTTTGTCTTAGTAAGACCAAGCTCACCAGCTACTTTGTGTATCCTAGCAGCCATGACCAGATCCTCTCTACAAGAACACACCAGCACACACACACACACACACACGCTAAGGACAAGTTGGAGCACAGAAGCAAAATTGGCAAGGTTGCATGACCTTTCCCAAGTGCATAAAGAAACAGGACAAGATGTTTATTCCAACAATTGGCAAGATCATTATACCTTGTCTAAATTCACGCATGTACTGTACAACATATCAATTAAATGGAAACTACAAAAGATTCTTCTTACACTCTAAGCAAATGGCAAGGTTGTTCTTCCTTGCTCAGGTCCATGAGGAACAATACATAATTATGCTAATATAACTTGGAAACCACATGCACAAAATACATATGACATGCATCAATTAAATGGAAATATGTACTATTGTCTCCAAGCAATTAGTAAGATTGAGGTACATACTCAAGTGCATATACACGTACACACATGCAAACACAATACAAACTGGCTGTGCAAAGAAATTACCACACAATTAAGATATGGTTTTGCCAAATGTGTCAAGGCACAATCAAGGCACAAGGCACAATCTATTTGATACATGTAAATTAATTGCTCCATGGTGAAAAAAAAAAAAAAGAATGAAAAAAAAAAAAAAGAAAGAAAAAAAAAAAAAAAAAAAAAGGTGATGCATTATGTGGTGTTGTACATAAGAGCTTATTTTATTAGAGTTATCTTGTACAGAGCTACAGACTTGGTTTGTGGTGGAGGTTTATAGTAAATGCTTTTTGTTGCATTTTACGATTTCTCACTTGATATGTTCACGATTTGCTTATAGTAATCAGAGGATGGTTACAAGTATACAATGTCAATTTTAACAATAAAGGCATAATGACTGGACATACCTGCCAAAATGTAACAGATATTCAGCTTTTCCATCTTTAGATTAATTGAAACCTGAAGATATTCAAGATTTGTCCATCTTTAGATTAACCTGAAGATGTCATGTTTTTACATCTTTATATAATCAGAAGAATTTGGAGTAAAACCTAACAAGAAATTCTGATTGTACCTGCTGGAAATGTGGAGTTTCTTGGATTGAAATGTCAATACAGAGTAGAGAACAACAAATTATTTGATGCAAATCAAAGGTAAGGATTTTGTGTTAGTAATAGATATGAATTCATCTGTTGCTGTTTCGATATAGATTATTTGAGAACTAACAGGCACAAACTAAGTGAAACAGAATGTGTCAGTCATCACACATCAATGACAAGTAGTTTCAACCCACTTGTAGGTGCGTAATAATATAAACCATGTATACATTCCATGTTGTGTGATGAATATTCACTGTTATATTAACTTGTGTTAACTGTAATACACAATTTTTGTTACAGGTGGACTTGTATTACAACAAACATTTGGAAGTTGAACAACTAGGATAAAGGATCACACAGACATGATCCATTGCCAGCAATACCTGCTGAATTTTTCAAAGGTGTTTGATACAGTTTCTCACCAGCACCTATATTACAAGTTGCATCATTATGGCATTAGAGGCAACCTTCTAGAATGGTTAAAGCACTTTCTTTCAGGGAGACATCAATGGGTAATAGTAAACGTTGACCCTGTTGATGTAGCATCTGGGATCCAACAGGACACTGTGCTGGCTCCTTTGTTGTTCTTATGATTCATAAATGACTTACCTAATAATATCATCTCATCGGTCAGACTATATATATGCTGATGATGTCATTCTTTACAGACCCATTCATTCAGAAGAAGACTGTCACTTCTCCTGCAGGACCCACACACACTAGAAGAGTGTGCAACCAAGTCATTTAACATAATCCTATCCGTTTTCAATACATTTTACACAATTAAGTTATAGTGAAATAGAACACACAAAATACTCAGACATAGTTATTGATTCCAAACTATCATGGTTACAACATATTTGAGAAGTTACCAATAAAGCTAACAAAGTTTTCTACAATGCAACCTCTAGAATTGTCCGGTATCTGTCAAGGCCTACTGTTATATATATATATAGTCTCCAATTTTGGAGTATGCTTGGGCACCACATATGCAAAAGGATATATCTAGCACTGAGTCAGTATACAGAGATGTGTTGTAAGGTTTCATTATTCCTATCACTGAAGTGTTACAGAAATACTAGACTGGCCAACTCTACTACGCTGTTGAGACCAACTAACACTATTGCTATGTTGATAATTCAGAATCGTATTGACATACCTGACACCTACCTTACCCAGTTACATGTACTTATCACCTGCAGGGTCACTTATTGAAGTTTCAGCAGCCAGCCACTCTTCCAATGCAGTTTGGTGTATTCACATCACATAAGGGAATAGTGAGCATTTTTAAATTCAGACAACTATGTAGCTATGAATTATTGTTGTATTTAAAGTAGTAAAAACAAAAGTGATAAATAATATCAGCTGTCAACCTAGAAGATATGTATCAGCTGTTAACTGAATTTTTGAATGATTTAACACCTTAAGATATGAGGTGAGAATTTCATGAGGTGGGAAATTCAATCAAACAAAACAAGATAAAATACTTGGTCAGTGGCTATCAAATAAGGTGGGAGCCATATTCCTTTCTACTTCTGGTATTCTATGCAGAATTATGTGGGAGCAAGACAGTAATTTTGAAATTAAAGTACATTTACTGAATTTTAAAATGATTTAACACTTCAAGATATGAGGTGAGAATTTCATAAGGTTGGAAATCCAATCAAATACTTAGTCAGTGGCTATCAAATAAGTGGGAGCCATATTCCTTTCTACTTCTGGTATTCTATGCAGAATTATGTGGGAGCAAGACAGTAATTTTGAAATTAAAGTACATTTACTGAATTTTCAAATGATTTAACACTTCAAGATATGAGGTGAGAATTTCATAAGGTTGGAAATCCAATCAAATACTTAGTCAGTGGCTATCAAATAAGGTGGGAGCCATATTCCTTTCTACTTCTGGTATTCTATGCAGAATTATGTGGGAGCAAGACAGTAATTTTGAAATTAAAGTACATTTACTGAATTTTCAAATGATTTAACACTTCAAGATATGAGGTGAGAATTTCATAAGGTTGGAAATCCAATCAAATACTTAGTCAGTGGCTATCAAATAAGGTGGGAGCCATATTCCTTTCTACTTCTGGTATTCTGTGCAGAATTATGTGGGAGCAAGACAGTAATTTTGAAATTAAAGTACATTTACTGAATTTTCAAATGATTTAACACTTCAAGATATGAGGTGAGAATTTCATAAGGTTGGAAATCCAATCAAATACTTAGTCAGTGGCTATCAAACAAGGTGGGAGCCATATCTGTATTGTGAAAACTGTAAAGGGCATAAATGCAACTCAATTTAAGAGTAATTTTTTCAATTCTAAGGAATTCAATGGTGAAGTGGCTATAAATCATTCATCTCCTCCTGGTAAAACAAATAGTTGATGGCTGCTAAACAACAGGTGAAGGCAAGCCTGCAGTTATGTATTATTCATAAACACAAACTAAACTGGGTCAATAGATTAGCTATTTGGTGGCTAAACTGGTGGAAGGTGGTGACAAGCAAAACTTATCAGAATTAAAACACTGCTTCAAATGCTATCAAAGGTGTGGTAACTATAGGTTGGTTGCTCTAAAGCAAGAATTAGTCTTTCAAACAGAAGAAATACAATATGTAAATAGTGGCTACAGATACAAATTTTACAGTTGTGTTAATCCCTGCAAACAAACTGTTGCTATAAAGGGTCTCTTCCAAACTGGTCATACAAGTAAGTATCAAATTGTTGGCTATTATGCAATAAGTGATGGTAGCTACTAATGTACTTGCTAGCTATTATTCAACAGATGGTGGCAAGCAAAAACTTAGAAAATGTGTAAGTACAGCTGTTGTGACAGCTACAAGTGATCTCTACCAAACTGGCTGACTCAACTGGTTGTTACAATTGCTGGCTTTTATGTAGCATGTGGCATCAAGCCACAAACAAGAAAATAAAAAGTCCAGTATTTAGCTGTTGTGATTACTACAAATGATTTCTTTCAAAATTGCCTGCTCTTATGCAACATAGGTGGTAAAAACGGCCGCTACCATTCATTATACAGATAACAACTGTGGTGGCACAAGCAAGAGCTACTGGTATTAGCAATCCTTACAAGCAGGTGGCTATTTTTCAGTTGTGGCATAAACTAAGATTAGGTTTAATATTGGCTACAGCTTGTAATATACACAAAGTTATACATATGTGGTGGCAAGGCTGAACCTAACAAACAACTAACAGTTTATTAGAGGTGGCATATTGGCTGTTTGCAACTAATAATTGTGGTGGCACAAGCAGGAGCTACCGATTCATTCCAATGTTAATGGTAGTGACAATCCTAATTCCTAACAAGCAGGTGGCTATACAATTTCAAACTATTTTATAACAAAGATTAGTCTACAGCTTATAAATTTATTTGTATGTGGTGGCAAGGCTGAACCTAACATATAACTAACAGTATATTAGAGGTGGCATATTGGCTATTTACAGCTAGTAATTATGGTGGCACAAGCAAGAGCTACTATTTCATTCCAATTTTATCTCTGTTGGCAATCCTTACAAACAGGTGGCTGTTCAATCTCAAACATTTTGTGAAGACAGCATAGTGGTGGAAAGGTAGCAGAGGTGGCAGAAGCTAAGATTAAGTGCTTAAAACAGGCAAGAACTACTAATTTTAATGGTACTGGTAATCTCAAACACACCATATTGGTTATTTGCAGCTAATAATTGTGGCACAAGCAAGAGCTACCGATTCATTTCCAATGTTAATGGTCATAGCAATCCTAATTCCTAACAAGCAGGTGGCTATACAATTTCAACTATTTTAATATTTTATAAAGGTTTACAAATTCCAACAGTGGTGGCACAAGCAAAGTAATGGTAATGGTAGTGGCAATCCTAATTCCTAACAAGCAGGTGGCTATACAATTTCAAACTATTTTATAAAGGTTTACAAATTTTAACAGTGGTGGCACAAAAAGGAGCTACCTTCCAATTTTAATGGTAGTGGCAATCCTAATTCCTAACAACATTCCAATGGGCAATCCTAATTCCTAACAAGCAGGTGGCTATTCATGCCAATTTTAACTATGTTGGCAATCCTTACAAACAGGTGGTTATTTAATCTCAAACATTTCCTGAAGACAGCATAGTGGTGGCAAATTATCAGATTCGTTACTGTATTGGCAATCCTTGCAAGCAGGTGGCTATTTTTCAGTTGTGGCATAAACTAAGATTAGTCTTAATATTGGCTATAGCTTATAATTTATGCAAATTTATACGTATGTGGTGGCTAGCTACTGATTCATTCCAATGTTAATGGTAGTGGCAATCCTAATTCCTAACAAGCAGGTGGCCATACAATTTCAAACTATTTTATAAAGGCTTGCAATTTTAACAGTGATGGCACAAGCAAGAGCTATCGATTCATTCCAATGGGCAATCCTAATTCCTAACGAGCAGGTGGCTATACAATATCAAGTTATTTTGGCTTATAATTTTAACAGTGGTGGCATAAACAAGAGCTACCAATTCATTCCAATGTTAATGGTAGTGGCAATCCTAATTCCTAACAAGCAGGTGGCTGTACAATTTCAAACTGTTTTATAAAGGCATACAATTTCCACAGTGGTGGCATAAACAAGAGCTACCAATGTTAATGGTAGTGGCTCAAGAGCTACCAATTCATTCCAATGGGCAATCCTATTTCCTAACAAGCAGGTGGCCATACAATTTCAAACTATTTGGCTTACAATTTTAACAGTGGTGACACAAACAAGAGCTACCGATTTATTCCAATCCTAATGGTAGTGGCAATCCTAATTCCTAACAAGCAGGTGGCCATACAATTTCAAACTACTTTATCCTAATTCCTAACTGTTTTATAAACAAGAGCTACCGATTCATTCCAATGTTATTGGTAGTGGCAATCCTAATTCCTAACAAGCAGGTGGCTGTACGATTTCAAAATATTTTATAAAGGCTTACAATTTTAACAGCGGTGGCACAAACAAGAGCTACCAATTCACTTCAATGTTAATGGTAGTGGCAATCCTAATTCCTAACAAGCAGGTGGCTATACAATTTCAAGCTATTTTGGCTTACAATTTCAACAGTGGTGGCCATTCATTCCATTGTGGTAGTGACAATCCTAATTCCTAACAAGCAGGTGGCTGTACAATTTCAAACTATTTTCAAGAGCTACCGATTCATTCCAATGTTATTGGTAGTGGCAATCTATTTTATTAAGACTTACAATTTTAACAGTGATGGCACAAGCAAGAGCTACCGATTCATTCCAATGTTATTGGTAGTGGCAATCCTAATTCCTAACAAGCAGGTGGCTGTACGATTTCAAAATGTTTTATAAAGGCTTACAATTTTAACAGCAGTGGCACAAACAAGAGCTACCGATTCACTTCAATGTTATGGTAGTGACAATCCTAATTCCTAACAAGCAGGTGGCCATACAATTTCAAACTATTTTTATTTCAAACTATTTTATAAAGGCTTAAAAGTTTAACAGCGGTGGCACAAACAAGAGCTACCGATTCACTTCAATGTTAATGGTAGTGGCAATCCTAATTCCTAACAAGCAGGTGGCCATACAATTTCAAACTATGTTTTATTTCAAACTATTTTATAAAGGTTTAAAATTTTAACAGCAGTGGCACAAACAAGAACTACCGATTCACTTCAATGTTAATGTTAGTGGCAATCCTAATTCCTAACAAGCAGGTGGCTATACAATTTCAAACTATTTTGGCTTACAATTTCAACAGTGGTGGCCATTCATTCCATTGTGGTAGTGACAATCCTAATTCCTAACGAGCAGGTGGCTGTACAATTTCAAACTATTTTCAAGAGCTACCGATTCATTCCAATGTTATTGGTAGTGGCAATCTATTTTATTAAGACTTACAATTTTAACAGTGATGACACAAGCAAGAGCTACCGATTCTTTCCAATGTTAATGGTAGTGGCAATCCTAATTTCTAACAAGCAGGTGACTGTACAATTTCAAACTGTTTTATAAAGGCATACAATTTCCACAGTGGTGGCATAAACAAGAGCTACCGATTCATTCCAATGGGCAATCCTATTTCCTAACAAGCAGGTGGCCATACAATTTCAAACTATTTGGCTTACAATTTTAACAGTGGTGACACAAACAAGAGCTACCGATTTATACCAATCCTAATGGTAGTGGCAATCCTAATTCCTAACAAGCAGGTGGCCATACAATTTCAAACTACTTTTTATTTCAAACTATTTTATCCTAATTCCTAACAAGCAGTTGGCTGTACGATTTGGTAGTGGCAATCCTAATTCCTAACAAGCAGGTGGCTGTACGATTTCAAAACATTTTATAAAGGCTTACAATTTTAACAGCGGTGGCACAAACAAGAGCTACCAATTCACTTCAATGTTAATGGTAGTGGCAATCCTAATTCCTAACAAGCAGGTGGCTATACAATTTCAAACTATTTTGGCTTACAATTTCAACAGTGGTGGCCATTCATTCCATTGTGGTAGTGACAATCCTAATTCCTAACAAGCGGGTGGCTGTACAATTTCAAACTATTTTCAAGAGCTACCGATTCATTCCAATGTTATTGGTAGTGGCAATCTATTTTATTAAGACTTACAATTTTAACAATGATGACACAAGCAAGAGCTACCAATTCTTTCCAATGTTAATGGTAGTGGCAATCCTAATTCCAAACAAGCAGTTGGCTATACAATTTCAAACTATTTTATAAACAAACAAGAGCTATCGATTCATTCCAATGGGCAATCCTAATTCCTAACGAGCAGGTGGCTATACAATATCAAGCTATTTTGGCTTATAATTTTAACAGTGGTGGCATAAACAAGAGCTACCAATTCACTTCAATGTTAATGGTAGTGGCAATCCTAATTCCTAACAAGCTGGTGGCTATACAATTTCAAACTGTTTTGGCTTACAATTTCAACAGTGGTGGCCATTCATTCCATTGTGGTAGTGACAATCCTAATTCCTAACAAGCAGGTGGCTGTACAATTTCAAACTATTTTCAAGAGCTACCGATTCATTCCAATGTTATTGGTAGTGGCAATCTATTTTATTAAGACTTACAATTTTAACAATGATGGCACAAGCAAGAGCTACCAATTCTTTCCAATGTTAATGGTAGTGGCAATCCTAATTCCAAACAAGCAGTTGGCTATACAATTTCAAACTATTTTATAAACAAGAGCTATCGATTCATTCCAATGGGCAATCCTAATTCCTAACAAGCAGGTGGCTATACAATATCAAACTATTTTGGCTTACAATTTCAACAGTGATGGCCATTCATTCCATTGTGGTAGTGACAATCCTAATTCCTAACAAGCAGGTGGCTATACAATTTCAAACTATTTTGGCTTACAATTTCAACAGTGGTGGCCATTCATTCCATTGTGGTAGTGACAATCCTAATTCCTAACAAGCAGGTGGCTGTACAATTTCAAACTATTTTCAAGAGCTACCGATTCATTCCAATGTTATTGGTAGTGGCAATCTATTTTATTAAGACTTACAATTTTAACAGTGATGGCACAAACAAAGCTACTAATTCTTTCCAATGTTAATGGTAGTGGCAATCCTAATTCCAAACAAGCAGTTGGCTATACAATTTCAAACTATTTTATAAACAAGAGCTATCGATTCATTCCAATGGGCAATCCTAATTCCTAACGAGCAGGTGGCCATACAATATCAAACTATTTTGGCTTACAATTTTAACAGTGGTGGCCATTCATTCCATTGTGGTAGTGACAATCCTAATTCCAAACAAGCAGTTGGCTATACAATTTCAAACTATTTTTATAAAGCAAGAGCTACCGATTCATTCCAATGTTAATGGTAGTGGCAATCCTAGTTCCTAACAAGCAGGTGGCTGTACAATTTCAATCTATTTTATAAAGGCTTGCAATTTTAGCAGTGATGGCACAAACAAGAGCTACCAATTTATTCCAATGTTAATGGTAGTGGCAATCCTAATTCCTAACAAGCAGGTGGCTATACAATTTCAAACTATTTTGGCTTACAATTTCAACAGTGGTGGCAATTCATTCCATTGTGGTAGTGACAATCCTAATTCCTAACATGCAGGTGGCTGTACGATTTCAAAATATTTTATAAAGGCTTACAATTTTAACAGCGGTGGCACAAACAAGAGCTACCGATTCACTTCAATGTTATGGTAGTGACAATCCTAATTCCTAACAAGCAGGTGGCCATACAATTTCAAACTATTTTTTATTTCAAACTATTTTATAAAGGCTTAAAATTTTAACAGCAGTGGCACAAACAAGAACTACCGATTCACTTCAATGTTAATGGTAGTGGCAATCCTAATTCCTAACAAGCAGGTGGCTATACAATTTCAAACTATTTTGGCTTACAATTTTAACAGTGGTGGCCATTCATTCCATTGTGGTAGTGGCAATCCTAGTTCCTAACAAGCAGGTGGCTGTACAATTTCAATCGATTTTATAAAGGCTTGCAATTTTAGCACAAACAAGAGCTACCAATTCATTCCAATGGGCAATCCTAATTCCTAACAAGCAGGTGGCTATACAATATCAAGCTATTTTGGCTTATAATTTTAACAGTGGTGGCATAAACAAGAGCTACCGATTCATTCCAAAGTTAATGGTAGTGGCAATCCTAATTCCTAACAAGCAGGTGGCTATACAATTTCAAACTATTTTGGCTTACAATTTCAACAGTGGTGGCCATTCATTCCATTGTGGTAGTGACAATCCTAATTCCTAACGAGCAGGTGGCTGTACAATTTCAAACTATTTTCAAGAGCTACCAATTCATTCCAATGTTATTGGTAGTGGCAATCTATTTTATTAAGACTTACAATTTTAACAGTGAAGCAGTTGGCTATACAATTTCAAACTATTTTATAAAGCAAGAGCTACCGATTCATTCCAATGTTAATGGTAGTGGCAATCCTAGTTCCTAACAAGCAGGTGGCTGTACAATTTCAATCTATTTTATAAAGGCTTGCAATTTTAACAGTGATGGCACAAGCAAGAGCTACCGATTCATTCCAATGTTAATGGTAGTGACAATCCTAATTCCTAACAAGCAGGTGGCTATACAATTTCAAACTATTTGGCTTACAATTTTAACAGTGGTGGCACAAACAAGAACTACCGATTCATTCCAATGCTGTAGTTAGGTGTTGTATTATGGCACTCCCATGCGTGCGCACTCGCTATTTAATTATTTTCTCTCTGCATGCCAATCCCCCCCCCCCCCCACTGCCTTCAATACCAAAAAATCAATCTAACAACTCTATTTCATCCATCTTTCTCTTTCCATGCAACTATAGACTGGCGTAGTAACAACAACCTTGACCACATTGAAGAATTTGAGACACTATCAGACGCTACCAAATCAAGGACCAACTGACCCCTACTTAGGCCAAAATAGATTTTTTTGTCTGCTAAACAAACATACTCTAACAAACTCTCAAAGTTATGCCCACAACATCTACAGCAACGACGGGGGGTGTTAGCAGAGTAATTGCTGTTGATATACAGCATCTCGATCCATTCCCCGATAGAGGGAATGTGATAGTACAAGGCCTCCATAGGATGACAGCTGATTAGGTTCATGTAATGCACAGCTCAACACATGGTTTGGCTTAAGATAATAGCAAGAATCTGGAAGGGGACTATCGCTAGCCTTGCCCCAGACATCTCGCTATCCCAAGTATCTGTCAAAAAGGAAAAAATCCAATATTAACACCTTACATTCTTTTTCCCTCCACACTAACAATAAAAAGTAATACAAAACAAAATATCCCACGGCTGTCAAGGCCTTGTACACTTACCAAACCCCTCCACAATCATTTGATTGTGTGAGGTCTACAGCAGTAACAACCATGTGAAGGATAAACAGATGGCCAGCCGGAACTAGTAGTGAAGTGGATACGGAGCTGCACACTGTTACAGTTGAGTAAGGTGAGTGAACAACATTAATTGTAATGTTAGTGGTAGTGACAATCCTAATTCCTAACAAGCAGGTGGCTGTATAATTTCAAAAAGGCTTACAATTTTAACAACGGTGGCACAAGCAAGAGCTGCCGATTCATTCCAATGTTAATGGTAGTGGCATAAATGACTTTGTACAGACCGTAAATCAAAAGCTTTAACCATGTAGACAAAGTAGTATGTCCATATGACATTTATGTGTGTGTGCACGTGCACGTGCAGCTGCAGTAAATATTAAATTGCTGTGTATTTAGGAATTACATTTGGCCATAAAGAATGTTGCTGCAAAAATATTTCAAGAACTCATTGATAAAGAAAGTAAGTGCATGTAGTTGTATTAGTGTTCCTAACCACACTATACTGTACTATAGGTAACTAGTCACCTTTTGTGATTCGTACATGAGAAGCATAGCAGATAGTGAACTGGATGTCATTTTAAACAGTATTTCCAGATTATTTCAAAAAAAAGGAAATGTATATACAGTATACAGCTAACAACATTACTGTTTGTTTATGTTACATACGTACATAGTTACTTTACGTGTTTGTATACTATTAGTACAAGTGATGCCTCATCAGGATTTTGGAAATTATGTTAACTGAAGATAGCAGCAGATGAAGACTTAAATTAGTTGAAAACTCCCATGGTACTGCCTATTTGCAAGCCTCTAGAAATAAAGGTATTAACACTGCTGTGCTTGGTTAGTTCTTCAGCATATGAGGTGCTAAGCTGGTTGGTTAAATGTGAAATCAGCATACACTATTAGGAATGTAGCTGCTGGGCTCATCTATATTTAAAATTTGTGTTGATAGCAATGTAGCAATGTTGGCTGAAATGTTGTGTGTATTTTTGTAGTTGTTGCTGACACTTCAGATTCAGGCACAGTTCAAGTACAGCCGACCAGCTTTCAGTGGAACACAAAGAATGAGGAACACAGAGAATGAAGATATACAATAAGTGTTAATAGATGATGAGGATACCACTGAAAGCATTGGTACTACATGTATGTGTTACCTTACATTTATATTAACTGTAGGTAGTTCATCTTTAACTATGAGCTGCCCCATACTTCTAATGGCACATGCTATTCCCGGTACACTGACATTTGGCAAATCATCTTTTAGCTTCAACCCTAAAGACACAACCGAAGTTTCTAATTATGTAAGATGTGCAATAGAATATGTATAACTCTAATATAATGTTATAGGCACCTTTGATTCCTAGCTAACTAGGTAGTGTTTACATAATTTATAATTACTTGTCTCCATTAGCTGGATACGTCATGTGTTGAGAAGTGGTGGTATGCTGATGTGACTGCAGTGTTCTTACGGTTGTATCTTCGCCACAGAAGAGCTGCTGAAGTATTCTTCTGTAATCAAAGTACAAGAAGATATTTGTTGTAGTTTAATGCCTGCTATTGTCCATATATTTAGTACACTATATGCTGCGAAGCATGAAATTAAACGACACATGCTGTACACATACATAATTCCTTCCTGGAAAGTATCTCCACATTTCATTATGTGATCTCCATTTCCATTGCCTCCAAATATAACTCCATGTTAATTTGAACTGGTTGTGTCTTCATACATGTACGTATATGTGGGATGTGTATCAGGTTGGTTGGCCACCATGATACAAGAACTTAAGGTTGCAAAATTAGTGTAGCACAATCCTATAGTTAGCTTTACGGAGCTATTTCATATCATACTTTATAAGTTGAATCAAACTGTTAGCTTTGCACTATTTAACTAGCTTTATTCAGTGACTAATGACAGTGATTGTGGACGGAGTCCATGGTGTCTTTGGAACTGGCCAGATGGTCACATATGTTATACAGTACGGGGATCATGGAGGTTTGGATTGTCTTGCCCAAAAATATTAAAAATCTACCTCATTTTCCCTTCATAATGTGGCAGAATTGGCAATCTAGAACAGCCTCCAAACCCTCCAGCAAGTTTCTATATATATTTTTATTTAACCAATTCTCTCCTTAGGTTAACTTTGTCTTTTCTTTGTAATTTCTTTTGGTGATTTTTACATCTGTGTGTTATTATATAGTGGCTACTTTCTTTGACAACTTCCAAGCCCTGAAGCAGTTTGTAAAACGTTTGGAGTTGGAAAGTTGTATGGAGTACCTACTACAAGGTACAAAACAATGAATTTGTGAATATAATCAGTATTACTGTAGTGTGTTTACATATGAATTTCCCTAGCAATTGTAGTAATACAGTTTCGTAAATTACAAACCAAACTTTCAACTATGGACTCAAGTAAAAATATAAACACAAATCAATACAAACTATACATACAGTACTTGATTAGATTTATGAGATATGTACAATTTGCAAACTGTATGTAAAATGTATACACAAGCTACAAAATACCTGATATAGTATTTAAAAACATCAAATAATCAAAATTCGTTATTTTTCTTTTTTGCCATCTTGATGACATATTAGATTTCTTAAGTAGCTGCAATGAAGAAGCTACAGTAAATATTGCCAGTTTGCATTTCTATTTTCTGTCACTGATTTTCTGTTGTGTTAGGACGATCATATAATGACCTTGGCCAGTACCCAGTGTTTCCATGGATATTGAATGATTACTGCTTTGAAGAATTAGATCTTAACAACCCAAAAACCTATAGAGATTTGTCTAGGTATGAATGGAAATTTGTATCTTATAAAGCTAGATATTGTTAAGAAAAATGTAATTGTTTAAATTTAAAGTTAACTTGCATTACAGTATCTAGTCATCTTTAAAATACAACTGAATGTATGTGCTGCATATCTTGTTTCACAGCCTATTGGCTTGTTGAATCCAGACTGACTAGAACAGTTCAAAACACACTATGATTTTATGGATGATGACATGCCTAAATTTCTGTTTGGAACTCATTACTCAACAATGGCATATACCCTACACTGGTTAATCAGAGTGGTACGTTTGTTATGTAATTCATTCTTACTGATTTTGATATTGTACATAGGAACCTTATTCATCCCTCCACATTAAGTTCAATGAAGGCTATTTTGATGATCCTAACAGAGCGTTCTCTTCTATGGAAGAAGCTTGGAAGAATTGTTTAGAAAGTACATCTGATGTTAGAGTACGTGTCCATTGTTTTATCAACTCTGTATTACTAGGGTCAAAATTAAATAACAATAATCAATAGATTTACTGCTAGTTGAAAATACTAATGTCTATTTTGTAGGAGCTGATACCAGAGTTGTTTTTCTTACCACAGATGTTTGTAAATGATAACAAGGTGAATGTTGTGTACAACATGAGCATGAGGGCTTTGTCTGAAATGTATGCCCGAGGGCTGCAGGATTGAGGGCGGAGGGCAAATATTTCAGACAAAACCCGAATGCCCCATGTTAATGTGTAATACTTCCCATCAGTATCAGGCTAATGGCCTGCACAGGGTGATCAATCACCCAAGCCAATATGAGTGCAGCCACTGGATATATTATATATGCATACCTAAAACTTTTGATTATGGGTCATCAGCTACTGTAGTACATTCTCGGTATGATGATTGGACAGATCCTAGAGGTATCATGATGAATTTCAGTTATTCAAGTTTAGTGTTTTAATCAGTGCTATTGAATCATTTATGGAATAATTGATGTATTGTAAGCTTGGTTATAGAGTGGTTACTTCGTGCAGAGTGGTAACTTTGTGATGGGTGTGTGGTCTGTGTTCAGAAACATGTGGAAAAGATTGGTGCGAAGGCTATAGCAACATTTTTCAACTCATACGTAAGATAGCAAGAATAACAAAATGCTCTCCATCTGAGTGGTTTATGTAGTTTGTTGCCTCAGCAATAAACAAAAGTTAACAGGCTAGCTTCCTGGAGTGGTGGGTCAGGAGCAGAAATCAACTTTTAGCACCATCTGTCATCTGGTTGCATAAGTGCATATCATAATTAAATTCCACATTCCTTTATAGTAGTGGAATTGAGTTGTATCTGCCACAATTGTCTAATTGTGTCATCTGTGCATTTGGTGCCCGGTTTTAGTTTCTCAGCAATTAGAGGTCGAACTAGAGAAGTTGGAGGTCGAGCTGCTGCTGCTGCTGCTGCTACTAGAGAAGTCATAAACTGCTTGACTGAGATCGCTAAGCTACACCAGTGAAATCCCTCACCACCAGCTTGCAACCTCCTAGCTGCTCCACTACAAAACCAGCTAAGTCACACTGCATGTGTATAACTGTCATAATTTAAATATAGCTATTGTATTATTCAACTATCAACTGAGTGCGTGACGTAAAATAGTGGGTTTACCGGCTCACGCGGGCTTGTTTTCAATAGCGATAGCGATAGCTATCACCTAACCAGCAACGTGTCCCGATAGTGCTGTGAGGGGTTGCTCAGACAACCACTGATCGTGCGGAGGGGCTCGTCGAGGTGCTGGACCTGGCTCTCGGGTGGTCCTTTGCTCCGCCGGATTGGCTGTCGTAGCTTGGATCCCTTGGCGGAGCGGAAGTCCAGAAACCTGCGTCATGCCGAGGATGAACTCCATGACTCTTTGAAGCTGTAGGCTGACGCAACAACACATACACGCTGACGAAACTCCACCTGTCACTGGTCAGGCTTCCTATGCGACTCCCACAGTGTCATCTCAACATACCAACGCAACCGCCAGTCACAGTGACGCCGCGGCTACAATGAACAATGAGTCACTGCATCTACTTTTGTCACAATACAGCTTGCAAACCTGTTGCACCCAAATACCTGTCACAGGTCACCGTTGCTATTCCCAGTCCACAGGCTTCCCTGGCACAACTCGTGCTTCCTACTTCTGGAACAACAGTGACCCCTACCTCTCAACCAGCAGTCAACCCGAACATATTTCCTCAGCTGTAGTCTACAGCTAGCAATCAAAGCTCCTCAATCAACAGCAACTTACACTTCAGGCCATGTCCCGCTGTTCTGGCCATCTTTGGGTAGCCTCAACCAGCTACAACTGCATACCCAAGAACTAGCCATTCTTGGTACTACTCATCCTCCTCCACTAATAGCTCCACTACCGGCACATTTGTGCACTGGAATCCTTGTGGAGTAGTACATAGAATTCAATAGCTCATTCGCCCATGCCATATCCTCTGTACCCGACACACCCACCACTCAGCAGCATATATGCAAATGTTTTTCATGCGAAAAATATCATCTCAGAGTGATGCGCTTCAACTTGCCCCAATCCCCACCCACTCCAAAAATCAACTCCTTTGCCTCATGGATGGTGGCCTGGAACATGTATGTCTCCACCATTCTTCTAGCTAAACTATCCCGATCAAGTGCTAGAAATGTTCAGCTACCAGTGCATTATACTCCTTAAACTATTGTTGCACCGATACACATTTTTCACATTAATTTTACCAATATCAATATTTGCCTATTCTTGTAAAGGTTATGCTGATGTTCAGTCCTTCAGAAGAAGGAAGGGGGAACAGGATATCACCTAAATTAAATTGCAAATGTAATGATAATGTACCCCCAATGTAGTTAATTGAGTGTGCATACGATTTTACAATGTTGTTGAAGTATTGCCACTAACCCCTTCATGGAAAAGAAGCCAAGTGGTTATAAAATAGCTAAGCCAGCTTATCAAACAGTGTTTCTGGTGGGATTCGAGACCATTTGCGAAAAGTGATTGACTCATTACGTGGGGTGCCAATAAATATCCACAGCCTACTATAGCCTGGCAGCCATACTTGCAAAAAAAAGCCTACATAGTTATAAACAGTTAAGTGTTGTATGCTGCATTTCACAGCTTTACTTTCACCTGTTCATTACCGTCACCAATGATTGATTGTGGGTTTTAGTTAATCAACGAAATATCTCCGCTTTGTAACTGATACTGCTACTTGTAAAATTAGCTAATATCGGCTTTTACCAATAATTCAACCCAATTATTAGTGCAACGCAACTTTAAACTTCCAACCTGCCCCCTAGCAGTCCATCCTACCCTCCCACCACAATCACTCGTGTAAATCTGCTGTGATTTGACCAACCTAATAACTTGCCAACACGCCAATTGTCAATACCTCAACATTTGTAACAATGCAAAGGTGCTCACCCAGTTACAAAGCACACTTGCCCCACCTTATTTGTGGGGATTCCCCTACCCAGCATACGTAAGTAGGGTGCATGCATCCCACTACTACAGTACCACTCACTCTTGAGTGTGAACTATGCAATCACCGTGACAAGGCTTTTGTACAGCTGTTCTTATCAAACATTTGACAGGGGTGTAACTTCGGTTACACAGCCCCACACCAATGGCGTAACTAATCCAGGCCCGGGTGTCAGCAATCAAGTCACGCCCACGGAATTAGTAATAGAGTAGTAGAAAAAACTATTTTACCGAATAATCGATCGAGACCTTGCACACAATTTTGGCTGCAAAACAGCTATATTACCTTTCGTTATTGTGAAATCACTTCAAACTGCCAAGTTATTGGTATAAGCGCCTCTAGAAATAATTATCACTTCGATAATTTAACTACTCAAATAGCTTCACTTGTGAATACGATTTCAACTTATTGCACTGGGCCCTGGTGTCCGTACAAGTCTGGTTACGCCACTGCCCCACACTCCATGGACACAGCGCACAACTTACAATCTGCGTTTGTGAACCCATCTGTTTTGGGCGATCCTCTTGCTCAGAACGCATTCAAACTAGAACCTTTCATTGCCCTCACCTGTATGCACCTGTGGGTTTCAGCAGTAACAATTTTATAGATCCCTCTGCATGTGTTCTTAATTACTATGCAGTAGATATGCTCCATAGTTAACAAGGTTGGAACCCTGATAATCACTAATAATCCTTATTACATTTGAACACTTCACGAAGATCCCTGATATTTTATTCAACTCAAACTCTTCATTCTGTGCATTATCCCAACATGTCACCAGGATACATTAACAAATGTACTAGAGTTATGCGTCATATTTAATTTGTAGCACTTGTTACCATCATGCATATTCATGTGTAGGTTCACATTACCCTGCATAACTTGGGTTTGTGTGCATAGTGATACGGCAGCTGAAGCTAGTCATGTAGTTTCATTGAAAATATATGGGTACATAGAATATCACCAGAGGATACATTGTATTCAGATAAAACATGTCACAGATTTATGGTTGTGCACATCCCATAGCCATGGTAAGTAGAATAATATTTGTCATCAAATCTTACGGTCAGTACATAAGAAGCTATTCAAAGGGGGGCAGCAGCACAACTTGATGGCTTGTCCCAGTAGTGGTAGACACCATTTATGGTTTCAACACGACCACTGTGATAATAATATACAGATACATATTGATTATATACTACTACTACTATCATTCATAGATTCTGATGTCATTAAGGGTTAATTACCATAGTCATAATGTAACAGTAACAAATGGTATGGTAAATCAGAGTTACAGTCAATAGAATTATTGGATTTTGTCACTCATGATGTTGTATTCATTGTGAGCTTTGATATGGTATGTGTACGTTAATAGTACTGGAACATTAATTCAAGTATGACAAATAGACACAAGTTCTGCAAAAATATACATCATCATGTGTTATGTTTTATATCACTGTTAACAACTATTTTGGGGAAAATTGGGTGCAAATTGCTGAACTTAGTTAAAAGTAATTCAGTCCAAAGATGCGTGTGTTATCACTAATGTGACATAACAATAAATGCTATGTTCAAACTGGTTACGTTTGTTGCGACTAAATGTGCCTATGTTTGTTGCGGAGAAATGTGGTTATATGTTGTGATTATATGTGCTTATGTGTTGCGATTATATGTGCGATATTTGTTGCGACTAAATGTGGTTATGTGTTGCGATTACATGTGGTTATTTGTTGCGATGTGCGTAATGTTTGTTGCGACTGAATGTTTGTAATGTTTGTTGCGACTGAATGTTCGTAATGCTTGTTGCGACTAAATGTTGTAATGTTTGTTGCGACTTAATGTTTGTAATGTTTGTTGCGACTAGATGTTTGTAATGTGGGCTGACACTTAATGTTGGTAATGCTAGAGTGTTGTAATGTAATGTTGGGTATAGGTACTGTGGGCCATGAGTACTGTTGGGTATAGGCACTATTGGGTAAAGTTACAATTGGGCATAAGTACTGTTGGGCGTAAGCACTGTTGGGTGTATGTACTGTTGGGCGTTATTAATGTCTTGTAAGTTACATCATCAATGGTAGCATTAAGCGTGGCACAACTGGGACAGTGATAACACACGATTCCCTTTCAAGCAAATGCGCCTCACCTCAGTTGCCCTACTTCCCCCAAAGAGTTGTAAGTACGTATGTGTGTACATGTATATGATGTGATGTTTCTATGTAGTTATCATGTGAAGTAATGTGTTAGAGCTCGGTGCGGTGGAAGGGTGGTTTGTGTAGGGCATGCCGTAACGTGCCGTGATGTATCATGAAGGTAGCATGTTAAACATGGAACATCCATATGACATGAGCATAATCGATCCCCACAATTGATTTCAACCTTATCTCACTTCCCAGATGTAGTCCGGGCAGCTCTTTGATCTGAGATGTGAAAGTGTTACATGTGTGTTTATCCATTTTTACATGTGAACTTTCTAGTAGTCTGTATTTTGTATATACAGAGGTCATCATGTAATATGCAAGTTGGACAGGTTTGATTTTGTAGCACAATGTTTCTTTGCAGTGTTGTTTGGATCCTTTCAATAAAACAATTGAAACACTCCAATAGAGCAGTCACCTGCATTAAAAATACTCTAATAGAGCAGTCAAGAATTGACAAGCATACCAATGCTGCATGTATAACAGGCGCAGAGAAATGGGGGTTGGGGGGGGGGGAGGTAGTGGGAGGAGTAACTTCCCCCCCCCCCCCCAACTTTTACAAGTGGAGAGATAGTGCCCCCTCAATGCCCAGTTGCTAAAGTAAAGCAACTATTGTAGTCATTAGCCAACTTACTTTGCCTTGATGTACTAGAGTTTGTGCTAAAAATTATGCAATAATTTTTTTTTTTATTTATTTTATTCCAGTTATGCAAAAATGGAATACTGCCCCCTTCCCCCACTTTTGAGTACTGTTCTCCTCCCCTGATGTATATTCCCATCATTTGACTTCTAAATTACCTGGAAGCATTAAGTGACCCTATAATAGGCACTGTCAGTTAACTTAGAGTACTTTTGGGATTTGGGAATCTCAGTATTAATTTCAAGTTATAATAATGTTTAATGTTATGGTTTCAGAGAAGTAGAGAACTTTCAATATTGATGACTCAACTACAGGTGCGGATACAGACTTACAGAAAGGGGGGGTCAGAATGAATTGAAGCACTACATTGTCTGGTTTAGTAAGGTGAGACCAAAAAAATAATAAGGTCGCAGCCAACTGACAATAGCTGCCCACCTCACCAACTACGCATTTATAGCTGATAAAGTACATAAAAATCCTTACATGACTCACTACACACTGCTCTAATACTGTGACTGCTTATTAGAGTGACTGCTCTATTAGAGTATCTTGATCTTGGTATACAAATTTTTTTTTTTGGGGGGGGGAGAAGTCAAGAGCCCCCCATGACCCCCCTGCATCTACCCCTGCTTAGCTAGTCTATAATACCTATGACAACTATAGTCCATTAATTCACAAGCCATCAATGTGGGTCCCTGGTGGGATAAGTAACAATACATTCTTGACTGTTCTATTAGAGTGTTTTGATCGTTTTAGCAAAAGGATCCAAACAATGACATTGTGCTGCAAAATCAAACCTGTCCAACCTGTATCATTGTATGATGATCTTTATTAGGCATTTTCCGTGGGTTGTTCCCATTTCCGTTTCCGTCCTGTTCCTGTTTACCTTGGATTCTACTTACCCTATTATATTTATGTGCCATTGTCTGGACAGCCCAAGTTGGTCATGTGGCTTGTAATGGAGTAGTTTGTAATGGAGTAGTTTGTAATGGAGTTTGGTTTAGATGAAAGCACAAGGAGGGAGCCTAAAAGTTGCTGTTTACCTGTTTGATAGCTTGTTTATTCTACTATAATAATAACTCCATTTGGTTGCTAGGTGATAATGGGTTTTTACAGCCCAGGGGAGTGACCATGAATGCTCTGTAGTGACTTCCCCCTATGCCCACTAAACTGCATAGCACACTAACTGATAGTAATAATAACTTGAATTTAAGCTAGTCATTTAGCAAAATAGCATGTTATTCTTAGCTATGGACATTTCTGAGATATGTACCAGATAAGAGAGGTTCCACGTGCACTATACCAGGTTAAGTTTCTTCTTACAACTTGGTAGCTTTACGTCAAACTACAAAAGTTTGGAGATGTTTAACATACATACAGACCAATTTTCAAATTTTTACCTGTTTCCCTGTAGGCGTGACAAAAGTCTATTTGTACGCAAATAATCATCTTTCCCTCTGTAGATTTGTCTTCTTATGCTCTTAAGACAATAGGGATACACGTTTGTGTTTTGTAACAGTTCTTGCGAAGTGTACAAAGAAAAGGTAGAAGGTAGACCCAATGAAATAAAGGGAAAAAGAGAAATTGAGTTGAAATTTTGAGGACTAATACATATAGTGATTTTGCTCGAATTTAATATGTGCAATTCAGAAGGTGGAGAGCATTTGCGGTGTAAAAGTATTCCATTTGTGGAAGGAAACATGGAGTACTACGTGAAATTTGCATATTCTTTGTTCCTGTCAATATTCTTCCCACAGTGTGGTGCACCAGCCTTCATGGTACAGTCACACAACACAATGCCATAACTTACTGAGGATATATAGACTAAGAAGAATAACTAATAAAAAATAAGCTAAACTTCTAGCTATGGACAAAATCAACAATAAATAAATAAAAACAATTCATGTGTATGCATGGCTGAATTTTGGCTGAGAAGATCAAAGGAACTATATTGACTGTCAATAGTATCATACAAGAATCAGCTTCATACTTCTTTCCTGTAACCTTGGTAGTACAATATTGGTTAGGTATAACCAAGCCCAAAAGTGCCTTAGTGTAACCCAAAATGCTTCCAATAAGTTGCTACAAATTTTTAAACTTTATTATTTAGTGGTATTTTCTGCTGACTGACTGACTTACTTACTAATGCCTTCAGACATGCGTAAGGCTACAGGCTTGATTTTTTCACTGTTCGACATCACTTCAGCCTGACAGGTGTCTTTTGGCATACCACAGTATGTACAACGCATGTATCATGGACTTACCTTTGTGCTCCATTGTGTCCTATTTCTTTTTGCTGACAGCCCAAGGTGTTGATTCATGATAGCAAAAGATGGCTTCCCTATGTTTGTAGGAATTGTCCATATTTTCTGTGGTGACTGGATTGATTGCAGAGGCACTTCTCCTACTGTTCTCCATTGCAATGCTGTGCAATGGTCTGAACAAAACTGAAAGTAAAGTGTTATGGCCACTTCACTTCGAGGCAGTAATTGATAGCTGGGACACACATTCAGATGAAAAGATTAACTCTGGCACTATTCTTTCTTTCATACGGGATGAGCAGGTTCATTAGTCATTACAAAAAAGTAAACAAATAGAATTATAAGTTCAATTAGGGAACATAGAAAAAAAGTAGAGAAACAAGGGAGATACACCTGCTGATAAGCTAGTGGACATTTAATTTTGTATGACTTGCTTGTTTACCATGCATTTCAGGCTTATTCTCGGCTGGAGGACCATCTGCTTTTCTGTAGCTGCAAATAGCCCATATGCAACATATTCCTCCATCATTGGACCTGCTTGTATCACTGATGCATAACTTATTTGCAGCCTAAGGATCATTGGCTGCTTGTTTCTACTAATAGCTTTTAAATTATAATGTCCTGCAATAAGCTCTCTGGGACCTTTCCACAAAACATAGCTGTTGCTTGATCAGCTAGTAGGCCTTGTGGTACACTGAGACTGCAAACTCAGATTTTTACACCAGCATGTTGTCTAGTGTACCAAGTCACTAAATCATGTGGAATTCTCTTTAGTGGATAAGTGTATGACAGGTGGAAGCTAATTCATCCTACAGTCTCTTACAACACAGAGATCAGACCCTACAAGAACATACATTTGACAAACTTTGTTTTCCACAATGACGTCTTTGAATTAGGGCTGGGACGAATATTGAAATTTACCTTCGAATATTTGTTAATAAAATGTTAAACATTCGAAGCTTCGGTGTTAGCTTTCAAGTTACAGGTTATCTTGTATTTATGCACATCCTTCTTTGGTTTTATCTTTCTAAACCTATTTAATAAGTTTGTAAGAATTTGTAAAGTGCATAGCAGCAATACTGAATGATGTAATCAATCAGTTGCAAATGGGCGTGTCTGCTATACTTCAATCATGCACAGGTAAACACCAAGTAATGGCTAAAAGTATGCCTTCCATGCATTATCTATCACTTTATAAGGTGTTTTAAGGCTGCAACTATGGTAGTAAGCTGAACTTCGATGGTTTAAAAATGGGTGTGGCACACAAAGATTGATCACGAACAGACGAACATTGATCACACAAGAGGAATAAGCAGCTGCAATGAAGATAACGATGTTTGTTTGTAATTCTTTAGTAGACCATGAGTGCATTACGAAGCTTCGAAGGACACTTTTATAATTTGAAGTTTATTTAACCTTCGAACCCACAAACCATTCAAAGCTTCGTCCCAGCCCTACTTTGAATCCATGTTGATTACTTTGATTTGCCAGTTCAGACAGTGGCTTTCTTTTCTTGTAGGCTTAAACATTTATTGTTCTGTGTTTCATTGTCCATAGTTGCACCTTTTTCCTGCTTCTTCACGTGTATTACTTTGTGCTGTACACATCATCAAACAGTCAAACACCATCATATCAATAAGGTCTGCTTCAAATCCAAGGAATAGCTAGACATATTGGTACCTTTGTCAATACCTGAGCCTGTACCCATCCATTCTCCAATTGAACTTTGGATAGTATTTATACTCTTGCATGAATCAAGCTAGAAGAAATCACTGTATCCTTTCTCATTTCTAATCCTGCTTTTCAAAAATGCTAAGCTAGCTAATTTCATTAAACCAATCAAAAAAGACTCGTGCCAAATGTGAAATATAGTACTCAGCTTTGCCTTGTACTACTGCTATAGTGGTCTCAACCCCTCATACTATATTTCACTCCCTACAGTGCTAATACAATTGCATGTCCTCTAAACATGACTGCTAATAGTGATTGATGACAACTACTTAAGGGAAGTGGTTCACCAAAGTTGACAAATTGATGCAATTGACAATTTTATATTTCAGTAATAATTATTTATATATGTTCTGACCATATACTAGTAATGATGCTTTTGATGATTTTGTCCTCTTAACCAGTAAAGATAACAAAACATACAAATAGTATAATTCAAAACAGACAAAAGAACGCTGCTATCAGAATACATAAGTTAGTTTGAGACGGGGTGTTATATCAAAGGGTGACAAACAAGAAATGGCTGCAGCGATGACTTATCGCAAAGTGATTGCATAATTATATCATTGTAGCTGTTACTTGGCCATATCCAGAGTGGATTATAATGGTCAGCCATCGGACATTTACCGACCAATTAGCTCGAAGACTGCACAATTACCTACTGAACCGGTCAAGGATGGCTGACTGATTTCTGCAGAAAATTGATATACTCTAATAGAACAGTCAGTGACTCTAATAGAGCAGTCGAACAGCTTTTAAAAAGGTGTACCTAAAAGGTTCAAAAAATCGAAGAAAAATGTGGAGAATTGAACCCTGCACCTTCAATGAAGTACAATCTGCACCATTCTACCACATGCTCAAACCTGTATAGAGATCAGCTACAAACAATTCACCCTGTAGAGTGATCAGCTACAAACAATTCACCCTGTAGAGAGATCAGCTAGAAGAAGTTACCTTGTAGGGAGTTCATGCAACTATGGAAAGAGATAGTTCAGCTAGAAGAAATCACCTTGTAGAGTTCAACTACAAAGAAACTACCATGTAGAGAGTTCAACTACAAACAAATCGCCCTGTAGAGAGATCAATAGAAGAAGTTACCTTGTAGATAGTTCAGCTACAAAGAAATCTCCCTGTAGAGAGATCAGCTGCAAAAAAATCACCTGTAGAGAGTTCAATTACAAACAAATCTCCCTGTAGAGAGATCAGCTAGAAGAAATTATCTTGTAGAGAGTTCATCTACAAACAAATCACCCTGTAGAAAGATCAGCTAGAAGGAGTCACCTTGTAGAGAGTTCAGTTACAAAGAAACCATCATGTAGAGAGTTCAGCTGCAAACAAATCTCCCTGTAGAGAGATCAACTAGAAGAAGTTTCCTTGTAGAGAGTTCAGCTACAAACAAATCATCCTGTAGAAAGATCAGCTAGAAGAAGTTACCTTGTAGAGAGTTCAGCTACAAAGAAACCATCATGTAGAGAGTTCAGCTGCAAACAAATCTCCCTGTAGAGAGATCAGCTAGAAGAAGTTTCTTTGTAGAGAGTTCAGCTACAAACAAATCATCCTGTAGAAAGATCAGCTAGAAGAAGTTACCTTGTAGAGAGTTCAGCTATAAAGAAACCATCATGTAGAGAGTTCAGCTGCAAACAAATCACCTGTAGAAAGATCAGCTAGAAGAAGTAACCTTGTAGAGAGTTCAGTTACAAAGAAACCACCACGTAGAGAGTTCAGCTACAAACTAGTGACCTTGTAGAGAGTTCAGCTACAAAGAAACCATCATGTAGAGAGTTCAGCTGCAAACAAATCACCTGTAGAGAGTTCAGCTACAAACAAATCACCCTGTAGAAAGATCAGCTAGAAGAAGTCACCTTGTAGAGAGTTCAGCTACAAAGAAACCATCATGTAGAGAGTTCAGCTACAAAGAAATCACCTGTAGAGAGTTCAGCTACAAACAAATCACCCTGTAGAAAGATCAGCTAGAAGAAGTCACCTTGTAGAGAGTTCAGCTACAAAGAAACCATCATGTAGAGAGTTCAGCTGCAAAGAAATCACCTGTAGAGAGTTCAGCTACAAACAAATCTCCCTGTAGAGAGATCAGCTAGAAGAAGTTTCCTTGTAGAGAGTTCAGCTACAAACAAATCACCCTCTAGAAAGATCAGCTAGAAGAAGTCACCTTGTAGAGAGTTCAGTTACAAAGAAACCACCACGTAGAGAGTTCAGCTACAAACTAGTGACCTTGTAGAGACATCAGTTACCTTGTAGAGAGTTAAGCTACAAAGAACCATCATGTAGAGAGATCAGCTGCAAAGAAATCACCTGTAGAGAGTTCAGCTACAAACAAATCTCCCTGTAGAGAGATCAGCTAGAAGAAGTTTCCTTGTAGAGAGTTCAGCTACAAACAAATCACCCTGTAGAAATATCAGCTAGAAGAAGTTACCTTGTAGAGAGTTCAGCTACAAAGAAACCATCATGTAGAGAGTTCAGCTGCAAAGAAATCACCTGTAGAGAGTTCAGCTACAAACAAATCTCCCTGTAGAGAGATCAGCTAGAAGAAATTACCTTGTAGAGAGTTCAGTTACAAAGAAACCATCATGTAGAGAGTTCAGCTGCAAAGAAATCACCTGTAGAGAGTTCAGCTACAAACAAATCTCCCTGTAGAGAGATCAGCTAGAATAAGTTTCCTTGTAGAGAGTTCAGCTACAAACAAATCACCCTGTAGAAAGATCAGCTAGAAGAAGTTACCTTGTGGAGAGTTCAGCTATAAAGAAACCATCATGTAGAAAGTTCAGCTGCAAACAAATCACCTGTAGAGAGTTCAGCTAGAAACAAATCTCCCTGTAGAGAGATCAGCTAGAAGAAATTACCTTGTAGAGAGTTCAGTTACAAAGAAACCACCATGTAGAGAGTTCAGCTGCAAAGAAATCACCCTTTAGAAAATTCAGCCACAAACAAATTGCCCTGTAGAAAGATCAGTTAGAAGAAGTTACCTTGTAGAGAGTTCAGATACAAAGAAACCATTCTGTAAAGAGCTCAGCTGCAAACAAATCACCTGCACAGAATTCAGCTACAAACAAATCACCCTGTAGAGAGATCAGCTAAAAGAAGTTACCTTGTAGATAGTTCAGCTACAAACAAATCACCCTGTAGATAGATCAGCTAGAAGAAGTTACCTTGTAGATTATTCAGCTACAAATATTCACCCTGTAGAGAGAGCAGCAAGAAGAAGTCACCTTGTGGAGTGTTCAGTTACAAAGAAACCACCATGGAGAGTTCTATGATAAATATATGTATTATATATATAATTTGTACATTTACTGATGAAATCAGAAATATTTAAAGTACATCTGCTTCACCTTTTCTTCTTCCTGTAGTAAAGAAAAAAAGACAGGTTAAAAAAGTCCCAAAGCTGGCATACAAATACAAAAAGAAATGAAATCTAATCCAAAACAGCCAAGCTGTAAAAAAACAGTGCGGCCCTCAAAAAGGCTATGGTGAAAAAAGATGTGAAATCCAAGGTGGCGGCCAAGAAATGGCTGTGATGGTAGGTTAATGGTAAAAATTTTAATAACGACCTTCTTTCTAGGCCAATGGTGGCCCCAGGTGTTCACTGCAGAAGCTATAGCAAATAGTTCCTTCCAGACTATGCCTCTGTCTACTTGGTCACTTGACCAGTGTGACTGAATCCAATGTCCAGACCAATAGGCCCCCCAGCCAAGGCTACCTGATGAATCTGTAAACAGAGACATAGACGGAGAGGTGGACCAAGTGCTTTCCAGGATATATGATGTGCCATTCCAAGTGGGGAGGAAGGCTAGGCACCAGTCATGCGTCTGTGCATAAGCGTAGGTGGTGGTGCATGCGTGACACTTTGCAGCTAAGGTATATGAGTCAGCGTAGAAATATTCTGCCTGCTGGGACTATGTACCTTGTAAGCAAAGGATAGTTTTCCAACTAAGGACAGCAGTTTATGTTTTGTGCATTTATCCTTCTTCATAAGTGATTATATTGATAAGATAAGGTCAGCTTTTCGCTCTGGTGAGATACTGGCTGTCATGTTCTCAGTGTCAATAACAATCCCCAGGAACGTGAGTTGGGTTGATGGACCTTCAATCTTAGAAGTCTTGACGGGAGCATTAATATTGTTACATAGGGAGAGCATTGCTTGCAGGTTGTCTGAGCATTCCTCTGTACCGGGAGAGCCAGCAGGGAAGAAATCATCTAGATAATGGAGTACATGGCGTACACCATGGTTGTGCTGGAGGGATCAGTGGATGGCATCGGCTAAATAGAAAAGGTGTAGATCGAAGGCCAAAAGGCTGGCAGATGTCAATATAGAATTGGTCTTGTCATTGGATACCTAGAAGGTTCCAGTCTTCTGGTCTTACTGGAACAAGACGTAATGCAATCCTAAGGTCTATTTTTGCCATTATAGTACCCTTACCAAGGGCAGATACGATTGCAAATGCATCAATAACTGAGCAGTAAGAAAGTGCATAATCCTCTGGATTTATGGAGTCATTGATGCTGGATCCATACGGGGCAGACAAATAGTAAATTGCACGCCAGCCACCATCATGCTTAGGGACCAAGCCCAGTCCTGAGCAGCGGAAGTTCGGAAATGGTGGAGTCTGGAATGGACCCAGCATGCGACCCATGTTGCATTCCTCAGTGATGTTAGCATCCAGTATGCTAGGGTTTTGGAGTGAAGAGGGAAGGTTGCTGCTGGAATGTGTAAATTGTGGTCCAGTGTAGCCAATGTCACAACCATGCTCTAGGTTGTGAATTAAAGTGCTCACAAATGTTTGATCAGGGTGAAGCACTAGTTCATTTTGTAGAACATGCAGATTGATTGGTGTGCAGGGCTTTGAGTTAAGATGATGTGCACTGATAAGATACTGCAATTGCCATGGCAGGTGCTTTGCATGCAAGTGCAATAACTTTGGAGTGTTAGTGCATACGTTAAGTGGTGGGTGTGGTGCTTCAGTGTGGAAGGCAGTGGTGCAAGAGTGCTCTGAGGGGTATGCTCCAAAGTTGTGGTGTCAGGAGTGTGTGAGTGTTCTAGCCCTTTAGTGCACGAGGTGTGTTCTAAAATGTTAGTATTAGCAGTGGTTAGTAAGTTGTCTAAACCTTTACTGCACAGGTTGTGTTGTAGAAGTTTAGTGTGTGGGTGTGCTAAAGCTTCAGTGCACAAGGTGTGTTCTGATGCTTCATTTCCACAGACATGGGTGTACTCTAAAGGGAGTAAAGGTTGAACGGCTGGCTGCCTGAATGTAAGCAATGGTCTATAAGGGGCTTGGTCACACTAAAAAATGAGTGGTCGCCATGACCTGAGGTTGGCCTCACTGGTTTTTGGGTGGCTGGTCTCCTGTCAGGACAGGAGATACGAGGATGGGGACCCTTACATGTAAAGCAGATGTGTTGAAAAGTGCTTGCATTTCTGGTGCACTGCCCGTTGTTAAATTCACCGCATATTGGAACTCTGGATGTTCTGCGATTTGGTGGTCTAGAGCGTTGCGAGCTGTCATGAAAGGGCGAGTGAGGGCAGTTGTCTGGGTAGTGATTTTTAGCCCCACAGTAAGGGCATGGCCACCATTGTGAAGTGTTGGGGTTGGACATGTTTTCATACCACAATTCTTGATGGCGCTAATCCCAACGAAGGTAGGGGTTAGAAGCAGCCATTGTACGAAACTGCCCGTCTCAGTGCTTGATCATTATTAATCAACCAAGATTGTATTAATATGCGTGGCATTCAACCTATCGTGAAGTTACAAGTATCTACCTAGCATAAGCACTTCAATAAGTTTGCGGTGTCTAAATATGCCACTCAAGGAAAGTGGTGATAGGAAAATTTTTGGTTTCATTGCATGGAGAAGGAATAAGACTAACCTAATTGAAGATAAAAGCCGGAAAGACCCCCAAAATAACATGTGCTGCCTAAAATGGCAGCGGCTCCTTTAAAAATCATCCAAGAAATATCTTTGAAAATCTCCTTTATGGAATCGTATTAGTCCATCTGACATCAAATGCAGCATCAAAACAGGAAAACACTTACAGACGTCTGTGCATGGGTATAGAATTTAAAATAAAATCACTGAAACTTGAATTTTCGTCTGACTGCTAGCCTGCCTGACTACAGTCGCAAGGCTGGAGGCCATTCCACAATAGCAAAGTCACCAGTGGGATGTGCCTTTTGGAGTTCCCATGAGTGTGTTACCTCTGCACCTTGTACTTAAACTGTACTACCGTACTGTTTGATAAGAATTTCCTTGTGACAAGCCATTTATAGACCTGTAGTGATTATAGCCTAACTCTATTGTAGACTCTAATCAGACTATTACATGAACGAGACAATGATTCACAAAGAAAGATATGTGATAACAAACTAGGATAAAACTGTGAGTGATGCTCTAGTTGATGACATGACGATCACAATTAATAAATGCTCTAGGTTGCAACATAATTATAGGAATGTATAATCTGGAATGCTGTGGGTATTTCGACACCATTGAAATTAATTTGCCACACCAAACACTGAACATGCTATTGTCGCTACCTAAAAAGGGACTCAAATAGTGGCACAGTAGTTACACACATCAACAGATAAATGTAAATCTTGTATGAATGGTGGTATCATGTGTCCAACTCTGTTTCTGAAAATTCATGCAGCCAAGATACCATCAGGTCATTAGTATAATAACGTTTAAATGATCATTTAAACGAATTAATTTTGGAACGAACAGCGAGCATGCTGCATAATCTATTACATAACGACCAAGACACAACCACAGGCATCAAATAGAGAATAGCTGAACTTGTAAAAAAGTATAGCGCATGCGTGGCGAACACGCTTTTTACAATCACCTTTTGCCCTACTCAAAGCTCCCCAAGTTACTCACCGAGCACCATGCCGAAGAGTAAGGCCATTAAGAAGAAGCCTACCCAGAAGGAGAAGGACACAGGCAGGAGTACCGAGAACAGATCGACATCGCCACCAGTTACCCGCGGGAAGAGACGCAGGAATGATGAAGGAGAAAGACAAGGAACAGAGAAGTGACCACAGCCAACAGAAGAAGAGAACACATCCAAGACTGTGACTTCAGCCAACATTCCCAACATTATAACGATGGTCCTCAAATCCCTGTCGGCAAGCAACTCGAGCGGCGTGCCCAAAGCCTCCAGCACTGCTGGAGCGTCTGGCAGCAGCAACCTCACCCCGACCAGAGCTGCCAACGACGAACCACCTCGTCCCCTGACAACAGAAGACATCTCAGTCATCGTGACAACTATTGTTAACAATCAAGCCAAACAACCTACTCCTAGGGGCAGCGATCCACCAAGCTCGTCCTTCAGTGACCTCAGTAAGCACCTATTGTAAGCACACAACATGACCATGTACTGTAGCTGTATGTTGTTAAGCACGCAGCAAGACCATGTACTGTAGTTGGGTGTTGTATTATGGCACCCCCATGCATGCGCACTCGCTGTTAGCACTTGCTATTAGCATTAATTATTTACTCTCTGCATGCCAACCCTCCCCTGCCTTCGATACTAAAAAAAAATTAAAAATTAAAAAAATTAAAAATCAATCTTACAACTCTATTCCATCCATCTTTCTCTTTTCATGCAACTATAGACCGGCGTAGTAACAACAACCTTGACCACATTGAAGAATTTGAGACATCTCGAGCACCATCAGACGCTACCAAATCATCAGAGAATGCAGGCTCTAGCTCCACCCCCCCTGCCTCCTATACTGATCAACAGTGGACTACCACCAGTGCCGGCCAAACTGGTAAAAAAGGCACAGGATGGGCTATTTATAGAAATGGCAGACCTTCTCCCCCAGAAACTCATCTCTGCTGAATACTACACTGAAGGCAATACCACCAGCTCAAAACAAAAACATCACGAAGTAGCCAATATCATCCAGTAGGTGCAGTGTTGTAGTGTATATATCGCAATTATCTCCCAGAAGGAACCAAAGCAGACAGCCAACCTCCTTGGTTACCAGCAGTTGATTATCCACTCCTCTCAAACTGGCCGTGAAGGTGGCTGGCTAGTGTACAATCAACACTTCCGACTAAAAGCATCAGCAATAGGATTGAAGGACTGGTCATCCGTTGAAATAAACGTATAGCGGATGGCTTTCCCCGACAGAGCGACATAGCCCACAGCACAATGTACACTACCCTATTCCAACTAACCCCAAACAATGGATAGGAAGATATGTCTTGACTGGAATGACAGTTCCAATCCCAATTGCCCTTCTCCCGACTGCAAATTTGAACACCGTTGTTATAGATGCGTCTTTAATACAAGAGTGGTAGACAACAGACACAAAGTTTTGTTTTGCCCTAATAAAGGAAGAAAGCGCCGTGATCACCTTCTAGGCAGCCAAGTCAAGCCAAGTTACCAGTTATAGGCAATTTATGTTATTGTAGGTAATTCTCACTGCTGCTGCATATAATGCACTTGATCATTTACATGCATTTATAGAACTTTGTGTGGGCGAGATCAAAGGAAAAAGTGTACTTTAAATTTCATAAAGTACACTCTCAGCCGGCCAACTGCTTCATCGACCACAAAGAGTGCTTTATTGCACCGCAAAGAGTGCTTTATTCGTTCAATAAAGCACTCTTTGCGGTGCAATGTCATGGGCATTGTGCATTGTCATGGGCATTGCACATTGTGTATTGTGCAAGCAGGTGCATTGTCATGGGCTCTTTCAAGGACCCCATGGCAATGCACCTGCTTCACTGCTTATGGTTTCTCACAGCTACTTTTGACATAGAGATATCAGTATCACACATCCCAGGAATTCTCAACTCCTCAGCAAATGCTCTGTCTAGGAATCAAATCCCACAGTTTCTTAAGCTACACCCACAGGCTTCCTCCATACCAACACCACTCCCATCAGCTCTGAAAAGTTTAATATCCCCTAGAAAACTGGACTGGACATCCCCATCATTTCGATGTAATCTCCGCAAACTGCTCAAACTCAGTGACAATTGATTGATGACAGTCACCCCCCATTGTACCATTGTACTTATCATGTACACCAATAGTGTTATTTTTGCTTCTGTATATCTATACATACTATGTGTATAGCAACATTACTACAGATGCCACACTAACCACTACTGCACACTACAGACCACACAAATATGTTTATCACCAATGACCACACGTACCTCACCCGAGCATTGTTCAGCCAGAAAGTAGACACCATCTTAGACATCCACCAAGTAAGCACCCAACAATACAATACCCACAGCTTCAAAGATAACTGATACTGTACATACACCTCACTAGCTTGCATCTTTGGACAATATCTATGTAGTAATTCACACTAAATACACACATATATTACATTCATAAATGAATAAAAGAATTTTAAACACAAAATGTGTTGATACGCTAAAAGATCCTGTGTCATCTGCACAATATACTTACAAGGAATACACAAATAATAATAAAAAAAAATTCACAAAGCAAATTGAAATCAAATCAGGAGATACCACACATCCCACTCATCCATCGATGCATCAGATCCTTGGGTGAAAGGTCACCATTGCTCCCTTTCTGTGGCTTAAGATAATAGCAAGAGTCTGGGAGGGGACTATCGCTAGCCTTGCCCCAGACATCTCGCTATCCCAAGCATCTGTCAAAAAGGAAAATATCCAATATTAACACCTTACATTCTTTTTCCCTCCACACTACAATAAAAAAGTAATACAAAACAAAATATCCCACGGCTGTCGAGGCCTTGTACACTTACCAAACCCCTCCACAATCATTTGATTGTGTGAGGTCTACAGCAGTAACAAACATGTGAAGGATAAACAGATGGCCAGCCAGAACTAGTAGTAAAGTGGATACGGAGCTGCACACTGTTACAGTTGAGTAAGGTGAGTGAACAACATTAATTGTACATTATACTTTTTTACCTGTAACTACATACATATGTTTGTAATTGTGCTGTAAAGAGATATTATGACAAGTACAGTATAAGGCATTGTTGTTTGTATGGGATTATCCCTTGTTTGAATGATCCCTAATAATAGTGTTGTAATTATGAGGCATTATCATTTTAGTTACAGTCTAAAAGTGAAATTAGTTATTAATTGTACATTAAGCCAAACAATAAAGTTATTGTTATGTACTATTGTTATTTGTTACTGTTATTGTTTAGTATACATGCATACATGCTTTATATTTTCAAACTATTATAGTTTCAAACTTGAAGGTCTTCTACTGTAATTACTTTAGTGTTGCTATTAATTTTCATTAATAAACATTGCTTTGGCTTCATATTCTTTAGCAGCAGGTGCATACTTCCCTTTCATAAGGTGTAGAATAAAGGTTTTGGGTTTCCCAAATTTCTTACTTGTTTTCTTGTCTTTTAGATGTAGAGATGCAGAAAAGAAACAATATGAACCTTGGAAGCTAGAATAAAACACCTTACTTATTGGCCTGGGATGTCTATAGCTAGCAGATGTTGTCTTGGTGAGATGTATCACCATAAATTCTACACCATCTGGAGTCCAGCATGATGTAAGGTAGATCAGAATGAAGTAGATGACCTGTGGCTAGATGTGAACTCCACGACTGCTCTGATATTATTATTATTAGTGCTTTACAGTGACCAGCACTGAAGGTCTGACAGCAACATGTGCTGCAGCCTTAGGATTACCTAACCTACAAGGACTTAGACCTAGTGACTTGACTTAGTGACTTGACTTACTGACTGAATAAGGTGTAACAGAAAAGGGGCCAAAGTAAGGAAGAAGAAAAAATCCCTCCAACCCCAGGATTTGAACTGCAGGTCACCCAATGTCTAGTCGGGGCCACACTCAGTCTTCCTCCAGGAGGGATGGATTTTATTCCTTAAACCTCCTAAAGTATTTATTATTAGTGCTGAAGGTCTGACAGCAACATGTGCTGCAGCCTTAGGATTAGACATCCCAAGAATAGAAACAATGTGGGGCTTACCGTTAGTTAAACATGCCTCTCAGCATATAAGAAACCAATGGGTGACTTCCTGTTTGTGTTCCTTCAGTTTCATGGTAAGTGGTAGATATATGGCTGACCACAAAGTATTGGTTATACAGTACTGGAGTCATCAGTATCAAACTGGTCTACGTACCAAAAGCATTATGATTCACCACAGCTAAAAGGGAGCTTGTACCTGACCGCCTGGCCTATCTCAGGTAACATCTTGAAATGCAAGAGCTTTCTCAAAGAGCTGCAGAGTTTATCATTGAATGATAAAGTGGAAATACTAACAATGCCTAAACACAGCCTGGCATAAGTGGCATCACTGGTGTACTGAACAGGATATCAATTCAATGTCAACATCTGGAGAGGGTGTGGTCTCTGGTCTGGGTTAAGTAGAAGATTATCATCTATTGGCTTGGTAGGCCCATTAACATTGTAAGTAATTGTGAGTACCAAATGATAGTTTGGTCAGTTTCTGCCTATTGATTTCAGTTTTGGTGAAATTATAGGGAGTGATGAGAAAACTACAAGCCTAGTGGATTGCTATTGACAACTCCAACCATGTCTCTTAAACTCCCAGGATCTAATGAGAAGGATCATGTACCACAAACTGTGCATGGATACATCATAAAAATCCTAAGTGTTTGTTTTGAAAATTTGAGCTTCGATTACCATTGGCTTTCATGGTAGGGTAATCAGGAGTACAATATAGCAGCCACTCAGAATTTGTACTGGTTGTAATTGCATACTCTAATGTTTATGTGCCAGTCAATTGTGTTACTGTGTATGTGTGATTTCCACCCACTCACACTGTGCTGCATGACTATGCTCTGTGCATACATGCCCTATTGGTAGGTTGTCCCGTCGGTGATTGCTTGGTTGCATGTGCCTCATAACAAGTAAAGAAATAATGCGACAATAATAAACTACCACTCCTTTTATTTCCAACTCTTCTGTTAGTGTTCCTCCCCCAGGATGAAGTTCACAGAATCTATTCTCTGAACAGGCCATTGATATAGAGGCAGGTGGTATCCCTTTACTGTGGTGAGAACCCAGGGATCCCTCGTAAGAATCTCTCAATTGTGTATAAATAAGGTATATAATCTGCTAATAACTGGAGTGAGTCTGTGTGTGGCATTATATGAAAAATCCAGATGTAATGGTGCTAATATTGTCAAAGGAGGTGACAATTGAGTTAGAATTTCTTTGATGGGACTGGTGGTCAGTAAGTCTGCCTTGTCGATGTCCTTGCCACGCCCCTGCCTCTGTATTCATGTTAAGTTGTTAAGGTTACCCTGCCAATGCTCCCAAATTTTAGCAGGGCTCCTTCAATTGGACAATAGATGGTAGGGTGCATGACATGTTACCATAGTACCATTGTGAAACTGATACTAATTGGGCTAATGAAGCATCAGATTTTACCTTGTTCTGTAGACGTTTGATGAATTCCTGCTAGCTTGAGAGGGTCATACTTTCCCAGTGATTTATCTGCAAGCTGCAGTTTATTGGTCCTTCTCATCTGTGACAGTAACTCATTTGCATTTCTAAGGAGTACTAATGATCACTGGACTATGTCTAGCATGCCATAAACATTTTTCGTTGCATTAACATCTTCTAGCAGATTTTACTTAATGAGGTCAGATCACAAGCCTTTAGTTTTGCTGTCCCCTTGTTTTGAGAAGCAAGTTTTGAGGTAGTCCTTCATGAATTGGTGAACTACTATCCGTTTTGCTACTGTGGATCTCATGTGCCTTATGCATTTGCCGACCTGTTAACTTTGCTCAGGGTATGACAGAAGTACTTGTTGCATGATAGACGTGTTGTCCTTATCATCTAGCATGTCGGGGTCAAAGTTCTGTGGATTTTTTGACCTCTTGTTGCACATGAACACTGCCATCTACATGTAATTGCTGCCGCCCATGTTGTTGGTGTAATTCCAATTAATGCCTATCTGTATCATTGTCTGCATCCTCAGCTTGGTTCTCCTAGCTGTAACAACAGGATTACCAACTGGCGTGTATGACTGACCAGTGGGACTTCAGAATCAGCGTGTTGTTAGTTGTTGAGACTACCAGATTGGTACGTTTGCACAACCTGGTACATATTTGCGTAGCCAATTCAGGGTGAGATCCAGGCTGGTCAGCAGTTGTCATGTGCTGTTCACTATTGCCTGAATTTTAGTGCAGGCTGGTTAGTAAATGTGCTCTAAGAGCATCTCTTAATGAGTCATTACCTGAGATATTGCCCCTATAGGATCTTCTCCCGTTTCTTTTCCACTTAAAATATATACACCGGCCACCCATCCTGCTGCTAGTATACAAAAATGCTGAAGTGACATCATTGTATTAATACTTTAGCTTTGAAATGCTGTCATGCAAGGAATGTAGAGGCAATTAGTTAGTTAATCACAGTACCTTGTACCTGGACCTCTAAAATACCATTGACCATACTGGGCATATCCTTTATTGAACTAGTACTGATTTGTATGTGTATTTGAATGTTTGTAATTCATACCAATCCTTATAATATTGTCAGCATTGTAATATTTTTGCTATATAGGCTGCATGTGTGATATGGATAATGCTGATGTAAAGTCTCTGGAAAGTGCTGCAGTATGTTTTCAGGATCTGTGTGTTCTTAAGGAATGTGAGGATCTACGAAACGTCCTAATACTAGATTATGGAAGGTTTAGTAGGAAACAAGAACATCTAGATGCTGTACTGAGTTGCAATTGTTTGAACAAATATTTTTATGTAGTAATTATCAATGAAGCTGGTCATTGTTCAGATGTTATTAGTTTTCCACCCACCTTCAAGCAACAGAATTGTTCAATTCTTAAATTTCCACCTTCATCACTTCGAAATGTTGGTACTATTCAAGATCACGTCGTAACACAAATGCTGATGTTTCTCCAGCAATATCATTGCCATGGAGCTTATTATTGTTTGTCTTTAGATAGCAACTTTCCAGATGGATCCAAAATCATGGAACACACTGGCTATGAATATACTTACTGTACAGTGATAAAATCAGTTAATAACTTTGTTTATTTAGACAAGTTCCACTTCAGAGAAAGTGATGACCCGGCTAAAATAACCATGTTCCCTCTCCTTAGAAATGATGTGCCACATGTGCCAATCACCGAAAATTCTGGAAAGCTACCTTTCTTTTGTTTGGGAGAAAAATACTATGGTACACCTGTTGCATCACTCTGGGAAGAGTTGGAACAGTTTGGCAACAAGTACTCTTTACATGTCTCAGTAACCACTGCTTTTCCAAGTGTAGATTATGAGGTACGGTGTCTATATACTGTATAATAGTTGTTATTAGACCATTATAGCTTAAAAAAGAACAAAGTACGCATAATTCAAAGCCAGCTATGGGAGCTTTGTGATTTGCAACTATACCTAGCTAAACAATTCAACTTAATAATAAACTTTTTTTGATGATTTTGTTCTCTTAACCAGTAAAGATGACAAAATGTAAAATAGATAACTATTTATAGGATAATGTATATGTATGATGGGCTCACATCCAAATTTTTTTACAATGCATGTGTTATAAAAGATGAATAAAAAATTGAAAATTTTAAAAGAGAATAGGGATAGCTAAAAGAGCCACCAAACAAGAAGGGATCACTGGGGTGGTAATGTAAACCACAAATCCCTATTTTGACTTTCTGTCATAAAATTTTGGTTGCATGTTCTGTCATTTTACAAATCAAAATAGGGATTTGTGGTTTACATTGCCATCCCAGCGATCCCTTCTTGTTTGGTGGCTTTTTACAGCAATCCCTATTCTCTCTCTTAAAATTTTTTATTCATCTAGTTTATGTACTTCTTATTAATCCAGTGATGGATTATGGATTAGTTTCATTGATAATGAAGACTGTTGTGAATAGTGTAATTTTGCATTCTGCATAGTAGTGCCATCAACGTTTCAGTACACACATGAAACTGATCAAAGTGCAATGTGTATACAGGCATGAGGGTCTCTTAATATAAGCTACAATTTACATTACTGGTGCCTTTATTAGCTGTCAAATTCAGTGTAAGGGTTGTTGTTATACACTTAATGCATTATTAGAGTATTTACGTGACTGCTCTATCTTGGATAGCCTGCCCTCGTACAATAATCACAGAGTGAAAAACCACCTTGCAACAAAGTCTTCAACACAGATTACGCTTCCTGGCCTATACTGAGTTTAATAAGGACAGATTGTATTAGCACAAGCAGCACACACCAATAACTCTGAGTGTGATTTTGTATGGCTACTCGTGCGTAATGGCATTATGGCAAGAAGAAACGGCCTGCTTTGGACTGTTTCCATCCAAAAACGAAATCAAAAACAGGTCATGGACACGCACAATGATCCATTCAGCAAGCCTTGCTGCTTTTTATGCTGAAAAAGTGGACAACGTTTGCTGTAAATGAGTGAAACAAAATAATATTATGAATAATATGAATGATAATAATATGGAGAATATATGAACGAAATGGAAAATTTCAGAAGTACACATACTGTTTCCTTTTCACTTGATACTTACTAGTGGACCTATACTCATTGTAAAGAACCACCAGAGCGTTGTTTTGAGTTGGAGGATGCTTTCCAAGGTGGTTTTTAGGTGTGTTTCTATTAGAGTTTTTGCAAAAAACATGGACGATCCCTATTATGAACCCGCTATCGTGGTTCATGACTATGCATTTTATAGGTACATGTGTATAACATACATGCAGTCTTCATCGTTGGGCTGTATCCTGAAAAAAGCTAAAAAGAAAAGTGGATGTTTCTCAAGTAAAATAGCATTTCGGTGATCAGTGATGACAGTAAAGTTGTCAATGTGCGGTTTGGCTTTATTGCATAGGACTATGTACTTGTATGGGTTCCCTAAAGAAATGTGGACTTGTGTTGACAAATTTGATTGGTCATTAACAAAGTGTCAGGCATTGAATGTTTAGATTTTGAAATACTTCTAGCAGGTCAAGCAGTACTACAAATTAGCCAACTTGTGTAATTCCAGCCATGAATTACTTAATTTTTGAAGACTCAGCTTAACCTGTACATATTATAGTTGTAACATGGGCACAAGTGGTCTGCCTGATATGTCCACCCGAAGCACGAGGGCCACAGACCTGAGGGCTGAGGGTGGACATTCAGGCAGACCACGAGTGCCCATGTTACAACTATTATGTAACACTTCTATTGCAGGCTAATATCCTGCCAAGTGATTAACCCCATGCCAATACGAGTGAAACCACTGGATTCATTTTATACAAGTTTAAAGAAAAATTAGTTCGGATAGAGATCATAGAAAAAAAGCAGGGAAACAATGGCGGTCGTCTACACCTGCAGATATACTAGTGAACATTTAATCCCTAATTCAGTCTTGGTCTTGGGATATAGACTGAATTAGGGATTAAATGTTCAATAGTATATCTACAGGTGTAGGCGACCTCCCTTGTTTCCCTACTTTTTTTCTATGATCCCTAATTGAACGTAAAATTCCTAATATTTCCTTAAACTTGTTTGTTTACTTTTTTGTAACATTATTATGACTGGTGAACCCATGCATACTGCATCAAAAGAAAGGATGGCACCAGAATAAATGTTTTTGTCTGAATGGCGCGTGCCCCAGCTATCAATACTGCTTTGAAAGTGCAGTGGCCATTATGCTTTGCTTTCAACTATGTTCAGCCCATTACACAATGCTACAGACGAAAAACAGTAGAAAAAGTACCTCTGCAACAATTCAGTCACTACGGAAATACGACGATTCGCGTGCCCCCAACTTTCAATTACTGCCTCGAAAGTGCAGCCGCCATTACGCTTCACTTTCAGCTATTTTCAGCCCCATTACACAGCATTACAAACAAAGAACAGTGTTAGAATCGTCTCTGCAATCAATCCAGTCACCATGAAAAATACGGACATTCCCGTTTACAAATGTACTGTAGGGAAGCCATGCATCGTGCTACTGTGAATTGACATCTTGGGCTGTCAGCAAAAAGAAATGGGACACAAAGGAGGACAAGGGTAAGCCCATGAAGTGTGCATTGTACGTACTGTGGTATGCCAAAAAGCATGTCTTGGGATGAAGCGACGTCGAACAGTGAAAAAATCAAGCCCATAGCCTTAGCTGTTATTGAGTTACGCTTGCCTGCATGCCCGGCAGGCAGGCAGTAGAAAATTCCATTGAATTTTTTTTTTTAATTTCATAACAATTATTGGAAGCCTTTAGGGTTGTACTGAAAGCACTTTTAGGTTATACCTAACCAATACTGCCAAGGTGCCAGGATGGAGTCGTAAAGCTGGTTTTTGGGTGAATTTTTTGGCTAGGAAAATCCAAATCTCCATGATCCCTAATGTACAGCACTACTGTACTGTATGATACATGCCTGAAATATTCAATTGTGGCTAGGCAGCAGGTAACGTTGCAGCTACGTTTGTTATAATAAACGGATGAGTCCTAAAGATATCATGGAAAAGTTGAGCTTTTGCAAATTGCGGGAAATGTACAAATGTTTTACTGCTATCAAGTTGTTTAAAGACTAATTACAACATATACTAAAGGAGTAAGCTTTGTTGTAACATGGTTAACTCATGTTATCTGTAATGTGGGTATGGTCCTTATTTGAAAACGAACTGAAACATTTATGTATGCACAATAAGACTTAGTTTTCACCTGCAAGTAACTTGTAGAATGGCAAGGATACTGAAACACCTCTATTTGAGTGCTTCTTGTATCAAACTCCAACTCGTGATAATAGTCACATGAGCATTAATTTATTCTCATAATTGATTTCATTCTGAGCTTTTATAAACAAACTGGGCAGTACTGCTACCTCATGAGCTAGAGGGCATTATAAAAATAATGCCCTAACTACAGGGAATTATATAGAAAATTCCCTGACCATGGGGGTAATATCAGATATGTATACCCAAAAATTCCTTTGATCTGCCCAAGCAAAGTGTTACATACTATAATAGTTGTTGGCATTCACTGTGCTACAAATGCGGTCTTAATTAACTATAGCTAACCAGCAGTGGCACTCCATCGGCTAAACCAGTCAACTATGTATGTATGATTTACAATTTAAGTTATAAAGTTGTATGTTAGTATAATGCACCATTGTATGACACCTGTTGTATGTTGACTGCACTGTATGTATGTACATTCCTTATTAGTGGGTTGTACTTGTTATGTGATCATTTATGTAGGTGATAAAGGAGGATCCTGAAATAACAAAGCCAATATTCTATCGATTTGCAATCTACTTCTCTTACACTAGTGAAGACAACATTCTGTCAATCCTTGAATATCTTCGACCAACAAAATTTGAGGGTGTAAAGATAGGGTTAAAGCTAGATAGCTCTACACAGAAAGGATAATTTGTTAGCACTGGAAGTAGGAATATTGCAAGAGCTACCTAAAAAATATGCAAGTATGCTATTCAAAAGGAGCATTTTTCAGAAGATAACAAAAAGTACTTTGTAGATATTGAAGGTAATCATCACAGATATTATTTGTTGTATATTACTCTAACAGTCAAGCTGTGACAAAAGGTGCAAAAGTGATAGTAAACTAGTTGGGAAATCAGGCAGTGGCCAAGAAATGATGTTAATATAATCTATACCAAAACAGCCAAGGTGTGAAAAAGGGTGCGGCCCCCAGGGTGAAAAAGTTGTGAACTCAAAAGTGGTGGCCAAGAAATAACTGTGATGGTTGGTTAATGACAAAAGTTTAATAACGTCAATTCAAAGTGAATTTGTGTTGCCTCCTGAGATTCGACACTAAATTTACCTGAGTTGTTATTAAAATTTTTGTCATTAACCTACGTACCATCACAGCTGTTACTTGGCTGCCACTTTTGACTTCACAACTTTTACCACCCTGGCCTTTTAGGAGGCCACACCCTTTTTACAGCTTGGCTGTTTTGGTTTTAGATATCATTTCTTTTTGCATTGCAAACCACAAAGCCAGCCATAAGCTGACTTTGGGACTTTCTGTTTTGATCGTTTCTTTAGTAGAGGAATTTTTGAACAAGAGAGAAAATAATTTCTGTCTATAGCTTTGTGTCTGCTTAACCCTTTGACCCATAAAACCACTATAGTGGCTTTGGTTCTTAAACGCAAAAGTTATTTTACGAAAAATAAGCATTTTGGCATACAAATTTGGGCTCCTGTTACTCTATGGAGGGACCGCCTATTCCTTCGTGGTTTGCATTGAACTACAGGTCTATCATTGTAACTATCGTCTTAAAAACGGCCAAACATTCTTTCAAACGCAGATTCACCTTACATCATGCTTGATTGTGCTACAATCCTCAGATAAACCTTAGGATAATATCCGTTGACCACAGAGTAGCGTGGTCCAAACCATATATTCATAGGATATTTCGTTTACAAGATATATGCGTTTGAACGCATGCATGTAACAAGAGTCACTATAGTGGCGTTCATGTTTAACAAAACACTTTTTTTATTAACTTAGAGGCCAAGGGGTTAATTAATAATTAATTAATTAAATATTAATTTGTATGTTTAAAACTGAATAAACGTAGGTAGCTGAACTCTCTACAGGGTGATTTGTTGTATCTGAGCTCTGTACAGGGTGGCTTAAATTCTCTACAAGACATAGTTGAATGCTTTAATAGAGTAATTTACTTTTTAGCTGACTGCTCTATTAGAGTATCTTAATCTCGCACTTGCTACACCCAGTTGGATTCCTGTTATAACTCCGTGGCTTTAAATACAATTATTCTAAACCATTGAAGAGACAATTGATCCATCTATACACCAATTTTCAACTCATTCCCCTCAAGTGAGTAGTTTGTCTGGCAAGTAATCTTTTTATTAGCAAATCTCGATTGCGTAATTGTTACACACTGTTGGTTTTTGCGTTGTATCTTTATGGTCTTTAGGTCAATTTCTTTCAAACCACAAAAGGTTTCAGGTTCAATAGTTAACCTACCCATATACCAATTTTCAACAAGCGATTTAATTTATCCTGTAGGTGTGCCAACATGTTGGTGTTATTTTTTGTGAATGATCACTGATTACTTCCTCCTTGATTGTTTATTGTATCCAGCCAAACTTGGTACCAAGATGTGCCTTTAAACCCCCTTCTGTGTGCCAAATCTAAAGGAAATCAGATAACTCATTTACATTTTATGGCAGCTTTTGTAAGTGTAAGAAAAAGAAGAAAAAGATTTAGCCACTTTTTGAAGTGTCATATCTTGAAGCAATTTTGCTCAAATTTGGTATGTGGACTACTGACGGTGTTGGGTATTTCCACAGCAAAAATGGTCTTGTTTTTTAATGGAAGCATGGAGAAACAAATCTCGTTTTTGTTACTTTTTGTCAATATACTGACAGTGCAGCATGCCGGCTTCTTAAAATTATTTGTTGTATATTACCAAGAGTTCATAATATATATACTGAGGAGAGGGTCCTACTCTCATATACCCGAAGTTATGATGTAATAACAAGATGTTGTGGTTCGTGACATATAGGCAGCCATAAAAGTGCAATATGGGCAGCAATAAAAATGCAAGAATTGTTAGCACCGTTTCACACTCGTGACGCTCAGGATAGCCGTATTCGCAAAATGGCCTAGCAAGAAATGCCTACAAAGCGGTCTTAACCCATGAAGGAACAATTGTAATTCAGTGAGAAACGCTTAGAGCTGGAGTTAATTTGGTTGATAGTGACGTTGTTAGGCACGCATTCAATCTATACCATGTTCAACTATTGACATCATTAATTATACAAAGAAAAATGGGCGAACTCAGAAGTGCTATGTCATAACTTCACGATACGCCCTTCTACAGGGGTATATGAGAGTAGGACACTCTCCTCAGTATATATATTATGAACTCTTGATGTTACTAAAACAGTCAAGCTGTGAAAAAGGTGCAAAAGTGATAGTAAACAAGTTGGGATTCGAAATCAAATGTAGTTGCCAAGAAATGGCATTAATTTTAGTAATGACATACAACATATTGAATTGATTGGCATTGTTGTAGCCATTTCTTGGTTGCCATCTTCAATTTCCCAACGTTTTAATCCAGGAAAACTATATCTTTTTTCACAGTTTAGCTGTTTTGGCATACGTACAGTGTACATACCATTTCTTATTTGTATTTTCCACTTTTTTGTTTGGGAAGCTGCAACTGCAGCCTTAGGAGGCTGTAGTGGCTCCATGAGGAGGCTGTATGACTGTTAATAATGTTCTTATTGGAGACTGACAAGCATTAGCTGCTTACACCATGTGACTTCTTATCCTGTGGCTGCAAGTATATACCATACAGCGTAAAAATTTGACGGAGGGGAATTTTAACAAATTTGATGAAATGCTTGCTATTCGTCAAATTTTTTCTCCGTCAAATTATTACACTGTATGGTAGCTTCTCAAAATGTATATAAAAGTACTGTTATAATTAACTAGAATACTTTGTAAATCTCTTCTTTGGTAGCTGAATCTTTCAGAATGTTTTATGGTTTCAATGGAGTAGTATGCAGTGTTGACAAGTTAGTTAGTCTATATAATCTATGCCAGTTAGTCCATTAAAGTCACAGACTTTCAATATATCCTCCTTGCATGCAGGTCCCTTGTGGGATAAGTATAAATTTAAAAATCTTGACTGCTCCATTAGAGCGTTTTGATCATTTAATGGAAATGGATCCAGTGTAAAATCTAACCTGTATGTTGACATGACGACCTTTATCAGACATTTTCCATTGATCATTCCCACTCCCATCCTGTTACCATTTCCCTAGAGTTATATTTATCCCAATCTCTACTCCAATATTGGTAAACTGGCTGTACAAGTGCTGATTTCATGGTACATATTGTGTAGCATATGGCTTTCAGCTATAGATATGTATCCTTACTAGCAGTTAAAAGGTCTTGTAATAGGCACAAGGTATATTGGTGTATAATACCTGTTTTACAATTAATTATTTTGCTGACAGATGAGCAAATGATGCAACTGATTGATGAAGCTAAAAATGGTGGTTATACTATGAAGGTGCGACATGCTAAAATCTTGTTTTGTGGAGCATCAGGGGCTGGGAAAACAAGCTTTGTTCGTTTAAGAATAAAAAATTTAAACCTGATCAACATAGTACAGAACTTGGTAACACTCAACAAATTATGATATCAAGAAAGGCTATTATTCAAGGGACCAATTGGGTTGATCTTCATCCTGCTGAAGAACTTTGTCAAATTAAACTACGCCTTCACCACAAACTGGTGTTCAAACCACAACCGTTTTGCTCAGAGCAACATGTGGATAATACAAAAGAGGAAAGTACTGTAAACACAGAACAATTCAACTCCTGTCAACAAGATGTAAGAGAATTTAGTGAAAAATCTCAAAAACCCCAAGCAGAATCATTGGATAATCCATCTTTCAAAACAGCAAAATTCAAACCTGTCCTTACTGAAAAACAATTATGCTCAAAATCTCCTAATCTTACAAAAGATTATGAAGAACCCCTTCCAATATGGGACATCCTCACATTACTAGACACTGGTGGTCAACCACAGTTCATAAACATGTTACCAGCTGTTAACACCTCAGCTACCATTATGTTTGTTGTCTTAAATATGCTTCATGTACTGGAAGTTAAAGGATTTGATGAACGAGTACTAGTGCATCATTACAAGAATGGTATCAAATCTTATGAGCCGTATACTTTGAATTATACTAATAAAGATTTAATAAAATGCCTTGTTGCACTTTTGAAAGACTCCATAATTACAGCTGTTCCTCTTCCAGATGTGGCAAAAAGGCAGAGATAGTAAGCCAGGACTTTGTTTTGTTGGTACTCATCTTGATGAAGTAAATGAAAAAGATGTTGACACAGTTAGTGATCAACTAGAAGAGATAGTTTCACAATTGGAGCCCAGTGATAATGTATCTATCTGGAACTGTAATAAAATTTTGTTTGCAGTAGATAACACTCTCTCTGGACAGCAAGACTATTCACAAGATTCAATAGCAAACCAAATTTACTCTGAAATTAAAGCTATACTAGATGAAAAGGCTGTATATGAAGTACCAATCACCTGGATCTTATTGGAATTAGAAATAAGACGAATATGTGGAAAAGACAACAAATGTTTTATTGCAATTTCAGAAGTTGTGGCACTTTATCAAGAAATTATTCCAGGATGTGATAAGAAGAGTGCTGAGAGACAAGTTAAAGCTGCATTGAGGTTTCACCATATGTTTGGTATTCTGCTCTACTTTCATAATGTACCAAGCATGAAAAATTTTGTCATTTCTAACCCACAATGGTTGTTTACGAACTTGACAAATTTTGTTTGCTTTTCATTTGATGGAAGAATTGTTGATCGTAAAGCTTTGAATAATCTGAAATCTAAAGGCATTCTTAGTAAATCTATGATTGACAAAATTAAAACTGAGAAAATCATCACTGCTTCTCTTGGAGGTATCAAACTTGAATTCTTCCTTGAATTGCTCAAATATTTAAACATTATCACACCTTATCCTACAAACAGTAGTGACTATTTGATGTTGACAGTACTAGATTCGTACAAGGATGAAACCACTCTGTTTGATGTTATACCACCACTTGATGGTGTTGAATTTGTGATACAGTTCAATTCTGGCACTTTTCCAAGAGGAGTGTTTTGTTGTTTAATTGTACAATTGGTTCAAAAAGTTGATAACTGGAAATTCCAGGTTTCACTGGAAGGGAAGAGATGTGTTTACGCAGACTTTGTTATGTTTTGTACTAATTCTGGACAGTATGTTTTGTTGCACGATAAAATTACCCACTTGAAATTCAAGTAAGAAAGAATGTAAAAACTGGGTCTATTCATAGCGAAGTTCAGCAGACCATAGTCAACATGTTACAGCAAATGCAACAAAGTACTGGTACTGATTTCAAGTGTGCGTTTTACTGTAAGAGTAAACCTTGTTTGATATATCTATCTTCACATCATGTGACTGGACAAATACCACTTCCTAATGGATTGATTTGTTTAAACCATGGCTTTGTAGAATTACTATCTTGTTCACACAAGCTATGGTGTGATATAACAAAAGCATCACTGGTAATAATTGAATTGCACATAATTGTACTAGGGGTGCACATGTTCCATATTTTTTATCAAATGTTAATAATTTGTGAAATGGAAGATGAGTTAGTTTTCTTATCTTTACCATACTACTTGTTAATGTTTTCCTTCATTTATTCCTTGGCTAATGGCCATTCTATAATGTAATTTTTATGTGTCCTTCTATTAGTCATTATGTGCATTTGGCCTTCTGTCATTACCAAAAGAAGTTTTTTGTAGGTATTGTAGAAAAATAGTTTTGTTTAGAACTTGAGGTTTTGTTAAGAATCTGATTAGCTAAATGTATTAAGAGTCAAAACATATTGGATATACTGTATGTATCCATGTCACTAGTAGTTTTATGTTATACAAAGCTATGCATCTACTGTATGTTTAGTGTGCACTCTTATGATGCTGAATGAAAGCTCCACTGTATACATACAGTATTGTATATATAGATTGCTTGTATGACTTAGGAATTATAGCAGCTGTACAGCATCCCTTGCTTTGTTATTTTTACGATAAAATTTTCATTGCTGGTAAACCAGCACATACTACAACAAAGCAAAGAATTGTTCCAGACACATTGTAGAATTATCTGCATGATTGAGTGAACACCTTGACTATCATCTGAAAAGCGACATGACCATTCCACTTCATTTTCAGCTTTGTTCTGACTGTTACATAGTGCTACAAATGAAGAATAGTACAAGAAATGTCTCAGCAGTCAATCTACTTGCTGCAGAAGTTACAAACAATTCTCATGATACAGTAGAAGTCATAATGTGCTATCACAAATCAACACCTATACAGTAGTGAAGAAAGAAACAAGACACAAGAGAACAAATCTAAGTCTATATTGCATGCATTGTAACTTCATATGGTTGGCAAAAAGGCATCTCTCAGGCCTAAGTGACATTGAACAGTAAAGAAGCCTTATCTGTAGGCTGAAGGCATCAGTCAGGCAGTCGGTCAGGCAGTTAGTTAGTAGAAACTTCAGTTAAATTGAAAAGGTTGAAATTTATTGAAATTTATTGAAATTAGCTAATTTGGGGTCACTCTGAAGGCTTTACAGTGTTTAGGTTTGACTGTGCCTAACCAATACTGCAAAGCTGTCATGAAAGAATAGTGAGCTAGTCTTAAATATTTTGGGTAGGAAATCCCAAATATTCTACTATATAATAAATTTATTATATGTGTTCTTATTTTGTTGTTGCAGGCCATGCCACCACAGTCAAGATTTCCAGGTAAACTAACTTTTCTAGCTAAAACATGTAAAATCAAGTGCATCATGCATTGCACTTTTATAGTGTTTAAGTACAGTTCATGCAGTATCATAGAATATGATGTGAATGTGCCTTGCAGAATGTGTATGCTTGTATTCCTCCAATGAAAAGCAGAACTGGCAATAATTGTGAGATCAAGTTTTTTTTATCAGTTAATCCAATCAATTATCGAAACATCTGAGAAACAAGTTGATGTTAAACTACATACGTACTTCTAAAAATCAGGTACAGTGCTAACCACTGCTGGGTCTGGGAAAACTGGTTTTATGACATGATTTTTCACCAATAGCAGCACAAAATTACACAAATAAACTACCAAATTTCACAATCAAAATCAGCTAGACTTAAGTGGTTTGCTTTTGCTGGCTGCACAGTGGCAATCCATACGAACAATCTGAGGCTGTAATGGAGCTGTGGCCAGCCTGGGGATGGCTGTATGTGGCTGTACGTACAGCTCTGTAGTGTTGAATAAAAACTTGTGTTGTAAATTACACATTTTAGCCAGTTTTGAAACTTAAATGGTCCATAATTTGACCTAATTCATCCCTATGCATTTCTCTTTCATTTTGTAAACAACCTCTTGCCCTCCCCTCCATCCCCTTCCCGCATCCCTATTGGAGCTTGCCTGATACAGTCAACATCAAGTTAAAAATTATCTGAAGTGGCAGGAAACTTAGCTGTTGGGTATTTGTACTGTCTGTCTATCTGTCTGGACTCTTTCTTTGTCATGCTATTAACTTGATAGCTAAATTTATTTCAAAACACACTCAAACAGCTCTGGTGTTAGTGCACAGAACTGTTATCCATGGGTCCAGGGTTCAATTCCTGCTTATGACATTTTTTCTTCTCACTGGCACTTTTTTGTGCCTGGCATACTTTTTTCATGGCATACTTTTTGTCATAGATTGTGAATGCTAACTGATCAACCTATAAACATATTGTCTTGGTTCACATGCAAAATAAGGTGCTTATCATATAATTTATAAATTTTATTTCAAGCTTCCATGTGCTTTCTTTATTTGCTACAGTGCATTGAAGGCCACAGTGTGGAGAAAAACTCCATCTGCATTCAATTACAAACTATAGGATAAACAGTTCAGCTGTTAGAGCGCCTGCCATACATGTCGTTACTGCAGTTAGGTCACATGTTTGAATCCAGCCAGTGGCATTTTTACTTTAGTATAATTTTTTGGTGCACAATAAAAAAAACAACTAAACGTTTATATTTACTCACGCAGTTGCTTCACATCATAATTATATCTAATCCAAAACAGCCAAACTGTAAAAAAAGTGTGCAGCCCTCAAAAAGGCTATGGTAAAACAAGATGTGAAATCCAAGCTGGCGGCCAAGAAATGGCTGTGATGGTAGGTTAATGGTAAAAATTTTAATAACGACAATTCAGGTGAATTTTGGTGCCGCTTGGTCTTGGCACAAAATTCACCTGAATTGTCGTTATTAAAATTTTTACCATTAACCTACCATCACAGCCATTTCTTGGTCGCCACCTTGGATTTCACATTTTTTCACCATAGCCTTTTTGAGGGCTGCACACGTTTTTTACAGCTTAGCTGTTTTGGATTAGATTTCACTTCTTTTTGTATTTGTGCTTTTTTAACCTATCTTTTTTCTTTATCACAGGAAGAAGAAAAGATGAAGCAGATGTTAAATACTTTTAAATATTTCTGAATTTATCAGTAAATGTACAAATTATATATATAATACATATATTTATTACAGAACTCTCTGCATGGTGGTTTCTTTGTAACTTAACACTCTACAAGGTGACTTCTTCTAGCTGATCTCTCTACAGGGTGAATTGTTTGCAGCAGAACTATCTACAAGGTAACTCTTCTTCTGGTTGATCTCTCAACAGGGTGATTTGTTTGTAACTGAACTATCTACAAGGTAACTTCTTCTAGCTGATCTCTCTACAGTGCGATTTGTTTGTAGCTGAATTCTGTACAGGTGATTTATTTGCAGCTAAGCTCTTTACAGAATGATTTCTTTGTAGCTGAACTCTCTACAAGGTAACTTCTTCTAGTTGATCTTTCTACAGGGTGATTTGTTTGTAGCTGAATTTTCTACAGGGTGACTTGTTTGCAGCTGAACTCTCTACATGGTGGTTTCTTTTTAGCTGAAATCTCTACAAGGTGAATTCTTCTAGCTGATCTTTCTACAGGGTGATTTGTTTGTAGCTGAACTTTCTACAAGGAAACTTCTTCTAACTGATCTCTGTACAGGGTGAATTGTTTGCAGCTGAACTGTCTTCTTCTAGCTGATCTCTCTGCAGGTTGATTTGTTTGTAGCTGAACTCTCTACAGGGTGATTTGTTTGTAGCCGATCTCTCTACAGGGTAATTTGTTTGTAGCTGAACTCTCTATAAGGTGATTTGTTTGTAGCTGATCTCTCTGCAGGTTGATTTGTTTGTAGCTGATCTCTCTACAAGTTGATTTGTGTGTAGCTGATCTCTCTGCAGGTTGATGTGTTTGTAGCCGATCTCTCTACAGGGTGATTTTTTGTAGCTGAACTCTCTATAAGGTGATTTGTTTGTAGCTGATCTCTCTGCAGGTTGATTTGTTTGTAGCTGAACTCTCTACAGGGTGATTTACTTGTAGCTGAACTCCTTACATTGTGTCTATATAGTTTCTAGCCAATGTCTCTACAGGGTGATTTTTTTTAGCTGAACTCTCTATAAGGTGATTTGTTTGTAGCTGATCTCTCTGCAGGTTGATTTGTTTGTAGCTGAACTCTCTACAGGCTGATTTACTTGTAGCTGAACTCCTTACATTGTGTCTATATAGTTTCTAGCCGATGTCTCTACAGGGTGATTTTTTTTAGCTGAACTCTCTATAAGGTGATTTGTTTGTAGCTGATCTCTCTGCAGGTTGATTTGTTTGTAGCTGAACTCTCTACAGGGTGATTTGTTTGTAGCCGATCTCTCTAAAGGGTAATTTGTTTGTAGCTGAACTCTCTATAAGGTGATTTGTTTGTAGCTGATCTCTCTGCAAGTTGATTTGTTTTAGCTGAACTCTCTATAGGGTGATTTGCTTTTAGCTGAACTCCTTACGTTGTGTCTAGTTTCTAGCTGATGTCTCTGCAGGGTGATTTTTTTGTAGCTGAACTCTCTACAGGGTGATTTGTTTCTAGCTGATCGCTTTACAGGGTGATTTGCTTGTAATTGAACTCCTTACATTGTGTCTAGTTTCTATCTGATCTCTCTACAGGGTGATTTGTTTGTAGCTGATCTCTCTACAAGTTGATTTGTGTGTAGCTGATCTCTCTGCAGGTTGTAGCTGAACTCTCCATAAGGTGATTTGTTTGTAGCTGATCTCTCTGCAGGTTGATTTGTTTGTAGCTGAACTCTCTACAGGGTGATTTGTTTGTAGCCTATCTCTCTACAGGGTAATTTGTTTGTAGCTGAACTCTCTATAAGGTGATTTGTTTGTAGCTGATCCCTCTGCAGGTTGATTTGGTTTAGCTGAACTCTCTACAGGGTGGTTAAATCATCTGTAGTTAAATTATTTAAAGGTACATATATTGTATCATGACTTCACATGTTTTGCCCAGCATTATGTACTGTTTACAACACTAATCTGTTATGTACGTACGTATATACACACATATGTACATACGTATATACACACGTTTGTACATACATATATACATATATACCACTTTAGCGTGGGCGTTCAAAGACGCCGCTCGGTGTTTAACTCGCATATTGCCCGGGAAATATCATGGGAAAGCGGTTTGCCAATGACTTTGATACCCAGCCAGTTCAAAGAATCAATGCACTTTGACTCATTATATTGAGCGACATAGAGCTTTGTATTGTGGGACTCGGTTTTGTAGAGGTTGCTAAGCTTAGTACATAGGCTAAGATAGAGTAGTTGGTTGTTACTAAAGGAGAATGAAGGCACAAAATAATTGTTTGGGCGATTGTGGATGCGTATTTCTACCCACCGCATACCAGCCTTTGAACAGACCATGGAACAGCAAAGCTACTACTGCTACATTGAAATAGGTTAGTAACTTACAGTTCTAAGTACTTAACTTAATATAATAACTTACTTACTGTCCCAATAGCGAAGCTAGTTGGCTTAACTTGATACAAAAATGATAACAATATAAACTCCATCCAACAATCGCAAGTTTTCTAACATTGTGTGTTGAAGCATAGTAACGTATTAATGACGTTATAACGTATGGACAATGTTTTGATGGCTATTAGCCCATGCTATTAAAACCACAATCGATCTTCAGATGCTACTGTATAAAACAAATAGGATGAGTTCTCGTTAGTTCTTTCACCTATTAGGTGAGTATGCCCCAAGTGATATATATCACTTGTACCATGGCTGCTTGGGATTTTGCTGACATATACACCCGCAGCCCTCGGGCTTTGGGTGTATATATCAGCAAAATCCCTCGCAGCCATGGTATCAAGACACACGGTAGTGTGTCGTGCGGCCCAAGAAGCCGGTGCGCAACACCCGTGAGTATATTGACAGGAAGGAAGAAAACGCAATTTTCGCACCTCCGTAGCTCTGCTTCCTTGATGAAACAAGACGATTTTTGCTGTGGACACTCCCTCCACCTTCAGCACTCCACATTCCAAATTTGAGCGAAATCACTTCAAGCGTTCCCGAGATATGCGACTTCAAAAATTGGCTTAGTTTCTTCGTGTTTTTTTTTCTTCTTATTTTTCTTCCTCTTTTCGCACACTTACAAAAACTGCTATAAAACGTGAACGCCATATCCGATTGCCTTGAAATTTGGCACACTGAAGCGGGGTATAAAGGCGCATCTATGTATCAACTTTGGCTAGGATACAATAAACAGGAAAAGAGTTATGATCGATTATTCACGAAAAATAACACCAATATGTTGTCACGCCTACAGGGTAAACCACGTATGGGAAGAAGCTGAAAATCGGTGGGTGAATAGGTTAACTATTGAACCTCAAACCTTTTGTGGTTTGAAAGAAATCGAGCTAAAAACCAGGAAGATAGAACGAAAAAAACCAACAGTGTGTAACAATTATGCAATCGAGATTAGCTAATAAAAAACAATTACTTGTCACGCCTACCAGATAAACCGCTTGGGGTAATGCTTTGAAAATCGCTGTATAGATGGAGTAATCATCTTAGAAAGGCTCTTCAATGGTGTAGAAGAATCAGACTTAAAGCCACGGAGTTATAACACGAATTCCAACTTGGTGCAGCAAGTGCGAGATCGAGATACTCTAATAGAGCAGTCATCCTAATAGAGCAGTCACCCTGAAGAGAATTCAAGAGATCAGCTAGAGAACAAGTAACCTGTATAGAGATCAGCTACAAACAATTCACCCTTTAGAGTGATCAGCTACAAACAATTCACCCTGTAGAGAGATCAGCTAGAAGAAGTTACCTTGTAGGGAGTTCATGCAACTATGGAAAGAGATAGTTCAGCTAGAAGAAATCACCTTGTAGAGTTCAGCTACAAAGAAACTACCATGTAGAGAGTTCAACTACAAACAAATCGCCCTGTAGAGAGATCAATAGAAGAAGTTACCTTGTAGTAGGCATTCCAGTATCCGAGATTTTTAAATAAAAAAATTCTCCGTATATTCCCCAATAGAACCCTGGCACAAAATAACAACTCGTGTTTAACTTGGGATTGCTGTGTCGTCCGAGCTCCAATGAAGATGAAAATCACTGTGGGGTTTGTCCACATGCTGATCATTATGAAAATCTTAGTTTTATCGTGCGCGTTACATATAAGTAAGTTTTGTGTTGTTTTGTAATCTTTTCAAGCCATGCAATGTATGTAGAATACTTTAAAACTTTAAAAAACGTACTGTTGGGTGGAAGGTAGTCACTGGTGCTTACTTTAAAGTGCGTAGTTACTTCGCTCGGGTTAGCGATTTTCAGCTCCAGAACAATTTTCTGATGGCTGTGTCATCAGCTCAAAAGTATAAACCACTTCAAAGTTGGCCAACAATGCCATAATTGAAACCACAACTCCACCTTAGGTATTGTTGCATCATTGTGGCACCTCCACTTTAGTTGTTTACCTTTTTAAGTTGTTAACGTGATGGTTTTACTTACTTGAGATAGCCACTTGCCTATGGGTATACACCATTGTATTGAGAAGTGTGCAGTGGGTGAAACATATTTGCTCACCACAAAGCATACAAAGATTACTGAGATCCAATACTATCTGAAGTTACTCTCATTACATGTACAAACTTGCAGTTAGAAGCAACTATAGTTTCAAGATAGTCCAGATTGCTAGATGGCTTCCTGATTCAATTGTGCCATTTTTCCCTTTAAAATGTATGGGGAGCCCTGGAGAAAAAATGTGCCTTTTTTCAGTTTTTAAGCACTGTGCATGCCAAAGTAGCTAATTCCAACCCAACAAACTATATATTTCTGAGATCAGCAATCAATACTCTATCTATTGAGCATATAAAAAGCCCATTTTTCCAAAATTTAAAAATCGGGCTGGAATGCCTACTTGTAGATAGTTCAGCTACAAAGAAACCATCATGTAGAGAAATCAGCTGCAAAAAAATCACCTGTAGAGAGTTCAATTACAAACAAATCTCCCTGTAGAGAGATCAGCTAGAAGAAATTATCTTGTAGAGAGATCATCTACAAACAAATCACCCTGTAGAAAGATCAGCTAGAAGGAGTCACCTTGTAGAGAGTTCAGTTACAAAGAAACCATCATGTAGAGAGTTCAGCTGCAAACAAATCTCCCTGTAGAGAGATCAGCTAGAAGAAGTTTCCTTGTAGAGAGTTCAGCTACAAACAAATCATCCTGTAGAAAGATCAGCTAGAAGAAGTTACCTTGTAGAGAGTTCAGCTACATAGAAACCATCATGTAGAGAGTTCAGCTGCAAACAAATCTCCCTGTAGAGAGATCAGCTAGAAGAAGTTTCCTTGTAGAGAGTTCAGCTACAAACAAATCATCCTGTAGAAAGATCAGCTAGAAGAAGTTACCTTGGAAGTTACCTTGTAGAGAGTTCAGCTACAAAGAAACCATCATGTAGAGAGCTCAGCTGCAAACAAATCACCTGTAGAAAGATCAGCTAGAAGAAGTCACCTTGTAGAGAGTTCAGTTACAAAGAAACCACCACGTAGAGAGTTCAGCTACAAACTAGTGACCTTGTAGAGACATCAGTTACCTTGTAGAGAGTTCAGTTACAAAGAAACCATCATGTAGAGAGTTCAGCTGCAAACAAATCACCTGTAGAGAGTTCATCTACAAACAAATCACCCTGTAGAGAGATCAGCTAGAAGAAGTTTCCTTGTAGAGAGTTCAGCTACAAACAAGTCACCCTGTAGAGAGATCAGCTAGAAACAAGTCATCCTGAAGAGAGTTCAGCTAGAAGAAGTTACATTGTAGAGAGTTCAGCTACAAAGAAACTACCATGTAGAGAGTTCAGCTGCAAACAAATTGCCCTTTAGAGAATTCAGCTACAAACAAATCACCCTGTAGAAAGGTCAGCTAGAAGAAGTTGCCTTGTAGAGAGTTCAGCTACAAACAAGTCACCCTGTAGAGAGATCAGCTAGAAACAAGCCACCCGTAGAGAGTTTAGCTAGAAGAAGTTACATTGTAGAGAGTTCAGCAGTTTAGCTGCAAACAAATCGCCCTGTAGAGAATTCAGCTACAAACAAATCACCCTGTAGAAAGATCAGCTAGAAGAAGTTACCTTGTAGAGAGTTCAGCTACAAACAAATCACCCTGTAGAGAGTTCAGCTACAGACAAGTCATCCGGTAGAGGGATCAGCTAGAAGGATCACCTTGCAGAGAGGTCAGCTACAAAGAAATCACCCTGCTTCATCTTTTCTTCTTCCTGTAGTAAAGAAAAAAATGACAGGTAAAAAAGCCCTAAAGCCGGCCATACAAATGCAAAAAGAAGTGAAATCTAATCCAAAACAACCAAGCTGTAAAAAAAGAGTGCGGCCCTGAGAAAGGCTATGGTGAAAAATGATGTGAAATCCAAGGTGGCGGCCAAGAAATGGCTGTGATGGTAGGTTAATGGTAAAAATTTTAATAACGGCAATTTAGGTGAATTTTTTTGCCAAGACCAAGTGGCACAAAAATTCACTTGAATTGTCGTTATTAAAATTTTTACCATTAACCTACCATCACAGCCATTTCTTGGCCGCCACCTTGGATTTCACATCTTTTTTCACCATAGCCTTTTTGAGGGCCGCACTGTTTTTTTACAGCTTGGCTGTTTTGGATTAGATAACTATTACATGTACATCTTCATCTTGCACTTATGTAGCATGCAATTTTCCACAACTATTATAAAGTTCATGAATTTAGGGCCCTACTTATCAGACCATTATATAATTAGATGTGATATGGCAGTTGAAGTTCTTCAATCTCCTCTACTACATATTCATCAAACTGTTGTTCTGTACAATAAGTATTCTTATCTTTCCTGTAGGATTTGATGGTGATATTGCTTCACAGTTTCATAAGGTAATACTTGAATATGTAGTGGCATTGTATTGTGTATCTATTTCTATACATGATTCAGTGCTTGCTGTATATCTATTTTTCATACATGTACGTATGTAGTCCATTTCACTTCTGACTGAAGTATCCCCTGGCATGGGTCATGCTCAGAGTTACTCTCACAGCATTTCTGAACCTACAGGTAGAATATGTGTGTATATAAATAAACCCATGTTGAATGAAATGTCGTGGATCTAGCTAGATGTGTTTACTAAAATGTTGCAGTTGTACAGTAGGACATTGTGTGGAAAAACTGGTGTTATTACCCATGGCAGCAGGTTTGTTTTTCCACCATAAACACAAAATTACAAAACACTATCAAATGCTGCTATAAATGCTGCTATAAAAATTGTGATCAACCAGAGTTAAATGATCTGTTTTTACTGGCTGCTATTTCCAAGCTTGGTGAACCATACAAACAGTCTGAGGCTTTGATAGAGCTGTGGCCAACCTGGGGATGGCTGGGTGTGGTGTTACACCCCATGGTGTTACCTATGCTGTAAATTTCATCCTAGCTTTACGTTTCTGTCATTTTTGATAGTTTTTCATGAGGTAGACTGCATCGGGCATGTACTGATAGGGATGTTGGTGGGCTGGAGTGACAGGGACAGTACAGGGTTGTTTTCAAAATGAAAGACAAGCAAACAGAAATGAGCTAGGCTGAGTTATGGATTATTCAGGACTTGAGGAATGGATGTAAAACTAGACTATGATAGTGCAACTAGGACCTCCTTTGCTTCACTATACTTTTTATTTCTGGAATTTTAAGTTCGATTAGAGACCAAAGAAATAAAAAGTAGTGAAACAAGGGAGATCGCCTACATACATCTGAAGATACAAGTGGACATAGACTAAGTTAGGGAGTAAATGCCCATCTTCACCTTCCTTGTTTCACTACTTTTTATGTTTACTTTTTGTAACCGTATTATGAGTAGTAAACCAGCACATGTACGGAATTAAGAAAGAAAGGCTTTAGACTTATTGTTTTTGTCTGAATGCACGCCCCAACTATCACTTACTGAAATAACAAAGTGGACTATACACTTCATTTTCAGCTGTATTCAGTCTTTTACACAGCATTACAAATAAAGAAAACTACAAGAAGAACCTCAATTCTGCCAAAATGAAAACTCAGACAATTCCTGTTACAAATATGTAGGGAAGCCATCATGTGGTGCTACCATGAATCAACACCTTGAGCTGTCAGCAAAGGTATTAAATGGGACACAATGAGGACACAGGTAATTCCATGAAGCATGCATTGTACATACTGTGGTATGACCTGTCGGGCTGAAGATTTAGCAATGAAAAATGAAGCCTGTAGCCTTAGCCGTTATTGAGTTACACTTGTCTGAAGGAATATCAGTCAGTCAGACAGTCAGTAGAAAATTCCACTGAATAAATTCTTTTTTTTTTTAAATTGTAGCAACCTATTGGAACCATTTCAGGTCATAATGAAGGACGTTTTGGGCATGGTTTGCCTATCCCAATACTGCCAAGGTGCCATGAAGGTATTGTGAGGCTGAAAGTCCAAACCTTCATGATCCCTAATATTGTATTGTGTGATGATCCCTGATCAAACTTAAAACTACTAATTTTTCTTTGTATATACCTGTAACCTTTTCTGTAACACATGAACCTGTCCCTATTGAAAGAATGATGTAAATTTATGTCTGAATGCATGCCCACAGGGGGGGGGGGGGGGGGGGGCTTCACTCACCCATAAAGTGCTCATATGACATGAGAAAATAATATATAAGTTAGTGCAATTTTACATTTGAGCAGTACTGTACGTGCATGCAATTAGTCTGTAGAAGATTATATACTACTTTGTTAATACATTACTTATTTTGTATTAAAGGAAATGTGTTTTCGTATCAACCGGAAAAGAGTTCCACTGACTAGAAAAGGAGACTGAAAACAATTGAATTCTCTTCATAATTTATGACTAATACAATAATATATTATAAGGATTGGTATCATTATTGTATAGGATAGAATAATGCACATTTATTGTACATACTGCGTACTTTTCCAAATGATGTTCAACTTTATTATATTAATATGAATTTCATAGTTACTATTAAATATAGAGTATGACTAAACAATCTTGCAACGGTACTGCAGTTACGACAAATGTTATAATAAACTGACTAATGTAATTTGTGTAAATGTGCTGCTATACAAAAAGGTTAAAACTGCATGCTTACCATAACTCTATATATTCATACCATGTGCAAATGTTGAAAGTACAGAAGTTACTAAACTGTGACATACTGCATGTGTGGAATATTCACTGAACATCTGAGCAACATGTGTTCCTGTCAAAACTACAGATAAACAGCTATACTCTTAGCTTCTATGGGTAGGGATGCACAATTTATTTATCAAGTACGATTTAACCTTTTTTCACATTTTTCATGTATGTACACTGTCCTGTATACACTTTCTAAAATTGATGATTTTGAGGAAATTTTTTAACTTCTAGAGAAATGTGTGTGTTGTTGAGTTCATTTTTTTCTCTCTGATACTAGCAGCAGTGCTTGCCCTATTGCATAAGTTATGGATCTTGAACTCGTGTTTCTGTTAAATTGATAGCAAACTGAACAGCAACTAGTAACATCGCTTGTTCTGGGTTTTGCAAACCAGTGAACACCGACTTTTGGTACATAAAAAGTACATGTATTAAGATCATATTATGTAATGTGTCTATGTTGTCATGCAATGTGTAGTAGGCATAGATAATATACCACGGGTGTATGGGGTATATTATCTATGGTGTAGCTAGAGATATATATATATATATATAAACATGTTAAAATATAACAGGCTGTAAAGCAGCTTAATTAATTACTTCATGTGAATTGTACACTTTGTGATAAAAGCATGAAACTTACCACATAGTGCAGTGGAACCTGTCTTAGCAGCCACCTGTATAGAAAGGCCACCTCTTTAAAAAGACCAGCTTAAATTCCTCATGAAAAGTTTATACACATCCACCTGCCTATTAAGGCCAAGAAATCTTGGTCCAAAGGTGACCAACTTAGACAGGTTTCCACCATACACCCAATGATGAGAGGTGGAGGCATTGCATGTTCAAATTAGCTACTGAGATTTTGATTATTGTGCTGGCGTTTTGCGCTACACAATACTTGTACATTTACTGTTTGATGTACTGATCCAGAGATACATATAACTAAAGGATGTATAGCTCTATAAACACACAATGGCAATGTATGGAAATTGTAGAAAAGACGATAGAACCCTGTGTTCTTGGATACTAGGAACTTTTAAAGGTTACTGCAGCCACACAACAGCCACATTCTATCATTCTTTATGCATAGATTTTGTGGTGGTTGAGTCCCATTGCTCTTTGGAAATATCATGTTCACGTCCAAATAGACATGCAAGGTGGTTGATAGTGCTGCATGAGTTACTATAGCTACACACTAAATAAACATGTTGAATGTTTTAGTGCACACAAAATCTCTTCACTTTTAGCACACTTAAGCTTGCTGCTCATGTGTGCTCACTGCAGTATGAGTTGCTGGTACATTATTTTTGCAAGTGTGAAGTGCTAAAGGAGCACGCACTATTCTCAAAATGGTACATTGGTCTGGTGTGTAAATTTAGCACAGTACTACACATGCTTTGAGTTGATATGTGTTGTTTGTATGTTAACATTTCAAGGGTCTCTGGAAGAATGGCCTGAGTAACCAGTCCTTGCTGCTCACCACCGAAGGGAATACCCTTCAAGAAGAGAGTGGATTGCATGATGCAGCATATATTCACTACCTATTCAGGGTGTATCCATTCACTGGACTGACTACTGGACTCAAGTTTTTTTGTTTTTTTTTCTTTCCTTTTATCACCAGATTTTACCACAAAAAGTGTTTTAGAATTTGATACCATTCACCAACATAAAACGTGTACTAAAACTTGTACTTTGATCACAAAAACTGCACTCAAACCTAAGTGCAGTTCGTTATTGAAAATAATTTGCTTACTGCTAGTAATGTTTCAAGCACTAGTGCTGTGCACTGTTAACACTACTAATACACCTGTCTGTCTTCTGTATAGCCTTCTTGTAAAATAGCACACAATAATAATTTTACCATGCAATTATGTTATGTAACATAGAAATCACCTATAGTCTTTCAGTGGTCTGCACATTCACTCTAGCTTTGCCAGCTCTTTGGTTTATAATGTTTGTAAATAGCAACAAGTGGGTAGTGTTACAAAGAGTTGCTTCTCATTGTGCACACTTTCAAACAGGAAGTGAGGTTACACATATTTGAAAAAAATACAGTAACTGTAACAAGAGGTCAAACCAAAGTTATACCATGAGCAGGCTGTAGGACCAGGTGTCCTACAGACCTTCAGCACTTGTGCTGTAAAGCATTAATAAATAAATAAAATAAATTTAAAAAACCACCAAAACGAGCACCTACCTTTTTCAAACACACATCTTTAAACAGGCTGTAGGACCAGGTGTCCTACAGACCTTCAGCACTTGTGCTTAAATAAATTCAAAATAATAGACTATGTACAGTTAGCTGTACGTATGTGCCTCTAATACTCAAGATGAGACGTTATGTAGTCACTTTTAGTGGTTGAAAGAGGTGTTTGTGGTCAAAAAAATGCGTTTGAACAAAATGTATGTGAGTCCAGTAATCCAGTCTAGTGAATGGATACACCCACTTATTCATCCACAGGACCACAACATATACCAGTTCCGTGTTTCAGCACATTTAGTACCGATGTTTCACATGTGTAGCACGGCATGCGTTAAATTGGCACATTGAAACAATAATATAATAGCATATATACAAGTAACAACAGGAATTCGTTCCCAGTCGCCCACGCATTTGAGTGGGCGGCTGGGATTGTTTTCATATAAGGTCGTGTGCGTTAGTGAGTGTATCCTCTCTAATTATATTCATGCTGAGTATCAGGGCTGCAAAGACAAAGGTAGACGCTTCGATTGCGAGACAAGATTTGTTGCGAGACTTGTAATAACTAATATTTCAGTTAAGAGCAGGGTCGGTTAACAGTTCTTTTGCCGGCACAGTGAGTCATGCAGTGTTGGATGGTTTCATAGTTACTCAGTGATCAAATCATTTGACGATGTCTCTGCTGGTAGGGGACGTTCATCTACTGATACTAATCTGCATTGGCATGTCACCGTCTCATGTACAAGCACTAACGTGGAATGATGTCAAAAACCCAGATGCGTCGTGCAACGATTTTACTCAAGCTGGGTATTATATCGTTCGCAGGAATGATTCTTCATCATCAGATTGGCTCATGTTTCTTGAAGGTGGAGGTGCTTGCTGCCAATGTGTGTGTGTGTGTGTGTGTGTGTGAGTGAGAGCCTGTGAGTGTGTGTGTGTGTGTGTGTGTACATGTGTTTGTGTGTTTGAAAGGTTCCAGGTTTGATGCCCGGGCCCAGCCCGGCTATGCCAATTTGGTTGTTGTTTCAGTTGTTGAGCAAGAAACTTTGCTCCAGTCTATCCAGCTGTATATTGGGAACCTGGTGGCCTGGTGTCAATTGGGAAAGCAGCCCACCCAGCTGTAACATCAATGGTTGACTGGGGAAGCAAATGCCCTACTGTCCTTGTCTTGTCTGGAGTCATTGTGGAACTTTGGGCTCTGCAACCTCTTTCTGTGATACCTGGACAGTCCTCCTGTGGGTTACTAACCCTGCCCCAACCTGCACAAGGCTCATTGCCTGAGTGGTGTGCAGGGATCCCAGTGCTGGTTTGCTGGGCAGCAATAGCTGTGTTTTGCATGGCTGTCATAGGTTTGTTTTGCTTTGCTTTGTGTGTGTACGTGTGTACGCGCGTGTGAGTGATTGTAACTATAACTGAAATATTTTGAAAAATACAAACTAATGTTAGGCAAACTATAGCTACTTAATAATAGTAATTGTAAACTAAAACTAAAATCACTTAATCAAAACTAAACTAAAGTAATTTTCCATTTAAAACATCACTAGCAATGTATGTAGCTATGCCTAGACCAGTGTTGAGACTTGGTCGGATCAACTGAGTCACATTTTGTCCGGGTCATCCCTGTCATATAGAATAACTGGCCAGATTGGATCATGTGTGAAATGAATTCAATTAGTTTGATGGATATGGGAGGCGTATTAATGCACCATAGTCTAGTCCCAGCTTCTTTTGTGACCATATTCCCTTATCATTAGGCATATTGGGGTCTGTAGGTTTGCACTAATCCATGTTTGTTGTTGTCTGCATACTTACATGGAGTCATGTAATTAGTATTATTTGGTGCACAAATCAATGTGATTATATACATGCACAGTTATTGTGTGAGTCATAGTCTAGTCTTGCAGCAAGCCATCTTCCTTGTGAGCCATGCCCACTTATTGGAAATACGTGATATTGCCTGTAGGCATGAATCCATGCAGAGTTGGAGGTAGCCAGTAACTAAGTAATTAGTTACATCTCTTGTCCAAAAGTACTAGTTATAAGTTACGATAGCAACTAGTCACAATAGTTACTAGTAACCATGCTTTAAAAACTGACACGTTCTACAATTTTTCTACTATACATGCTACAGTCTGCTTAAGCAGACACATTCTGTGTACTATACTCTGAATGTAACAGACAAATTTAGTTGAAACTGAGCTGAAATGATCGCTAGAGCTTTTACGTAAGCTCAATGTAATATAGCTTTGTTCCACTATCCCAACACCCATTTCCTTAATGTGCGTACAGTGGGTGGTATAGCCTGTACTTAGTCAACAACAAACTTACTGTGTAGGTCTCTTACATGGCTGCATGTCATCTGTGGATCCACCTGCTATTACTACACAGTTTAAATCACAGGTGATGATATTATTAACAATGACAACATGTTAGCTATCTGCTTATCTACTATGTTTAGCTAACAAAGTGTGTTGTCATTGCCTATCCACCTTTGTTGAACCTGTTTTGTGTGTTTAACAGGAAACACATTTTACATGTCTTACCACATATTATAAACAATCACTTTTATTTAAATGAAAAATGTTGATTATACAATAGGTACTTCACTCGTGAGACACGTGCTAGATATGGGGGTGGTGTGATCTTACAGGATTTTGATCTGACAAGAGCTTGGAATGAAAACAAAGACAACAACCGAAGGAACACAGTTTCACCATTTATGACCTCAATCAAAGGCTTAACTGGTGATGAATATCATTATATTGAAGGAACTGACATCTTATCCACCAATGAAGACACTAATCCAGACTTCTACCACTATAATCACATCCTTGTACCATATTGTAGTAATGACCTGTGGTTAGGAGATGATGATGTAACAAGATTTGGTGACATCACTAATTTTGAGTTTGCTCCAAATGCCACAGATAGCATTCAATTCATATTCAAAGGGTTTGTGATATTTCAGAGTGTTATCTGTGACCGGTACTGTACTATTAGCAGGATACAGTGCTGGTGGTATTGGAGTACTGAATCATGCTAAATGGGTAAAGGAATACTTACCAAATGCCAACATTAAAGTCTTATCTGACTCATCCTGGTTCATAAATTTTCACGATAACATTTATAACATGTTCACAGACTACACTAATGTATCCAAAGTCTCAAGAGATGCAAACTTCAACATCACAGAATATGTTATGGAACAAGAGAGAGCAAATGGTGACAATGGTGACAATGGTCATCCTTGTATTCTCTGTTACTTCATCATCCTCTTTGTAATTCAGTTGAATTAGAACTCCCTGTTGTCTTTCAGCACACTGTCTAATTGCAAATTCCAATTTTTACCCAAACAATTAATGTACTCACGTTTGTAGCAATTAGTATAAACGATGCATTTATACTGTCAAAGTCTCTTAATGGTGTTGTAGCATTCAATGCTCAGGAGACATCATTTGAAGTTAATTTTGAAAACAATGGTGAAACAGAACCAGTTGGGTTGAACTTTAATTTCCTACGGATAATTGGATAATATGGCGGAGTTATGAACAGTACATTAGATATCACATCACACCAATCACCACACCTCAGTTATTATGTTACTAGTTGTCTACAACATGTCTACCTGGCTACGTCAACACTCTGGGGTGATGATAGATTATTTGGTAGTAACTCTTTAGAGTTCAGTAATGATGTGTCTTTGATAAGGTGAGCTGCTATTATTCATACATTATTAATTGAATAGGAGATGGCTTTTGTCTATTGTGGTGGGTGAAAACAACAGGATGAATACCTTTCCATATTATTTTATAAAGACATGCATTTAACATTTTCATTTTGAGCAAAACAATCTGAATCGTATCTTGCTCTTGGCTACATGCAGAAATCCCTTTGCTTCACACATTATAATTGGAAGACTGCAACCCAGGTTATTAACACATCATAATTATAAATTAAACAAAAATAATATTTAGGTATATGAGTCCTTAAACGGGGAAATTGGTCAAGCATATTTGCAAAATAGTCTCCAGTTCAAAAATTTGTCTGACCAAATGGATTTTTGTCAGCCAAATGATGAAAATTAATTGATTGGCAAGTGATCAATAGCCAAATACTATTGCAAGCACCAAGAGTATATAATAGTAGCCATGAGTATTGAATGGGTGTATTTCCCCATGAATGATTGCATAAAGTAACATGGATATTTCAGTAATTGTTTGTTTATATCACCATTAAGGGTTGCTGTATTTAGCCCAATTCGGCCACTAAACCAATCAAAAACATGATAGTATTAAAGGGAACTGGCTAATGTTATAGTTCTGGCATCATCAAGCAGATCCCTGAAGGCATAGCAACATGCTCATTTGTGTAACCATTGTTTTAGCAAGCTGGAGTTATCTTGGGTCCTTATACTTTCCTTGTACAATAACTGTTGAATGCTTGGTTGAAAAACACAGAGAACTGGTGAACAAAGACCCATTGCCATGTGTGCATTTCAAATCACCATTCATGTAAAAGTACAATTACTGATATATACATGTTACTTTACGCAATCATTGATCACGGGCTAATACACTGTTCAACACTCTTGGCTTCTATTATATACTCTTGCTAGTGCTGCATGATGTTGAAACATTAAGATAAGTAATACTTTGTCCTTAATACACACAAGTGTGGGAATTTTACAAACTAGTAGGAATTGTTACAATAAAATGTTTAATGATCACCTGAAGTGCAAATTTAATTCCCATATAATTACAGCAAACCAGCATGGCTAAAGTAGGGATTAAATTTGTACTTTAGCTGATGATCCCTTAACCCCTATTATATATACAATTATGGTTTTCCTGAAGATATAATTGTGTAACAAAACACATGCCCCTACTATATAGCATAATGTAGCTGTTTGCTTAGTTGGTTTCTGGTCAATAATTCTTTGTAGGAATGCTCTAAACTCCATGATCCCTACTATACAGTACTACTGTACTGTATGATATAACGATACATTCAAAATGCTTAAGGTAATGTCTATATATACATTTGCTGCATAACATGCATTTGATATGGCTGCTAGTCTTTAAAAGAAACTGCCAGTAAGTGTGGTTCACTGCATTTCCTAGTGTAAGATGTATTATTGAATATAATGAACTATGCAGGCTCACTGTTAAACAAGATCATTGGATCAACTTTAAACTAAGCAATTGTCTGCTACATCTAATGATATTGAGTATAATGTATCCCTGCGTGATGCTATTGGTATGTGCATGCATGGCTAAATACTGCTAATTCAACAAATCCAGTTCAATTCCGAGAGGCATGCTACCTCACTCATTGCAATGAGATGTGTCCTGAAGAACTTAGATTTGAGCAAGATGAGTCATTTCTCTGGGAAGATGCCGGAGTTAAAGTGTTTGTTTATTGCTTTGTTGGCATGGTAACACTGATATGTTTCATAATCAAAGGAGTGTTCTGGTTATGGCACTGGATGTTGTTACATAAACAGAGTCAGTTCCTACAAAAGGTTGAAGATACTGAAACAAGTAATGCCATTCATCAGGTGAGTACACTGTGTTTATTAACTATGCAAACTATGGGTTGGTATTGAAAGACAGCTGGGCTTTATTCTGAGGCCTGGTAATTACAGCCTATAGTCTATGTAGCTATTGTAGTTACAGTAAGCAGAGACCTCAACCTGTAAATTGAAGTGACACCTAGATTGGGTGAAATTTGTTTTGCTTATGAGCGAGATTACCCTCAATGGAAAACTTTTAGGTTTTTCCTGCACCTTTTCTTAATTAGGTTAGCTTTAACACAGTTTGTTGGTTTTTATGTTAGTGTAATGTGTATGATGAAAATAACCATCAAATTATGTAAGAGTGTCTGATGGTATGTGAGATCAAGAATCACCTCACAGCATTATTTTACAGTTTCACAGGCATATTACATATAACATCTTAGACCTTAACAAGGAAGTTATAGACCCCATGCACACTAAGGCATGCATGGTCTGGCAAAAAGTTACTACGGTTCAGATTCCACGATGATTTATGGGGGGAAATGAGGGCAAAAGTATCAAGCATTCTATTGCAAAAACCTTCCCTTGGCGAGATAACTCACCATGCAACAATTATGTTATGTACTTTTACGTACTGTAGTATCTTACATTTTAACAGTATATATACTCCTCTGTTTTTCAGTATGATTACTTTGCATTGCATTTAAAAAAAATTACTAGCATGAAATGAATACGTTTTTTTGCCCTCAAAAAGTGGCAGATGCACCATTTTGATGATGTAATACAGTGCCATGCCTTAGTGTGCACAGGGAGAAGTTGGAAGAAGTTGGCATCACTAAAGCAATAATTAATTAACATGCTTGATGGTACTGGAGAAACAATTTTGGATGATTTCGTGACAAAGGGAGGACCTGCTAAAGATTGTGCGAAAATATCTATCTTTAGTAGTTCATCATATTTTAAAAGCTTTAACCAATAGCGTTTACCGAAAGGGGATAATTTTTTCAGAATTAAATTAATTAAATTTGGAGCCTAGTAGTTATAGTACCAGCCTGCTAGTTTGGCACAATATGACTTAATGTCACAAATAAGATTATCTGATCCAAAACAGCCAAGCTGTAAAAAAAGAGTGCGGCCCTCAAAAAGGCTATGGTGAAAAAAGATGTGAAATCCAAGCTGGCAACCAAGAAATGGCTGTGATGGTAGGTTAATGGTAAAAATTTTAATAACAACAATTAAGGTGAATTTTGGTGCCGCTTGGTCTTGGCACAAAATTCACCTGAATTGTCGTTATTAAAATTTTTACCATTAACCTACCATCACAGCCATTTCTTGGCCGCCACCTTGGAATTCACATCTTTTTTCACCATAGCCTTTTTGAGGGCCGCACTTTTTTTTACAGCTTAGCTGTTTTGGATTAGATTTCACTTCTTTTTGTATTTGTATACCCCAAAGCCAGCCTATGGCCAGCTTTGGGACTTTTTTAACCTATCTTTTTTTCTTTACCACAGGAAGAAGAAAAGATGAAGCAGATTTACTTTAAATATTTCTAATTTTATCAGTAAATGTACAAATTATATATATATATATAATACATATATTTATTACAGAGCTCTCCATGGTGGTTTCTTTGTAACTGAACACTCTACAAGGTGACTTCTTCTAGCTGTTCTCTCTAAAGGGTGAATTGTTTGCAGCTGAAAGATCTACAAGGTAACTTCTTCTAGCTGATCTCTCTACAGGGTGATTTGTTTGTAGCTGAATTCTGTACAGGTGATTTGTTTGCAGCTGAACTCTCTACATGATGGTTTCTTTGTAGCTGAACTCTCTACAAGGTAACTTCTTCTAGCTGATCTCTCTACAGGGCGATTTGTTTGTAGCTGAACTCTCTACATGGTGGTTTCTTTGTAGCTGAAGTCTACACAGTGATTTCTTCTAGCTGAACTATCTCTTTCCATAGTTGCATGAACTCCCTACATGATAACTTCTCCTAGCTGATCTCGCTACAGGGTGAATTGTGTGTAGCTGATCTCTATACAGGTTACTTGTTTCTAGCTGATCTCTTGAATTCTCTTCAGGGTGACTGCTCTATTAGGATGACTGCTCTATTAGAGTATCTCGATCTTGCACTTGCTACACCAAGTTGGATTTCGTGTTATAACTCCGTGGCTTTAAGTCTGATTCTTCAACACCATTGAAGAGCCTTTCTAAGATGATTACTCCATCTGTACAGCGATTTTCAAAGCATTACCCCAAGCGGTTTATCTGGTAGGCGTGGCAAGCAGTCGTTTTTTTTATTAGTTAATCTCGATTGCGTAATTGTTACACACTGTTGGTTTTTTCGTTGTATCTTCCTGGTTTTTAGCTCGATTTCTTTCAAACCACAAAGGTTTTAGGTTCAATAGTTAACCTATTCACCACCGATTTTCAGCTTCTTCCCATACGTGGTTTACCCTGTAGGCTGACAACATATTGGTGTTATTTTTCGTGAATAATCGCTCATAACTCTTTGCCTGTGTATCGTATTCCAGCCAAAGTTGGTACCGAGATGCACCGTTATAACCCTCTTCTGTGTGCCATATTTTAAGGCAATCGGCTATAGCGTTCGCGTTTTATAGTAGTTTTTGTAAGTGTGTGAAAAGAGGAAGAAAATATGAAGAAAAAAAACGAAGAAACTAAGCCAATTTCTGAAGCCGCATATCTCGGGAACGCTTGAAGCGATTTTGCTCAAATTTGGAATGTGGAGTGCTGAAGTTGGAGGGCATGTCCACAGCAAAAATCGTCTTGTTTCATCAAGGCAGCACAGAGCTACAGAGGTGCGAAAATTGCGTTTTTGTTCTTCCTGTCAATATACTCACGGGTGTTGTGCGCCAGCTTCTTGTCCGCACGACACACTACCGTGTGTCTTGATAGTTGAAAGCGTAGAAATGGCAAAAATATTATATAGTTTATTATAAGTGCTGCAATGACACAGGTAAAAATATGCAACCCTGAGAAGATAGGGCATGTGGGCACGTAGCTAAAGTTTTCCTCCTTTTTCAAATAATCGATAACATTTTATCATTTCAATGACTTTATAATTGAATTTAAATTACAGAAAGCAGTTATTCTATCCAGTTACAGTACTATGATATGTGAAATTTTGACATCTGAGAATCAACTACCAAACCACCCACAAATGCTAGGCTAGGTACCATGCACATTAAAAAATGCTAGATTAGTGCTATTTGTTATTAATGTCTTGTCATGTAAATCAGCTAATATGTTTACAAATTATGAGGTTTTTTACTATATCTTCAAGGAAATGTCTTTTCAAGCTGCAATACATACTATCAACCTTTCTTACTAACTGTACTCTAAACTAAAACCATCAATGGATGCATTGTCTGGAAGGATTTCCAGCTGCAGCATCGTGAAAACAAGATTTCGGACTCGAAAAAAGTTTCAATGCCGCTGGAGCACACAGCAACGATGCCAAAGTCACCCTCCCAGGTCAAACTTGTCTGGCATTGGTCCAACTACTCCCACACCAAATATCATCAAATTCCAAAATTGTTTGTCATCTGGCTGAGCTCTACGGCTGTCATCAAAAATGCTGATATTATCCATTTACAGGAACTTTTGCAAGCCTAGTCTTCCGATACCATCTATGGTCGATCTGGCCTATTCTGAGGGTCACCTTGAGTCTGGCACCCTCGAGTGAATTGTTTCAGTAGCTGGTACCCTCCAGCTGTCCAACACTTAACAGCCAGTGTTGGGGGTTGTAGGCAAGGGCAGTCCATCTAGCCCGGGAAAAATATTTTTTGTAAGCCAGTTGTGCTAGTTTACTTCTTAAAAGCTTGCTAGACCCATAGCCAGTAACCTTCATTCATAGGGTTGGTCTGGTAACAACCTTATAATCCACCAAATGCTGATATCGAAGTATTCTACCAATTTACACCTCGTTAAAGAAATCTTGCACACCAAACATGATACTTTGCCTCTCTAAAGTCATGCTGCATCCTGTTTAGTTGCATTCATCCATAGAGTGGGTCTGGCTGCTCTCATATCAAGGCCAAAATCCATCAAAAATGCTGATCTCATCGGTTTTAGTAAGTTTTACAAATCAAACATGCCGATTTGCCTCTCTACATTCTTGCTAGACCCTACAATCACCTTCATCTGTGCAGGCAGCTTTCTTCAGCCTCTTGGAAACGTCAGATTATGCCAATTGGGTGCAACCATAATACCAGTTACTGCTTATTCTATTCATTTATTCCTGATGAAGAAATACCAGCAGAAATATTGCAGAACTCAAATGATGCTTACACATCTCTACTACCTATGAATAGAGTTAGTCTAGCTCTAAATATTACACACTTGGGCACTTTAGACTATATGAATGGAAATTTCGATTGTGGTTTTTGGTAATTATTTGCATTTTGGCAATCATTTGTAACCATGTATATTTAGAGCTATCTGTAATATTTCTGCTATTTGTCTTCGTCATTCTTGTGTAGAATCAATGAAACAGAATAAGCAGTAAGTGGTATTATGGTTGTACCCGATTGGCATGTTCTGACTATGCTCTGACATTTCCAAGAGTCTAAAGAATGCTGCTTACACAGTCGAAGGTGATTGAAGGGTCCGGCAATAATGTAGAGAGGCAGACCAGCATGTGTTGACTTGCAAAACTTACTAAAACTGGTGACAATTGGTGAGATTGGCGTTTTTGATGGATTTTGGCCTTGATAAGATAGCCGCCAGAGCCACCCTATGGATGAATACAACTAAACAAGGATGCAGCATGACTTTAGAGAGGAAAAGTACCATGTTTGGTATGCAAGATTTCTTTAACGAGGTGTAAATTGGTGGATATCGACAGAATTCTTTGATATCGGCATTTGGCATAATTAGAGGCTGCTAGAAGAGCTTCCAGACCACCCCTATAAATGAAGGTTACTGGCTATGGGTTTAGCAAACTTTTGAGAAGTAAACTAGTGCATCTGGCTTGCAAAATTAAGTTCCTGTTAGTGGATTAAAATCAGCATTTTGACAAATTTTTGACAGCCGTAGAGCTCAGCCAGATGGCAAACAGTTTTGGAATTCGATGATATTTGGTGTAGTAGTAGTTGGACCCATGCCAGACCAGTTTGACTTAGGAGGGTTACTTTGGCATCATTGCTATGTGCTCCAGCAACATTGAAACTTTTTTCGAGTCTGAAATTTCATTTTCACGATGCTGCGGCTGGAAATCGCTCCAGACAATGAAGCCACTGATGGTTTTACTTTAGAGTACAGTTAGTAAGAAAGGTTGAGAATACGTATTGCAGCTTGAAAAGACATTTCCTTAAAGATAAAATCTCGTAATTTGTAAACATATTAGCCAATTTGCACGACAAGATGTTAACAAAAAATGGTGCAGATCTGGCATTTTCTAAGTGGTACCTAGCTTAGCATTTGTGGGTGGTTTGGTAGTTGATTCTTGGGTGTTGAAATTTCACGTTGCATACCCTGACTATGATTTGTTTTGCGACGGGGTGTGTGGTTTGTGCCCACATGCCTTATTTTTGCAGGCCCGATCACAAATATTGTTGCTGAATTATGACAATTATGATACTCTTATCACTTACTTTGTTATTTTATATGTAAATTTGTTACAGTTTCCAGAATGTGTAGACAAGATTTCTATTGCCTGTTTGGACCTTCATTATTCTGTACCCTTTAACCACAAGAAACACAAATCAGATTATGATGTCATGCCTATGGTATTGCCATCCATCAGCACGGACAACGAAAATAATATTTTTGATGGTTATAATGATGATTGTGGTGATGAAAGAAAGATGGCAGGTGATGTTGCTAATGAAGAAGAAACGATTGGTCCTAAAGTTACTAATGGAGTTGCAAGTAAGTGATTTATAACAAGTATGTGTTGCTTATATTATACAACTGGCTTATATCTAGAAAACTATAATGTATGTACTGTATATAGGAAGTAAATGAATCATTACATAAAGTGTATTTCCTAGTAGTTAAGACACTACTAGCCTATAATACAACTGTTATGATGGTTTCTGTCTTCATGACCATGGGAACTTTTCATACTGCACTGTACCCACCATAGTGTGACATGGTTACTTAGCAGAAGGATGATAGTGTCTTGATGCATTCAGTGATGTATCTACATAGCCAAACCAGTTTTGTATACATTTAATTGAGAACCATATCATGCAGTACAGTAGTACTACATATTAGGGATCATAGAGGTTTGCACTTTCAAAAATACATTTGACCAGAAACCAGCATTACACCCACTACTACACCTTCATGATGCCTTAGCAATATTGGTTAGGTATAGTGAAGCCCAAAAGTGCCTTGATTGTGACCCAAAATGCTTCCAATAGGTAGCTGTAAATATTTTTTAAAACTTCTTTATTCACCGAATTTTCGACAGACTGATAACCAACTAACTAACTAATGTCTAAGGATGAATATACAGTAACTCAATAATGGCTAAGAGTATGGGCTTGATTTTTTCACAGTTCTACAGTGCTTCAGATCAACAGGTGCCTTTTAGCATACCACAGTACATACAATGTGTGAATCTTGGACTTGCCTTGTCCTCCTTTGTGTCCCTTTTCATTTTGCTGAGGTGTCAGTATGCAGTAGCACATTATAACACTGTGTAGGATTTACATAAGTAGTAAAGCAGTGTTTCACTGCTATGTACCTCCCCTCCAGCCTACAGTGATTATCACAAGGACATAGAGTCAGAGACTGGCAGCACTAGTAAGGTGTCCTCTGTGTTGTTTGATGAAGAATCAATGACTGTACCTGCAGTCGGTGATGTTGTGCAAAAACTTATTGGAGAACACTGCAGCAGAGATAGAAATATGACTTCCAAATCCAAGGAGAAAGTGAAAGTGATACTGAAAGGAATTTCACTATATTTTAATCCTGGACATCTTGTTGCTATTATGAGTCCATCTGGTGAGTGTATATATAAGTATATATAAGTGTATTGTGTGTTTGTGTAGGAGAGAATGGTACTTACATGTACATATATGCATACAGCTTATTTTGGAACAAATCTTTTGAGTAAATTATCTGCAGGTAGAAGAAAGCACATTAGTCATTAACAGTGACACATTCAATAATGTTGTCTTAACAATTAATACCATTGTTTTTAGTTGCCACCGTAACTGCTTTTCCATTAGGGACCTATCAGAAGGCTAAAGCTGAGGAAGTCAGAATTTTGCAATCACAGTTGTAGAATTATTGGAAACCATATAGACAGATACAGATAGTATAAACTGACTGTTTTATTAGGGTGACTGTACTATTAGAGTATCTTGATCTACACGTTATTGTATGCAGTGGATTAATTGTAATAGAAAAGCCTTTTGGTGGTTAAAAAAGCAATTGGATTTTGACTCCATTGCAAAAAATCTAGTACCCAATCCCACTTTGTAATCTCTATATAATAGCCATGCTTCATGAAATCAATTATGGTATTTAGTTTTGTAAATATAATGTGAACGTTGAACCCTGAACTCAAGCTCATGTGTATATATCAGACAAAGCAGTCTTGCCAATGGTATAACAATTGTGGGCATAATCTACGTATATGCCCACAATTGTGCTGTCTACATGATGTACTTACATGTGTACACTTATTTGCTACAGGTTCAGGCAAGACAATTTTTCTGGACCTGCTCACGGGTCACAGGAAATATGGCAACATAAAGGTAAAAGAAAAATAGTATGGCATCAAAATTATATATAGATATATACACATATAATATTTATTTAATAAGCAATTACTGTAATGTTGGTTCAACTATTGCATTTGTAAATCACACACTTTTGCTTTGCCACTGCTGACAATGTTGCCATGGTAGAACATCTTAATAAGTCACACAGTTATCCTGGCCTAGTTAAAGCTCTATACTTACTGTGCCATTTTTCATTATGCGATTACATGTTTCGCACAACTTACGGCCCATTAAACAGGGTCAGAAAACAGTAATCAGCATCTATAAATTTACATATTTTGATGGCACTTAACATATAGAAGTGGGAACTGTACGATGTACTGTGGTGTGCGACTCATGGTCCCTTACACTAAGTATGCAATACCCATTCATCAACTCATGAGTTTTTTATATTAATATTTTGAAAAACAGTATTTAAATTGTGATAAGCTAAAAAGGAAAAAGAAAAATAACTATAAAACTTAAATACGTTGGCCTAAGGTTTTCTCTAACTGAAAATTGTTTTGTAAGAAAGCTAACAGCACAAGATGTGGTTACTATGCAGAAGGTTATGTTACATATTTAAATGTACAATGTTTTGCATACATGTGCATATACATCTTCTCCGCTCCATAGGGCAACATATTTATTAATGGACATGGGCTGGATAATATTAGGGACAGGTATATAGCCAATACTGGTTATGTACTACAACTGGCAATACCTTATTATGAGGAACTAACTGTGAGGGAGAACCTGACACTAGCTGCCCAGATGAGATTGTCATTTTCTATGAGGGAGAAGTTTGAACGAATTGAACAAGTCATGAATGAGGTAGGTATGCCTGTTAGGATAGCTGTTTTTTTCTCAATAAACACATGCAACTTTGTGATTGCGTATCTTAGCACTTAATAACATTATATGAATAGGTCTGGACACCTTTTCTCAAAACTAGTAAAGTGAGGAAATTCCTAAATGCAGTTAGATATGTAGTGCCTAAGTTTAGTTATTAATTTGAGACAATGGTTCTGTGACAAAATCTGTACAAAACATTGTTTATAGATATGGCTATTGCAGTTATTTAACTTCCTAGTGTCTAAATGTAAGCTATGTATTTGTAAAGAAAATTTACTTCAGGTATTTGTCTGTTTATTAGCTATCACTATGAGTTTCCAATGCCCAGAATATGCATTGTTGTGGGCAGCGGTAGTAATGTTACATTTGGTAGACACAAGGGGAGTAGGTGGGGATGGTGGGTGGCGTGAAGGCCAAGATCACATTTGGAGTCTTTATGTTCCCTTCTTTGCACTCAAATTGCTTGAAGAATAAGACTAGCTGGCTCTCCATGGCTTCACAAGCTCACTAAATACCATTCTTACAAAGCCATGGCCATTGAATGTTCACAAGAGAACCTGCTGCGGAAACCAGACTTACCAGTTTTGAAGGTTGGTTTTGCTAGTCTATTATTGCCTCAATCCTGGTGAGGTAAAAACTTGGAATTTGTGTGCATGGAAGCTGGATGGGTATTCCATCGTGATGTTGGCTTGCCTTTATTCTTCAACTGTATATATCAGAAAAAATATGTACAAACAAGCTGTGTGGCCTTGAATTAAAAGGGCAGTTGTTTTTTAAATATTCACAAAAAGTGTTTTAGACTGTACTTTGCAGCCCTGGGTTTCACTTGATAGGACAATCATGCTGCAGTTGGTCTTGGATTGTCAGTTAGCTTTATCAAGACCAAGTTCATGGTGGCTGGACATGATATAACGGAGGAAGATACGCAGCCAATAGTAACATCTGGAGGGAATGTGGAGTGTGTGTCCAAATTTGTATATCTTGGTTCCCAGATGGCATCTGATGGGAAGTTGGACACAGAGGTGGAGAAACGTATATCTACTGCATCCAGAGCGTTTGGTACACTACGCCGTGCAGTTTTCCAAGACATAACTCTGTCAGTTCTCACCAAGAGACTTGTGTATCAGGCATGTATACTCAATGTATTACTGTATGGAGGAGAGTGTTGGACACCATATAATCGACACCTTGTTCGTTTGAATCGTTTTCACCATCGGTGTATTAGGACTATTCTTGGAATAAGCAGGAAGAAGCAGTGGGAGCAGCATATCACTTCTGAAGTGACCCGTCAGATGTGGGGTGACCCTGAGACCATCAGTGAGAAACTGATTAAGCGTCGGCTAGAGTGGTTGGGGCATTTAGTGAGAATGGGAGACAGCAGGACCCCCAAAAGAACATTATTTGGGTGGTTACCCAAGAAACGACCACCTGGTGGTCCGAGAAAGAGATGGAGAGATGTTGTGAAGGCAGACCTTCAGACAGTAGGACTATTGGATACTTGGTACACCTCAGCACTCCACAGAGATCAATGGGACAACCTGTATAATAAAAGAGTAAGCAACAGTCAACTTCTAGCAAGAGCAGCTTTACCAACAGTGCAGTGTACGGTGTGCAGCAGGACCTTCCATAGGGAACAGGATAAGGCAAGGCATAAATGTATTGAAGAAAGACTGAAGCCAGTGCATCAACAACAGGGTGCACTGCAATGTGCTGTTTGTGAAAGATGGTTTAGGAGTAAGGGTGGTCTTGCTGTACATAATTGTAATCCCATCAAGCACAATATATTTGAACATGCACCAATTCCAGCAGTGGAGAATAGAATACAATGTTCTATATGTGAAAGATCTTTTAGCCGGTCTAGTGATTTGAAGCGACACAAATGTCTGGCAGAGAGATCACTGCCAATTGAACTTCAACATGGAGCTATTCAGTGCTCATTATGTCACCATTGGTTTCGTAGCAAAGGAGGACTAACTGTACACAAGTGTCGACCAGCTGAGTAGATATCTTAAGCTTCTTCATACAACCGTATGAAGACCACGTGACCTTTATGGTAGTGGAGAGGAGGAGGAGGAGGAGGAGTGTGTGCGTGCGTGCGTGCGTGCGTGCATGTGTTTATGTGTATGCATGCGTGCTTGCGAGTGTGTGTGCATGTGTATGTGCGTGTATGAACAAACATTGTTATTGATATTCCCTATTTTAGGTAATAATGGTATCATCATACAGTTTTGAAGTTTATCTACAAGTGTTAGTTGTCAATATGGCTCTCAACCAGACATGGATTGCTCTACTAATATTTGTACTCTGTGCATTCCCCAGTATAGCATTCCGCCTGTCACCAGTGATTAGTTCAGTAGCTGGATTTACTAGTGGCTTCTTTATACCCCGTGAATCCATGCCTCCTTGGTGAGTTGATAGTGTAGACTCTAGAATTACATGTATGGCTTACACAAAAACTCTAGTTACATGTGCTTGTTTACACTGGAGTAAAATGTGGCTTCACCATTTCTAAGCTTTAATAGCCTTCTTGCTTGCTTGTAACACTATACCATCATGAATTTGTTGAGTCATGGTGAAGATGAGACAAATCCAAATTCCATAGATTGTTGTACTCATGACTTCTGATGTGCTTTTAGTTTATTTTCAATATAGTTGCTATAGAATTGCATTCAATAATAAAGCTGAAACTTTAACAGATCATCAATTTATCCTTCTAGACATGTAGCTAAGAAACCATAATATGAATTCAAGAAAAATGCCAACTAGTTGGGTTTTTATTCAGCAGATCACATGCAGTATAATATAAATCAGATCCTTATTACCTGTAGGGTGACTGAAGTTCCACTCTCTGGTATATTCATTAAGGTAGCTCAATCTGAAGGTTATCATGATTATTTTAGAATTAATGACAGCTTGTGCATTATTTCACAATATTAAGAAACATTGATATCAAACTTACAAACACATATGTAACTATGCCAAAAATATTGCTGAGTATACATAAAATGTGTGAAAATTTGGTACAGGTAGCTTCAACCATTGGTAAGCTACAATACACCAAATACTTGAAACTGGGTCACATATATGTGCACTATTTGCATACATTCTTTTTGTAAGGAAAACTTATTTAGTTCTGTTCATACCTATCTGTACACAGGTATCATTGGTTGTTCTTTGTTAATCCTAACTACTATGGTTTCTCCTCAACTTCTTATCTACTGTTAAAGGAGTTTGACTCAAACTGTGATGGAAATGAGCTGGAGTGTTATGTCTCCACTGGGGACTACACCTTGACACGGTTCAATTTCAATGAAACCAACCCCGCTCTGCATGTAACAGTGAGTGTTCACAGTAAACTAAAGACTTGCATATAGTCTGTACTGTAACCGTTTAGGAAACTACACATATCAGCACTTTTGAATTTCGCAGATGGTCCAAGCTATTGTAAATTGAAGTGTAGTCGGCATGTGTGATTTTTTGCCGTTAAACTTTGTAGATGCATTAGTTTATCAATCATTCCCATGTAGGCGTGACAAAAAAATCTGTCTTTTCTGATGCAAATTATCATCCACAACTCTGTGACCATTAAAACAATCCATGAATTCACCTCTAAATGTATGCCAAATTTTACAGCAGTTGAGGTACAAATTTGTGTTTATACTGGTTTTGTAGAGTATGCAAAAATGAAGAAAACTTACTGAAGCCCCTGCAAAAAATGTAAAAATGAAGAAATTAAGCCTATCTGTGTATAAGATGATTTTGCTTAGATTTGGTGTGTGGGGTACCAAAAGTGGAGGGCAATTACAAAAATTGTGTAATTTTGAGAAGGAATCATGGAGCCTATGCACAACATGGTATGGTGTGCCAGCTTTCTTGGCTGCACTACTCACTACCAGGTGTATTGATTTTTAAAAATGAAAAAGGCAATGTTCAAATTTTTATGTAACTTTGCCAGTGGATCGAAGTGCAATATATAGTAAGCTCACAAACACAGCAGCTTGTAGCAGTTGTGCACTTACAGTCTTATGCTTGATAACAGTAATAGTCAAGATGCAGATTATTGCTCTTGCTCCAACTTCCTCAACAAGCATTAGTGCAGTCACTGTAAATTTTAGTAATTTCCTGATGACTTAGCTGCTGAGTTTTAGTATCTGTCTGCAGTTGAAGTACAAAAAATCAAGTGAACTTGGAATAGTGTAGAAATACATTCATTGAGAGTGGTTGCATGTTGAACTAATTTTTATAAGTACCCACATGAGAATCCATATAACACAGGAATTGAACAGCCCACATTTGTCACCCTTGACACATTGTATCACATCTTTGTAGTTGTTTGCGTTTAATGTTATTTTTATTAAAGTCATGTTAGGTTGAATGCGGAGACAATTCCAGATCCCAAGCTGTGTGGTTCATTTAGGTGCTTGCCTAGAATGTCAGTTGTCCTGGTGTAGAATTTTCTGCTAACAGTTTTGTTGCCAAGATTCTGACTATATAGGCTTTGATCCTTTGTACATGTCCCTAGTATACACATTTACATGTAATATGTATATCTTATAAAGTGTACTATAAATTCATGAGTTTGTATAATTAATGTGCATTTGTAGTAGATAAAGTATGTTTTATAGCTGTAAATGTACTACTGTAGTAGATGTTGTATAATTTGTCATCAGATTTTGCTGTTGATGACAGTTGGTTACCTCATACTAGCAGTGATAGCAATGTGGATCAGACATGCCGACTTTGGTCCTACACTTCGGCGACTTCAGGCTATATTCTTTAAGTAAGAAATCGCCATGTCAGTAATATATGTTTGAGTTGGTCACTATAATGAGTTTGTATAGAAATGGTGTCCACTAAGTTACTCCCTGCTATACAAGTTTTCAACCTCCTTGTAGGTCCCGAAAATACAAAGCAAACTTGCTGAGTAATGTGTAAATTAATATGTTAAATAATGCTGTGTCAATTTTAATTGCACATTAATTAAAAAAGACAGAAGATAAATATATTGATGCTGTTGCCTCTATCCAGGTCTTACAGTAGAATATCTAGTTTTGACCAGTGGTTGAAACTTGAATCTCCAACAGAAACAGAAAATGAGAGTGAACAGACGGGGTCTGACATTCAAATGACAGAAATTGGTAGTGCAACTAATAGCGATCAAGATGAATATTGCAGTGACATTGATGAAGATGATGAAATATACTTTGATGATATGGAACTAGAAAACACAGCTCCTCTTGTAGCACAAGGTCAACAATTTAATGGTGGCAATAAGACAAATATCTCAACTAGCATCATTTTCTCCAAACAACAACATAGTAAGCTATCTTTGTCTACTGTTGAAGAAGAAGAACCATGTCCTACCACTACATAAAATAATGGCTCAGACTTGCAACTTGAGAAGTTACAAGACTACTCTATTGGATCCCAAGGTAGACAAGACACCAATCATGAGTTATTCAAGAAACAAGCCAGCTCATTCAGTTTACCAGAAACAGGGAATTCTTCTAATCTTGAACTACTTGTGAGAAGAAAACCATCTACAGATAGAACTGAAGCTGGAAGCAAAACACATCATAAACTACAAAGAGGAAGTACAAGACAGCGATTTTCTCGAAAACCTAAAGATTTGCATCTTCAACATCGTACATCACGTTTCCAGAGTAAGTTTCTCAATGATGATGAATTTCATGTAATCTGGAAACCTGACACACCAAATGTCACAGCTGCAAGACTGAGTGATTCAATGCAAAAGAATCTTAGTACTTCTACTACAGTGCCAAAAATTGATCCTAGTTTACCTAAGTCAACTTCTTGGAGCCAACAATGTGAAACTGTTTCTCCAGCAGCTATTAGCACTACATCCACACCAAGTACACCAGCAGATTTGCGCTTTAGACAAAAACAATTATTAGAATGTGTCAATGTAGCTCGTGAAGTGTCTAAAGATCAGAACATTAAACTGGTACAGCCAGAAGTTTCTCAAAATGTCAAGCAACGTGCTCTCCGACTTGCTTCAAGATATGTTTCTTTCCGAATTAGTAAGAAACCTCAAAATATGGCTGATGTAATATTGCAAGCCCAAAAACAATCACTTCTTGCCAACTCTGATCAACCACTAAGTCCGAAACAAAAGTGGCAAAGGGCTGTTTTATTATCAGCCAACAAAACAAAAGTAATGAAAAATCCATCAGAAACTTCATTAAGTAGTAGTTATTCAGAAATACAGCCCATCAGTATCCATACAATTGGTCAAAGAATGAGCAGGATGAGCAAAACCCCATATCACAGTGAATTTCCAATGTAACAGTCAGATTATACTTTGTCATCAAAGTCAAAGGATTCTTCAAGCAGAAAGAAAAGTGCACTAAAAACTTGTGCTAGTTGCGCATTAATGAACACTAAACCCCTACTAGAAGACGCTACTGAACTGGAAAATGATTGTTTTGAAACAACAGCTAAATTTTCCACTGCAGCTAATTCATCTGTTGAGAATAAGAATTCCACCAATACACTGGAAGTAACAGATGGCTCTTCTGCAGCATCACCTGATGATAATGATTGTAAGGATGTATCAGAAGCTGATAAAAAATTTGCTGCAGTACATAAACCAGCACTGGCTACAGCAAGAGTATTTCAATGACTGGCTTTGTGACTAAAGTGGTCAAACATATTATTGAGCTGCTCAATACTATAGCTATAATTTTTAATGTGTGTGTGTGTGTGTGTACGTGTGTTCATAAAATTTCATGATATAGTTAAATGAAATAATAAATAGCTAATCAAATAAACTGACAATAGAAACCTCTAAGTGTTACTAACAAGTGTTTATTTTGGGAGTAGCTAATCAAAATTGTTGACATGAAGCCTTTTAAGTACATCAACTAGAGTGGTCAATTATTATGGTCGGACACAGTTGGATAGATGTGCACTACAAGGTGGTCTCTATATGTGATTAGTAGGCAATTGCTAATTGGAGTACAAAATGCTGGTACGTAATGAGTAGAATTATTCCCTGCACTCAAAAGTGTGCAATAAGTTACCTACAAATTGACTTAATTATTATACTGAGTAATGTTGTAGCTATACCTGTTAGTAGTAAACATGTATGAATTAGCATAAACTTTTTGAAATGCCTGAGCTAGCTAATATCCCACACACTATATATAGTTACATTAATGGAGAAGAAGCTTAAGGTAGAGGAACAAACACTAATACTTAAATCATTGCCTTGATAACTGAAGCTAAGTGAGTACCATCCACTGGGACAACTATCTCTTGCAGTGACATTGATGTTGACAAGTTTCCTCTGCATCCTAAGCAAACAATTGTTTCACATACAATACCTCCATTACTGGTCATCAATTCGAATTGAAAGTACCCCAACTTGTCACCAGTTTCAAGATAATAGATGTAGATGATCTCACAAGGTAATACATTATGGTCAATAATTATTCACCACACACAAATGCATCTGTGATGTTACATAAGAGCATTGTTAGATATCTGACACTTGAGGATGCATTCTTAGTGTTAAATTTCTGATTCTCTTTTTCAGTATCCTTGCAGGTACTGGTACTGAGTTCTGGATTAAGGAGGTAATCTGGATTATAATATATCTACAACAGTACTAAAGCAACTCTTTATGACTTAGTTTAGCTTTCTAACTGCAAAGATAGAGACCTATACAACATCTATATAATAGTGCTAGAATTTATTTTTACTACAAAATGGCTATTGACAAATTTTTGCAACATCTAAAATGATTCAATTACCGCAACACAAAATGATGGAATTCAGACAAGTAAGGGCCTACGACTCAAACATAGCTATAGTATAATTAAAACCCATATTCAAGTGGATCAACATGTGGTACATTGTGCAAAAGGATAATGTACAGTATAATACTGGTAATTAATTTAATATTAATACAACACATTTACATTACATAAAATATATACAACTTTTACATGCCTGATATATAACTTTGTGTTTAATTGTTATACTTTATCTGCTTATATGTATGTTGCAAAGGCTTTATTTCATAAAGCTCTAGCTACAGTACATGCACAATAGCCTCTTTGATACCCTGATCATTGGTCCACGGACTTGTATGAAATACAAGCCATACACAAATGGGTCAAGAAGAAATGTCGTATAAGTGACATTGGGAACAATGATGTAGTCCATAATGTTGTGATAAGCTGTGGAGTTTATCAGTACTTCTCCTGGAATATACAATGTCAGGAAGAGCACACCAATAGAATAATTCCCAAATAAAATAACCAGTAATGTCTTAATAGGTTTAATGTGGTGCTTGAGTTTGTGCTGCTTTTGTTTTAAAGCTTCAACTTGACTGGTAGAACCTGATAATCTGGTTTCCTTTTGGATTTGTTTGTTAACTTGATAAGTTTTAATGGCTAAGTAGACATTGAGGGACATTGTTATAATTGTTTCCATAAAAACTGGTGTTGCATAAGTTGTTATAGTTTCAACGAAAGCATTGCCATAAGTGCAGGTACCATACTCAGACACTTCAACATAATCAGGAGCGTAGGGAGGGGGGGTTCCGGGGGGTTCAGGAACCCCCTGTAAAATTTAGACTTCTGCAAGCAGGATCCTGACACCATTTAGTGTGGCAGGACAAAATGAGTGAGCAATATAGTGTAATGGCACAGCACAACAATTGATAAAACTTACATTCATCTCTCAGGGAAGGATTTACAGAGGTAACATGAGCCCTCTTCAAAACTTGTTTAAAAGATCGATATACTCTAATAGAGCAGTCAGGTATATACTCTAATAGATCAGTCAGGTATACTCTAATAGAACATGCATGTAAATATCCATGTCCATATGAAGTTTTCAGACATTCCAACATTAAATGCAAAACTTAGCATGACCTTATACTGCTATAGCTTTGGTGTGCAGTGTTTAAAGATATAGAGCTCCAGTAATTTATCACTTGTGTTATGCAAAATGAATCCATGCTATGCATGCATATTTGTATAGTTATATTGTTTTGATTGTCATTTGTATCAGTGGATTCATGGCTCCTATACCACAGTGAGATATAACCATCACTTACAGATTACTATATATATGTGTCTCTATGTGTTATGCTGTCTGTTTCTACTAGGTGGCTTTATATAGTACTACCTTCATCCCAGGGGCACTTAATGCATCATAATTAATGTAAAGCTTCTTCAAAACAAAAGGCCTTTAGGTCACTTGTGATTCCTATTCTGGATTATGCAAGTACTGTGTGGAATCCACACACTCATAAAAACTCCATTGCCCTTGAACGAGTACAAAACCGTGGTTCTCGCTGGATTTGTGGCAGCAGGTTTTGTCCTAGGACCTATAAATGGTCTAAATCATCTGAGGAATGCTGTACAGAGCTATCATGGCCATCTCTTTCCACCCGACGTAAACATCTGTCATTGACAATTATCTATGATATTCTTCACCATCATATATCTCTAAAGTTTAGCAATTACTTCACTTTTTCTTCTGCTGCCTCTACCAGATCACACTCATTGTCTATTCTATGCAAGCAGTCCTCCATAAACTCTTACCATTACTCCTTTTTTGTGAACAGTGTATTTTGGTGGAACTCCATCCCATTTGACATTCTGTCAACTACACGCCGCACTACTTTTAGGTGAATGTTATACAATTTTTGTTTCTGATTAAGTCATGTATGTTTTTAATGTAGGCTTTTATTTCAATGTACTGTTGTAATGTATCCTTAGTTGTTTGGTTTTGTATTGTATTGTTTTTGTAGGTGGTACTTATATAGGCATATTTGCCTTTTGTATTCACCTTACCTTTTGGTTAAACTAATAAAAATAAAATAAATAAATAATGTACTTTTTGCATAAAATATAGCAATTTGCTGAGTTTTGATTTATTAAAATATTGAAAGTCTCTCAGCGGCTGGGGGCTGTGCCCCCAGACCCCTGCTTCTAGTAACTCAATGCTGGTGCTGGAACCCCCCTTCAAAAAATCCTGGCTACGCCCCTGATAATCATCACTGTTAAAAAACAGATGAGCTGTAAGTGCCATCGATAAAGGTCATAGAATGACACATATGTTTAGAGTGACAGAGGTTGTCATAATTCTTTTGTGTTTGAAAGGAAATCTGATAGCAATTACTTTGTCAACTGATATCATCAACATTGTAAAATGAAGCACAACTATCGGATGAAAGAGAAAATAGTACACATTACAACTGATAAAATCTCCTGCCCCAATAGCATAGCCAATAGTCATAATAGCAGACATCACACAAAACAGCACTGCTAATATCATATCAGTTATCATCAAATTAGCCACAAAGATGTTATGAGGCCTGTGTAACCTTCTTGTAGTATTGATGGTGACTAAGACCAAACTAGCCATTAGAAAAATGATCAGTGTAGCCATCACCTTGAATCCCAAGGACAGGTAGGTAGAATACTCTGGAAGATTGTCTACATCTTGTGATAGAAACAGTCCTGAATGTTTTGCTAGCAAGTTCCTGATTGATGTTCGTATATAAAATGGTGGTGGTTAGTGTATTCAGTGAAACACAACAGGTATTGTTTGTCACAGTAAAATGCATACCGTATAGGGCAAGAAATTTTCATGGTATTAAATTTTCGTGGATTGCTAAAATATGTAATTTTCATGGAATAAATTTTCGTGGTTTAAACATCAATCTCCATACAACTAGTACAGGAGCTAATGTTTAATTTTCGCAGATAAGACACCTGCAAAATCCATGAAAATTTGTATCCCACAAAAATTTCTTACCCTACGGTAACAAGATCAAATATAAACCTTGGTTAGAGGTTGCCTTGTCTACAACTTGTGAAAGAAATAGTGCTGAATGTCTCTCAGAGAAATATCCAGTTGATACTCATAACCAGATGCTGTGGATGGCATCTGTTGTAGCTTCAAATTCACCCACTCCACAATCAACGTACACTGTTCTAAATGTTAAAAAGTACCAAAGTGTTGGAAATTCTGTAAGTAATTTATTATTCCTTATAGTGTTTTTATAAGTGCTTGATTGTAGAGAACAGGTGGAGTTGCTGCAGTTGTTTCCCATTTATTAGCCATTGTTGCTATGTATGTTGGCTATCAGTTTCATTTTGTAAATGAAAAATTGTAGATGTGACATATATTTTTCCCTTTGTGTGAAACTGATAGATGTGAAACTAAATTGTAGATGTGAAACTAAATTGTAGATGTGAAACTATTTTTCCCTTTGTGTGAAATATATATTTTCCCATTGCTAGCTAGCTACATGTACAAGTGTATAATATATATATATAAATTTTTATTTAGAAATAATTTCATTTTAAGATCATTTCAATTACCATACTATTAACACTAAGCTAAAATCTACTGCCATACTAATGTTAAACACTTTTGTACCCAACTAGCTCTCATACCCCTGCAGGCTGCTCTTTTCCTTTTGCATGTAATTCCCACAAGAAAGTCTGCACTTCAGTTTTTAAAGCTATGTACCAGTGTACTGTGCTGAGCTATTTTATAATGGAAGCTGGCCATGTACATCAGCTTGATATGGTGTAACATTAAGCTGACCGTTTTATTACAAACAATGCAAGGGTTACTGCATGCAATGTTAAGTTAGTTAATCTCCCATCTTTATCACAAGGAAGAGATAACATGGAACTTGTAACCCTTTATAAAATTGTCAACTAACTATTTCAGATATCCATCAACGAATTAATCCCTCCATCCATACCACAACTAAAGGCCATGCATCCTTACTGCTCGCTATATGAGACCCTATAAAAAATTGACTCATCAGCAATAAAGTTATTGAAGTAATGGAAAAACAACAACCTACCTCCTGATGAATGCAGCAGGAACAATACATTTAGACAGTTGATAAACGTTATAATCATCTCATCTACGTATATTGTAATTTTCCTGTTCCTTATACTCCCTGCATGGTGGAGGGAAAGTTTGTATTCAATGTTTATGCAGCCCACTATGCAGACTTCAAAACAGGTTCACAGATAACTATTATGGAGTTTAACAATTCCTCTCCCACAATCTTCATGCAAGATAATGCCTCCTATTCTTTGCATGGATTGCTGATGTAGTTAAACAGAAAGTTCAGTAACTATACTTAGCTATTATAGAATTGGTTTGAACTTCAAGCATATCAATATTATGCAGGACATTGTGGCTTTACTTCTTATGTAAATACATATGCATTAGATTGGCAACTCATCCATAGATTTTTGCCTGGTTCTACCATGCAGAATTATAGAGATCGTAAGTGTAGCTCTCAATATATGTAGATGCGTAGTATAGCTATTTCTATCATATAATTTCTTGTATTTTATTATAAAAGCTACTTGTTGATTGCTGCTTGCTGTTACTGCTGCAGTTTGCTGCTGCTCAGTCAAGGCTCTAAAAGATAAATATCACTAGAACGTTGTAGCTACCATGGAGGACTATTCTGCCTTTTGGTTGTGGAGACTTTTGGAATTATGGACTCAACTTGCTGTCAGTGTAGAAATGCTGCATGCAAGACATACTAGGATTCCCAGGAAGGTGCTTGATTTTGTTGTTTCTGGAGATTTTCACACAGATTTACCTTTAAGATAAAGCAAACAAGTGCTAATTTGTTATTGGAATGTTTGCAGCAGCTGCTATCAGCACAATTTTAACATATGTAAATATCCAAAAAAGTGGTCATGTGACCAAAAATCCCTTCATATAAGATTTACACTATAAAATAAGATGATGCTCAGTCTTTTTCATTATTTCTGATGATTTTCATACAGGCTTACCTTTAGATAACACAAATAAGTGCTAATATATCATTAAATTGTTCAATATCAGTGCAGTTTTAACTGTACACAAGTTAAAGGAAAAATTAGAAATTTTAAGTTCGATTAGGGATCATAGGAAAAAAGTAGGGAAACAAGAAGGTTGCCTACACCTCCAGATATACTAGGGAACATTTAATCCCTAATCCAGTCTATACCCAAAACCAAGACTGAATTAGGGATTAAATGTTCACTAGTATATCGGGAGGTGAAGGCAACCTCCCTTGTTTTCTTTTTTTTTTCTATGATCCCTAATCGAATGGAAATATGGACGATTCCTGTTTATAAGCATACCGTAGGGAAGCCATGCATTGCTCTACCGCAAATCGGCACCTTTTGGCTGTCAGCAAAAAGAAATGTGACACAAAGGAGGACAAAAGTAAGTCCATGATACGTGAATTGTACATACGGCAGTATGCCAAAAGGCACATCTCGGGATGAAGTGACATCGAACAGTGAAAAAATCAAGTCCATAGCCTTAGCTGTTATCGAGTTACACTTGCCTGAAGGCATCAGGCAGGCAGGCAGGCAGGCAGGCAGGCAGGCAGGCAGGCAGGCAGGCAGGCAGGCAGGCAGGCAGGCAGGCAGGCAGGCAGGCAGGCAGGCAGGCAGGCAGGCAGGCAGGCAGGCAGGCAGGCAGGCAGGCAGGCAGGCAGGCAGGCAGGCAGGCAGGCAGGCAGGCAGGCAGGCAGGCAGGCAGGCAGGCAGGCAGGCAGGCAGGCAGGCAGGCAGGCAGGCAGGCAGGCAGGCAGGCAGGCAGGCAGGCAGGCAGGCAGGCAGGCAGGCAGGCAGGCAGGCAGGCAGGCAGGCAGGCAGTTAGTCAGTAGAATATATATCTTTTAAATTTTGTAACAATCTATTAAAAGCCTTTAGGATCGTACTGAAGGCACTTTTGGGCTTGGTTATACCTAACCAATACTGCCAAGGTGCCAGGATGGAGTTGTGAAGCTGGTTTTTGGGTAAATATTTTGGCTAGGAAAACCCAAATCTCCATGATCCCTAATATACAGTATACCGTACTTAATATGATACCCAAAAAATGGTCATGTGGCCAACAATCCCATTGCAGCTATAAAGCAGGGGCGTAGCCAGGGGGGGCTCAAAGGGTTCGGACGAACCCCCTTTTCAGAGTTAAGTTTTTTAAATCGTGATACTGGTTAACTAGAACTGAATTAACTTACACAAATCCACTGAAATGGGTAGCTACAGGTCTTCAGGCAGAGGAATTCAAGTACCTCTACTCGCTATTGAAACCCCAGACTTCCTGAACCCGCCACCATATGACGGTAGGTCGACCTTGTTCGATTAACGAAGAAGGTGATAACCGTGTTCTCTGGCAGTTCGTGCGAACGAAGGTCTTGCTAAGTGGATAAGTACTGCGAGTGAGACGAGTCAGAGCCGAGAAAACATTCCGCGAAAATACTGAGTTGGGCTGTGGGTGAGTATCCTACTTTATGTGTAGCACAGTGTGTATTCTTTACGACCTGACACTAGCGACACCGAGACAAACTGGCGCCTTCATGTCATGCATGCACAGTAGCTATTCAGTTGTTGGTGATTGTCACCATGTGTAGAATATGTATGTATGTCCTACATGAACACTATAATGGATGTTTGAGCCTGTGGTATTCAAGTGAATTCATGTGTCATGGTTAGCACTCTAGGAGGTGGTGATGTTCATCACACTTCTAGTGAGGTGGTACAATGAGAGGCACCTCTAAATCATCTGTGACACTTGGCCAGAAGGGTCACTACGAGACCAACTTGGGTGCAGTTCTCAGGCAAGTGGCTACTGGAGGTGGGGGTGAATATTTTACAGGAGCAACTATCAGCCATGAACATAACCACCTAATAGCTGGACCAGATGGTGTGCTTTGGAGAAGGGGCCATGGAGCTATGCACGCGTGAAAAGGCTGTTTTCTTTCTTCCTGTCAATATACTCACGGTATGGTGCACTGGCTTTCTTGGTCACACGACACACTACCATGTGTCTTGATGCCTATATGTATAAAATGACAGTGAAATAGACATCTGTTGTTCATTGCTTTATATCAAAAGTACTTTTTAATGTTGTGTACAACTGTTTACATATTATTGTAGTGCATTGGATTTTGTTTCGATAGCCCATTGTACAGTAACAGAAGTCTGACATTCTGCCTATGTTGTAGCACACTGTTTCTTGCTCAAGGTTTTGAAAGGTGTTGGCAATAAATAGCCTTTTTATATATTTAAAGATTGCACCATTTTTTACTGTTGTAGAAAATTTGCTATGTTTCCTGCATGCTTATTAATATTGTTTTATATCACTTCAGTTATCCATATGCTGGTGATGTTACTATCAACATATCACACCTACATGCATCCCTTGCTCACTTTGACATAATGACTGATGAGTTTCAAGCCAAAGTTGTACGTGTGGGCTCTATGGTTGATGTTGCAGACATAATCAGAAGTATTGGAGAACAGGCTCACCAGACTGATATGGTTAATATTATAACTTGTCAAGAACATATATTATGTTTTTTTAATACTTGCAGGTTTGGGGTTCTACCGGTTGGGGTAATCGTTCTTGGTTGTGTACTGATATTAGTAAGGTGAGAGTATGCCTAGGTGGATCCCAAATGTATAGAAACTGTATTAGCATTTATTTTTTTCCTCGTATGAAAGCCACACTTGAATATATGCCTGTCTCAATTATAGGCCAGGGGACTTTTCCTGCATAAATGTCTCAAATGTATGTATGGTTAACTAAGTTCTCTATGCTTACTGTTACAGTAATGGCATTCAACATCACTTGGACTTGTCCAAAAGCTTTTAACATGAGACAATCCAGTAAGGTTTTTATTTAAGGTCTTTAAGGTGGCACTAAAGTAATAATGTGAAGCCGTACAGTGCCCATTCATCACAATTAAAATTAATCCACGCAGTTAATGAGCTATTTCAGGGTGATGGAGAACTTCACTTGAGAATCATGCAGTCTACTTCTAAAGGGTTTGTAAGATAGTCTGTAGTGTTGCAGTGAACCATACCAATTTTCGTGGAAACACTCGTTTAATATTGTATCTCTGAAACTCTGAAATTACAAGCTAATTTAAAAAGTAGCTCTCCTAAGACACAACCTAGCGTAGACTGACAGGTTAATAGAGCTGATTCTTTCAAATCTTCGTATTGCTTCACTTTGTTCTATAGTTTCTGTGTTTTTTTGTTTTTGTTTTGTTTGTTTGTTTTTTGCACAGGACCACAAACAGCTGACTCATTAGCCTTGTAAGGCTTCACATAATTACTTCAGCGCAACCTTAATTCTTACCTTGGAATTTCTGATTTGGTACATGCCTGTACCCTTGATTTCTTGGTTTGACATGTGTGTATGTCTGCAAGAGATTTGAGTCTATTTAATAGTTATACCATGGCTGCTTGGGATTTTGCTGACATATACACCCGCAGCCCTCGGGCTTTGGTTGTATATATCAGCAAAATCCCAAGCAGCCGTGGTATAAGTGATATATACCACTTGGGACACACTCACCTAATAGGTGAAAGAACTAACGAGAACTCATCCTTTTTGTTTTATACAGTAGCATCTGAAAATTGATCGTGGTTTTAAAAGCATGGGCTAATAGCCATCAAAACAGTGTCCATACGTTAAAACGTCATTAATACGTTACTATGGTTCAACACGCTATGTTAGAAAACTTGCGATTGTGGGATTGAGTTTATATTGTTATCATTTTTGTACAAAGTTGAGCCAACTAACTTCGCTATTGGGACAGTAAGTAAGTTATTATATTAAGTTAAGGTCTTAGGACTGTAAGTTACTAACCTATTTCAATGTAGCAGTAGTAGCTTTGCTGTTCCATGGTCTGTTCAAAGGCTGATACGCGGTGGGTAGAAATACGCATCCACAATCGTCCAAACAATTATTTTATGCCTTCATTCTCCTTTAGTAACAACCAACTAGTCTATCTTAGCCTATGTACTAAGTAGTGTTGTTCCAGTATTAAGAAAGTTGTTAGTATACAGGGGCGGATCCAGAGTTTGGAAAGAGGGGGGGCACTTTTCTGAAAAACAGTTGAAGACCAAAAAAAAAAAAAGGTCACGACAATAATAGCTAGTTATCCTTACCAACTATATCACGTCTGTTATGTAAAATAAAATCCTATTTATAGCTTCATAGGTAGGCTACACTGCCTCATGAACATTGTGACTGCTTTATTAGAGTAATTGACTGCTCTATTAGAGTATCTCGATCTTGTATGCAATTTCTTGAAGGGGGGGTGCATTTGCCCCAAATGCCCCATCCTGGATCCGCCACTGGTATAGTATTGGTATTGGTATTTCACCTTGACTTTTAAAGATAGTAAAGTACTAGTATTACTTTTGGTATGTAAATTTTTATGAGTAAGTATTTTAAAGTATTTACTACCACAATTTGCTCTGACAAAGTGTATGTTGCCAAAATTTATGGTAAGTAGTTAGTACATAGTACCCAGTTAGTAACTATAATTATTGTTCTGGTCTGATCTAGTAAATCTACAGATATTTCTTGTTTCTTCAAATAAATATTTCTCTTTCTAAATTTTTCTGTGTTAATCTGTTTCTCTTTCTCTTTCCCCCGGTAGCATCCCCACCAGTTGAAAAAATCCGCTCTACAGGAGCAGTTGAGGCTGGTACTGCTAAAATATCACAGGCTATTGGAGCTAGTACTGGATAGTGCTTCAGTTTCCGTACCCAATAATCTAATGAATCCATTTTATGCTCTTCAATGGTTGTACTAGCAAGTGAATAATCATTTAACTCCAAGTCATGTTTGTCCGGTGTAGCGCTATTTTCTCTGGATTCTTCTTCTTCGAGTAGCTTACTTACATGTAGTCTACTAAGATGCTTGAACCGTTTTGCTTGAGGCTCCCCTGAGTCAGAACGGCTAGGGATTGGGTTAGTTGTGGGATTTCCTTCAATCTTTGTCTCTGCGGGTACTTCACACTGGTCTTGGTGGGAAATTAGTTGCTTTATAAATACTTGAGCTAGCTCTTCCTGTTGTTTTGAAAGAACATTCTTATAAGCTGGGTTAAAGTATGTAGATATAATGTATACAGAGTCAAACATGTCAGATTCTGCATCCATTACAAACTTAAACCTTTTCTTCATATCAGTTAGCATTTTGTCTGCCATTACTGTTACTGTTGACCCTGATTTCTTCATCTCTCTTAGATGCAATTTCAATTCTTTAAGAACTGCATGGTATCACCATTGCTATTGTAGTTGTGTCCTCTGCACTAGTAATGTTTGTATGATGATGAAATGGCTCCAAAATCTTTTCAATTACCTGTAGCCTTTTCCGTTCACTTGAACTTAAAACTTAAACCTTCCCACTCCAGTTCTTCTAAAACTTCTAATAAGTGTGGTTTAGCATCTATCATTCAACTTATCATTAGAAATGTCGAATTCCATCTAGTCGGTACATCATTTATTAATTTTCCCAGCCTTGTTGACAAGCTTTTCTGTCATTTTATAGGATTTGTTGCACCGACTCACTAACTGTCTAGCTTTCTTTATAGTTGTATTGGATGATATTACACAGGAATTGACCACTAGTTGTAAAGTATGCATGAAGCATCCTAGTCTTTTGAAATTCTCAGCCGTTAGGGTTGTCTGGTGAATTTCTTCACCCACTTCAAAGTCTGTCACACTCTCTTCTATAGCAGTAATGGTTCTTGATTCCAAGTCGTCATCTGAGTCAGAAGAATGGTGACTTTCCATGCTTTCTTGGCTGGGCAATGTGTTCAAGATGTCACCTTCACCATCATCAGAATGATCATTATCAACTTGATCTGTGCAATGTGGCTTAACAAAAGCAACCATATTGCTTCCATTATCAGTTAGTATTTTAAACACCTTAGTCTTGGGAATATTCCATTGTTGTAACACATTATTGAAAGTCTGGGCTATTCTAATAGCTGTATGGGGAGATGGGAAAGGTTCCACACCTAGAGTAACACCATGCCTTTTGTGGTCAGCTTGTGAGAAACAATGTGCTGTGATACCTAGAAATGATGCAGTCATGCCTTTTTTGGTCCAATTATCAGCACAAAGATTTATCCTACTGGCACTTTGTAAAACTAAATAATATTGATCTTTGCTTTTAACTCTTGAGCAATTCCTTCTATTTCTTTACTTAACCCTTTTCTTCCAGGTGGCTAATACTGTTTGTCCATTTCTAAAAGCAGTTCTCTAATTTCCAAATTATCAACTAAAGATGTTGCAACATTTGATGTGCCAATGAAAACAGCTAATTTTTTGTAATAGCTTTATACTTTCTTGGTGATTTGTCATACACCATATCACTCTTAAATTCTGATAATTTCAGCTGCTTTGATTTACTAAAAGAAGAAGAAGCAATAGAATCCAGTTTCTTTTATTCCATTTTCTTCTTTTCTTTGTCCTCTTGCTCAGCAAGTTTTGAGAACTCATTTTTATGATGGGATTTTAGATGTGACTTTAGATTTGTAGGGTACTTTCCTTTAATCCTGTGATTGCAAGGTTCTTTCCCTTCCTCCTTATCCACCAAAACTTGACACAAACTTATATCCAGAGCTTTGTCACAACTAGGCTACTAGGTAACCTCTGCTTTGCCATTTCACTAACAGCTTCCACCTACAATAAACTCCAACAGTTTCAGTTAGCAAAGTGAACTAAGCAATTTTTGTGCTCTCCTTAGTCCTTAAATTCTGATAGATCAAATAACATGGGCAAAGTGACTGTTGGGTTAAGTAATACCAGAGGATATAAAGGGCCTAATGGCTTTGAAAAGACTTTTTCATAAGTTTAAAAACATGCTGATTACTGATAAATGAAAACTTGTCATTGAGTCAGCAAATCACTTAATACTTACTAAGTCTTGATGAAGCAATTATAAGTAAAGAGTAAGTATTTAGTATCTAACCATCCCTTTACTAAAGTATTGAGTATCTCTTTAGTAAATCATCCAACATGTGGTATAGTATTAGTAAGCAATACTAACAGAAAAAAGGCTATACTTTTCCCTAAGTAAGTATTAGTAAAAGTATACCAGAACAACACTAGTACTAAGCTTAGCAACTACCACAAAAACAAATCCCACAATGCAAAGCTCTATGTCGCTCAATATAACGAGTCAAAGCGTATCGTTTCTTTGAACTGGCTGGGCATCAAAGTCATTGGCAAACCACTTTCCTATGATATTTCCCTGGCAATATGCGAGTTAAACACCGAGTGGCGCCTTTGAACGCCCACGCTAAAGTGGTATATTTTTAGATAACTTCATTCAGATTATTCTTTTGAGAACAATAACATAGAATTTGTCTTACTCTAGCATGAAGCATTTCTACTAAGCTTCTCTAGTGTCAACTCCTTCAGGTACCACAATGGTCTGTGTAATCTCTCCAGTAATTGTGTTCATGCTATGCATGTCTTTTTGTAACAGTGCTCAAGTAATGCTAGCTGTGTGTTCCTTACAACAATACTGATGATGTCACTCTCTCAATTAACTGCTACCATCCCATGGGTACCAGCCAAAGTTTTGAAAGTCAGTGAGTTCATTTTGTTAGAATGCATTTTTATTGTATTTGCCTTTTCCATTAGAACTTCCACAGTATTGCTCATTTCTATAAAACTGCTGATAACTGTTTCACAGAATGTAGTAATGTAGAACCAGGAGCAGCTGTTACTACTGGTATAGATGTTGATGATTTAGTCCGTGATTCTCTTAGCAAAGCTGAAGTGTACTCTTCACCTAATCACCATCAACAATCACCACTTCTTCAGTATACATTTACAAGTACAACGGGAATGTCCCCAGTACTTGGTGATGCAGACAACAGAACGGGCCATACTAAACCAACAGGCAGCCAAAACAGATGGCATAATGATGCTGGTCATTTGATCATCATCAAAATGTTATTAGAGGAAACATGGTATCTAGAAGTGCATCAAGAGCCAAGACTCCATTGAAAGCTGTAGATGTTGACATAAACAATACAAGTTATTCCTTGCAGACTAATGACAGGACTATGGTTAGAAACCCTAAAACTGTCAGTGATTATGAGAGCCATGATCAATACAAGGAATATGCTAGTAGTAGTCTGCCAGGGATTATGAGACAGACAGCAGGAAATTCCAATGTTGTATCCCTTTTTGGGTGTTATGGTACACGACAGGTATGCTTGTACTGTGCATAGACAGTTTACAGAGTTAGCATGTTCATTCAAGCCATTGTTTATGTGAATTCTGTAATGCTGGTGTTAGCATGTTTGTTTACCTTTTAGAAGACTGTACGCGAAAGTGATCAGGTACCAGCTGACAACTGTTCTAATAGAGGTATGTAAGTGTTTTTTAGTTTTGTCAAGAGTATGTGTACTGTAGATGCGTTCATCTTCTCTCCAAACTTGTGAAAAAGATTTTCAAGAACAAGCCTCCGTACGGATGACTTTCATTGTGTTATTGCTTGTGAATATTTTACTTACATATTGTGAAAACAACAACATCTGTTATTTCATTTCTGTCTATAGCTATACACATTTTCTGGTATAAAGTTAGGGTGATAGTCAAAATTGGAGATATGGAATGAGAAAAAGCTTTTAAACAATTTTTTTTTATTACTTTTAGCCTAGACAGGTGAAATATTATAATTGAATGCTGTAGATCTGTGTGTAGATTAGAGATGCAACAATACAGTGTGTAGATGTATCGATGTATTGCCTCTGGTGTATCACGATACAGCAGTATATTGCGCGATACAAAGCGGAGTCTAATGGTCTATGTTATTGTTTTTTTTTGTTTTTTTTAAAGAGAAACAAGTGAGGTAATTTTTCTTTTAGAAGCACTACATATTACGCAGTTTAACCACAATGTACAATAATTTGATTGTCAAACATGTTAAGCCACAATATGTGATAGATTATATCAATACAGTTTGACTTTTTATTGATACAGTGATATTGTTTTAAAATGATATGATATGGGTTATATCGCTGCATCTCTAGTGTAGATTAATTTGACATTTCTGCGATAGTTTTGTGTTCAGGCTGTTTCTGTTATACAGTGAAACCTGTGTACTGAGGTTGTTCGCAGCTATACCTGCATGAGGAACATCTCCATCTGTAGGATGGTTCTTGTAATTACATAGGCTAGTTCAGTATATACGTAACAGTTGGTGTAGTTAGGTGGACTCAGATATGCATGCAGTTGTTCCAGCATTTCCATTATTGGTAGCTTTCAAACTACTATTTACCTGGCACAACCATAAATTAACTTCAATATTTAGTGCATCTCTGTCAGGGGAAGCTTTCAACAGACTGGAAAATGATTTTGTGGTGTCAGTTTATAAGAAAGGCTCTCACAGTTGCAAGTGTTAGCATTGCAACTGCTAAGATTGGTCTCAACTGCTAAGAGTGCCAGCATTGCAACTATATATTATTTAGTTCAAGCATTTTGCAGCAAATGTGCAAGTTATAAGAGGTGGCACTAATGTAACACTACGTGGATAAAATTTCATTGTAGAAAGGCTTTTGCTTCACCTTTGACAGTTTTGCTATTATTGTTAGCATGTTTCTTCCAAGTTAAATGTTCATCTATCACTACCCACAGGTATTTAGCCAATTTGTATGTTGTAACTATTTACTGACTATAGACTTGATAACAATGCTTTATGTATAGGTCTTTTTTCTTGCCACTTCCTTTCATCAAGTAACCAGTTTTGTCCATGCCACCACAATGAAGAGGTATGAAACTGCTCAAAAGTGAGTCCTTTAGTGAGGAGGTCCGCTGGATTGTCATCGGATGAACCATGCTGCCAGGTGATGTTTGGAATTGACTGGTTAATCTCTTCCACTTGATGTTTGATAAACTGAGGTAATTACCTAGCTAGATGGATTCATTTAGATGAATTGAACTTTATTTGTATTTTCCTAGTTTTCTGGAGTGAGAAGATCATTATGGTATGGCTTGTTTCTGTGAATAAGTACAATAGTGTCCATTTTTGAGCGAATATATATATAAAATTAATTGGCAAGATTTTTGTTTTGCCAATCCTAAATAGCATTGCTAGCTATAGTCTGCATGATTTTTTATTTGTGTAGCTAGAACTCATAGAAACAGTACAAACACAGTTAATTAATTTAGTCTGTAAAGAAGAGATGAGATAAATTGGCAACTAATGAATCTACATAGCTACACAATTTATTTAATGGCATAGAGTAAATCTAGCATAACTCTGTGTCCACGAGTACCTAGCTAAGTGTTGAAAGCATGTAGATAGCTAGCTATTATAATTATGGTGAAAGGGTAAATGAATACTGTCAACAATATAATTATATTTTAAAGCACATTCTAGTATGCATGCCGGTCTCACTCGTGTGTAAGTGTCACTGTATGGAAGTTACTGCCCTCACCACTCTAGCTATAGTACCAAAAGCGAACGTGCATGAGAATAAAAGTCATGAGTGAATCAGGCATTGAACCCTGACCATTAATTCACATATTAAAGCATGCATGCTCACTACGACATAACAATTTTTTTCCCCGGGCTGGATGGACTGCCCTTGCCTACCACCCCCAGCACAAAGAAAGCACGTGCTGGACAACTGAATAAAAAGGACCAGATTGCTAAAAGTTTAAAAGTCCCTGTACTCATCAATGCGGCCCATCTCAGGAGAGGCATCAGAGGAGCGATGCGAGATGGACCTACTTCCACGTATGCACATTGTAGCTGACCGAAGTAAAGAAAAAGACAATGTGCATCGGATAAAAGCCAGAGTCTGACTGTAACTAGTAGAGCCGCGGCGAGATAGATGGTCAGCCAAACGACGGTAGAAAACTATTGCCTCCCTTCCCATACCTCCAGTGGTCGCAAACACAAGGGGAGTGAAGGAGGCCTGCTCAACCTCTCTGACACGGTCACCATACTCATGTTTCTTCTGTGCCTCGTGACGTCGATACAAAGAGGGGACACTGGTGTTGCGGTAGCTCGGTGCATTAGGATGAAACACAAAAAAGGCACTTTGCCGCTGCCCCCAGAATCCCCTAGCATGAATGTCTGCCCTAGCCTCATCCTGACGGTTGGCAGTCTTAGGTGCAATGATCTCCCCAGTAAGTGGCTGTAAAGGTGGCTCAAGGGCCACACCATGACATGTCTTGGAAAGCCACTCTGCAGTGATGTTTCGCAAAGCATTGTGGCGAACAAATGTGAGGCCTCCATGTCTGCAAATCATAGCATGATCAGCAGAAAATGGGACCCCACAAACACAGTGACTGGGTATGTTCAGGAGCTTCCAGCCGTATCTGAGATGCAAGGCATCCCAAAATTCTTGCTTCATCAGATGGAATCCCTGCTCTGCTAAAGGCAATGCTGTCAGCCAGGCAGAAGCACCCGGTTCACTGTTCAGGTCTAAAACTCTTTGGGATTGTGACGAAAGATTAGATTTGATCGTAGAAGCCCCCCCCCCCCCCCCCCCCCTCAAAGTAGAGCGACGATCCTGATGAATCTGAGCCTTGATAGAACTAACGTCGGGTAGAGGGGCTAGTAGATTCTGAGCAACAATCAAAGATCTCAGAGAGTGTGTGATTTTGATAGATGCAGTAAACTGAGAATCAGCAATGTCTACAGGATTGACAATACCCAAGCCACCTAGGCGGCAGGGTAGAGAGAGCACATCACGCTCTAAGGCAGAACAAGCACCATGACCAGTGAGGGCAGGGATCAGCTTCAAACGGATGGCATCCTCTAGAGGCTGAAACAGGGGCCCGACATTGGGGATGGTCTTCATGATGTATACCCACCGGCCTATCATCCCATGAGTATAACAATCAACTACATGGTGCTACATTAAATCCTGTTTTCGTGATCTTCGTATATAATTGCGCATGCGCAACCTTATTGCGTAATCTTGCACCTCACGTGCTGATCTGAGCCCTATAAATTGGCCACCTTGACTCGACCCGCCACCAGAACACGGTAAGGTCGCTGATTCCACTTTGAGTGTAATTGGTAGCAACCGTACGCGTATTGGAAAGGATCGCGCCAGGTTTGACGTTGAGTGAATTCATCCGACTGAGTGCGACGTTTCCAAGTATTAGACTAGTCTGTGGCCAGTGGGTGAGTATCTATCTTTACTGTTGTATGTACGCGGCATGTGCAGTCCTTAAGGCCAGAATGGCTTAACAAAACCCGGCTTCTATGTCTTGTAGTCAGTCTACTGTCGATATGACATGGCTCAAACGCTGCCGGGACTAGCCGCACTTCATGTCAGAATCGTTAAGGTCGGCGTAGAACCATGCTAGAAAGTGCATGCATGTTCAGTTCACGGCTAGATAAAATAGTAGTCAATGCCGTCTGCCTCATGATTCAAGGTGTCTTCAGTGCCATTTATAGCAGCTCACAGCCAGTGTCATTCGGCTACTATAAGCTCAGTAGAATGTTGTATTAGCTTAAGCGGACTGCGCTCTGTGTAGCTATCATTGAAAAATTAGCTGATGTATGCATGTTGTTTATGAAAACGTGAAAGGTCACTGTTGTTTGTTGTGACAATTGGAACGTGTTGGTTATCAACAACAATCCTTAGACATTAAGAATACTTTAGACGACTCCAAATAAATTCTCTGTTTCCCGTCCACTGCCCGCATCTGGTTACTGTCAGCCCATTATTCCGTATTCTTCCATTATTTTCCGGTTATTCTTGCATACTGACAGGCTCAGAAAAGCCATCTTGAAACAGTGTCAGCAGTGCTATCGAGTTGACGCAAACTTCACGTTTGTACTATTTTTGCAACTTGAAAAGGAAGGAACAAGCTTAAGCATGCTCTTATGTAGCTTTCATGGTTGTGCCAGGTAAATAATGGCTTTAAAAGCTGCAAAACTTATAATGAAATAATGGAAATGGACCGCCCGCCCACATGGAAATATGCTTGACTCCAGGACGGGAAACAGAGAATTTATTTGGAATGGCATTAGGGTACCCCACATCAACTCGTCAGTCATTTGTGAACCATCATGACTATCTAGAGGTTACTACAGTACTACGTACATATTATAATGTGATTATATTGTTTATAGGAATGTCCAGATCCCCATCGCCCACAGGAACTGGTGCAGACGGCAGTAGCCGTGCACCTGATCCCACTGGTGAGTTAAATCTAATGTGTGTGTGTGTGTGTGTGTGTGTGTGTGATAGTTAATTGTATTGTGGGACAAGCATATCAAGAAGTTTGCGGACATTTGCTACACTTTTGTTGATGGTAAAAATGCCAGCTGGAACAGGCATGTCCAATGCATTTCGATTGAAGAACCGTTAAGAATTAAATTTATTATCGTGTACCACCTACCTCAAGTCTGTTAGTAACTTTCCTAGCTTAATACGTGTAGAGCAACTCACTGCAAGTACAATAATGCCAAAGAAATCCGTTTCACAGAAATTTGGCACGTAAAAATAACCTAAACTGACCCAGTGTAGCAAATTTCCCCATAAATTTTGTGTTGGGCGTTTCGGGAGCATGCAATAAAGGGCTTAATAACCTGCGACACATGATAGATACCTCAGATTCTAAACCAGATTTAGAAAGAGCAGTGAACAGTGATTAAGATGAGCTATAGCAAAAGAAATTCAGAGGAAATTTAAGCGTGTCATGTTAAGGTTAATTGAAAAGAACTCACTTTTTCTATGGCAAATTGTATGGCAGATATTTGGAAGGGAATGTTCTGAGCTATTTCAATGTCTTGAAAGCCATTGAAATAGCTTGCAGCCTTCACTACATAGTATTACAATGAAACAAAAGCACTGTGAATTAGTTCTGCAGGTTGGTTTGGGAAAATTACAGTGTTTTGTGATTAAGCAAAATAGTGTCCGTGCCATGTAGCAAACTTCTTTATATGTAATTTTTTGAACCACATTTAAATCAGAGGCAACTAAGTGGGATTAATCTCTACATGTTAATACAGACAGAATATGGCTTTTAAAGTTGTGCTCAAAGTTAAGTTGTGTTCAAATTTCTTATAATATTAATCGTCATCTTTGTTAATATACGTATGTACTGTTTTACTATGTAGCCCCCACCGTGACATGTAGTGCCACCAGTGGTAAGTTGATAAGCTTTACCTATAATGTACTGTAAGGATATAATTTCACCATCATAGGATCGATGACGTCGTCATCAGGCAGTGGGATCCATGGTATGTTTAAATGTTTTCTCTGTCCTGTATTTGTTGTGTGTACATGTACATGTGTTTGTGTATGCATGTGTATGCGTCCTTCCTTATATGTGGATGTTTATTTATAATGTGTTGCTTTACTATGTTGTACTTTGAATGGGAAAGTGTCAAAGTGTGCTATTATTACACTTTGGGTTATAGACATGTCCAAAGTTTAGGAATAGGGATTGCTGAATAAATCCACAAATCAAACTGGAAAGATCAACAAGTATTGTGGTTATATCAAATAAACCCAATATTTAACTTTGCCAGCGTATGTACTTTGGTACTTTTGATGACACATGATCCTTGTTGGTTTATGAATTTTTCAGTTTCATAATTGTTACCTGCTGAGCAAAACCAGCTGTTTTCTTTTATTGCTTCTCTGTTAGCTATAGTAACAAAAGAGTGGACAACCAAAGTTTCAGCTTTTAGTGATGAATAGTTTTGCGAGTTATATTGCTAGACAGTTGGAATAGGAATAGGCTCGATTTGTACAACACAGTATGGCAAATAAATTGCAGGAACTTATTTAATTGATCATAATTAACTCAAGACTTGAAACAAGCTACAAAAATGGGTTTGGCTTGGTATGTTCCCCATGAACTGGCACATCGATCAAGGTATAGTGTTTTTCCTGTACATTTACGTGGAGACAAAGAAGAAGGCTGTTTCAACAAGTAAATAATGATGGTAAACGTTTTACTACCACATCATAAACAAGCACCCATAACTCACACACTGTGCACTGTGTATGAGCAAGAATTAAAAATAAAGATTTTCTTACTCTCAACAAACGGGATTCTGGTGGCATGTAGGTTTTATTCATTTGAGCTTTGTTTCAGTGCATATAACGAAGCTATTGAAACGTGAGTAAAATTTATGTAGCATACGTATTTTTACCCAGTTTATTTCAATGCTTTTTAATAGCAAAATAGGATTTTGCAATAATGGCAGTTTTTGCTCAGTGGTTCATATTTTCTAATATATATGACCAGATTTGTGAAAAGGGGTCTTCCACGCACATACATTTCTATGAGCTTCAAAAATCATAACTTAGTGTTTAATAAACATATAAACCTGAAATTTATCCCATTCACAAAGCAGTGTTGGAGCTTACCACTGATCAAATTTTAAGTTAATAGCAGCTTTCAGTCTGAAGGTTTAAGTTGTCAAAGTTGGCATATTGGATGTGTGTGGAATACCCCTTTTCACAAATCCAGTCACATATGTCTATTTTGTTTGCATTAATGGATAAACTTGTTAGACACTTAGCTTAGTATAGACTTCAATTTCTAATGAAAACATTAGGTTGAAGATGTGCAATTATACAAGTGCAAGAAAAAATTTGGGATTAAAGTAGGGATTAAAATTCAATCATTCAGTTGTGTTTTGTCTCAGCGGCTTGTTTCAGTGCTTTTTATTGCTGCAGTCCCTACTCATATGGAAAATTCCTATTTTTTTCTTGTACTTGTTTGTGTACTTTTTTGTAAATTTTTATTGAATGACCGTATTTAGTAATCCCCCCCCCCCCCTGCAATTCTCGAAATACACAGCTAAACATTCCTAAGGATGCGGATTTTTAACAAACCGCTTTAAACAACACATTACCCACAGAAGTATCTTTTCAACTGTTTTATAGTGTGTCTACAGTATTATTTTCCACTAATTCTCTCAGCAAAGTGCCTCAGGGCTGTTCTTACTTTTAGTTCGCATAAGTACAGGTCACGCCCACTTTCTAGATGACGAGATACACTATACTACGGTGTTTTTCAGTTGTAGTACGCCTGAAAAGTGCTCTGGGAAAGCTACCCATAGAGTCTGTAGAGAGGCACCATATACAACCTGTTTTTAAACTCAGAAAAGAAACCACCTTCAAGCCAAAGCAAACACTCTAATCCTTACGTGTGTAGTGGCAATGTTGAACAGGCAGCAGCATATCCCGAGGTGTATCCCAACATTAAATCACGTGCTTGCTACGTACATTATACTACACGTTTATTCCAATATGTTGGGGCGCTGTGGTGTGCGTGTTTTGATGGAAGCCGTACCCATGAGAGATGGCCACGATAAAGAAGGATCAAAGATAAAACAGTAAGACAGTAGCGCACACATCGTAGGTATTTAATATTGTGAAAGGTTTTTCTCCACAAAATTTGAGGTGTTTCCGCCAAAGAAGCAAGGCTGTAGCTGTGGGTTAACAATTTACATACCAAACTTGTCTGGTTTGCTTTTGGTAGATGGTTTTTTCAGATGGCCTGTATAACCACGTAAGACTTCTGTGTAGGTCTGGGATGTGGTGTCAAGGGCTCAAACACACTGAAAAATGAGCAGGTAGCTTGAGTGTGCTTTGTGAGAGATTTCAGCTTATGGTATCTGCCTCTTGACTGGGTGTTTTGTGGTCAGGTGGTGCCTTCAATTATCATGTTGTAGTCAATCTGTTGCCCATCTTGCCCCTTATTGAGCACTCGTGATACAGCAGCACTGGTGAAAAGCTGGCTCATAAGCTCCAGTATGTACACATCATTTGCTGGTCCTCAGTAAACTCAGAGCAACAATTGCACACTATCAACATTATGTCTGGATCATGTGATCTCACACAAGACCTATCTTGTCTATTGTATGTTAGCAAAATCATGTAACCATATCCCAAACTGAGATGACACCAGCATGAGGTTGTTGCATTATCAGGCTAATAATTCACATCAAACTTGCCTTCTGGTCTGCTTTTCTGTGTAACAACTCCAAATGTTTGTGCAAGACTATGAACACCAGGAATATGGTGTAGAGGATTCCAACACTCTTGTTACGGTACTGATAACGATTCAACTCTAAATAATGCCTGATCGCCCTCTGGGGCGCGCGCACTTAAATATTATTATTCTCATCACACACCCCCCCCCCATGAAAAGAGGGTTGGTACAACAAAACAAATGGCCTAAATACAATAAAATTACATGAACTGCCTAAAAATGCCAGTAAAACAATAAATTCACACATTACAACAATATTATACCAGTGTCAAAGTCCTCGCGATAATGCATCTGCAACAACGTTGTGCTTTCCTGGGATGTGGTGTATGTTGAGGGTGTACTCCTGTAGCATTAAACTCCACCTCAATAGACGCTGGTTACGATTCTTTACGCGATTAAGGAAAACCAAAGGATTGTGATCCGTGAAAATGTCTATAGGGAACTGGGCTGGTGTTATGTAGAACTCAAATTGCTGTAGAGCTGATATCAATCCCAATGCCTCTTTTTCACTAGTGGAGTAGTTTCTCTGAGCGGCATTAAATTTCTTCGAGAAATAACAGATTGGATGTTCTAACTTGTGTACATCCTCTTGCATCAGAACAGCCCCCATTCCCAAATCACTTGCATCCACATGTATCATGAATGGCTTCTCGAAGTCTGGCATCGCTAGTACTGGGGCTGAGGTGAGAAGCCTCTTTATTTTAGAGAAAGCTTGCTGCTGGTCATCTTTCCACACAAAGCTGTGTTTCTTCTGAAGGAGTCGGGTAAGAGGTTCAGCCACAACTGCAAAGTTCTTGCAAAACTTCCGATAGAAGCCTACCATGCCCAAGAAACTCATTAGTTGATTCTTGCTACTGGGTCTAGGAAAGTTCATTATTGCCTCTACCTTGGCATGAATGGGTTTAATTCCCCCTCTACCAACAACATGGCCTAAGTAAGTTACACATGCCTGACCAAACTCACTCTTGGCTAAATTGACAGTGAGCTGAGCTTGCCTGAGCCGCATCAAAAACTGCTGAATCCACTGCAGGTGCTGCTCCCAGGTATCACTAAAAATAACGATGTCGTCAATGTACCCTTCACATCCTTCTAGGCCAGCAAGAACTTGGTGGATCATTCTCTGAAATGTTGCTGGTGCATTCTTTAACCCGAAAGGCATCACTTTATACTGAAAGAAACCAGTAGGAGTCACGAATGCTGTTACTTCCTTTGCGCGAGGTGTTAAGGGAACCTGCCAATATCCCTTCAGAAGATCAAACTTGCTAACGTACTCGGCACCACCAATCTTGTCTATGCAGTCCTCCACGCGGGGAATGGGGTATGAATCCGCTTTAGTGATCAGATTCACCTTGCGGAAATCAGTGCAAAATCTGTAACTTCCGTCCCCCTTCGGAACGAGCACGCAGGGAGAACTCCATTGACTCTGGCTTGGTTCTATAATATGGTTAGCCAACATGTACTCAATCTCCTGTCTCACCACTTCTAGCTTCAATGGGTTGACCCGATACGGGTGCTGCTTAATGGGACTAGCATCTCCAACATCTACATCATGAACTGCTAAGGTAGTCTGCTTCGGCACATCTGGAAATAAGTCCACAAACTCCAAGAGCAGGGAAGAAAGTTGAGTCTGCTTGGAAGCTGTAAGGTGCTGCATCTTCACTTCTAATTTGGCTAAAACACCAGAGTTCTTCAGCTTGACGCTATCTCCTGTCATGTCGTTACCCAGAGGGAAATCTTCCCTTTCTGTTGGCTTCTCAACAGCTACCATCAAAGTTGGGTGAACGTCTTGGCTCTGTGTTGGAGCCTTCTCCCAGTACGGTTTCAACATATTGACATGACAAAGGCGACGAGTCTTACGTCTGTCAGGGGTACTGATGACATAATCAACATCATTCACTTTCTTCAATATCAAATAAGGACCAGAATACCTGGCCTGAAGTGTGTGATTCTTAAGTGGCAACAATACCAGAACTTTGTCGCCTACATTGAAAGTGCGTAATTTTGCTTTCTTGTCATACCAGCACTTCATCTTGGTTTGGGCAGATTTCAAGTTCTTCTGAGTGAGTTCGCCAGCAGCTGTAAGCCTGGTACGGAGGGCCGAAACCTGATCCAGCAGGTTTGTGGGAGGTTCTTCTGTAAGCCAGCCTTCCTTCAATAGCTTTAAAGGGCCACGGACTGTCCGGCCAAAAACTAATTCAAAAGGACTGAAGCCCAATGATTCCTGGACAGCTTCTCGCACGGCAAAAAGTAACAAGTGAATCCCCTGGTCCCATTGCTTCTCAAATTGAGAACAGTACGCGCGAATCATAGTTTTCAGAGTCTGATGAAAGCGTTCAAGTGCTCCTTGGGTCTCAGGGTGATAAGCAGAGGATTTGCATTGCTTAATCCATAATTGGTGTGTAACCTGTTACATGAGACTAGACATAAAATTGGAGCCTTGATCAGACTGTATCAGGGAAGGTAGGCCAACAAGGGTGAAAAACTTGACAAGAGACTCAGCTATTCGGGGTGCCTTAATGTTACAAAGAGGGATAGCCTCTGGAAAGCGTGTAAATCTGCACATAATTGTGAGCAAATACTGGTTACCTGACTTAGTCTTTGGTAAAGGACCAACACAATCAATAATGACCTGACTGAAAGGCTCACTACACACTGGGATGGGTTTAAGAGGTGCCACTGGAATCGTTTGATTAGGTTTACCAACCTTCTGACATACATGACAACACTTACAAAATTCGGAGACGTCCTTCCTTAGATGTGGCCAATAGAAATGGGTGAGAATTCTGGAGTACGTCTTGTTGACGCCCAGATGGCCTGCCATGGGTGACTCGTGAGCTAAACTTAGCACTTCTCCTCGGTACTTTCTGGGTACAATTATCTGGTGGACAACCTGCCATTCCTCATCAGCAGGGGCATCTCTTGGTCGCCACTTCCTCATCAGTACGCCAGATTTAAGGTAGAAACATTGTGCTTGACGACCAGCCTCTTCCTCACTAACAGCAAACTGCGCCAACTGGTTAACCTCTTGATCACTCTCCTGATCAGCAATGAGTTGCCTACTAGATACAGGAAGGTTACCTGCATCTTGTACTGTTCCGCGATCATCATCAGTCTGGTCACCTCGATCCTGCAGTACTGACTGACTCTCTACAGCCTGGTCAAGTACATCTTGCGCTATTGACAGGTTGTCTTCAGCCTGGTCATCTCCCTCGTCACTTCCAGTATCCGGCTGGTTGGTAGGTGCACAATTCTGTTGTGCCTGAGCACGTCGCGCTGCTGCTCTTGTCACCACACAAGCTGGGAAAGTGTCCGAAACCCCATCAGTAGTAGGTCTTGAACACAGTATTTGCTCAATGTTGCTAATAACTTGCAAGTCAGGTTGAACCTTGCCACCGGCCAGATCGTTGCCCAGGATTAGAGACACACCTTTCACTGGTAAGCTAGGTCTGACTCCTACTACTACGGGGCCAGATACCAAATCCGACTGAAGGTGTATCTGATGAAGTGGTACTCTCATTACATCCAGGCCTACTCCTTGGATGAGCACACTTGCACCAGCAGAAGTCTGATCCGACAACGGCAAAACATGGGAAGCAATAAGAGACTGTGTGGCACCAGTGTCATGTAAAATCTTCACAGCCATAGTATCTCCACCCTCTGGAAGGGACACGCGCCCTTCGGATACAAACGGACGATAACTATCCAAGTCCTGGGGCTTGGGACTAGGAGGGGAAGGTCTATTCACAGCTTGAACCAATGAGTGGCCAGTAGGATGATTCCTCCTCTTTTCCAAAGTGCGACATTCTGAGATCACATGCCCTCTCCGTTTGCAATAATTACAAATTGGTCCACCAGAGGTAAACCTTTGCATATTCCTCTGAGGGTCTACTGCACTACCTGTGGACTTGGAATCGGCATGAGTGCGAGTAGTGTCACTGTGCAACCCTCTATTGTGCGAATTATGTGAACTGTCCGAAAAAGAACTATGAATTAGGGAGTAGTCGTCGGCGAGTACTGATGCCTGCTGGAGACTGTCTGCCTTTTGCTCATCGATGTAGGTTTTGATACTATTGGGCAAACAACTCTTAAACTCTTCTACAAGTATGAGCTGGTGAAGCTTCTCAAAATCTTTTACTACTTCTTTAGAAGCACACCAACGATCAAACAAGGCTTCCTTGTCCCTGGCAAACTCCCTGTATGTTTGTTTGTCCTGCTTCCGACAATTCCGAAAATTCTGACGGTAGGCTTCGGGAACGAGCTCATACGCCTTCAAAATAGCCTGCTTGACATTGTCATACTGCCCACTCTGTTCCACACTCATAGCTGAATACACCTCCCTGCCCTTTCCAATAAGCACACTCTGGAGCAAAACCATCCACACATTCTTCGGCCACACCAGACTAGTGGCCACTTTCTCAAAGTGCAGAAAGTACTTGTCTACCTCCTTCTCTTGAAATGGCGGGACAAAGCGGATGTGCTTGCTCACATCAAAGGGTAATGGAGGTCCAGGGGAAGGTGTTGAAGGAGCTACTGTTGCTGCCTCTAATTCTCTCAACTTCAGTTGCAGTGACATTTCCTTCTCACGTGCTTCCAACTCGCGAAGCTTCACTCTAGCCTCTCGTTCCCGTTCACGGTCTTGAAGCTCTAGACGCTTCAACTCTACGACACTGGGGTCTACAACTGGGGATTGAGATTCATCGATCTCCTCTTCGGAAACTAGCTCTTCATCTACTAAATGTTGAGTGACTAACCGACAGAGTTCGTTCTTTCTAGTAGACGAAGTGAACGTTAAGTTAATGTAGCTGAGACTTCTTCAGCGACTTTACCACTTGAAGCGAAGGATCGCTAAGAAACGAGTCAACATTGAAATCTGACATGGAGCGAAAGTCGACGATAGAACCCTACGAAAACAAACTGGACCGCAACAAACCAACAGGATGACAAAAGAATACCTTTACAGGTGCCTGTAAACCCGGCACCAAGGACTTTTAGAAGTGGGTTAAGAAAAAAATGGCGGACGCCTTGGAAGAATCCGCTCTGAACAACGACGATATCGGCTTTTCACCGTAGGCGAAGGTTGCAAAGGTTCCAATATAAAATTCTTTTGTCGATAGGTAGGGTTGAAAGGTAGAACATCGACGTATCGTCTCCCAGACAAGCCCCCAAGTTTGTTACGGTACTGACAATGATTCAACTCTAAATAATGCCTGATCGCCCTCTGGGGCGCGCACTTAAATATTATTATTCTCATCACACTCTGGAAGATGAACAAGTAGCTGAACAGCCTATTTCCTGTTTCTGACAGGCTGTTTTGTGGTATGGTGCCTTCAATTATCATCCTTGTCCATTATGTATGTAGTCTAGCTATCTTTTGTCCACCCCCTTGAGGAGCAACGCTCTACAAGGATAAACTCGCTTCATCGATACATGTAGCTACCAGGACTGGTGAGTTAAAACATTAAAATACCTTTTTCTATGAATCAGCACTGCAAACATGGAAAATTTTCCAAAATTAGCATCCCTGTTGTGAAATAATAGTGCAAATGTGGTGGCGTGTCAATGATTTATAGTGTACTGTCAAAATTATGCATTTAATTATTTTCTGCCTCATTGTTGTATTATTGTGCTTCTATCATACAGTACAGTGGGTCCTCAGTTATCCAAACAGCTTTGTTGTTATAGTTAGCCAAAAGTGTTCAGATAAGTGGAATTGTTTGGATAACTGAAGCAAGTGAAATTGTTCAAATGTTCACTGTGTTGCATTAAAATTATGATAACACATTTACTTAATCAACTATTAATTATTTAGATTAATGATTATGATGTGTGTTGTGTATGTACAGCCACCACCTCAGCAATACCAGTCCACTTTGTAACATCTAGTAGGGCTGGTGAGCGCCGTCTTGCGGGTACGTTCAATATTACTTTAGTAATTTTACAAGTATTGTTTGACCTATGCAAGTACAATTACATATGCATGGATTATTATATTTGTATTTATCATAACAGACTGCTTCATGTCGACTAGACAGCTGCATAGAACACCACCTGGTACGTTTATTTACTCTTGTTAGTATGTACACAAAAGTAGGAATTTTCAACTAAAGTAGGGACCTGGAACTTTGATTTTTAAAAAAGTACCCAAGCTGGAGTGGTGCACGATATTGAATCACAGTAAGAAGTGTTATTTCCCTACTGTGCTCAATAAATGCACAGTGGAGATATAACACTTCTTGTTGTTTTACTGCTTTTTTCAGTACTTTTTATCAATGTACTATGGTTTCTACCAAGAGTTAATAATAAGAGAGGAGAGTGTCTAATGCTGTATAGTGCTGTAATAGATGATTGTACAGACGTCAAATGGCTTCGTTTCCGTGTATCGTATAGGCTTCTAGTATTTGTTCGTTTCCTTACCGCAATTAGTTTAGCCACACCGTGATGAATCCTTGAGAATATTTGAAGACTGAACTAAAGACTGAGCTGTATGTACAGGGAACAGTGCTCCTTCTATTGAAGAATGCTCAAAGGTAGGGTAACATGGCGACGCAGTGAAAATCCAAAGTGATACTCCACTTTTGGTTCAGTGTTTATTGGTTCTCAGACGCTCTCCCCCAGAGTTATCTTCGAGGTTAACAACCACACTTCTTTACGCAACAGAGCAATGCTCTTCGTGGTGAACTGGAACATCCGAGTTGAACACACGCCCTTGTGTCTGGGATAGCCTTTGTGGTTAAATGCGATAGTATACTAGCCAGTCTGTACGTTACGTGGAAAAGAAGCCGTTTAACTTCTGCGCAATCATCTATTACAAGACCATACAGCATTAGACACTCTCCTCTCTTATTATTAACTCTTGTTTCTACTTTAGTTGAAAATTCCTATTTTTGTGTACTTGTTTATTAACTTTTTTTGTAAAATAGAATTATTGTGACTGGTGAACCCATGCTTACTCATCAAAAGAAAAGTGTTGCGTGTCCTTGCTACCAATTATTGTCAGAAAAGTGAAGCATCTATTACGCTTCGCTGTCAGCCATGTTCAACCTGTTACACAGCATTAAAAATCAAGAACTGTTAGAAAAGCACCTCTGCAAATCAATGGAAAAAAATACTAATCATCCTTTGTGCGCCTCATTCATCTTTGCTGGCAGCGAAAAGTATAGATTTGGCAGTAGCACTTGATGGCTTTCCTTTGTAATAGAAATCATCCGACATGAGATATATGAAGATGACATTACATGTACTGTGGTATGCCAAAATGCACCTCTCGAGCCGAAGCAATGTCGAACAATGAAAGTTACATTTGTCTGAAGGCATTGGTCAGTTACTCAGTCAGTCAGTCACTCGGTCAGTAGAAAATCCATTTAATATCTATTCTTAAATTCTGTAGCAACTAGTTGAAAGTATTTTGGGTTAATCTGAAAGCTTGTTTGGGTTTAGTTTTACCTAACCAATACTGCCTCACTGTCGTCAGGGAAAGTTGAGGCTGGCTTTTGGATGATGTTTTTCATGGGTCATGCCTACTTCTTTGTGGCCCCTACCATACAGTACGATATACTATACAGTACTATCATACTGTATGATATCCATTTTTATTGCACAAGCATTATCACCAAATTTTTAAGGCTTTTTGACAATTTGGGATATGTACCATTGTAGTGTAGACAGCATTACAAAACATTCCTTTTAATATTCTATGTCAATTCGCCATTGCACAATGTAATGTCTATATGTGGAAGGTTTGGATTTTTCTGGCCACTAAAATCACCCTACAACCGGTCTCATGCACCTTCATGGTGCCTTAGCAGTATTGGTTCGGTATAACCATAGATATACGACTCCGGTGTCACACACCCAGTATATCACCTGTACAATTGATGTCACTCTTTACTGTAGACTATCAGTGTAGGTTTAGCAGAATATGAAAGTTCTCTAAGGTTGAGCGATACAGGTTGCTTTGGTGGAAGTCATTGAATCGCCTTTCCCACAAAAGAACTCATCATATCGTGCCATTTGGTATTGCTTTGTACACCAAGATATGTTTCTGTTCCTATAGCAGCTGTGTACACCTTCTGGTATCAATGATACGTGGCTTTTTAGTACCTCTTTATTGTCATTAGAGTTGAACAGTATGGTTTGTAAGCCACGTCTTTATTTTAAATGCTGCATATTTCCTTGGTTACAACTTAACTAGGTCTTTTGTGTTTCTGTTCTCCTAACTCTGCACAGCTGCTGTCTAGCGTAACCGTTTGTCTTTCAAGCTTTAATCTAATGCCAAATCTGTGGAACAAAGCTAGCAGGATGGTAGCACACTTCGCTCTTAGATTCTAAATCACTCTCGCAAAACCTTTAAAACTTTATTAGGGGCTAATTAAATTAGTATATGATACAAATTATGGAAACCGCCTGTAACATTCGAAACAAGCCTATTTCTGATGCACGACGCCATTTCCAATCCCTACTAGGAGTCGTATATCTATGACATAACCAAGCACAAAAGTACTTTCAGTATGACCTGAAATGTTTCCAATCAATTTTTAAAAGAATGACTCAGTGCATAGAACCTTTAGATAAACAAAACCATAATTTGATAACAGCTAAGGCTATGGGCTTGATTTTTCCACTCTTCGGTGTCACTTCACCCTGATTTGTGACTGAGTCTGAGAAAACTGGTTTTATTGCCTATTTAAATGTATTGAGAAATGCCAGTTTTAGGTATCTAGTGTGCTGTAGCTCGCCAATGGTTGAAGCTATGTATACCAAAGTTTCACACGTTTTACACCAATTCCTTACTTTCCAGAGCATCCACTGTGCAAGTAGCCAACAACTAAATTTCCAGCCATTTTAGATAGTTTTTGAACTGAGGTTGACTGTAGCAGAAGAGCAAAAAGGGAGAGAGGTGGGGGCCCGGCCGGAAGGCAAGAGGCTGTTCAATGAATTGAGAAAAGGAAGGCATAGGGATGAACTAGGTCAAGTTATGGGCCATTCAGGTCTCAAAACTGGCTAAAATAAAAGGAAATTCACAGCGAGGTATTTATTCAACACCACAGATCTATACAGCCATCCCCAGGCTGACCAGAGCTCCACTAAGGTCCTATACCACATGTACTGATCACCACTGGACTTGGGAAAAGCAGCCAGCAAAACCAGACCACTTACATCTAGCTGATTTTGATTGAAATTAGATAGTTTGTTCATGTAGCTCTGTGTTCTGAGTGAAAAATCGAATCTGCTGACATGGGTGATAAGATCGGTTTCCCAGGCTGGGCCACATTTATGGGTTTACTCAATGTAGCCACAATCCTTCTTGGTTTACTCCAGTGATCCCTTAATTTTATTTTATTTTATTTTACTTACATTTTAGAGCCCATTAAGGATAAACTTGCTCACTTAGCTTAGTAGTTGTCTATAGACTTTAATTTCTATTGAAGTCATCTACAAGATGTTATAGATACAAGCCATGCAATTACATAATGGTGTTCAAGCAGGCATGCAGTCAGCTGTTTACCACCATATACTAGCTCTTCAAACCAACTAAGTGATGTTTTCTGACTAGTGTAACTTTTTTATGGATGATACTAGGGGCTTGCTTTAATTGTCCTAAAATTTCTTTTTGCAAGGTGCATGCATGTTAACAGCTAGATAAGATAGTCAATGCCATCTGCTTGATGATTCAAGGATTTATAGCAGCTCAGCCAATGTCATCCTGCTACAAAGCTCACTTAGACTACTGTATCAGTGAATAATTAGCTGATGCTTGCATATTGTTTATGAAAACATGAAAGGTCACCTCAGTGTTTGTGACAATTTGAACATATTGGTTAACAACAACAACAACAACAACAACAACTGAGCAATCCTTTGACATTACGAACTTTAGGGGAAAATTTTACCTTGCATCAATCAACTCCTCAGTTTGTTGTGAACCAACATGGCCATCTAGAGGTTACTACAGTAGCTACCACATATTATAATGTGATATATTATTTATAGGAGCCACCACTAGTGCAGACGGCAGGAGCCATGCACCTGATCCCACTGGTGAGTTAAATCTAATGTGTGTAGTAAATTGTATTATAATTTTTTGAACCACATTTATACAATCAGTAGCAACATACTTTTAAACTTGTGCCCAAAGCTAAGTTGTGTTCAGATTTCTTTTGTTATAGCCTTACTATTGTACTTATAATGTTAATTATTATTTATGTACTGTTTTACTATGTAGCCCCCACCGTGACATGTAGTGCCTTTGCCTATAATGTACTGTTAATATATTTTCACCATCATAGGATCGATGACGTCGTCATCAGGCAGTGGGATCCGTGGTATGTTTAAATGTTTTCTCTGTCCTGTATTTGTTGTGTGTACATGTACATGTGTTTGTGAATGCATGTGTGTGTGTCCTTCCTTATATGTGGATGTTTATATATAATGTGTTGTACTATGTTGTACTTTAAATGGGAAAAGTCCTAAAGTGTGCTATTATAACACTTTAGGTTATAGATATGTCAAAAGTTTGATCTGACAAGTGTGACTTATGATTTATTTGCGACTTCATGAATTTTGAAAAATCTCCCATATGTTTACATCATTGATTCATAGAAAAAATTAATGTTTTAACTCACCAGTCCTGTTTGATCCGCCTTGCATTAATACATTATTTACATCAACTATTAATCATTTAGATTAATGATCATGTATAGGAAACACATCGTGATGTGATCATGATGTGACTTGTGACAATTTGATCATGTTGGTTAACAACAACAACAACTGAGTAATCCTTTGACATTACAAATGTGACCAGATTTTACAGAACGCACATCAGGCAAAATCAAACTAACACCACCAGTGGATAGCTACACTATCGTACTACAAGTTTTGACCCTCAGCACTACTCAAACTACACGAGGCTGGTTTTAGTAGACGTCTTTTCTGGGTAGTGTGGAGTGCCCAAATGGCGGTTTCAGGCCTTGTGAAGGACCTGGCTTGGCAAGAATCAGTGGTGTACTGGTGGACAGCCTAATAATGTTGGCCAGACGTGTTCTCTGTAGATTTTGCTACATATCAGCCACTAAGGAGCCAGCACAGCCCTGTAATCTCGTGTCTGGACTCCAATCGTGGTCTGCCTCCATTTTGAGGCCTATCTTTTGCCCTCCCCGCCACCCCCCAGCCTCCACCCCCCAGCCTCCACCCCCCAGCCTCCACCCCTTTGTGAGCACTCGTGATACTACTTCGCTCGTCCAACTGCTCAAATTTTCTATCTTATTTGGTGGGAAACTGTACAAGCAGCTACAAGTACTGGAAGTAGCTTGAAAGGTAACAGATTGATGCATCTTTTGTGTAAATTTCATACGCGTGCTTGCTATCCTTGGAGAGTTATGCTGGCTTCAATTCTTTAAAACTGTTTATCTCGAAACTTCTAATGTGCGATTTGGATCGTTTTTCCAAAATCCAGTCACAAATACTTTAGGGAAAAATTTTACCTTGCATCAATCAACTCAGTTTGTTGTGAACCAACATGGCTATCTAGAGGTTACTACAGTAGCTACTACATATTATAATGTGATATATTGTTTATAGGAGCCACCACTGGTGCAGACGGCAGGAGCCATGCACCTGATCCCACTGGTGAGTTAAATATAATGTGTGTAGTAGTTAATTGTATTATAATTTTTTGAACCACATTTATACAATCAGTAGCAACATACTTTTAAACTTGTGCCCAAAGCTAAGTTGTGTTCAGATTTCTTTTGTTATAGCCTTACTATTGTACTTATAATGTTAATTATTATTTATGTACTGTTTTACTATGTAGCCCCCACCGTGACAGGTGGTAAGTTGATAAACTTTGCCTGTAATTTACTGTAAATATATTTTCACCATCATAGGATCGATGACGTCGTCATCAGGCAGTGGGATCCGTGGTATGTTTAAATGTTTTCTCTGTCCTGTATTTGTTGTGTGTACATGTACATGTGTTTGTGTATGCACGTGTGTGTCCTTCCTTATATGTGAATGTTTATATATAATGTGTTGTACTATGTTGTACTTTAAATGGGAAAAGTCCCAAAGTGTGCTATTATAACACTTTAGGTTATAGACATGTCAAAAGTTTGATCTGACAAGTGTGACTTATGATTTATTTGCGACTTCATGAATTTTGAAAAATCTCCCATATGTTTACATCATTGATTCATAGAAAAATTAATGTTTTAACTCACCAGTCCTGTTTGATCCGCCTTGCATTAATACATTATTTACATCAACTATTAATCATTTAGATTAATGATCATGATGTGTTTCCTATAGGTATACCAATGATTCAAGCAGCCAGGTTCATTTATACTGGTGGGAGCCGTTTGGCAGGTACGTTTAGTATTACTTTTTTATATAGTAGTTGCACAATGAGTACTGCATTGGGTAAAAAGCTGTTCATATGGGTAGAAAAGACTATTAATGACTTGTTCAAAGGGTGATTTCCCTATTACAATCTCTTGTGAATCTTCAGGCCTGAATTAGGTGTCGTTATAATTACATGTACTACAAAGGTGGCCTTAATGGTAGCTATAAGCCATGCAAAAGATACTTGTTTATGTGGAGCAGTAATTTTATATTGGCCTTTGCAAGTACAATTACATATTATATTGTACTTTGCGTGGGAGGATCAAAGCAATGCCGCATATCGTATTGTCCATATGGTACTAATCAACTGCATAACTGTACTGTATGAGTCATACAGTACAGTTATGCAACTAATTGGGCAAATACAGCACACTTTGGCAAATACAGTACAGCTATGCAGAGAATTTATTTAAGGAATTTTATGTAAACAACACACCGTAAATCGCAAAAACCAGGCAAACTAATCCTATGAGTTCGTTCTATGGCTAGGAATAGATTGTATAAACACTTACTGATCGTCTGATCATGAAGCTTTTTAAACACTAAGATCACGTGCATGATGTTGTAAATTACTAAAACTAGCCAAATTAATCCTATTAGTTTGTTCTACAGCTAAAATTTCAGCTGTTTGAGTACTAGAGAAAGTCACTCCAAGCCAGATGACTAGGAAGTACAACATAGCAGTTAAAGCACCGCCTAAACTTGTGTGCAAGAAAAATACAACACTTGGGGGTGCAAATACAGCACTTGGGGGTGCAAATACAGCACGAGGCGAAGCCGAGTGCTGTATTAGTCTCTCAACTAGCCCTCTCGTGCTGTAATTTCCATACACTTATGTGGCGGTTCTTTGACTATAAGTATCAATCTTTGTATTTGTATTTTTCATGACAGATTGCTTTATCTCACAACACGAGCTGCAAAGGACACCTGTTACAGGTATGTTAGTATGTATATACAATTATGCAATATCCGTTAGTACTAGTATGTATGTAACAGTTGTATCATGTACCCGAGTGATCTGCCTGATGGCCCTTGAGCTTGGGTGTACATATTAGGCAAATCACGAGGGGACGTGATACAACTGATATGTACCATGCCAATGCAGGCGCCTGCAGGCGACCCAAACCAATATGAAACCATTAGACCAACTTGTGAAATTGTATTATGGGACAGCAGAAGCTAACGTTGTGACTACATTTGTTAACATGAGGGGAAAAGTCATATATAACAGTATCACCAAAATTTTCAATTAAGCGATTTTACAAGTATTTTAAACTCACTGCATGATTTTACAGATTACTACATTTACTAGGGGTAAGCTTTGCTGTAGAGTGTTTATCTCGTGTTACTTGAAAAGTGGGCCTCTCTGTATTCAAAATGTGGCAAATCACTTATGAATATGCTAAAGTACTAGTTCTCACCTTAAACCAACGTTTTTCAACTCATAGGATGGCAAGTGTAACAAATCGCTTCCATTTGAGTGCTGTAGGATGCAAAATCAAAGCATAGTTTTCATCACATGACCAATAATAAATTCCTACAATTAATTTCGGCTTGAGTTCACAAAGAATTTGGTGGTACTGCTCAAGGCCATGGTACATGTAAAATATACCATCGCCAGCCATGGTTTACAAGAGATGTATCCTGAAATTTGCCTTTGAAGGTAGGTGGCTTCATGGTACATAGCAATGATAAGAGTTGTACACACTAGTTTAACAATAGCCTTTTGTGCTTCAATATATCATTGTTTTTACATATGTCTAGGTGTTGCAACAACCGTTCCAACAACCTATGCTGATGCAGTGAGAGGCATATCCGGTAAGTATACATGTATTGTTATAAATTTATTGATTACATGTGAAATATATGAGTACATACACCCCTGCACAGGGAGTGTATAAGACTAATCATGCATGCATACATTGTACAGGAGTATAATCATATAATATTTACAAGGTATACTGTATACCTGTAGTACTAAAATAGTAGGAATTGCAAAGATTTATGTTTCTCTCCCCACAAAAAAAAGAAAAGGAGCCAACTTCATGGCATGTAGAGCATATCCAGCTAAGGTGGTTTCCAGACTGTGTAGTGAGTGCAGGTTTGTATAGGGATGCCACGATAGTCGTGACATACAGCATGTCATGACATAAAGTTCCATGGTGTGATAGGACATTGGCTTCTTTATTTTGTGGCACAATTGTCTCCTAATAATACACACTTTTCCATTCATTTTGATCAAATTTGATGCAATAAATATGAGGAAATTTGACATAAATATGAGCAATTGTTGGTTGTTGATGTCATATCATACTTAATATTACTGATCTTTAAATTCATATTTTTGCATGTTTAATAAAAATAAATTATATAAGTAACAGCTTCAGTTTTGAAACTTAAGAAATGCTTATGTCGTGACATACGACATGTGACATAAACATTTCTATGTCATGGCATCCCTAGTGTGTAGCCGGGGCATCCACAGCAGTTAAGATAGTAAAATTTGAGAGGGTTCTGGAACTGGCACAGTATCATGAATTGAATACAATAAATCCAAACACATCTCAATGAGATATTTTATAGATGTAGTTGTAACATGGGAACGACTGATTTGCTTGATACGTGTGCCCAAATCCCAAGGGCTGTGGGTATACATATCAGGCAAATCAGGAGTGTCCATGATTCAGCTATCATGAACCACGATAGTGGGTTCATAATAGGAATCGCAGAAGAATTTTGGAAATCCTAATAGAGCAGTCACCTAAAACCAGCCTTAGAAAGCAGACTCGGGCATAAAACAACACTCAGATGGCTTATTATCAAACACTGAACTCAGACAAATGGTGATATAGCAGTAAAAATGGCCTAGACGAAATTTGGAGACATTCAAAAATTGCGAATTTTACGTGAATTGTTCATATTATTATTCATAATATTATTATTATTATTCCTAGGACCGTGTCACATACAACCAAGTACATACCCCAACACGACAGCCCCCCGGTGAGGCTATTAGGTGGTGAAGGCACGATCCCCAAATCATTTCAATACGTATGTCACAGTAGTGACAGATATAACACAATAGTGGCATCGTAACTAAAGGCCACCAGTAGCTAAGTGCCAGTACATCATTGGTGTGGTAATGGCACAGTGATGTGTACACAGTATATGTATACATAACATACAGGAGAGTACTATACATTATTGCAGTATTGTATGCAGCAATGCATTATAGGCAACATCACCAGATCAGTAAAAATTATTAGCCAATATACAGCACAGTATATCAAAATCAACTAGAGCTACATAGGGTTCATCAGTGGTATAGCAATGGCACAGTGATGGGTGACACACTATAATTATGCATACACAACTTGCAGGAGATAGCTACACAATACTGTAGGAGTATGCAAGCCAGATGAACCAGATAAAGGAAGACAGCCAAGCCAGCCATAACCTAGTAGCTAAGCCAGGTGAAGGCAAAAAGGATTAAAGGGACAATGTGCTGTTTACAACATCTGATTATTTTGGGGCCCAATAAAATCATGTGATGCTTGTACTTTACCACCTGCAACATGAACTTGACAAGATAACAATGCAACCAGCTGGTCTTGGACAAGGGTTGAGTGGCTTAGCTTCCACACATCAAAACATAATAGGCATGTAAACAGCTCATTGCCCCTTTAAGCATGTAGTTAATTGCCTGACACCAACACAAAGGAAGTTTGCCATGCCAGCTGCACAAGACAAGATTGTTTACTTGTATTTCATACTGTAAAGAACATGGCATGAGTTTTAATGTTTTCTTGTATTGTTAATTAATTAGCTAAATATTTTATGTGACTGGCAGCTGGCATAAAGACTTGAGATGTTACAAACAGTAAAACTTACTTGTAATCTTCTTGTTTATGTGTAAAGTGGCCTCACCCTCTCCTGAAATCGTTTCATAGACATTCGCTAATCTTCTCCTTCGGCATTCTGTAATTGTGACTGTCTCTGGGAAAACCGGTCTTATCGCCCATTTAAAAGTATCCAGAAACGTCGGTTTTAAATATTCTGTGTGTTGTAGCTGGCCAATGGTGGTAGCTACGCATACCAAATTTTCACACGTTTCACAACAACTTCTTACCTTCCTGATCATCCACTGAAGAAGTAGTCAACAGCTAAGTTTCCCGCCATTTTAGATAGTTTTTAAACCGAGGTTGTCTGTATCAGGCGAGCTCCAGAAGGGTGGGAGGCGGGGGGCCCTGGAAGGCGGGCAAGATAGTGTTCAAAAATTGAAAAGAGACGTGCTGGGATGAATTAGGCCAAGTTATAGGCCATTCAGGGCTCATAACTGGCTAAAATGAAAGGAAATTTACAGCACAGGTCATTGTCCAACACCACAGAGCTGTACAGCCACACACAGCCATCTCCTGGTTGGCCAGGGCTCCATCAAGACCCCAGACCACTCGTACGGCTCGCCACTGTGCTCTAGAAAAGCAGACCACTTTACTCTGGTCGACTGTGGCAGTGAAACTAGATAGTGCATTCATTAAGCTTTGTGTTTGTGTGAAAAAATCAAACTTCCTGTCTTGGGCGATAAGAACGGTTTTCGTAGATCCAGTCACAATTAAGCAAGGGTGTAGTACTGGGCGTTATATAGAATTACACGTATAGTCAAGTCATCAGCACGAACAGGTGCAATAATTATATGTTTGTTCCTTCATTCACAGGCGAATCAATCCCCAGATAGTTCATGTCTCTAGGCCTCGTAGTTTTCTCAAACATTAATTATTTATTTATTTAGGACGTAATTTTAACCGCGTTTCATATTATTCTTAGTACTTGGTTGTATAATTATTTTGTTTCACTCGTGTACAGCCCAAGGCTTTCATTTTTCGCGATAAAAACTACACAGCCTTACTCACTGAGTCCTTCCGTGTGTCCATGACCCATTAATTAACCCCTGTACTCCACAGATCGCTAACCGGCCTCCATCTCGATAAATTTCTAAGTTCTTTGCCATTGCCTGCTGTTCCATATACGGAAGAAGCCGTAGAAGAACAAAATTACAGGATCTTGTGTGCTCTGGGATGCATATTGTTCAACTACCGTACGGAGGGAAATTTTGGAGGGGGAAAAATTTGGCGAATCAAGCAAAATATCACTGTTGGCGAAATAAAATTTAATTTGGCGAATTGTTAGCAAAGCGCACGCCCTATTTAATTAATTAGATTACTAATTGCTGTGCCTGGCCCTGAAGCGAGAACTGGCAGAGTGCCACACCTCTCAGCGGCGCCTGGAGTCAGCTACCAACTAAAAGGTAATACTCGAGGTAATACTATATAGACAGTAGATCTACACCCTCTGGAATAGTGAATATCGTACTTAATATGGTATAGGACTCGCTTGTCACGCCCATTTGGAGTTTTGTTACATCACATATGCTTTTAATTATTGAAAATATCTTTGTGTCATTTCGAGGTGAAGTTTGAGGATACCACGTGTACAGTAGCTAGCTACCTAGTGAGGTAGTTGAGGTAGGCTTGGCTTCATGCCTGGTCCACTATCCCTTGGTCGAGTAGAAAATTGATTAGTTTGAGGCTTGGTTTGCTATTTTCTTTGCCACAAAAATATTTGGATGGAAAAAATTTGGCGAATTCATGGTCATTCGCCAAATTCGCCAAATTTTAACGGCGCCAAAGTTTCCCTCCATACGGTATAGTCTTTATAATGTTAATTGATGTCAGATCGAAGTTGTGCAGCACTCTTTTACCTTACAAGGTTGCCATAATAGGGTCTCTAGTGAGCTTCCCGTCTTCGCTATGAGAAGCCGTTCAAGTATGCATGCAAGGCATCCAGTTTATTCTTCTTCCTGGCCATCACAGTTATTGCTTTGTTTGTCCTTTATAGGTGGAAGATAAATGGTAGTGCTGATATCATGGCTACTTTTCACACGCAAAAAAGGTTGGGTGGGGTATTTATTACAACCCTACCACTTAAAAATATTTTGTGGTCTAACCACATATCATCAACAACCCTCCCATATGGTACCGTATAGCCTAAATATTTTGAGGGGGAAAATTTTCGATGATTTCGCGGTTTTGGGGGTTATCAGCAAAAATTTTAGCCTTGAAATATTTAGACCTCCATATAGTCTAATACATTTTGGGAGCATTTGCAAATCCATGAAAATTTTATTCTTAGCAACACTGCTCAACCTCGAAATATTTGCCCCTTGAAATATTTAGGCTATATATACAGTATCCATGTCAAACAACTTACAGTGTGCTTATGTCACTGTAACTAGCTACCGTGTACTTATTCTAGCACATTCTCCGATCAGCTAGTGACATTGACAGTTGCAAACATTTAGCTATGACCACATGCTAACCAGACTTTGCTGACTATACCTATGGTGTTCCACTTTTTGACACACTGTTGTTAGCAGGCTACACCTAGGCTTTCCAGGGCTAGAGCCCAGTCTACGTCCCTGCAATTGGAACTCAATATGCCAGTTTAAAGTACTCCTGCATGCATGGGTAATGACTGCCAAATCCCTGGTAATCATGCATGTAAGACTGGCTATGCCACTGGCCACTAGTAGTGACGTGATTTGTACATGCAGACACCGGCATAGGAAGACTTTTCGGCCAAGCCTAGCCATCTCCTATTTAGCTTGATTAATACCAACTCACACGGTTGCTGCTGCATTCAGCGTTGTTCACACATGCATTTATACAAAAGTGTTGTAAAGCGTCATCGCTACAATAATAGCACTACAGCTACAATGTATAGCTATCTCTTCACTACCTATTCTGCTAGACAACTCTACACCTATAATGCAGGTGCTTGATGTATGCATTGTTATATGACGTGAAAATTTATCTTCTCTTTTGAAAAAAAAATTGAATTCTACAGGAATTATAACGCTAACAGTTACCATTCTTAAAACTTGTATCACAGAGTTTCATTCTTGTCCTTTTTTTAGAATAAACACCTAAGACATCTTGTTCTTCTTCAAGTCTCCTGTGCTGTCATCAACACTGTCTCCTGTATGATAGGTGCACAATCAGTAATTCTTCTGACAGGTAGATAGCTCATATAGCAGTGTGTTTTCAGCAATGGCACCAAGTGTGACGATGATGGCTCAAACACTGAGTGTAGACTAGGAATTAATGTATCATGCCTTATATTTTGTGTATGTACAAATCAGGATGAAAATATAGTCTTTATCATAGATTACAAAATTAATATTGTATTGAGATATCTAATGAGTCAGCCTTTTAAACTAAGGAATCTCTGTTAGCTTACTACAATATAATGTGTCAGTTAACTTATAATCCGTAAATGGATTTGGAATAAAGTACACAAACTAGACATATTAAAAATTTTGCTGGGATGGTAATGTAAACCACAAATCCCTATTTTGACTCCCTATAAATACAAAATTAATAATGCATTAAGATATCTAGTTATTAGTGTTGCACCGATAATCAGTTGAATTATCGGTAACAGCCGATATTAGCTAATTTTACAAAAAAAGTATTGGTATCGGCTACGAAGCGGAAATAATTTGCCAATTAACCCACAATCAATCGTTAAATTTACGGCAATGAATAGGTGAAAGTAAAGAAGGTGGTGAATGTAGCAGTAAGTGGTTTGCTGTAACTGGTTTGTAACTGTTTTGGCTTGTTTGTTTGCACAGGTATGGTTGCAAGGCTATAGTAGGCTGTGTATATTTATCGGCCGCCCATGCAATTAGTTGATCACTCTTCACAAAGGGTCTGCAGTCCCACTAAAAACACTGTTTGATAAGCTGGCTTAACTGTTTTATAACTACTTGGCTTCCTTTTCCATGAAAGGAGATAGCAGCAAAACTGTAGAAAACATTGTAAAAGTTGGCTTCCCACGCAATTAATTACATTATCATTACAAATGCAGTTTATACACATAAACTTTAGGTGATTTTCTGCTCCTCCTCCACTGTTCTGAAGAATTGAAGAATATCGGTAAATATCGGCATATTGGTTACAGGAATAGGCAAATAATTGGTATCAGTAAATGCGAAAAAATGCATATCGGTGTAACACTACTAGTTATTGAGTTAACCTTTTTAACTGGCTTTTGCAATTGAATTCGTCCTGTTTGCAATTGAATTCGTCCCGTTTGCAATTGAATTCGTCGGTTTTGCAATTGAATTCGTCCCGTTTGCAATTGAATTCGTCGGTTTTGCAATTGAATTCGTCGGTTTTGCAGTTAAATTCGTCCGTAACAAGAATGGCAGCTGGAACAAACATGATGTCACAGCTGCTACAAGAACTTGTTCAAGTACAACAGTAGTAAACAACTCTTTATAAGGCAATAATTCTTCCTCTACAGCCTCTCCAGCAACATTCCAAACTCTACTACGTCACTCGCGAGCAAGCTAATTAACTTGTCAGACAGCCATCAGCTTCGCGCACTACCAGCTTCAATTACCTTCTAGTGTCTCAAGTGTAACTCTCCAAGGCATAAATAGTTCATCTCTTAATGAACGAATTGGTTTCTTGGAGCCGTTTTGTTTATGACGAAATGTAATGCAAACGCGACGAATTCTATTGCAAAACTGACTAATTCAACTGCAAAACCGACAAATTCAATTGCAAACGGGACGAATTCAATTGCAAACGGGACGAATTCAATTGCAAAGGCAACGAATTCAACTGCAAAAACCTGTAAAAGAGCAGAGTCAAAATAGGGATTTGTGGTTTACATTACCACCCCAGCAATCCCTTCTTGTTTCGTGGCTTTTTTCAGTGATCCCTATTTCTTATTTTAAATTTTTAATATGTCTAGTTATATAACACTTAAATTCAGACTGATAGCCTTTATGCCAATATGAGTGTAACCACTGGATTGTTTTATCTGCATGTCTGAAAGATTCCATTATGGTTAGGTGGCAAGTAACATTGTAGCTAGGATTGTTATAACAAACACATGAGTCCTATAGATATCATGGAAAAGTCAAGTAGGGCAAATTTCAGGGAATTTACAAGTGTTTTAATGCTTTCATGTTGTTTAAAGGCCAATCACAATGCGTATATACTAAAGATCTAAAGGGGTAAGCTTTGTTAAAGTGGTTAACTCGTGTCATCCGTATTGTGGGTGTGTCTGTATTCAAAAACATGTGGAAATGCTTGTGAATGCACTGAAATCACTTTTACGTAATGTTTCCCAACTTGTAATATGACAAGGATACTGAAAGACCTTCATTTGAGTGCTTCCTGTGGCAACACTTCAATTTGTGGTAAAAGTCATGAGAGCATTAATTTATTCCCACAATTGATTTCAGTCTGAGCTTGTACAAAGTGAACAGAGGGCAGTACCATTACCTCATCCACATCAGGACCATACTTGTTTTGATGAAGTGGCTTGCTCTTTAGAACTGCAACCACTTTCTGGGATACATGTTGATGTACACTGGTTTAGCTACATTTAGATGTCTCCGGTATCCTCTGGAATTCTTTTGATCTGAGATGTCTACATTTACCTGTGGATAACTAGTGTGTGACTAATGAAGTACTGTATGACACACAGAGGATCTTATATTTGAATTGTATTTACAGTATACATATCTTACTGTACATAGGTCGTAGTCCACCACCAATCCCATCGTTAATGACCGGTGCCTCTAGTGGTAAGTGTATGTATCACTTGACGGGTACATGCAATATAATATTTTGTGATTGTAAAGTAAAACATCTTATAAATTTTATGCATGATTTATGTATGTTTTTTATTTATCCCAACCGATGAACCGACTGTGCCCAGTATGTTGGTGCCATGCAATATAGCTGTATACACACAGTTATATGCATTTTCTACCTAACCAGAAGCCTTGGTTCTAGTGGTTCCCCCTGCTGTTGGAATGGGGGCATTTCGAACCTCTAGCATTACCGAATTATGTATGTATGTTTCAGATGGCTTGGTCTCGCACACTGTGTGTCAATGGGGTATGCCTTCTCAAACAGGTAAACTGTAGCTTTCATGCACCTCTATTGCATAACAAAATTCCACCGTCATACCCATAACTCAGCCCTTTTCTTAGCTTGAGCATGTATCACAAAATTGATCAATTTCATCAGGAGAAATTGAAGAAGGATAACTTAATACATGAGGTGACTATTACCAAGAGTATATAATAGAGCCAAGAGTGTCGAACGGTGTATTAATGATTGCGTAAAGTGACACGGATATTTCAGTAATTGTTTGTTTACGCGAAATGGTAATTTGAACTCAACGGGTCTTTTGTATGCTAGTTTTCCATGTTATTCAACCAAGAGTTATTATACAAGGAAAGTGTAGAAGGACCCAAGATAACCCCAGCTCACTAAAACAACGATTGCACAAACGAGCATGTTGCCAGGCCTTCAGGGATCAGCTTGGCAGTGCCAGAACTTTGACATTAGCCAATTCCCTTTTATGCTGTCATGTTTAATACAGCTACCCATAGTGGCAATAGAAACTGTGTTACTTTACGCAGTCATTAATCACAGGGTATTACATCCATTCGATACTCTTGGTTACCATTATATACTCTTGCTATTACTCACTGTCATTTTTGAAGCAGCACAACTAACCATCACTTAAAGCAAAGGAGCTTGTAAATACTGTAGGACCACAACGAATGTCAAGTTTAGCATCCAGATATTTGGACGTCTTAGCCAAACTATGCCAAAGTGCTAGAATTCAGCCACATACGTACATGGCCACTTTCTCTCTGAAATATATGCAAAGTGGTTGTCCTGATAATCAATTTTAAATGGCAAAGCAGTCCATCTCGTAGAAGAATAGCTGCATGGTCACCAACACCATTTCAACTGTAAACACTTATAATTAACAAATAAATGTAAAATTGGATAAATCGAATAATACAGTACTTGTTGCAGCCCTACTTGTACAGTAGTTTAACTCAGTGGGTAATTAAAACTTCCATTTTAAAACAAGTACCAATTAAGCTTTTATGCATGCTTTGTGCTTTTCATTCAGTAGTTCCGCTGACCGCAAGTGCAATTGCTCCATCAACATTGCCTGATATGTTGGTTTTATGAAATGTACAGTAGATATATTTGTAAAATTGATATTTTTATTAATTTAGTCCCATTATATATACGTATACCTGTATACTAAGAACAAGTTTAATATTTTGCTGGCCAGAATCCCAAGTGTTAGCATCAAGTTTGGAAAGCAGTTTGACATCTCCTAGTCAAAGATTGTTCTCTTCAGCCAACTACCTTACTGATTTGGTAACCTGTAAATTATTAAATATGTTCTTGGACCTCATTATTTTGTACACTGTAGTTTGTGCCATGTTTCTGTTTGATTTACATAATTTTGATGTTTCCCGAAATCTTTTCCTTGGAGTAATTTCATAGAATAGACATACATTCACTACCGACTTTCAGGTTTATTTACTTACATTTATTTTACAGGTCTGCCATTGTTACCATCATTGACTGTACACAGCTCTCCTGGTAAGTTTAAAAACTGTGTATTGGAATCACAAAGGTTAACCAAACAAGAAACCGACCCCTATCATGGGATGGAGTTTAAAACTTCCAATTAGTGTAGATATTTTCACTTATAATTCACTAACCAGCTTATATACTATTGTATTTGTGACCCACTGAGCAACCCAACTAGATTGCACTTACTTGAACTTCATTCCATTGGGCTGGTAAAGCCTGGTGAGTACTGTTTTGGAGTTGTAACAATAGACAAAAAAGCAAAATAATTGACTTGTACAGTGCCTATATGAAAATTAATCATACATACTGTATGACACTAATGCAACAGTCTATGGAGTTAAGACTTGTCCACTCGTGTCACAACCACTTGTAGCCATAGCCATTTATAAGTTAAAGATTAGCCTCACCAATAGTAAAATTTGTAATTGTAGCTACAGCCAGGTACTGCTGAGGCCATGGTGGTACCATAATTACTTTTTAAAATCTCAATAGGGCTATATGTAATCACATGTTTAAAAGCTTGTGGACATTTACAATAACTGTTATGTTTTCGATACCATCTGTAGCTGCTATGCCACCAGCAGCATTAACAACGACAACAACAGCAACAAGGACATCATCCAGGGTGTCACCTAGGACGTTGCCGAGATCCACCAGGGGTTCTCCTTATAGTGGTAAGCTAATCTGTAGTAACTGTAACATGAACCAGGGTGATTTATATGATGCAAGGTGATTTATATGAATGCCAGTCTAGTGGTGGGCAACTAAGATACGTACCTTGGAATTAACAAAGTTATCCACATAATACTCTTATACTGTAATTTACACTTTGAAATACTAAACATCTGCTAGTCAATACCTAAGCCATTCCACTTCCATGAATCAGCACTTTGGGCTGTCAGCAAAAAGGAGTGGGACACAAAAGAGAATACATGCATTGTACATATTGCGGCATATCTCAGGATGAAGCAATGCCAAATAGTGAAAAATCAAACCCATAGCCGTAGAGTTTATTGAGTTATGCTTGTCTGCAGGCATCAGTCAGACAATCCATCAGTCAGGCAGTAGAATATTACACCGATTAATTGTGGTTGCTGTTTTTTTTCTAAATTCCGTAGCAAGTTTTTGGAAGCATTTCAGGTCATACTGAAGGCACTTCTTGGCTTGGTTATGCCTACCAAGGCACCATGAAGCTGGTTTTAGGGTGATACTTTTGGTCAGAAAAGCCCAAACCTTCATGATCCCTAGTATACAGTACACTGTAGATTGGCTTTCTATATTGTACAGTGTTTACTATTGTATTTATCTCTAGGCGGTAGTCCACTGAGGACATCTGATGGTGTTCCAAGGAGTTCCCCTGGTAAGTACAACAAATCATGGTTGCAAGCTCAAGTACCCAACTGCAAAATAAAATACCCAATTTGACCTTTGAGTAGCTTGAGCATATGTTATTAATGCACATAACTTCACCTTCTTCATACAGTATAATTCTAATTAAATAGCCTATAATAATTTAGTCTTCTGATGGTGTAATTGTGCTGACTCTGATTTGGCTGCTTACAGAGTTTGGATTAAACTGATTCCCATACCCTTTGTCTCATACTTCTCTACTTGTATAGTTGCCAATAGGACATAAGCTTCTGATCTTTTAACTGTTATATATTTTTTGCATTAGGTGGTGTGCCATCTGCGGCAACGCCTAGGTCCTCAAGGAGGCTTCCTAGTGGTAAGTAACTGTGTAGTACAATGGAACCCCCTTTAAGAGGATATCCCCTGGATTGTAGACAACCTTTTTATAATTGACATTTTTTTGTCCAGGTACCAAATAAACAGTACTAGTAATTTGTACATGGACACTTCTTTATAAAGATCAGAAATTATTCCTTATAGAGGTCAGATGTTAATTCCCTAATAATGTCCATCTTAGAGGGGTTCCACTGCATGTAATTGTAATATGGGCCAGGGTGCACACTGTATGTGCTATGCACCCTGTATGTATATGTAATATGCAGCGTTCTATTGCTGGCTAATAGCCAGTGTTGAGTGACCAATCACCTAATGCAACTGTAACCATTGCATAAGCACATGTCTTAAATATTCCTAATAAATGTTCAGTTTAGTGATTTCACAAGTACCTGTACATGTTTTAACAACATGTTGGTCTGCCCTTTTATGAAGGGTATGTGCCTCTTTGAAGTCAAGTAGTAATAATAGCTTAATTCACCACTTTTAAAAACTTTTTTTGATATGTGTATTCTAATAGATTTGTGCTACCATTACAGCTACATAATGCAGTTAGATTACCACAATTGATTGTGTATGCATTATACAAGTAGTTTAATTCAGTTTCCTACAATGTCCATGTTACCAATTTTTGTCTATGCAAATTTTTAACCTTCTAAGTTGTTAAGAAAACTACTGAAGCTTCATGCTTAACCTTCTCACTGCCACTTAGATTGTGAACGCCTGTAGTATTGCATTCTAAACTCTCTGTAACTTTAGTTGAGCATTTTAGTAGCCACTGTCCTTATCCTGTAGTGGGCACGCCCTTAAGTGAACGGGAACAGGGATAACCAGTCTCTTGTGCACTGTCACGCGGTTAGATGATGCAATCGCATACTTTCGGAATGTCAATAACAAGCATTGTAGAGAATTCTCCAAAGACTACTAATAAAGAGAAACAGTAAGGAGAGGGATTATATAGGTTGGAGTGGCGTGTTAAACAGCGTTAGCCTGTAAAGGTGTGAAAATTCATGTTTGGTTTCACTTAGATCAATTTTTGCATTCAATAGTTATATAATGGCTTTGTGGTTGCTCCTGTGTAATTAGCAACTCAATAAATGAATTCCTTGTTCTATAGCAAGTAATTTGATATATAGGTTTATAGGATTATATGATATGGTAAGTTACAGCAGTTTAGAAGCAGTAGATTGGAGCCTCTACAAATTTGATGGTGAGGGGTTTTAATTAATTATGTTATGTGTTAGTAATTACTTTGATGCAACCATAGTACTGGCTGTAGTAGCACAACTGCATACATGAATGAATCAAAATTTACCAAGGTTAGTTGCATGCTTCCAGGAAGCACGTGATCTCCCTACTGATATATACACCTGTAACAACGCTATAGAGTGTAGCCATCAAATAATAGTCAGTGTTGAAAAGTCGTGTACCTCTCCTTCAGTCGGCAAAACATTGTATGCATGGCGGATGTTCATGGGTTTAAATATTTGTACAAAATTCTCGTGAGTGTGTAATATTGTTTCTTTTTACTATATAGCTACCGTAACAACAACAGTATCATCCCCTGCTGGTATGTTCATGTATGTGTATATTTTAAAATGTTTACATGCTACTAAATGATTTCATACAAATTCATGTGTGATATTGTTTGTTTACACTACTATAGGTGACCAAGTACCACCACAACTACCACCACAACCACCACAACCACCACCACAACCACCACCAACATCATTGGTCACCAGCAGTGGTACGTGTATATTTTAGTACTTGATCATATGGCCTTTATAGTCCTCTTATTATGTTTCTTATGTGACCTGCTAAGCAAAACCCCGACTAGTTTGCGTAATTCTGTTTTTGAGAAAAACCGCGTTGAAATACATGGGTAAAAAACGTGTACTAGTAAAACAATTTTACGTGCATTTTAATTGCTTCAGTAAACAGTGAAACAGGGCTCAAATCAAGATAACCAAGTGACCAACGGGTTCACCTATTAATAGTGAGTAAGAATATCTTTGTTTCGTTTTAGTGACACAAAGTAAACATGAGTTGGTTTACGTTGCAGTAAAATATTGTGTAAACATTGCCATTTCTAAATTTAAACAGCCTTTTTGATTAAATGCATGGGTGTATATAAGGCAAAACTGTACCTTGCTGAATGTCCCAATTCATTGTAAAGACAATGAGCCAAGTCCCATCTCCATAACTATGAGTTATGATTGATTAAACAAGCACCTGTAATTTTTCCCTCATATAGTCACTGTACAAATTGATTGTTTTGTACTTTCTGATATCTATCACTAAAACTCCACAACTATTTACCAGATAAGGCTAAAACTTTTACAGCCCATTGGTTTTTATTGCTCTGGATAACAAAGAAGTTATAAAAAGAAGTTTGATAAAAATGCAAACTAGTCAGGTTAATGCAAACTAGTCAGATTTCTCTCAGTGGGTCACATATATGTACTTAAACAATGACAGTATATTACCAACTCTTGATATTACCTTTTAATATTATATCAAGACACATGGTAATGTCATGTGGCCCGAAAAGCTGGCACGCAACACCATGAGTATATTGATAGGAAAAAGAAAACATGACATTCACGCATTATAAAGTACCTAGTAAAGGCAGAGCCTGTAAACCAGAAGGCCTTATAAAGGCCTAAGATGTTTATATTAACTGTACTAAGTATGGCATGTGTAGCTCCGTGATCTCTTATGCAATTGGTTGCTACAAGAAGTGCCTGTAAAGTAAGGGAGCCTACTTATGAAATTTGAAGAATATTGCTGCAGCCATTTCTGAGATACCATTGGCCAAGGTTTTGTTTCTTCTACTTCTTTTTGCACACTTCGCAAAATCTGCCATAAAATAGAAATGCATACTCTGATCAAGCTAAAAATTAGCACACTTAAATGGCTCATTAAAACAGTACCAAGTTTGGAGGGAACCCCATAAAGAATCACGGAGTTATGACTGATTATTTGTGTAAAATAGGATCAGACTTATGAGGAATGAGCTAATGGCACTTTGTTAACTTATAATATGCAGCAGTTGAAGTGGTAACAACAAATTCATACAGCTTCACAAGCAACTACAGTAACCCTCAGTGCTCCAAGGGTTAATTTATTAGGAATTTAGGGATCAAATAAGTAAAAAGTTGTGAAAAAAGGCAGCAGGTTTCCTTCACCTGAAGGACATTTAATCCAGAGCACTTTTGTTTATACACTGTGTAATGGACTGAAATGGGAGGTGCAAGTATAGAGTAGTTGGGGCTCTTGAATCATCCATATTTTTTGTGATGACTGGATTGATTGGGCAGGTGCTTTTCCTACTGTTCTTTGTTTATACGTATAACAGGGTGAACATAGCTGATAGCAAAGCATAATGGTTATTTCACTTTTCAGGTCAATAGTTGATACCTGGGGTACACATTCAGATGAAATTAACTGTGATTCTTTGATGCTGTATGTGTGTGTTCCCCAGTCATAATAATGTTATATAACAATGTTACAAAAAAGCAAACAAACAAGTACAGTATATGGAAAATTAGAAATTTTAAGTTTGATTAGGGATTATAGGAATAAAATGTAGTGAAGCAATGAAGGTCAGCTACACCTGCAGATATATTAGTGGACATTTATTCCACAGTTTGGTCAAATTATACTAGTGGATGTTGTTAACCCCTACTTTAGCCTATACCCATGACTAAATTAGGAATTAAATGTCCACTAATACTGTATATCTTCAGGTGTAGGCAACCTCCCTTGTTTCTATTAGGCTTGCGTACATTATGCCGGAATAATTTTTGGAATAATCGGTGATAAAAAGAATCAGGAATAATTCCGGAATAATAGGATGATCAGTAGTATTGCAGAAAAATTCTCATAAGTGTGTAATATGGTTTGTTTTCACTATTGTAGATCAATCCTCAACACCACCAGCAGCTGGTACGTATGTACATGTATGTGTATACTTGAAAGTGTTTGTATCCTACTGTACAAAACTCACAAGTGTAATATTCTTTTGTTTTCAACTACTATAGGTGACCATGACCAAGTACCACCACTACCACCACCACTATCGGTCACCAGCAATGGTACGTGACATAGCAATGTTCAGCTCATTCCTTCAAGGGGTTTACCTTTATTTTACACAAATAACCAGTCATAACTCTGTGATTCTTTATTGGGTTCCCACCAAACATGGTACCATTGTAATGAGACCTTAAAGTGTGCCAAGTTTTAGCTTGATCAGGGTATGCATTTGTATCTTATTGCAGATTTTGCAAAGTGTGCGAAAAGAAGTAGAAGGAAAAACTGAAAAAAAAAAATTTTGGCCACTCGTATCACGGAAATGGCTGGGGAAATTTTCTTATGTATACTCCCCTACTGCACAGGCACTTGTTGTAGTAAATATAACTGTAGATGGAGTAGACATCATAGGAGTTAAATTTTAGAGTAAATTTTAATGAAAGTTAGAGCACAATTTACTATGTAGCCTAGCCAGTCTGTTTTAAAGTTACTTTTGTATCTTATACTAATGCAAAATTCTCACAAGTGTGTAATATAGTTTGTTTTCACCACTGTAGATCAACCACCATCACCAGCCAACTCCACAGGTATGTGCATACTGTAGTTTAATAATTTTACATCCTACTGATTGAGAGATTTTGCCCACAATTTACAAGTATGCATACAAACCAAAAGGATCATGAACTTTTCTGGCTAAAAATATCACCCTAAAACCAGCCTCACAATACCTGCATGGAACCTTAGCAGTATTAAAACAAGAAAAAATATTCAGTGAAATTTTCTACTGACCAACTGCCTGACTGATTGATGCCTTCAGACAAGTGTAAGTTGATATCGGTTAAGACTATGGGCTTGATTTTTTTCACTATATGACGTTGCTTCAGCCTGTTGATATACCGCAGAACATACACCTGTACAATGCAATGCTTCATGGACTTACCTGTGTCCTCCGGCCTTTATGTCCCAATTATCTTTGCTGATAGCACAAGTTGTCAATTTGCAGTAGTACTGCAGGATTGTTTCCCCACACACTTGTAACAGAATTTGTCCGAGTTTTCTGTTGTGACTGGATTGATTACAGATGTCTTTCTCGTAGTGTTCTTAATTTGTTTGTAACACTGTGTAATGGGCTGAACATAGCTAAAAACAAAAAAAACGAACTCAGACAATGTGCGCCATTCTCCTAATGCAACACATGCATGTTTACCAGTTATAATAATGTGACAAAAAGTAAACAACAAGTACAAGTAAAAATTAAGATCAAGGAAAACAAGGGAAGTCACCTACATGTACCTGAAGATATACTAATGGACATTTAATCATTTCAAACCGAATTAGAGATTAAATGTCCACTAGTATATATCTTCAGGTGTATGCAACCTCCCTGACTGAAATAGGATTAAATGTCCATTAGTATATCTTCATACAACTTGATTTTGCATTTGTTTTAGTACCACCAGCTACGTCATCACAACAACATGTAATTTGCTTGGATGAAATCAATTAAATTCTTTGTAATGTGTGCAGCTTAATATATTTTTTCTTTTGTGCAGCTGTCTATTGAAATTTGAATATTAAATGTGTACAATTGTTTTACTAGGTGTGTTAAAGACACTTAAATCACAAATAGCAGGGGTGAAATGTATTTCGCGAAGTGGACTCATAGACTGGACTCACGGACTGGACTTATGGACTGATAGCTTTTAACCAATAATCTAGGTATTATCCATCTCTTGCAACACTGGGGACACCACTATCAAGTTACAACTGCTGGTACTGCTCTTCCTTACAAGTCATGGCACTAGCGTGTGCACTAATTAATTAAAACATACTTACGATACACATGTACTAGCAGTGATAAAGTGTGATAGAGGTTATTGTTGTAGCGTACATGTTTTCCTTTCTTGCTAGCACTAGTGTCAGGGCTGTAGTGATGAGCCAGTTTATTTGTATAGCCCCATCACCTCGCCTACACAGTGGTGCCACCTATAGCTACCTGCTAAGAATAATTATTTCTTCATCTTGACCTACAGCCCTAACATTAGTGCTAAAGCAACAAAAGAAAACATCTACGCTACAACAATAGCCTCTATCACACTTTATCATTGCTGGTACACTATGCAGAGATACCTAGGTTCACAATCACTTGGCAGTGAGATTGCCCTGCATGACCAGATGTAAATTTACAATTAATGTACCACAGAACATTGTTATCTTAGGAAGGCTCTGTACAAAACTTACTATGCACAAAGCAACATACAAGTTAATAGAGTATAATTGTCATTTACAGGATATAATGGTGTAATGCGTATTAACTGGTGTAGTTTCTCATAGTGCATAAACTTAATGTATCTATTATGTTAGTGCAGTTGGATAGCTAAACTAGCTTCATTTACTTTCCCTCAAATTCAGCTGCGGTCACTTCATGTCAGTCTCATTAGTAGCTGTCAACTTCAGATAGAATCCATCACACAATGAATGGTAGTACTGCCACACACTCCATCCTTGTAAGCTAGCCTGTATAATGCCTACGTAGCTACTTTTTAGTGCTATTTATTGTTTTAAAATAGAAGTAAGCGTAATTACTGTATTCAGTTATAAGCACAATTAGTTGAACTTGGAACTTGTGATTGATGGCAAATGTTGAGAAGAGTATAGCCACTCTGCAATGCCTGAGATTAGCAGTTTTGTGCATGTGAGCATGAGATTGCATGCAGATGAGTGAGACTCATGCCCACTGTGTGAGACCTTGTATGGTAAGCGTATTCTAATTAATTAGTACATGTACTAGTGCCATGACTTGTAAGGAAGAGCAGTACCAGCAGTTGTAGCTCGATAGTAGTGTCTTCAGTGCTGCAAGAGATGGATAATGCCTGGATTATTGTTTAAAAGCTGTTCCCAGCTCAGTCCATGCATGAGTCCAGTTCATGAGTCCAGTCTGTGAAATACATTACGCCCAAGGAATACACTCTATAATAGAGCTGGGATGAATATTGAAATTTACCTTCAAACATTCGCTAATAAAATGTTTGAACATTCGAAGCTTTGGTATTGGCTTTCAAGTTACAGGTTTTCTTGTATTTATACACATCCTTCTTAAATTTTATTTTTCTAAACCTGTCTAATAAGTTTGTAAGCATTTGGAAAGTGCATAGTAGCAGTACTGAATGATGCAATCAATCAATTGCAAATGGGCATGTCCGCTATACTGCAATCATGCGTAGATAAACACCAAGAAATAGCTAAAAGGACGTTTTCCATGCATTAACTATCACATTACAAGGTGTTAAGGCTGCAACTATGGTAGCAAGCTGAACTGTGGTGGTTTAAAAGTGGGCGTGGCACATGAAGATCGATCGCGAAGAGATGAACGTTGATCACACAAGAGGAATAAGCAGCTGCAATAAAGATAACGATGTTTATTTGTAATTCTTTCGTAGACTATGAGTGCATTACGAAGCTATGAGGGATACTTCTATAGTTTGAAGTTTACTTAACCTTCAAACCCATGAAACATTCGAAGCTTCATCCCAGCCCTACTATCAAGTATTATTCAGTGGTTGTTAATTGTTAAAATATTTGTACAATATTCTCATGAGTGTGTAATATGGTTTGTATAGATCGATCACCAACACTACCACCATCAGCAGCTGGTACGTGTGTACATGTATGTGTATATATACTTCATTTAAAGTGTTTGTATCCTACTGTACAAAACTCACAAGTGTAATACTGTTTTGTTTTCAACTACTATAGGTGACCAAGTACCACCAACAACACCATCGGTCACCAGCACTGGTATGTGTTTAGTACCTGATTATGTCCTTTATAGTCCTCTTAGAGTATTTCTTATAATATATGCTTAAACAATGACATATGTGACCTGGTCTGACAAAACTGGGCTTATCGCCTATTTATAAGTATTGCAGTATGCTGGTTTTAAGTTTTCAAAGTGTTGTAGCTCGCCAATGGCTTTAATTATGTGTACAAATTTTTTCACCCATTGCTTACCTTTAGTACCATCCAGTGAACAAGTAGCCGGCCAACAGGCAAGTTTTCCACCATTTTAGATAGATAAGAGGTTGACCATGGCTCAGCTGTATCAGGCAAGCATTGCAATGGGCGGTGGCAGGGGCGGTGGGTGGATAAGGGGTTAATGAAAGAAAATGGAAGAGGAAGGCGAAGGGATGAATAAGACCAAGTTATAGGCCATTCAGGGCTCAAACCTTACTAAAATGAAAGTAAATGAACAGTACTAGTCTTCATTCAACACCACAGAGTTGTACGGCCACACACAGCCATCTACTTGTTAGCCAGAGCTCCATTTAGGCCCAAGACTGCTCGTACAGCTCACCACTGGGCTTGGAAAAAGCAGCCACATAAGCAGACCAGTTTATACCCAAGCTGGTTGTGATAGTGAAATCTGATAATGTGTTCATGGTAGCTTTGTGTTTGTGACAAAAAAATCTAACCCGTTATTGTGGGCGATAAGGCAGACTGAGTCACATATATTACCCCGTATAAGACACATGGTATTATATCATGTGGCCCAAGAAGCCGGCACACAACACTGTGAATATATTGACAAGATTAATGCAGACTCAACAGTGGCATAGCTAAGGTGGGTACTGGCAGGGCACTGGCCCAACCAATCAGTTCCAGTACCATACCAACTCAGGTACTCAACTTACGTAGCTAGTTAGCTATAGCTAAATTGTGAGATATGACTGAGGTACAATATGCATGAAGCTACATAATTATTATGTAAACAAAACGTACGTACAGCTAGTGTCCTACTAGAGATGACAAATTTTAACTGTAAAATGCCACCAAATTGAATCTCAGCATGTAATTTTCAAAAGTTTTCCTGGGGGGGCATGCCCCCAGACCTCCCTAGCTGCATTGGCATGCTGGTTGCTGCAGGTTGTACATATACAATGGTGCCCAACCAATCCTTCTGGGCTAGCTATGCCACTGAGACTCAACTTCCTTAGTAATAGTAAACATTTAATGGAAGTTAGAGCACAATTTACTTGGTAGCCCAGCCCGTCTGTTTTAAAGCTACTTTTGTATCTTATATTACTAATACAAAGTTCTTACAAGTGTTTGTTTTCACCACTGTAGATCAACCACCATCAACAGCCAACTCCACAGGTATGTGCATATAGTTTAATAATTTTACATCCTATTGAAAGATTTTGTACACAATTTACAAATGTGCGATTATACAGATCGATAGAATCATGAATCGTTCTGGCTAAAAATATCACCCTAAAACCACCTGCATGAGACTTTTGCAGTATTGGATAGGTATAACACAACAATATTATTCAGTGGAATTTTCTTCTGACTGACTGATGCCTTCAGATAAGTATAACGTGATATTGCATGGCTAAAATTACAGGCTTGGTTGTTTCACTGCTTAATGTTGCTTCAGCCTGTTGACATACTACAATACATACAATGCAAGTTTCATGGACTTGCCTGTGTCCTCCTTTGTGTCCCAATTATATTTGCATAAGGTGTTTATCTCACTTTAGTCAAAGCAGACTAGCTATTGATATAGCCATGACTTTGAGTATCTTTTTATGATGGTATCTGCAACACAAGCACATCACCATTGGTGGTGGCCAGGAAATTGGTAATGAATGGTAAATGGCTGAGTAGGTCATATGGTGTCTCCAGCATTGGCTCTCAAGATCACTTGTGCTACTGACAATGAAATAAATTTATGCAAAAAAAGACATTCGGGTACTGTCCATGTCATAGGTGGAGGAAGAGGGGGTACTGAGGGTGCTCCAACACCCCCTCCCCCCACTATATTACTGGGGGTGCTCCAACACCCCCCTACCCCCCAACTATATTACTGGGGTGCTGAACACCCCCAACTCAAAGCTGTATTGTGCAACAGTTGTCACTTGAACTTCCAGAAACTTGTCAATCACAATCGAAATACTCTAATAGAGCAGTCACCCTAATACAACAGTCAAGCATGTATTAAAAATGAAAGTAATAATACTAGCAAGAGTGCATATTAAAAATAGGGAGGGAGAGTCTCTAACTACCAATGCAGCCTGTACAAAATCACTGTGCATTATTGAATAGACAATGATCTTTGAACAAATGAACACCTTTACTGACGATAGAGATCTGTTGATAGGTGTTGAGTTCTGTTGATAGGTGTTGAATAAGGTAAAGCTTTTGTTCTACCAATGTGTGGATGCTCTATACTACACAGTGATTTTGGCTGAAAGTGTCTAATTAGACACTCTCCCTCTTGGTACTAGTGTTTGATTAACAACTAAAACCACCAAAAATGCCTCCAAATATTCAATCTCCTGACATCTAATTTTCAAAATTTTCCTGGGGGCTATGCTCCTCCCCCCCTAGAATTAGCATGCTTGGTGTGCAAAGCACACCTACTACTACCACCATATATAAATTTTGGGCACCCCCAAACTGTAACATCCTCCTCCTATGCATGTGTCTAGGTTCTGGCCAGTGACATTTTAATGTACTAGAGTATTCCCAGTGGCTGGCACATGTCTCTAGAAGTCCACTGCAAATCAGTGACATGGCTGTGGGGCATAAACGTGTTACTACTGTAGTGTATTGATGGTGAACTAGCTTCACTGTGTGTATAAATTGATTAAAGATTATCAAAAATTTGTTTGTTCTAAATAGGGGTACAAGCATCACAGCCACCATCATCTCCCCAACATATTGGTGAGTTTCTGATTGGCTAATATTCATTCATTGAATGTTTTGCACATTTTAAATTCCTATTGTTTTTTTAAAAATAGGACTGGTACTAATGCTGTGCATATGTATATAACAACCTACTGAGTTGCAATAATAGATATTGCAGGCCTTCAAAATGAAGTATAGGTTAGAGACCTAGCTACTGTACATCTTCATGGATTTTAAAAACCGGGCAAAGCAAGGTTTTTAAAATGCACAAAGATCTGAGGGTGTGGTACCTCTCACAGACTTAGAAAATGTATGCATTTTATATGGGCATGTAAAATGGAGTTGTTGTGGGATTGGGTATATGTTGTACTGAAATTTAAAATAATCACGGAAGACTGAATGTGCTGTTGTTGCGTGTGTTGAAGAAGTAACTTGTGTGGATTTATACAATTGGAACAAGTTTATTGTCACAAGGTGTGCCTTCAGTGGTGCCATAGTAGACTGAATAGTACGAAGGTTTTGAGTGTGGATTGCACCTACATTACACGTAGTGTAAAATAAAGTTTCTACAAGGAAGCTTACCCATTTAGGTCTTAGTAAGGTTCATTCATAGTTCAATAGGAGACCAAAACAGCCTTAAAACACTCTAAAAACAGATGGGCACTACACAGAATTTTTATGATATTTCTGGACTTCTCTTTTCATCGTAACAAACGTACGTACAGCGTTAGATTATACTTCTCGTATTTGAATTCTTTTAGGCATATGCTTACAAAATGAATGAAGTGGTTAACCACATTTTAGCCTGGATGACTGGCCACCCACTGCAGGGAACCTGCTAGCAGATCTCCTAGTGGATTTTAAAGCATCATGCTCCAAAAATCAAATGCGTACCATTTTCTAATAGTACCGGGTCTACATAGCTACTCAGTGCTTGATAGTCGGACAACTGCCATAATTTATTACTCTAGGGCTCTACAATTTATACACTTGAATGTGCATAATTCAACAAAATTTGTGCTTGAAAAGCTACACAGTACACATGTCACAAGTCAAAGCTACCAATCAGACAGGTAGGCTTGTGCTTCAACCATCACTGTTTGTCTAGGATTTACTCGTGGTCACCACAAGCCATAAACAAATTACCTACATGCCAGAGCCTTTGACACCAGCCCTAGCTGAATAGCTAGCCACAGGTCATTACTACTGATCAGTACTTTTATCGATGTGTTATGGTCCCTACTCTAGTTGAATAAAATTAAATTTTTTGTGTACTTGTATCAAATAACTTTGTTACAGTTACTCACTCTTCTGTTAAGGTAATTATATCGTACTCATGCATTTTGACGACCATAGAGTGACAGTTTTCTCTCCTTAAGCTATGTTGTATTACAGTCTGAAGTGTATTTATTTGGAAGCAATACATGAATGCTGTAGAGAGTCATGACTCCTGTATTTCAAGCAGCCTCAGTGCAAAGCTTACAGTAGGGGCCATTAAAAAGTTTACGCTCTGTTTGATTTTAACAATAGTTAAAACAATAGTGAAACATTGTCGATTTTAACAAAACACTTATGTAATTTACCATAACAGTCTGTATTTGCTAATAATGATTTGAACTATTTAACTCTTACAACTGTTAAAACAATAATTTTAACAAATCCTATTGTTAAAACAATTAGTTAAAACAATATTTTTAACAATCTGTATAGTTAAACCAATCATTTTAACAAATATTGTTAAAACAATAATTTTAACAATTCGTGATGTGTTATTTACTGCATATCTGTGGCTTTGTTAAAAAGATAGTTCCATTAAACTAACTGTTCTTTTATAACCATTCAAATGGTTTAACTACTGTTAAAACCAAATTAATGTTTAGTTACGTTACCACTCACCTATTTACGTGCTCTGTTCCTCGGATCTTCATTCACCTCCAGCAATCCATTGATTGAGGAGGGGGTGTGGTAAGTGCCAGGGGGCCTCATCTGCCATGGTATATGGCCTAGGCAAGGTTATGTAATTCCAGCGGGGCCAAAGTAGGAAGTACTTTTGGTTTATTGATGCTTGGGTAATGAAAGAGTTTAGAGCAGAGAAGCGTCTCTGTCCTAAACTCTTTACAATAGAGGCAAACGGGAGAACCTAGTGGATAAGGCAGATATCCTAAGTGAGGCCCCCTGGCTGTCTCAGACTCCTCTACGGAGAATGGACGAACTGCTTATAGCAGCAGTAGGTGATGTATTGACCTGCGGGTCACCACTAATTTGTGTCACGTGGCTTTAGCCAGATTGTGACAGCATCAACACCTGTGCGCAGGTGCCAGATTGTGATGACAGCATCAAACACCTGTGCGCAGGTGCCAGATTGTGATGACAGCATCAACACCTATGTGTAGGTGCCAGATTGTGATGACAGCATCAACACCTGTGCGCAGGTGGTACAATGGTCAGGACGTGACGGTTTTTTCCAGAGTTGTCAATATCCACTGTTGAGAGTGGCACTGTGTGAAATAGCATTGACACGTGATTGTAGCACTGAGGTCTCTCTATGGTGGTTAGCTGGTTGGTACTCTATAGCTGGGAAATGTTTGATAGCGCTCGTGACAGAGAGTGTCTTCTTGTGGATGGGAGAGTGTCTCCTAATACTGATCTGGATGGGAAAGCGTCTCCAGCTAGCAATCTGGTTGGGAGTGCATCTCTAGTTAGCAATTTGAATGAGAGAGCTTCTCCTAATACTGATCTGGATGGGAGAGCATCTTCAGCTAGTGATCTGGTTGGGAGAGAGTCTCTAGTTGGCGATTTGAATGGGAGAGTGTCTCCTAATAATGATCTGGATGGGAGAGCATCTTCAGCTAGTGATCTTGTTGGGAGAGCATCTCCTGGTAGTGATCTGGATTGGAGAGCGTCTCCGGCTAGCAATCTGGTTGAGAGAGCATCTCTAGTTGGCAGTTTGAATGGGAGAGCGTCTCCTAATAATGATCTGGATGGGAGAGCATCTTCAGCTAGTAATCTGGTTGGGAGAGCGTCTCCTCATACTGATCTGGATGGGAGAGGCAAGCAGCTGTTAGCAACCCAATTTCCTGATGGCACTCTGAACTGGAGGGGCTTGTCTGTGACTGCAGGCAGGATAAAAGAGCATCTCTCCTGACAAAGATTTGAACTGCGAGCATCCCTCAATAGCAATTTCTACTTGTGGTAGCAGCTGGCACGGTGAAGGAATCCAGGCTGGCACAGTGAAGGAATCCAGTCAGACCTACAGCTGAAGAACTCACAACAAAATGCGTATGATAGTACAGTCTTTCATGTAAATGTTTAGAGTACAACAACAACAACATTATGTGTCTACTTAGCTTGCTCCACTGCTTACACTACATATGTATGTAAGTACCACTATTGACAATGGGATACTGACTAGAATTTTTAACTGCCAGCATACCATGCCAATTAACATAGAGTACCTGTGTGTAGTGAAGTTTGTGAACTGTTCAGTGGGTAGGGACAGGGTGGGAAGTTTTGTTACAACAGGTATGAATTACTGCCAACGTGTTCTGCTCACTTTGTTGCGCATGCGTTGTTCTTATTAGAGCCCACTGTTGCATGCTAATATTTTGGGTATTTGCACAGCCTACGCTTCACAACATTAACTGTGTTTAATACTTAAACTTTATTTAATGTTTAGTTACGCTACCACTCACCTATTTACGTGCTCTGTTCCTCGGATCTTCATTCTTCACCTCCAGCAATCCATTGATTGAGGAGGGGGTGTGGTAAGTGCCAGGGGGCCTCATCTGCCATGGTATATGGCCTAGGCAAGGTTATGTAATTCCAGCGGGGCCAAAGTAGGAAGTACTTTTGGTTTATTGATGCTTGGGTAATGAAAGAGTTTAGAGCAGAGAAGCGTCTCTGTCCTAAACTCTTTACAATAGAGGCCATAGGTAGGTCATGATATGTATTATGTATATCGTGATCTACCCCCCCAAGCATCAAGGTTATTTATTTAGACCATGCATTGTGCAGAAATGATGATGGTGGCAACATCTAGTAATATGCAAGATAAGCTATGCTTGCAGCATACAGAAGATGATGATGATGATGTGCAAGCTGAGCAATGGTGACATACAAAACAAGCAGTGGCAGTGACATACGTTGGTATACGGACAAGCAATGGTGACGACATACGTATCAAGCAAGTGTGACAACATAAACATTAGGAAGACATAACGTACACACAAACTAACATGCAACTAACAATCCAATGGTGTGCCCCGTACCAATTGCCTGGCAAAGTTGTGGAACAGATCCTAACCATAGAGCTACAGATATATGACGAAGACACTGTATCGTGTACACATTAGAGCAAGCACTGTGTTTTGAAACAATTCCTGTTGAAGATGTATAGGTTGAAGTTTCCTTTAATGACAATAAAATGGACTTTTCTTTGGGACTATTATAAGACTCAAGGGGTATGGTGTGCAAGAAGCTGGCACAACACTGTGAAACTACTATGCAAAGTTCTAACATGTACTTGGCTGCTTTTCAACATACAATTTATGATAACCATGTGTTTGTGTTGTTGTTTATACAAAGCAACTCTTATTATTTCATCTTTTTACTGGAGGTGTACCAATAGAGAAATTTCAATATAAAGCGATATACTGAGTCAGAACACCGATACCGACCCAATATAATAAAGATTTAGATTAGAGGAAACTGAGAAACTTTAACTTGCCATAAGATACACTTAGTAAGTAGTTCCAAGTCCTAACAATCACTGCCAATGGTTGATTGCCTGTGGTGGTGTGGCCTCAATTAACAGCCCAGACCGTGAGGCACCCACAAGTTAATTTTTTTATTATTATTTAGTACGTGCTCCCACCAAGATAAGTCCAAATCACTCCGTATTTTTAATGGCTTGTAGAGATGGCTGGTTGTTTCAAGCTGTGTTTCTAGTTTATTCATCCCATGGTTGCTTTTTTTTTTTAATTATTATTATTATTATTTTTTATAGCTCTCCACTATGATCATTTTTGTATGGTTATAACAAAGAATGTTTGCTATGCGCGTATTTCTATGGCTTCTCGTAGCGTAGCACTTCTTTTCAAGAATAAAACTACTGTTTCCCCAGCTATGTTTGCTAGATAACAGAGGGTATAATGCGGCTTTACCATGGCAAAGACTATTTCGGTATATTATATTGATTTTGGCTGCTATATTGAGACCAACCGATATTGGCAAAAAAAAACAAAATCGCCATATTGGCCACTGATACGATGTACCAGTACATCCCCACTGATTGCATGCAAATATATACAGTGTGTGTGTGGGGACGGTGTGCAAGATTATACTAGTACACCAATTGGTATTATACTGTTGCTTACCCGATGCAGCATCTTGTTTGAGGCCGTTTCGTGATAGTCGTGGTGTTTGGGAGAGCATCTTCAGCTAGTGATCTGGTTGGGAGAGCGTCTCCTGGTAGTGATCTGGATGGGAGAGCGTCTCCGGCTAGCAATCTGGTTGGGAGAGCATCGGCAGTTTGAATGGGAGAGCGTCTCCTAATAATGATCTGGATGGGAGAGCATCTTCAGCTAGTAATCTGGTTGGGAGAGCGTCTCCTCATACTGATCTGGATGGGAGAGGCAAGCAGCTGTTAGCAACCCAATTTCCTGATGGCACTCTGAACTGGAGGGGCTTGTCTGTGACTGCAGGCAGGATAAAAGAGCATCTCTCCTGACAAAGATTTGAACTGCGAGCATCCCTCAATAGCAATCTCTACTTGTGGTAGCAGCTGGCACGGTGAAGGGATCCAGGCTGGCACAGTGAAGGAATCCAGTCAGAACTACAGCCGATGCAGCATCTTGACTGAGGCCGTTTCGCGAAAGTCATGGTGTTTGTTCTCGAAGATTCTGATTGATGTTCACCACGTGATTTCCCTACATTTTTGTTGATTAGGTGGCGTCCGACGAACTGGCTTTGGTATGAGGTGGAGCTGTAGTTACTGTTGTTATTGAGTCCAGCGGTGTCGGAGCTGTTCCAGGCGACAGTGACACCGTGCTTGGGCCAAGGTAAGCAACTTGTAGAAACGACCCTGAAGGCGGCTACTAGCATTGTAGTATCGCATCTTGTCGCATCGTCATCCTGTCCGGAATACTTGTTCCTTTAGGCGGCCCTTCCTCCGGCGTGACAAAGCTCTTCGCTTGCTCAATCCAGCAGTCGACCTTCCCAAGGACGACGACCCTCCCTTTCCTCAGCCGGCGAGCACTACGAGTATTCATCTTGAAGATTTAAAGCCACTGTAACTGGCAAGTTTTGTTACAACAGGTATGAATTACTGCCAACGTGTTCTGCTCACTTTGTTGCGCATGCGTTGTTCTTATTAGAGCCCACTGTTGCATGCTAATATTTTGGGTATTTGCACAGCCTACGCTTCACAACATTAACTGTGTTTAATACTTAAACTTTATCAAAGTGTAAACTTTTTAATGGCCCCTACTGTACCTTTGTGAAAGTTTACTACAGGCTTAGCACAATTTCTATATATGTGACCCGCTGAACAAAATCCCAACTAGTTTGCATAGCTAATTCTGTTTTTGAGAAATACCTCATTGAAATACATTGGGTAAAAAACGTGTACTACAAAAATAATTTAGTGTGCATTCTAATCACTTCAGCAAACAGTGAAACAAGGCTTAAATCGAGACAACTAAGTGACCAACGGATTCGTCTGTTAATGGCGAGTAAGAATATCTTTCATGTCAGTGCCATGAAGCAAACATGAGTTATGGGCATTTGTTCACGTTGCAGTAAAATATTATGTAAACATTGTCATTTTAAAGTTTAAACAGCCTTTTAGCTTAAATGCATGAGTGTATGTAGGGAAAAAACGCACCTTGCTGAATAGACAATGAGCCAAGTCCCATCTCCATAGCTTGTTTTCTTCATGAGTTATGATAGATTAAATGAGCGCCTGTAATGTTTCCCCGTATAGTCACTGTACAAATCAATTGTTTTGCACTTCCTGTTGTCTATCGCTAGAACTCCACAACTATTCACCAGTCTTTGACAGCCCATTGGTTTTTCCCTCTGGATAACAAAGAAGTTATAAAAAGAAGTTTGATAAAAACGCAGGTTTTTGCTCAGTGGGTCACATATTTCTCATATACTGTTTGTTTAATGTTTCTGCTCATACCGATGTATGCTGACAAGCATACATAAAGTACACACGTGGACACATGTTTTAGGAAGAAGAATTTTGGAAGGTTGTGATTTACAACTGCAATAGAATAGGGTACAAAATTTACTTCAAAATGTTATGATTGCCTGCAGACTTTTTAGCAGACACCAAGCATTACAAGGTGGTGGCACTCCAATATATCCTGTACTCTGATCTTCGTCCTCGGTCAAAACGAAAGTCAAAAGTCAAGCAAGAAATTTGCAATACAGTGTAGGTCAAAAGACAAGTTTGATTGTAAAGTGAATGCCACAATTAATACTTAACATAACTATTATTTTTTTTTTACGAAAATGTACAAAAATTTGGTCAAGAGTCGAGCATGGATTTTAATGTAAGTCAAAGATCAAGGCTTATTTTTCAAGTTTGACCACATTGACCGAGGATGAAGGTGGGAGTACAGGATATATTGGAGTGCCACCCCTTACACTGCACCATCAAAATATTCCTGTAATGAGTGCAGCATAATATCTTTATTATTCATTTTCTTTTTTAAGTTTGAACATACATAATGTTAAGTGTGTGCAATTATTTTATTAGGGGAGGCTGATGAGGCACCTGCAGGCTCTTCTAGTTCCACTGCTGGTATGTTTAGTTATATAAATATATCTAATAAAATGATCATGGTTTGTTTACTAGGTGGCCAGCCACCACTTGTTGCCACCAACATCCCAACTACCGGTATGTAATGAATACTAAATAGTGGTAGACCTCTCTATTTGAGTAGTGATTGTTCTATTTATGTTAACTTCTTTGTGTAATTATTGAGTGTACCTTTTTACTAGGCTCACCAGAGAGAACTGGGGCGCCAGCCAATTCTGATGCAGGTATGTCACATGTAGTTATAAAATATATCTAATAAAATGATCATGGTTTGTTTACTAGGTGGACAGCCACCACTTGTTGCCACCAACATCCCAACTACCGGTATGTAATGAATACTAAATAGTGGTAGACCTCTCTAGTGATTGTTCTATTTATGTTAACTTCTTTGTGTAATTATTGAGTGTGCCTTTTTACTAGGCTCACCAGAGAGAACTGGGGCGCCAGCCAATTCTGATGCAGGTATGTCACATGTAGTTATAAAATATATCTAGTAAAATGATCATGGTTTGTTTACTAGGTGGCCAGCCACCACTTGTTGCCACCAACATCCCAACTACCGGTATGTAATGAATACTAAATAGTGATAGACCTCTCTATTTGAGTAGTGATTGTTCTATTTATGTTAACTTCTTTGTGTAATTATTGAGTGTACCTTTTTACTAGGCTCACCAGAGAGAACTGGGGCGCCAGCCAATTCTGATGCAGGTATGTCACATGTAGTTATAAAATATATCTAATAAAATGATCATGGTTTGTGTACTAGGTGGCCAGCCACCACTTGTTGCCACTAACATCCCAACTACCGGTATGTAATGAATACTAAATAGTGATAGACCTCTCTATTTGAGTAGTGATTGTTCTATTTATGTTAACTTCTTTGTGTAATTATTGAGTGTACCTTTTTACTAGGCTCACCAGAGAGAACTGGGGCGCCAGCCAATTCTGATGCAGGTATGTCACATGTAGTTATAAAATATATCTAATAAAATGATCATGGTTTGTGTACTAGGTGGCCAGCCACCACTTGTTGCCACTAACATCCCAACTACCGGTATGTAATGAATACTAAATAGTGATAGACCTCTCTATTTGAGTAGTGATTGTTCTATTTATGTTAACTTCTTTGTGTAATTATTGAGTGTACCTTTTTACTAGGCTCACCAGAGAGAACTGGGGCGCCAGCCAATTCTGATGCAGGTATGTCACATGTAGTTATAAAATATATCTAATAAAATGATCGTGGTTTGTTTACTAGGTGGCCAGCCACCACTTGTTGCCACCAACATCCCAACTACCGGTATGTAATGAATACTAAATAGTGGTAGATCTCTCTAGTGATTGTTCTATTTATGTTCACTTCTTTGTGTAATTATTAAGTGTACCTTTTTACTAGGCTCACCAGAGAGAACTGGGGCGCCAGCCAATTCTGATGCAGGTATGTCACATGTAGTTATAAAATATATCTAATAAAATGATCGTGGTTTGTTTACTAGGTGGCCAGCCACCACTTGTTGCCACCAACATCCCAACTACTGGTATGTAATGAATACTAAATAGTGGTAGATCTCTCTAGTGATTGTTCTATTTATGTTCACTTCTTTGTGTAATTATTAAGTGTACCTTTTTACTAGGCTCACCAGATAGAACTGGGGCGCCAGCCAATTCTGATGCAGGTATGTCACATGTAGTTATAAAATATATCTAATAAAATGATCATGGTTTGTTTACTAGGTGGCCAGCCACCACTTGTGGCCACCAACATCCCAACTACCGGTATGTAATGAATACTAAATAGTGGTAGACCTCTCTAGTGATTGTTCTATTTATGTTAACTTCTTTGTGTAATTATTGAGTGTACCTTTTTACTAGGCTCACCAGATAGAACTGGGGCGCCAGCCAATTCTGATGCAGGTATGTCACATGTAGTTATAAAATATATCTAATAAAATGATCATGGTTTGTTTACTAGGTGGCCAGCCACCACTTGTTGCCACCAACATCCCAACTACTGGTATGTAATGAATACTAAATAGTGGTAGATCTCTCTAGTGATTGTTCTATTTATGTTCACTTCTTTGTGTAATTATTAAGTGTACCTTTTTACTAGGCTCACCAGATAGAACTGGGGCGCCAGCCAATTCTGATGCAGGTATGTCACTTGTAGTTATAAAATATATCTAATAAAATGATCGTGGTTTGTTTACTAGGTGGCCAGCCACCACTTGTTGCCACCAACATCCCAACTACTGGTATGTAATGAATACTAAATAGTGGTAGATCTCTCTAGTGATTGTTCTATTTATGTTCACTTCTTTGTGTAATTATTAAGTGTACCTTTTTACTAGGCTCACCAGATAGAACTGGGGCGCCAGCCAATTCTGATGCAGGTATGTCACATGTAGTTATAAAATATATCTAATAAAATGATCGTGGTTTGTTTACTAGGTGGCCAGCCACCACTTGTTGCCACCAACATCCCAACTACTGGTATGTAATGAATACTAAATAGTGGTAGACCTCTCTAGTGATTGTTCTATTTATGTTAACTTCTTTGTGTAATTATTGAGTGTACCTTTTTACTAGGCTCACCAGATAGAACTGGGGCGCCAGCCAATTCTGATGCAGGTATGTCACATGTAGTTATAAAATATATCTAATAAAATGATCGTGGTTTGTTTACTAGGTGGCCAGCCACCACTTGTTGCCACCAACATCCCAACTACCGGTATGTAATGAATACTAAATAGTGGTAGACCTCTCTAGTGATTGTTCTATTTATGTTAACTTCTTTGTGTAATTATTGAGTGTACCTTTTTACTAGGCTCACCAGAGAGAACTGGGGCGCCAGCCAATTCTGATGCAGGTATGTCACATGTAGTTATAAAATATATCTAATAAAATGATCATGGTTTGTTTACTAGGTGGCCAGCCACCACTTGTTGCCACCAACATCCCAACTACTGGTATGTAATGAATACTAAATAGTGGTAGACCTCTCTAGTGATTGTTCTATTTATGTTAACTTCTTTGTGTAATTATTGAGTGTACCTTTTTACTAGGCTCACCAGATAGAACTGGGGCGCCAGCCAATTCTGATGCAGGTATGTCACATGTAGTTATAAAATATATCTAATAAAATGATCATGGTTTGTGTACTAGGTGGCCAGCCACCACTTGTGGCCACCAACATCCCAACTACCGGTATGTAATGAATACTAAATAGTGGTAGACCTCTCTAGTGATTGTTCTATTTATGTTAACTTCTTTGTGTAATTATTGAGTGTACCTTTTTACTAGGCTCACCAGAGAGAACTGGGGCGCCAGCCAATTCTGATGCAGGTATGTCACATGTAGTTATAAAATATATCTAATAAAATGATCATGGTTTGTTTACTAGGTGGCCAGCCACCACTTGTGGCCACCAACATCCCAACTACCGGTATGTAATGAATACTAAATGTGACCGGATTTGCGAAAAGGTACCTTTTCCACAGATGTAACATACCAGCAAACAAAATGTCATAACTGTTGACTCCTTGAACTGATTGACTTTCTTTTTGTATCAAAATGTAGCCACATAATGTAGGCATACTCATGGAAAATTACAGATACGTGTTTGGAGTGATACAAAAGTTACAAAGTTTGAAAATTGAAAAAATGTGTCAAATTTTATGTGTGAAAAAGGTACCTTTTCGCAAATCCGGTCACAAATAGTGGTAGACCTCTCTATTAGAGTAGTGATTGTTCTATTTATGTTAACTTCTTTGTGTAATTATTGAGTGTACCTTTTAAACAGCGTTAGCCTGTAAAGGTGTGAAAAGTCATGTTTGGTTTCACTTAGATCAATTTTTGCATTCAATAGTTATATAATGGCTTTGTGGTTGCTCCTGTGTAATTAGCAACTCAATAAATGAATTCCTTGTTCTATAGCAAGTAATTTGATATATAGGTTTATAGGATTATATGATATGGTAAGTTACAGCAGTTTAGAAGCAGTAGATTGGAGCCTCTACAAATTTGATGGTGAGGGGTTTTAATTAATTATGTTATGTGTTAGTAATTACTTTGATACAACCGTAGTACTGGCTGTAGTAGCACAACTGCATACATGAATGAATCAAAATTTACCAAGGTTAGTTGCATGCTTCCAGGAAGCACGTGATCTCCCTACTGATATATACACCTGTAACAACGCTATAGAGTGTAGCCATCAAATAATAGTCAGTGTTGAAGTCGTGTACCTCTCCTTCAGTCGGCAAAACATTGTATGCATGGTGGATGTTCATGGGTTTAAATATTTGTACAAAATTCTCGTGAGTGTGTAATATTGTTTCTTTTTACTATATAGCTACCGTAACAACAACAGTATCATCCCCTGCTGGTATGTTCATGTATGTGTATATTTTAAAATGTTTACATGCTACTAAATGATTTCATACAAATTCATGTGTGATATTGTTTGTTTACACTACTATAGATGACCAAGTACCACCTACGGTCACCAGCCACAATTCTCAAGCTGGCATGTGTGTCAGAAGTGTCTTCTTAACTGTATAGTTTGTCTATCGTGTTTTCATACTACACAAAGCTTCATGGCTGTTCTACATCTTTGCTCACATAGAAAAGGGATATGCCCCTTTTACCACGAGATGATACACCAGTTCAGTCATTATATACCTGTTGCAGCATTTAGACTAGCCTCTAGTGAACTGTTTCAAATTGCTAGCTATAACCACCACTTACTACACACTATTACAACATTGCATTATAACTATGGGCTTAATAGCATGTTTAGCCATAACTCAGTAAGGAATTTACTTAACCCATTAAACCTATAGTTATAATGCGGTGTTGTCAAACAGGAAAAGTACAACATTTCATTGGTTGCTACAGCTAAAAATTTACAGTAAAAAGTTAAACAGTGGTGGCAGAAGAAAAGTGTATTTTGAGCTATAGAAAATAAACCTTCATTCAATGAATGAAGTACTGTATTAAAGTTAACTTTTTGTTTTCATGGTGTTTTCTCAAAGGGGATGTAGCTGGTAACTGAAACCAGTTCAACAAGCCATGCATTCCGCTACAATTTACGGAGAACAATACATGGCTTCCCTACAGTATGTTATTTTCCGTAGTCCTGGAGAGGCAATTCTAACACTGAATTCTTTGTTTGTAATGCTGTGTAACGAACTGAACATTGCTCAAAGTGAAACATAATGGCCGCTGCTCTTCAAGGCAGTAATTGATAGTGAACAATACTGTATTTATAATGTGTCAATGTTTACGAAATAAGAAACATAACAACAAACCTACACATACATGTACTGGTAGGAATGGTGCATGCTAGTGACCGATGGTGGTGGCTGTTCTTGGTCACCTATAGTAGTCTAAAGCAAAACAGTATCATACTTGTTAATTTTGTACAGTACGATACAAACATTTAAAACATACACATACATGTGCAAAATTCTCACGAGTGTGTAATATGATTTGTATTCACTACTGTAGACCAATCATCAACTCAACCACAGCCATCCAATCCTGCTGGTATGTACATGTATATGTATATTTTTAAACTGATTGCATCTTACTGTACAAAATTTGCAAGTGTGATATTGTGTTGTTTTCAATTACTATAGGTGACCAAGTACCACCACAACTACCACCACAACCACCACCACAACCACCACCGACACCATCGGTCACCAGCAGTGGTACGTGTATATTTTAGTACTTGATCATATGGCCTTTATAGTCCTCTTATTATGTTTCTTATGTGACCTGCTAAGCAAAACCCCGACTAGTTTGCGTAATTCTGTTTTTGAGAAAAACCGCATTGAAATACATTGGGTAAAAAACGTGTACTAGTAAAACAATTTTACGTGCATTTTAATTGCTTCAGTAAACAGTGAAACAGGGCTCAAATCAAGATAACCAAGTGACCAACGGGTTCACCTATTAATGGCGAGTAAGAATATCTTTGTTTCGTTTTGAAGTAAACATGAGTTGGTTATGGTAATATGTCATGTGGCCCAAAAAGCTGGCACGCAACAGCATGAGTATATTGACAGGAAAAAGAAAACATGACATTCACGCATTATAAAGTACCTAATAAAGGTAGAGCCTGTAAACCAGAAGGCCTTATAAAGACCTAAGATGTTTATATTAACTGCACTAAGTATGGCATGTGTAGCTCCATGATCTCTTATGCAATTGGTTGCTACAAGAAGTGCCTGTAAAGTAAGGGAGCCTACTTATGAAATTTGAAGAAAATTGCTGCAGCCATTTCTGAGATACCATTGGCCAAGGTTTTGTTTCTTCTACTTCTTTTCGCACACTTTGCAAAATCTGCCATAAAATACAAATGCATACTCTGATCAAGCTAAAAATTAGCACACTTAAAGGGCTCATTAAAACAGTACCAAGTTTGGAGGGAACCCCATAAAGAATCACAGAGTTATGACTGATTATTTGTGTAAAATAGGATCGGACTTATGAGGAATGAGCTAATGGCACTTTGTTAACTTATAATATGCAGCAGTTGAAGTGGTAACAACAAATTCATACAGCTTCACAAACAACTACAGTAACCCTCAGTGCTCCAAGGGTTAATTTATTAGGAATTTAGGGATCAAATAAGTAAAAAGTAGTGAAAAAAGGCAGCAGGTTTCCTTCACCTGAAGGACATTTAATCCAGAGCACTTTACACAGTGGAACGGACTGAAATGGGAGGTGAAAGTATAGAGTAGTTGGGGCTCTTGAATCATCCATATTTTTTGTGATGACTGGATTGATTGGGCAGGTGCTTTTCCTACTATTCTTTGTTTATACGTTTATATCACTGTATAACAGGGTGAACATAGCTGATAGCAAAGCATAATGGTTATTTCACTTTCAAGTCCATAGTTTATACCTGGGGGTATGCATTCAGACTAACTCAATTGTGACTGCTCTATTAGAGTATCTCAATCTTTGGGTATAGTTTTTACGGTTGCAAGTGGTTATATTTTCAGCTGTAGAAGATTATCCATTTGAGTTTTACAATTCCAGGAATTACTCCAGGAAAAGTTTGGGAATGGTTTTGGGAATAATTGGTGAATAATAAAAGAATTACCACAAAGAATAATATGTAATTTAAAAAGCATAGTGTACTTGTTTCTCTGCTTTTTATTTCTATGATCCCTAAATTGAACTTTAAATTCCTAATTTCCTTATACTTGTAATAGATTAGCTTCTTCCTGTGTTTGTTCCCTTTGATAGTCAAAAGTATTGAATGATCCCAAGCTATGCAATAACTGATCTTGCAAACTAATATGCTTTTATGGCTATAACTTATGGCTTCTTGCCACATTGCTGCAGTGGTGGCTACAGGACTCTTCGTTTGAATAAAAGCCTCAAAGTTTTAAATTTGAGTGACTGAAGTTAGTAAAGCAAATACAGTTAATCACGGGAACCTTGTAATGTTTGTTCTAACTTAATTATCCTTATAGCGAAAATTAAAATACCCCTATTAAGATTAATCCAAAATATTTCCTTTGGAGGGATTTTTTCTTGCATGTGCATAATTTACTGACCAGACGTTTAGAGCATTAAAATTGATTAAATGCAGTATGCTGAAATTTTAATGTATAAAGCCGTAGTGCTAAGTGCATTTTTAGTTCTTGTGGTTGCTGTGTTGTGTATCAATATGTTCCTGTATACACAATTAGTATGAAGGTACCTTTTCATGCACTAATGGTCACTGACCAGCCTAGGAAGCTTGTATATTTTCTGTTTGCATTTACTATACTGTTATTTTGCATTCCCAGATTCTGAACACAACATCATCATCGCATATCCCAGGGAGCCCACACTCCATTGCCCAATCTGCGGGATAGATTACCCAGGCCAGCAGATACAACCATTCATCAATCATGTTGAATCACATGAGGAATCTTGTGAATGGTTGTATCTGTGCTGTCTCTGCGGTTACCATGTCACAACTGAGAATGGCATGATTGCACACTTCGCGGAAGAGCATTTGGCAGAGTTGGTGGAACTGCCAAGAGGCTTCTTCATACAGGGCACTGTTTTAAGCCTCATTGATCCAGGTAAATCAACATATTCACCAGCCGCTAGCTGTGCTGGTATGTGCATATTATAAATGTGCTCGGGTTTGCCTGATATGGATGTATACCCTTGCCTCAGGCATTGTGCCCCCTTGGGCATTCAGTGTACATAAAAGGCAAATCCGCAGCCACCATGTATTATACTAGTATATTAAAAATTATAAATTTAAAAATGAAGAAATTATAAATTTAAAAATGAAGTAGGGTTTCAAGCTATAAAAAGTAGTGAAACAAGAGATGACCAATGGTAGCTATTACAGCACAGCTCGGTGTTAAATCCCTTCTTTGGCATGGTATAACAATTATTTTGTGTTCAATGCCAAAGTAGGGATTTCCCACTGAGCTATGCTGTAATAGCTACCATTGTTCATCTCTTGTTTCACTACTTTTTATAAACCTTACTTCATTTTTTAATTTATAATATTAAACTAGTTTATTTAGTTTTTTTGTTAAAGCATACAGCTAGCTATAAACATGTGACTGTTTTATTAGGGTGACTGCTGTATTAGAGTATATCTAGTCAGCCTGCGAAGAAATGCTTGCCCCAAAAGGGGTGTGGTCATCGTGGTTTCGATTGATTATTAGACTAGAGTATCTCGAATCAGCCTACCAAGTTGAGGGTGTGTAGTCACAAATACAGCTAGCGTAAAAGGGGCGTGGTCATCATGGTGTCGATCGATAGATCGATAATACGTAGAATAAAGAATGGGCGTGATCTTGTTACCTATCATGGAGTACTGGTACCTTCGTACAGTCAGGGGCCGTACAGTAGCGTAGTCTAAGCGCCTTAAATAATTTTGTGGCGTCTATTATGCTGCTTAAAGAAAGTGTTGATATGGAAAATGAATGCCTCGGTATGGTTTCGTTGGATGAAGAATACAAGCAGCCTGATTGAAGATAAAAGAAAAGACAAGACGCACACGGTGCACACTTGTCAGAACCCCAAAAGGCACATCCCACCGGTGAGTTTGCTGTTGTGGCGTAAAATAGTGACCGTGCGTTGCTTCTTTTGGACTCTAGGCTTGCGACTGTGGTCTGTGAGTGAGTGAGTGAGTGGGTTAGCGAGACAAAATTTCGAGTTTTGACGATTTTTAAAAAATTCTATATCTGGCTGCCAGTAAGTGTTTTCTTGTTTTTAACATGTTAGATGGACTAATATTATTCCGTAAAGGTGATTTTCGTCGCGTAAGAAGTTTCTAAGCTGGTTTTTAAGGGCGTTATTTTTGGCGGCGCAAGTCACTTTTGATGCAAACCCTACTTAAACAGTACTACCGTACTGTTTGATATGTGTATATATGAATTGTGTGAATTACATGTCACAAGCAGTATGGGTCATTCCGTGTCAAATCAACAAGGAATTTAGGGTCACCTCTCGGATTTTGACGAAACTTGGTGTGTTTGTAGTACCTATGGTGCTTATCACTCATGCAAATTTTTAGCTCCATACATTCCATAGTTTCTGATTTATGACCACAAATATTTTGAATATTTCATGAAAATTTGGTCCATCTCTTGTTACAAAATCAATTGCAACCTTGCACTGTGTAAATATTTGTAAACACAATTTTCAGTGATGGAAGACTGTTGATTGACCTTTCCAGTGATCCCTAAATTATGGGATATCTACTTAATTATGGTTCAAAAGTACTTCATTGAAAACTTTAATCCTTTATATTTTGAAAAATGCTGCTTGAAATTTTTCGAATTCTTTTGTGAATAATGATTGGGTCATAGTCTATGTTTGATAAAATTTTTGTGGTGGGACCACAATGGGCTCAAGAGATATAATGAATTATGTTGTGGTATGCGGTGGAATTTGCCGTCTATTATTGCTGTATTGGAGTGTACACCTCCAATAATCACTCGCAACAAGGCCATGCCAAGTTTGTCTTACAGAGTGAAGGTGTCTAGGTGCATTGCAATCTGTATTAATGACCACCTGTATTGAAAGACCATCTATGTGCTGCAGTTAAGTTATACTTCATTAATGTATAGCACCAAAGCATCAACCCTTTCTAGCAAATCCAAAAATGGTCCTTATTAGACAGGTTGACTATAAATTATAGATCTGACCACCATGTGTCCATGAACATCATGTAAATGTACTATCTCTTCACAAATACCTTCTTTATTAAGTTGAATACCACTGTAGTGGACTTAGCCATATTTAAGTTGCGTATGTGGCTACATAGATACATACAACAGAACTCCTCAGAAGGGATACCTGGATATCTTGATAACCAGGACACCTGTTTATACACTGTACTCCCACTCTAGTGGTGCACATACATTTAGACCAAGATACTTCTGTGGCTTCTGTAATATGAGCACTTTATTATGTTCCTAGCAATGGAGGGGTTTTACCATACATGCATTAATTGTACCTCAATATGTGAAATTAATTACTACATTACTTTACATTCATGACCACTTTGAAGATCAAGTCATAAACTCATGCACATACTCACATAGGACATGCTGACCACATACTTAACATTTGCCTGTACTGATCTTCAAAGCGTCAACCCAAAATACTTTGAAAAACCATTTTAGTAATTACAGTACTATAAATCACACATTGAGGTGCAAGCAAGTGTTAATAATATAAAAACTCTTGGTACAAGTAATGCATCTACTGTATATAGTGTAACTATTCTATTCCCTGGACCATTGATAAAGTGTTCATTTTTGAGAAACCACACACTTGTCTTGGGCACAAAATGTACGTACAATTATAAAGTAAGATCATGAGGCTATTAAGGTGCCCAGGTATCCTTTTTGAGGAGGTCTATTGTACCTATGCAGCCATGTACGTAACTTGAATAGTGTAGAGTGGGGATATGTATGTGAGTGCACTACGGCGAGATTTTACTTAATAAATAAGGTATAACTGAAGAGATGGTACAACATTAATGTGTTTATGGACGCATGATAATCTCATTTATAATCAACCTGTCTAATAAGGACCATTTTTGGATTTGCTAGAAAGGGTTGATGCTTTGGTGCAAAACATTAATATCCAATTAAAGTATAAATTAGCTACAGCTTATAGATGGTCTTTCAATACAGGTGGTCATTAATACAGGTTGCAATGCACCTAGACACCTTCACTCTGTAAGACAAACTTGGCATGGCCTTGTTGTAAGTGGTTATTGGAGGTGTACACTCCAATACAGCAATAATAGACTGCAAATTCCACCGCATACTACAACATAATTCATTATATCTCTTGAGCCCATTGTGGTCCCACCACAAAAATTTTATCAAACATAGACTATGACCCAATCATTATTCACAAAAGAATTCGAAAAATTTCAAGCAGCATTTTTCAAAATATAAAGGATTAAAGGTTTCAATGAAGTACTTTTGAACCATAATTAAGTAGATATCCCATAATTTAGGGATCACTGGAAAGGTCAATCAACAGTCTTCCATCACTGAAAAGTGTGTTTAAAAATATGTACACAGTACAAAGTTGCAGTTGATTTTGTAACTAGAGATGGACCAAATTTTCATGAAATATTCAAAATATTTGTGGTCATAAATCAGAAACTATGGAATGTATGGAGCTAAAAATTTGCATGAGTGATAAGCACCATAGGTACTACAAACACACCAAGTTTCGTCAAAATCCGAGAGGTGACCCTAAATTCCTTGTTGATTTGACATGGAATGACCCGTATGCGAGTTATCAAAACACCATTGTTTTGAAGTGAAGTATATAGTCAGCACGGAAGCTCTATAATATCAAAGATTACTGGCTTAAGACAATAATATGCAGTGACAAGCTTGTCATATTTGTATATGTTGCTAAGCACTGCTAAAGAAATTTGAACCACAAATAATACACTCTAACATGTTTCAATGCTACTCTTCATTTTTAAGATTGATGAGTATACACCCATATATGATCTTATACTTTGTTATGGCTGTAGTACTGGCTGTAGTACAACTGCAGATATCATAAATAAATCAAAATTTACCGAGGTTAGTTGTATGCTTCTATGAAGCACATAACTGTTTTTGATTGATTAGACACGCCAGTATATGGTTACAAAGCTTTAGGGGAAAACCACCTTCGCAAGCTGCAAAATCTTAAAGTTCTGAATCTTTGTGTCAGCACTACTTTGCAAGTGATACAATATGTTTGGCCATAACACAGTGAATAATGTGCTTGACCTCTCCTTTGATCTTGCTGCTGATATATAACAACAGTAAAAAGTGCAGCCATCAACTTGTAGTCATGTGTTGAAGCCATGTGATGTAATTGTTAATGGGTTAAAAATATTTGTGACCAGCTGAGCAAAAACTGGCCATTTTTGCATATTCCTCTAATTTCATTTTATTACATCTCTGTAATCTATGGTAACAAAAGAGTGCACAGCCAAAGTTTCAGCCTTTTGTGATGAATGGTGTTGGAGTTTTAGCGTTTGACAGTTGGAGCAGTGATAGATTTGATTTGTACAGCAATAATACTGGAATGAATAACAGGTTCTTAGATAATCCATCATAACCTACAATTGAAACAAACTATGAAGATGAGACTTGGCTCACTCTGTTCACCATAAACTGGTAAATCAGTGATGGTATAGTGCTTTCCCCGTACTTCTACAAGTTGACAATGAAGAAGGCCATTCCAACTAAGAAATAATGACTGTGAATGCTGTTTTTACTGCATTGTAAATAAATGCCCATAACTCACTTATCCTTTGCTGTGCCAACACGAAACTTAGACTTCCTTACTCTCCATGAACAAGCAAATCCAGTGGTATATAGGTTTTATTGATTGGAGCTTAATTTCAATGCATACGAATGTGATTAAGGCGTGTGTGAATTTTTAATGTAGCACGCGTATTTTTTACCCATTGCATTTCAATACAGGAAAATTTGAATTTTGCAAAAAACATCCAGTTTTCGCTCAGTGGGTCACATTTGTACAAAATTCTTGTGAATGTGTAATACAGGTGTGTTTGTTCGTCAACAGCTGGTACGTATGTACATGCATGTGTATATTTTAAAGAGTCTGTATCCTACTGTACAAAATTCACAAGCGTGATATTGTTTTGTTTTCAACTACTATAGGTGTCCAACTTTCACCATCACCACCACCACCACCATCACCACCATTACCACCATCACCACGATCAATGACACAGTCACCAGGTATGTGTATGTTTTAGTTCCTGATTATGTACTTTATAGTCCTCTTAGAGTATATATATACACCGTAAACTCTGGTTATTGAGTGCATGCACTTATAATTTCGGAGGAATTATTTGAGAAATACACTACGCTTGTTAAGCATATGCGCTTAATAAGTGATTGTAACAGGTTTCTGTTAGGAGAGTATTACACATGCCCACCACATTTTTCTAGCAATTTAGGTATTAGTGTTCAGTATATTAGCTTACTACAGTCAAGAAAACAACAGTCCTGAAAAGTCAGGTGCAGCTATCGTTAATACAGGTGCAGCGTTAATGTAGGTGGTAGTATCTGCTAGACACTTGCCTGGCAAAGTATCGAGTGTACTGTAACACTTCTGGCTTGTTCTTTCTATATAGTACTAGCTTGCAGAAGCAATTTCAACTATATGCGCTTAACAGGAAGTGTTTAGCACAAATATTCCATATACACTTAACAAGCAATATGCGCTTAACAGCTGTATGCGCTTAATAACCGGAATTTGCGGTATATGCTTAAACAATGGCATATACCCTTTATATATCAAGACACACAGTAGTATGTCATATGGCCCAAGAAGCTGGCCCATGCAACACCATGAGTATAATGCAAGAACTGTATATGCTGTGTAGCATTAAGAGCATCAAGGTAACCATCTATTCAAATGGTACTTCTAAATTTCTTGGTAATGAAAAATTGATGCAGACTCATAGCAGCTCATCCAGTCTGTTTTACCTTTGTACAGTATCTTATCATACAGTATGATAGTGCTGTATAGTAGGGAGTCTAGGGACCACAAAGGAGTAGGTGTGACCCATGAAAAAAATCACCCAAAATCCAGCCTCATTTTCCCCACATGACAATGAGGCAGTATTGGTTGGGAAAAACTAAGCCCTAACAAGCCTTGAGATCGACCTGAAATGCTTTCAACAAATTGCTACAATTAAAAAATAAAATAAATAATTTAACAGAATTTTCTAGTGACTGACTGACTAAGCAATTGACTGATTCCTTCAGACAAGCGTAACTCGATAATGGCTAAAGCTATGGGCTTGATGTTTTCACTGTTCGATGTCACTTCGGCTTGACAGGTGCCTTTCGGCATGCTGCAGTATGTACAATGTATTCTTCATGGACTTACCAGTGTCCTCCTTTGTGTCCCATTCATCTTTGCTGACAACAGACAGTGTCAATTTGGCAGTAGCATGTAATGGCTTAACACTTCTTATTGTTTTACTGTGATTTATTGTCACACACTATTCCAGCTTGTTTCAGTACTTTTTATCGATGTACTATCGTCCCTACTTTAGTTGAACATTCCAGGTAGGAAGCTGGACATAACTGAAAATTCCAAAAAATTTTGTGTACTTGTACTAATACAAACTTCTCACAAGTATGTAATTTAGTTTGTTTTCACATCCAACACCATCAACAATCAACTCATGATCCACAGGTATGTGCATATTTTAATAACTTTGCATACTCAGTGGAATTTTCTTGTGACTTACTGATGATGCCTTCAGGCAAGTGTAACTCCATAAAGGCTAATACTACAGGCTTGATTGTTTGACACTTCTAATCAGTGGATTTCTTGTGATTTACTGACTAATGCCTTCAGACAAATGTATCTCTATAACGGCTAAGACTATGGACTTGATTGTTTTACTATTTGATGTTTCCTCAGCCTGTTGACATACTTCAGTACATACTTCATGGACTTACCTGTGTCTCCTTTGTGTCCCATTTATCTTTGCTGATAGCACAAGGTGTCTATTTGCAGTAGTGCTGCGGATGGTTTCCCTCTACAGAATTTGTCCGAGTTTTCTGTTGTAACTGGATTGATTGCAGATAACTATATCGTATGTGTTCTGTTTGTGTAACACTGTGTAATGGGCTGAACATAGCTGAAAACAAAGTGCAAAAACCACCTATAATAATGTGACAAAAGTAAATAAACAAGTACACTAGGATCAGGGAAATAAGCAGCGAGGTAATGGAGGTGATGTACCTATACCTGAGGATATACTAGTGGACACTTCATCCCTATTTCAGACTGAATTAGGAATTAGATGTCCACTACTATATCTTATGCTGTAGGAGGTGGCCTTCCTTATTTACCGTGACTAGAATAGAGGCTTAATGTCCATTAGTACTGTATATCTTTATACAGCTTGAATTTACTGTTGGAACATAATGTTTATTGTTTGTTTTAGTATCACCAACTACTCAACAACCACAGTCACTCAGTGCTACTGGTAAGTTTCTGAAATGTTATGCAAAGCAAAGAGCGCATTTGAAAAATTAATACACCTGGACATTCACTTAGTACAAAAGCTAACTTGGAAAATCAGGGCACCTTGATAATCAGGACACCTTGATAATCAGTACACTTTGATAATCAGGACACTTTGGTCAGTTCAAACGTGCCCTTAATACACAGGTCTCATTGTATGTCATTTAAAATTGTCATCACATGCTCCATATGTTTGAGCATTAATTGACATATGTATTATGCTTAAACTAATGCCCCATAATCAAAAGGTATCTTGTACAAAACAAATACCAATTGACTAGTCAAATTTTCTAGACACAGAGCACATCCAACCAAGTACAATCACCAATGAGAGGACCTATCAACCAGCACAGTGTGTGGTTGGACACAATTTTAGGGAAACTGGCTAGTGCATAAACATGGTGATATATTAGTATATAGTCAGTTTGTGTGTTCATGTGAGCCCCACCAAATACTGTAATATCAAAGGAGTGAATGTGATGGATGTCTGTATCATAAATAACACACACCATCAAGTTCTGGCGGAGATGACGTCTATCATTTATCACTTTGTATCAAAAGTGCTCTAGTGTTGTGAAAATGATTGTAGTGCATGAAATAAGGTTTGATTTCAAGTATAAGAGTAACCTAGCATAGTAACAGAAAGCTGGTGATCTGCCTCTAATATGCATTGCATGTAGTTTCACGTTCAGAAGTAATTAAGAGTTATATAATTATTAATTAGAATTACCATTGCTTGTCTATTTATAATCTAATGTTGATTTTCCATTAGACAACCAAGCACTGAGTGAAGAAATATCCCCAGTAATTGGTGAGTAATTTCCTTGTACTATATAACAATAAATTTTAAGAACTAAATTTGGTGTAATGGCAAATTGTCACCAAACCACCAAGTTTAAAATTACTTATACCTTGTAGTGAAGAAGTTATTGATGTCAGTTTTGACAAGCCAAGTGTGGCTTTATGGACACTTACATACAGGTGTATTTAAGTGCACCTTACTAATCAATTAGCACGGTTCCATGTATGTAAGTGGGTGTGGCTCAAAGCAGAAACTTCCTTCTGCAAAACTAGACTAGATCTCGTTCTCCGTTAGTAGACATGGCTCCAAATAAGCTTGCAAGCAACAGTAGTGGACAGAAACACGTGATCCCGATAAGTGGGCATGGCTCACAAAAGAGATTGTGCTGCAGCTGGACTTCCACACAAACTAGTTGATCTGTTACACACACGATCCGCAGACCCAAATGACCCAACCCATAGTTTCAACTGTGAAAATGACTAAGTATGCTGATGCATGTATTGTGACAGATATTTTAACACAAGAGGGATTTGTGCAGCATTCATGCTTCATCTTTCTGTCAGCTTACAACTCCTAAAACCTTTTGTGTAACTAACTGTGGAGTGCTGATTTATGATATCAAAGACAGTGAGAATTTCATCAATTTAAAATCTCGCCAACTGCATTCTTTATATGTGACCGGATTTCACACACACAAAAATTCAAACTTAACATTTTTACCAGAAATGGATTGCTGGTATAATACACTATCATATTCCACTCTGCATTTCCTTCAGGACTGCCAAGTCTGGTTTCTGCAGCAGCTTTCATCTGACCCTGTCAAAGCCATGAGTGGAAGACTGGCATCATTAAATGGCCACGGCTTTGTTGTAATGGTGTGTAGTGAGCTGGGACTTCACAGAGAGCTCGCCATTGGTGTTCTCAATCAATTTGGAGTGATTTGAGGGCCGTGGAGGGCTATGGAGGGTCCAAAAGTAGCCTCTGGATTCCATTCGTCTTCTTGTTTCATTTTATACTCCTATATTAAGCCCACCCTCCACCCCTATTACTACCACCTGTGATATTATTACCCACTCAAAAAAAGCCGTCCAAAACAGGGCATATTTTGGGTATCAGAAACTTATACACCCACACAGTGATAACTATTAAATAGATGAATAATTGGTGCAAATTTTATTCACACAGCTCTAGACACTGGGATGTTACTACACAATGACTACTTAAAATCGCCACATCTCCTAACAAAGCTTTGTGCGTGGAAGCCGGGTTTTGTCAAACCCTGTCACATATAGCAAATAGCAAAAATATTAATTTCACTAATATTTGTTATTGTACAGTAGTTCAGTAATTTGTGCATATTTTTTTACGTGTGATCATGTTTATTTAACTAGAATATCCTCTACAAGATCCAAGCAACTCTGGTATGTTACTCATTAATTTGTATGCATACAATACTAGTGTGTACGTTTTAATGGACAACAGAGTGATGCACCTTGTGTACATGTTCTTGCTATTATGCTGCTTTGAATTCTTTATAACTGTTTATCTCAAAACTTATAATATGTTATTTGGAACATTTCCCAAATCCAGTCACATAGTAATACAAGCTTGAGATCTTTGAGACTTTTTTAGCGGGCACCAAACACTACAGCATGCACTCTTTCTGTAATGGGAGAGTGCACCATCAAAATATTCTGTTTGCTATTGTACTTGATGAGATCAATCAACAATGGGCACGAGTGCGTTTATACAGGCAGAGCACAAGTGCACGTTGTATAACTGTTATGTACCACTCACCTAATAGGTAGAAAAATCCGACGCTCCAGCTACATTTCTTTTATAAGGTAGAATACCAATATCAATTGTGGCACTCTAAAACTAACAAATTATTACGTATCAAGCATGGCCTTGACCATACAATCACATGGCAATGCCACATTCGATTGTTATGGTGAGTTTCAATTAGAATAACATTATTTTAAAAAGCGATTTGTCAAGGTGAAAGTTTCGATCAAACTAATAAGGTATGTAACTACATTTAAATATTTGTAAATAGAGTTTTACCTGCCGTGTTTGCCTCTTTGATTGCCATTGGCTGCTTTTAAATCGCATGTATAGGGTAGTAGTGACGTTTCCTGTATGGCCTCACAATCGAATTACGCATGTTAGGTTATATAAGAATTTGATTAAACAGTGTAGCATCTTGCCACCTATTAGGTGAGGTGTTGTAGCAGCCTAGGCTGCCAGCACTTGTGCAATGTAGCACAAAACCGCAGCCAGTGCAATATAAATATATTGCACTGCAGTCAGTGCATTATAAGTTATAATGCACTCGCTGCAGTTAGTGCAGCAGTGCTATATACGAATTATAGCACTCGCGGTGCCTTTGAACTGCACTGCCCATGCACAGTGGTACATTTAGTTATAAATGTATTTAATAAAATGATCATGGTTTGTTTACTAGGTGGTCAGTCACCATCTGTGGCCACCAGCATCCCAACTACTGGTATGTAATTCTTTGTAATGCAGTGTATACCTAGAACAACTGCTCTATTAGAGTAGTGACTGTACTATTTCTTTATGCTATTTGTTATTGTTATGTAAAGGCATTTTTCAGTGCAACAAGATACAATGTAAGAAGGTGTTAATGTCTTACAATAACAAATAATTGATATGAAAATGCACTGATGCCAGTGCCAAAAAATAAAAGTAGTTATTCTTGCTGTTTACCATTAGAGGTTCTATGTGACTGCTTTATTAAAGGTGTGACTGTTCTATTAGAATTGTTTACTGGTCTGTTAGAGTAGCTCAATATGCAGATTGTAGATATTCTTATTGTTATAATTGCTACAAAATAGATTCCTAATTATGTCAATGTAATTGCCACATCACTAGTCATAAAATTGTTTATAAGATGTTTTATGTACTGTCTATTAATTATTGTATCATACCTTTGTGTAGAGTCCACCAGCCAACCACAAACATCAACCTCAAGTACGTATGTGTAAATGTGTCTATATAAAAAGTTACATGCACACACCTTGTCTAAAAAAAATACTGTAATTATTTTGTATCATCTATTCTTTCTATTTCATAGGAAGCAGAAAGAGATGTAGGGGGGCAAGGATCGTCGATTCCACTGATGAAGAGGATGATGGTTAGTAATACATGGTTTACATGCTTATCTTGTGCTGCATTGTTAGTAAGCATGCTAGTTTGCAGTACTACTGTATGTGATGAACACACAGAATGAAGCATAACAACCACTTCACTTTTTAGTAACTGATGGTCAGGGCATGCATTTTGATGCAGAGCCGGAGCCCAAGGTGCGGCCAGTCCAGCATTGGCTAAACCATTTTTCAGTTACTTGAATTTGTAAAAAGATCAAGATACTCTAATAGAACAGTCATCACAGTACTCTAACAGAGCATTCGGTATAGAATATAGCCACTGTTCTACTTAGTCTAAGCCATTACATCTATCACTCAAAAGTTCCAGTGAGTCATCTGCATGGTACTACATTGGGGCTAATTGATCTTACAATCTCAATGGCTTCTGTATCTCAACTAAGCTTTCACTGAAATTTGAACTAAAATTAGATAAAAAATTGAATTCATTGGTACTGTAATACAAAATTAACGGCATATATTCTTGATATTAACAAAGGAGAAGAGAAGAGGCTTTAAAATAGCTTTCTGATGCCATTTCAGGTCATCTTATTTTCAAAAATTCCCTGGGGCAGCACGTCCCCAGACCTCTTAGCTTGGCATTCTGTGTGTGCTTATCACATTCAGTTGAGTATCACATGATCTGAATATCACATCAGCTCAATAAAAGGCACTACTGCAGTCCATGGATGGCTTGACCACTCAAAATCTCTGGATTCCAGCCTTGTTTTGACATCCTTTGTTTCATTACTCTTCATTGTTCTATGATCCCTATTTCAATTTGAAATTTGTAAAAGTTAAACCAGGCACATGCTGATGGGCAGCAGTGGGCATGCACCTGGTTTATTGAAATTGTTTTGCAAAAACCATGTCTGCATGTCTCCATATATGAACTTGTATACCGCTACATCTTCTAAATTATACGTGATATTCTTGTTAATCATACAGTACAATAAGAGGTTTGGGTTTTCTGGCCAAAGCTGTCAGCTTTACAATACCATCCTGGTGCCTTGGCAGTATTGGTTAGGTCTAACCAAGCCCAAAAGTGTCTTCAGTTCAGCCCTAAATGCTTCCAATAGATTGTATTGAATGGAATTTTCTTCTGACTGACTAACTGCCTGCCTGCCTGATGCCTTCAGACGGGTGTAACCAGATAACGGCTGAGACAGCTAAATAACAGTCCCAAGATGTGCCTTTTGCATATTTCCGTATGTACAATGCATGCATCTTAGGCTTACCTTTGTCCTCCTTTCTTTTTTCTGACAGCCAAAGGTGTTGATTGATAGTAGAATGATGGTTTCCTTATAATGATCATCCGTATTTCCATGGTGACTGGATTGATTTCAGGTTGAATCGTTTCTCCTACCTGTGCTTCGTTTGTAGTGCTGTGTAACAGGCTGAACATAGCGGAAAATGAAGCATAATAGTCACTTCACTTTGGAGTCAGTAATTGATATTTGGGACATGCATTCGGTCAAAAATCTTCCTTTCTTTTGATGCAGTATGTGCGGGTTCACTAGTCATAATAATTGTACGAATATAAGGGAAAGGTAGACTGAATTAGTGTCCACTAGAGTATCTGCAAGTGTGGCGACCTCCCTTGTTTCCCTACCTTTTTTGCTACGATGCCTGATTGAATTTAAATTCTTAATTTTCCTTGTCACATGAGAACAAGTTGACAATTACAATGGATAAGGCACATACAAAAATAATTATACAAGAAAACAACAGAGCGAAATACAAGGTGATTTGACAACTGGAGAATATAGATTGAACAGTGGCCATTACACTTTGCCGTCACCTATTTCAGTCCAAACCACAATGTTACAAATAAAGAACAGTGCGTATGAAAAGCATCTCTGCAAACAGTCTAATTGCTATGGAAAATACGATCAAGATACCAACACAGCCACAGGAAAACCACACCAATACCATACATGGTCAGCAAAAAGAACTTGAACACAAAAGAAGGAGGAAAAAGGCAAGTCCATCATGCAGGTATTGTACGTACTGCGGTTGAAGAATAGGTGCTTCTTGGGACGAAGCAACATTGAATAGTAAAGAAATCAAGCCTATAACTATATCCATTGTTGGCTGAAGGCATCAGTTAGTTAGTAAAGTAGTTGGTTAGTCAGAATAAAATTCTGTTAAATATAAATTTTTTTAAATTTCATAGAAACTTTTAGGAAGGGTTTTGGGTTTGTCTGAAGATATTGTGGGCTTGACTGTACCTAACCAATACTGCCAAGTTGTCATGAAGAGAAATTGAGGCTGGTTTTAGGATGATATTTTTGGCTGGAAAACCCAGTTCTGAATGATCCCTGATATACAGTACTACCTACTGTACTGTATGATACTACCGTACTGTATGATGGCAACCAAAATGTGGATGTCAGTTGAAAGCACAAATGACAATGGACATCATGTGGAAGGAACTATTTGCAATTGTTGTAGCAGTGCACACCTGGGGATCATATTGGTGCAAGCAAAAGATCTTGTTTCACTGCGATAACCAAGCTGTAGTCAGTATATGGAAATCAGGTACCACCGGTGCAAGCGAGACCATGGATTTGGTTCATTTACTGTATTTTTGTGCTGCTAAATACAACATCAATGTCTGCATCACTTACATACCAGGTAATAATAATGACATTGATGACTGTCTATCTCGTTATAAACAAGACAAATTTCAAATGCTAGCCCCAAAAGCGAACTATGCACAGGACATTACACCTGCATGGCCTACCAACTCCTTCACTGAAGCCTCATGTAATACCAGTCTCATGGAGTTGCCACATCCACCACTCATAAGGTAACCAGCAAGAGCTTACCATCTCACTCCTCTTCAGTCCGCATCGCAAAACACACCCTACCTTAAAATCATCTGGCTCACATCAAAACATAACACTTTAACCTCCATCGCACCCTGTTTTCATGCACAGTTAACCTTAATTATTATTATTAATTGTAATAGTATCCTGTGTCACAACTAATACAATACATATAAGTAAGTACATAAAAAATAAAATAAGATAAATAAAAATATTATTATTATATAATAATAATGAAGATAATAATGAAGTGTGCAAAAACACTAGATTATAATACATATGTTATTGTACTGTATGTAGTGTTATATCATCACTGCCAGTCCTGTCATCTTACAGCTGGGTGGCTGAGGAATTTGGGCTGGAAATTGGGCGCAGAAACTGCAAAGCTCATTGTTCTATGGAACAACGAATTATTACTTAACTTACAAAAACTAAGGTGTCACCTAATTGAATAACATCATCGGATTGCATTTTGTTGTTCACAAGCCATAGCATTGCTTAGAAATTTACTTAACAGTAACATTATGTAAACAGTTTATGGTTTCAATTATGCATGGTAAGCTTTCATAGTCTACTACATGTAACTACAGCCCAATGAAATCCTCAGCTGCCCAGCTTTCACCCAATTCAATGAAGCAACAGAATCTTGTTATCACGTTTGTTTGATCAGTGTGGTGCCTCATACTATGTTGTTACGGTGGAGTACGGTGGGAGGAAGGGAGGCGATAGGAGGCTTCACACACTGAGAATTCTGAGGGTGCTAGTACTCACTTAGTATGTTAAGAATGATATTTTTGGCTGGAAAACCCAGTTCTGAATGATCCCTGATATACAGTACTACCTACTGTACTGTATGATACCACCGTACTGTATGATGGCAACCAAAATGTGGATGTCAGTAAAGAAGAACACAACATTCACACAGTCTACCTATAAGAAGTACTGTACCACTACATTAACTTGTTTTATGCTCTTTCTATTTTTGTTCTAGGAAAAAAAAAGAAGTCACCAGCGAAAAAGTCAGGTAAGGAGGAGAATTAGTAATTATATTCAAATGGAAACCTGTGCTGTATTTTTGTAAAAAATTGATACAATGAAGAAATTGTCTGTGATTTTTGTACCATAATATTGTTCTTTATTTGTATGGCAATGTGGCAGGCAGAACATACCTAAAAACCAAGTGAAATAGCTACTTGCTTTACTTATACTTACCGTAGTTCAAGACGTGTGTTAAGTGGTGACATTAAATTGTTTTAGAAACAACTAGGCTGTATATTCAAACTTTTTCATAATTTTTACAGAATGTATGTGCTGTTTTCTTTCCATTTTATTCTAGGAAAAAAGAAGTCATCACCAAAAACGTCAGGTAAGGAATGGAATTAGTAATTACTTTATACAGAATTATTGCAACTGAACAGTGTATGAAGTAGCATAGTTTTATATACTTGTACACTGTTCTTTCCATAGGTAAAAAGAAGAGGCAACAGAAAAAGACACCAGGTAAGGAAGAGGATTTTTAATTATATATGCTAATCTTTTACACAATAATATTGTATTTCTATCAGGGCCGCCCACAGGGGGGGGGGGGGGGGGCAACTGGGACATTTTGCCCCAGGCCCCAGCCTGAAAGGGCCCCCCTGAATACCTGTTTAAAAGATCGATATACTCTAATAGAGCAGTCAGATCTAAATACTCTAATAGAGCAGTCACAGTATTCTTCAGAGGAGCAGTGTAGCAAGCTTATAGATGGTTGGTGATGGGTAGTTATTGTCATTGCCAGCAGGTTGTGACCTTTTTTTAATTTTTTTTATGGTCTTCACTTCACATTACAACTTGGGTCAAGGGCCCCACTTTAACTCTTTGCCCTGGGCCCCTTAATTTCTCTGGGCGGCCCTGATTCCTATGATTTCATAGCAGTAATATATTTTACTGATGTACTTGTACTGTCTACAAATTAACTTATCCATGTACTTCTGTGTAGGGGCCACCACACCTGGATCATCGTCTTCAAGTACCTCAAGTACGTATGCGTAAATGTAGCTGTATGTGATGCCATGGCCATGAAGGATTTGGTTGATCTCAAGTGGCTGTGGTATAAGTAATAAATACCACACAAGTGTGCACATGAAAAGACAAACCTACATTCACCACACTTCTTTAGTTTTGTACAAAAGTACCTAAACATTGACTGTGGATTTAAAGCATGTTCACAAATGTTAATTATGATTGTGTGGTATTGCTATATAGTTTTAGTGGTACCAATTTCTAGTCATATAACCCCATTGAGGACCGGGACAGATACAGGGTTTGGCAAGGAAGGTGCACTAGGTTGGAGGTCTGTAGGGCACAGCTCTCATAGTTCTAGTGAATTGCTGACTCGTTGCCAGTTTCAAAATAGAAGAGCATTTGCTTTACCCACACTTGCAGCATACAAGATCATTTGGGCAGGATGATGTGATAACAGTAGATCTTAAACCAAACTAGCCAGCAATGTGTAAAAGTCAACCCACAACATTGTTACTTGTTGTACAGTTAAATCAACCTTTCCAAGCCTTTGCAGAAGGATTTGAAGGTTGGGTACTATAGGTCACTTTACATTATACTGTACAACAAGTCTCTTTGTGATTTTGGCTTTGGGTGACTGTTCTTTCAATCCTCTCAATTAAAAAAAAAACACTCTTTTGGAAACCAGTGAACTCCCCTAGAACTGTTGGTACCTTACATGCACACACTGTGGCTAAGGAATGTATCCATTTAATACTATTCTTTCCATTTTGTAGAAGCAAAAAAGAGGCCACGTAAGGATGATGACGATGATGATGATGATGATGATGTTGGTTAGTACTATAGTCATGTTGCATACTTGCTGAGCATGTGACTCTACTGAATGAATAATTACCTTTAGGATTTAAAATCTTATTCAGTTTTTGAACACAAGCAACAAAACAAGTGTAGAACAATATAATGTGACTTCATATATGATTAGAAAATGGTATGCATAATATGCTTTGATCCCTGGAGGATAATGAGGTATTTAAAATCCACTAAGAGACCTGCTGGCAGGTTCTTAAAATGGTTAGAGACCTGCTAGCAGAAAGACTTCAATGCATCACAAATCTCACTTTCAATCATTGATTTGCAATGCTCCCTCCAAGCATATTCCGGCTGATAGCCTACAATGGGTGAACAGGTGATTAACCACTCTATTCATTTTGTAGGCATGCCTAAAACAATTCGATTATGGAATAACAGTGTACATATATTTGTTACGATGTGCGGAGAAGTCCAGAAATATCATGGAAAATTCTGTTTAGTGTCTATCTGTTTCTATGGTGTTTTAAGGCTGTTTTCGTCTTCTATTGAACAATACTAAAGACCTAAATGGGTAGGCTTCCTTGTAGAAACGTTATTTTACACCATGTAATGTAGATGGGGTCCGTATTCAAAACCGTGCCTTCTGTTCTTCATACTACTGTGGCGCCACTGAAGACACAACTTGTGGCAAATCATTCCCATCATATAAATCCACACACACTGCTTCTTTGACTCACATGTTCTTTACACTGCTGTGAGCACTGGCTACTGCTAATCCGAGTACTAATCCACGTTAAGTCTTATTGATCACTGCCTTTTCAGCCCAGCTGTGTAGGATCCCAAGTCTAAGGTTTGTGAACTTGTGAAAGAAAGCAGTGCAAGCTTCAATTTTTCAGAGCTTTGTCAAAGTACGTTTAGTCTTTTGAAATTATTTAACAGTGTGTGATGATTTCAGAACGACATACAGTATAACCCAGTCCCACAATGACTCCACCTATATACCCATATAAAGTGCATACATTTTCTAAGTTAGAGACGACACCCTCAGATCTTCGTGCTAGATCTCTAACCTACACATATTTGGCACTAATTTTAATCAATAGACATAGTTCAGCTACGCCTTTATTATCACAGGGTAGTAAACTGAGAATAAACTGTTCTACGGTACCTAAGTAAATTCTTATTATTGAGATTTCCATCATTCAAATACCTGTGTGCAGGTATAATTAGTTTGAAAGCCCAATTTATTGGTTAAATATATAGTAAATCCATTAACCCAATTATACCACTATTTGTTTCTAAAATTGTGGTAATAATAATTGTAAGGATTGTTATGCATATTATATGATATCTCTGTTATCATTAGTAACTACGTGGTATGTTTCAGGAAGCAAAGATAAGGGAGGCCATAGCAATGGACCAAAAGCACCAAAAAGACCAAATGTGGGACCAAAAGCACCAAAAAGACCAAATGTGGACGATGCTGGTATGGAATTTATCGTTGTATTATGTTTGTATTATAAAAGTTTGTTGTGCAGTCAATGATGTACGTGTTATAATGACTTTACTATTGTATGTTTATAGAACTGTGCATGAAGGTATCACACAGTAGATACTACTGTATAGTGAGTTAACCACTGAATATTAATGGGATGCTGCTATTAAAAACAATATTACATCCATTATAGAGTGCATCTAACTTCTATTCCAGTTTTAAAAACAAGAAGACTTTTACAGAAAGTAGAGAATTGCCAAAGCCAAATATTGTCTGCCTCCAAGCCTGCCAGCAAGGCTAAAGACAGCACAGCATAACACTAGTCTCACATGTGGCTCTGGCTCTGACGACCGTCTACCTTCTATGCTTTCATGTTCATATTTTCATGAAATGAAGAGCCATTAATTTTTCTTATCAATATTTTTTATTTGAAATGTTTACAACTACTGTACATAAATAGGAGTAGCTAGCTGTAGATACATATAATGATTGCTACTGAAAACAGAACAAAGTAATCATGGCTTGAAATCATATCGAGTGCAGCTGATCAGAGCTTGACAACCATTCTCTGAAACAATCAGAGCACAGTGGCTATGTCCTAGCTAGAACATGCTGCTCAGTTGTCTAAGTTAGATTGACAATGCCGAATGGTTGTGTTTAGGGCTGGGACGAATATTGAAATTTACCTTCGAATATTTGCTAATAAAATGTTGGAACATTCGAAGCTTCGGTGTCAGCTTTCAAGTTACAGGTTATCTTGTATTTTATATGCGCATCTTTCTTAGGTTTTATGTTTCTAAAAAGTTTGTAAGAATTTGGAAAGTGCATGGCAGCAGTACTGACTGATGTGATCGATCGATTGCAAATGGGCGTGCCCACTACACTGCAACCATGCATAGGTAAACACCAAGTAATGGCTAAAACTTCGATGGTTTAAAAGTGGGCATGGCACACGAAGATCAATCACGAAGAGACAAACATTGATCACACAAGAGGAATAAGCAGCTGCAATAAAGATAACGACATTAATTTGTAATTCTATGAGTGCATTACGAAGCTTTGAATGATACTTTTATAATTTGAAGTTTACTTAGCCTTCGAACCTATGAAGCATTCAAAGCTTCGTCCCAGCCCTAGTTGTGTTGCACACAATTTGCACCTCTTGCAAGATGTCATCATGGTGTAGCTATTGGCGTATTATGAGATGAGTTATGTCGTGAACATCCTGCAGATTTCATCCATCATTTCAGTCTTCTATTACACTGCCATGGAGATCTCAACAAAGGCTTACAGTAGACATGCATCACTACAAGTACACCAAAAATCAGCCAGTCACTTACTGTACTTACTCAGTCGGTAGAGAATTCTGTTAAAGATTTTTTGTTAAAATTCCATAGCAACTTTCTAAAGTGTTTCAGGTAGATCTGAAAGCTTGTTTGGGCTTAGTTTTACCTAACCAATGCTGCCTCATCATCGTCTGGGAAAATTGAGGCTAATTTTGGGTGATGCTATTTTGTGGGCCACGCCTACTCCTTTGTAGTCCCTACTATACAGTACTATCATACTGTTTGATATAGCTACTTGTATGTATAAATAGCATTATCAGGATTCTTTTTTATATATGTATGGATATAGGTCCAAGTGAAGATGCACAGAGAGAGTAAGTTGAGTTTGTTTGTTGTACTTTGTGTATTTTTTTAGATGACAATAGAACATTTGACTTACTGTAGCACATGTCATGTTGTACTGGTTAATAGTCATAGCTACTATAACTTTCTGGAAGGAAAGCATGTGGGTACTGTGTGAAGGTAGATACTATCCAAGGGTGGCTACTATGAGCTTATCGGACACTACCCCACTGTGCCTATGTGAATGTTTGAGTGAATGACCTCAAGTAACCATTCCTTTACCCTTTAAGGACTACAGTAATTTACACACTGCCTATCCTGAAAACCCGCAAGTTTTATGAATTTTGCATATTCTATTACTTAGCAAGTTTGTAGTGTTATCAAAACTAACTGCAGGAAGTACATGTAGTAAGGGCTAATACAAACTGTAGTACAGATTCACCTATCAATAATAAGCAGAACTATCAAAGTTATAAGTGTGCAGAACTTACCATCTTCAAATAGCAAAGTAATTTGTTAACACCGGTGACAACCTGTCTTCTTCGTGATGAAATCTATTACAAACCATTGCTTTACTCCTTTTAAAGAGTGCCAACACGTGATCTTGTATATCATTAGATGCATCTCTAAATGAAGCGTGCCGTGAAATTCATTGTAGCTTAATACTAGCTACAGGCGAAAGTTGTGGACTGATTTGTACAAGGTTAGTTTTGTTGTTGTGTAAATATAATATACTAAAAATTAGAAGGCTGGCATAGTTTCACGTAATATATTGGCATTGTGTATCAAAACAATCGTCTACTAATGGCGAACAAAATCGTCTTTGTTTAAAGCCCATAGCTTCTAATACTGCGAAGATATAGCTCTTTGTTATCTGCTACTTACGTGTACGATGCTTGGCTTTCGCGTGAGGCTATATTTGGACGTACATGTACAACGGTGGTCCTTAAAGGGTTAATGCTGTTATCCACTTGGCTCCTCTCGAAAATATAGTTAATGCTGTTATCCACTTGGCTCCTCTCGAAAATATAATTTCCTTGCTTAAAACAACTCCTTTGCTTACTTCAAACTTGTGTTAGCAACACTTGCATCAACATATTCAGGTACTAGTCGCAGCTCTTATCTGAGGGCTACTTTTATGACAGCAATTCAAATTTGTGCTGTAGCTACTGTCTGTTTATGTGAGCCATGGCTATTAACCAGTAAAACATGGTAACTGTGTATAAAAATATAAATATAACTCTTTACCTCACTAAGTGAATTGTCTGACAGTTGATGTATCCATCTAATAGTGATATAGATCTTTTTTTTTGTAATCATCCTTGCTAGCTTTTAAAATTTCTTACACTTGTGTATTTGTGAAATAAGTAATGATGAACTGCAAAAGTGGAAAATAGTTATGTATTTAGTACATAAACAATCATGCAATACAATAGTATATTAACAATTATGAATTTAAAAATGAAGTGGGATCCAGCGATAGAAGTAGTGAAACAAGAGATAAACAATGGTAGCTATTATAGCATAGCCCAGTGGGAAATCCCTACGTTGGCATGGTATAGCAATTGTTTTGTGTTCAATACCAAAGTAGGGATTTAATGACTGGTGCCTTTTGACATACCGCAGTACGTAGAATGCATTCTTCATGGATGTACCAGAGTTCTCATTTTGTTCCATTCATCTTTGCTGACAGTGAGCAGTTCTTGATTCGTACTGCTGTGTAATGGGTTGAACATAGCCAACAATGAAGCATAATGGATACTTCACTTTTCAGACAATAATTGATATAACTGGGACGTGTGGCATCATTTCGGTATGTGTGGATTGCAGAGGTGCTTTTTGAACAGTTCTTGATTCAAAATGCTGCATAAAAAAATGGGGTGAACATAGCTGACAATGAAGTGTAATGGATACTTCACTTTTCAGACGATAATTGGGGTGTGCGGTGCCATTTCAGATGTGGTATGCATGGGTTCACAAGTCGTAATAATTATTTACAAATAAAGTTAACAAACAAGTACACAGAAAAATTTGGAATTTTCAACAAGAGTAGGGACCATAGCACATCAATAAAAAGTACTGGAACAAGAAGCTGGAGTAGTGCACAATATTAATTCACTGTAAAACAATAAGATGTGTTATATCCCATTATGTGCTCAAGATACCATAATGGAAATGCACAGTAGGGATATAACACTTCTTATTATTTTACAATATCATGCACTACTCCAGCTTGTTTCAGTACTTTTTATCGATGTGCTATGGTCCGTACTCTAGTTGAAAATTCCAAATTCTGTGTACCTGTATATACATAGGCAGTATGCAAATAATGGTATTATAAGTTGAGCATTTAACTATTGTTTGTTTGTCTTTACATGTATTCTACAGTGCTGTTGAAATATTGGAAGAGGATACTAAGACAGCCATTACATTGTAAGATATTATAATTGGATTTAATTAAGTATAGATTAGAGACCTAACACAAAGATCTTCAAGGTTTTAAAGCTGAGGTTTTTCTAACACAACTCCCAAGGGCATGATCTCTAACTGACTTAGATAATGATGATTTATGAGTATAATATTTTAGGTTGAGTCATCGTCATTTTAAAATCATCACACAATGTTAGAAATAAGTGCGGCAGATTGAACGTGTTTTGTGAGCTTCCCTTCCTAAATAACAGGATGTGGTAATTAATGAACTAAAAATAATTAACAAATTATGAACTCAATAGAATTGTATTTTAACTGTATCAATTGATGTAACATGCTAGCAGTTATACTCTTGTGTGACTGCTGAACCGACTGAGTGAAGCTAACGTACCGCACATGCGTTATTATTCTTATTAATTCATATTTCTTTTTAATGCTGTCCCATAGCTTGCGTGAAATGGCTCAGTGTTCTACCCCCCCCCCATTAACTATGTGTAAATTATATTATTATTAAAAAATTTGGTAAATCATCATAAAGATAGTGTACAATTGCCACCAATGCTGCCACACTAATAAGGCATTGAGGCTGAATATAATTTATAAGCACTGCATAATGTGTATGTATTGATATGATAGGCTGATTGGGGAAGATGATGAAGAACGCAGCAGGGGTGGTCTGCATGTCTACACAAATGTAGAAACATTTACAAGATATGAGTTAAAGCAGCTGTCAAGTGCAGTAGAGGTGGCACTTACAGTAAGTATTTGTAAGTATTTTTGTCTGTTTTTACTGTGGTTCAACATCCACAGTTGTGCAATGAGAATGTGAAGCTTGATATGACCAGGCTACAGGAATTGATTGCTTACCATTTATTAGTTACCCACTCAGTAAGTACACCCACTATGCATTCTCATGCACGCACCATGCACACCACATCAACAGACACTGCTGCACCACATGCAAGCAGCACCCCATCACATACAAGCAGCACTGCATATGAAGAACTGCTTGCAAAAATGGAGCGCCTTAATGCATACTGCCAGTCATTACGAGAAGAGAATGACAGATTGAAATCCAAACTTAATGGAACAACCGAAACTGTAGTTACTTCCAAAAGGTGGCAAGAGTACGCTAATAGTGTGATTGGAGCAGAGAGTAGTAGGGCAACTCCTAAATATGAATACAACTGTGCCCATAGTCTAAATCCGGAGTGGACCGAAGGCTCGTGCAATTGGTCAAAAAAAAGAACAACGCTTCTAGCTTACATAAAGCATTTAAAGGAAAAACATGGCGAAGATATTAGAAAAAAAGCTGAAAAAGATCTGCTACCCGTTCGCTCTACAATTCAACCAGCAGAAAGTGCCCGTCGAGCCCAAGATGTGGCTAAAGAGCAACGCAAAGCTCAACGTGTAGGCGAGAACGAACGGGTAGCCAGAAGGCTAATCATTGTAGATAGAAGGGAAAGTAGCGAAAGTAGTCGGTGTGATTGGCTTTCCAGGAATGCAAATGGGTCCGTTGCACTTAGAAGATCTGCACGGCTAAGGGCTCTTCCTAGACCCAACTATGCAGAATATGACACAGATTCAGACATAGAGTAGTGCTGTGTGATAATCATTATCATTATTGTAAAAATTTCATTATGGCTTTATTATGGTAATAGTAGATTTTTGGATAATACTGTAAACCACACAGGCCAACCTGAAATGAGGTAATGTTACTGTACATTCTAAGAAAAATTCAAACAAGATACTTGGATTTTTTTTGTTTGTTGTGGTACTGACTTCCACTTATAATATAAAACTGTGTAATGAGTGACGTAATGAGACATATACATTATTTTGTTTAGTGTTTGTGTGTGTTAAATCAATTATCATGATATTGCGATAATGAGGTGCATTATTGCAATAATAAAACTTTTCAATATCACACATCCTTAAATACTGAGTGATCTAGCTGCATTGCTATACACATCTTCCCTTTGCTTCTGTATCTGAATATTGCATCAATGCAGCTGGGTCATGGTGCTACATTAAATTTTAGGAACTTAGTCGACAAATTTTGTTCACTATTTTACTTGTTTGTGCATGTTTTGTAAATTAACTAATGTGTGTGTTATTAATTAAGAATGCCTCCAATTTTTTGCTGTGGAATATATAGAAAGGTAATAACTACAGGTGGACCAAGAAAAGCATCTTTGTAATTATATTGTAGCTTATAAAAGTGTTTTTTTTTAATGTAATTTCTTTGGACAAATCACTAGTTGGTTATTACACAATTGATAATAATGTCCCTGGCAGTCCTGTAAGTAGTTATCATGTCAGTAGGATGTATCCTGAATTGCTTTTCTACCTCACTGCTATATACTGTACTGTAGTGGTTATGTTGTCTAATAGTTAATTAAATGGGGTTAGTAGGGATCATGGGAACAGAAAGAGGGAAGTCTCTTACACCTGGCTGTACTTTAACTTTTGTATTAGTTAGCTGTAGGGTAAGCAATTTCACTATATTCATACTTGATTTTTAAATCAGGCATATGAGTGCATGCTTGGTTTATGTGTGTGTACTTGATATGGAAAAGTAACGTGGGCTTTAAAAGCAGATGTTCACTTAATGTGTGTAGCCATCTATACACTCACCACACTCTGTACTTCTCTCATGATGAACAGGTCGGCTTGTTTATACAGCTCACAACTTGCTACACATGTTTACAGTTGGCAAGATTTGTCACAAAAGTTTCCCTCAGATTGACTGCCACAAAACTTGCTTAGCATTCAAACACTTATATTGAAGATCTTCCAAATGGTTACAACTACTCAACAAGTATTTGATATTTTTCATGATGCCACTTATCTATAAGAAAATATGTCAATGTTTTACCAAAATGATAATGGCTGCAGGAAGAGCAATCAATCCTACTTGTGGTCTCCATGTTTCAACCCTCAAGGTTATGTGATGTAATCTTGGATGTTGACATGTGACCTGCCACAATCAACAAACATTCCAATTGTAGTAAATATCAAAGTCCCATATCTCAACTATTGTAAAGATTATCATATGCATAATCTTGATAGTTGTTTTGTGGTTAGCCTATTATTTTAGCTATGCTTTCAGTATTAGCAAATGCATTTAATAGTAAAAGTAGATAATTAAACTCTATGCTATGATACACTTCAGCATAGGTATAATAAGCTTTGCACTGAAGTGGTTGCTTTATGCCAGTTTGAAATACAGGTAGTGACTTACATTGTGAACGGCATTCCCATAAGGGCTCTTCAGAAGGGCAGCCATGAGGCTTTGTCAATGGTTTTGTCAAGAGAATTTGTGGGAATGGACACAATTGACAAACTACAGTATAAAACAATTTAAACCGTAAAAACTATGCATTGTACAAGTAAGAGTGTAAACTATGGTTTTATGGTGAAGCCCATGTACATCATACAGTACAATCATACACTACGATAGTAGTGTATAGTAGGGACCACAAAGGAGTAGGCATGTCCCACGGAATAAAATCATCCAAAAAACAACCTCAATTTTCCCTGACGATGATGAGGCAGTATTGGTTAGGTAAAACTAAGCCCAAACAAGCTTTCAGATCAACCCGAATGCTTTCAACAAGTTGCTAGTGAATTTTTAAAATTTTAGTGAGTGCCTGACTGCCTGCCTATGGCTTCAGACAAGCGTAACTCGATAATGGCTAAGGCTATGGGCTTGATTTTTTCACTGTTTGATGTCACTTCAGCTCAACAGGTGCCTTTTGGCATACCGCTGTACAATGCATGTTTCATGGACTTACCAACGTTCTCCTTTGTGTCCCATTCATCGAAAATGTCCCAGCGTATTTGTCATAGTGGCTATTTTGAGAGCAGAGGTGCCTTTCAAACAGCTCTTAATTCGTACTACTGTGTAACGGGTTGAATATAGCGACAACGAAGTGTATGGTTACTTCACTTTTTAGACAATAATCAATATAACTGTTGCATGCGGCGCCATTTCTTTTGGTATGCATGGATTGCAGAGGTGCTTTTCATGATTCAAAATGCTGCGTAACGGGTTGAACATAGCTGACAATGAAACGTAATGGATACTTCACTTTTCAGACAATAATTGGGGCGCGTGGCACTATTTCAGATGTGGTATGCGTGGGTTCACCAGTCATAATAATTATTTGCGAAAAAAGTTAACAAACAAGTACACAGAAAAGTTTGGAATTTTCAGCTAGAGTAGGGACCATAACACATCAATAAAAAGTACTGAAACAAGCTGGAGTAGTGCATGATATTAAATCACAATAAAACAATAAGAGGTGTTATATCCCTACTATGCTCAAGATACCATAATGGAAATGCACGGTAGGGATATAACACTTATTGTTTTACTGTGAATTAATATCATGCACCACTCCAGCTAGCTTGTTTCAGTACTTTTTATCGATGTGCTATGGTCCATACTGTAGTTAAAAATTCCAAATTTTTCTATGTATAGGCCTACTTTTAAGCACTTTTCAGTGCACTATGTCTTCACAATTCATTGCAAAAAGTATACTGAATCTGGATTAAGATGGGTCTACCAGGGGAGGTTTTACTTTGGGTAGGGAGTGTTATTCTCAAATGTGTAGACCTTACTCAAAAGTCTGATTGGTTTGTAAACTATTTGTCATCATGATGTACAGTGTCTGTTACATACAGGTGGTATTCATATTGCAAGTGTATCTAGAATTGGCCTGAACTTTATACAAGTGTAGTATAAGAAGTAGGAAAGAAATTTAGGAAAACTGAATGAATTGACTTTAATAGGAATACACAGGGCAGGCAGACAGACAGACAGACAGACAGACAGACAGACGGATGGACAGCTGTCACAAAATACATTTAGATTATCTTTTTGATTATAGTGAAGCTTACAAATTACTACTTCTTACTGCTAACAATTTGAGGCTACCACCATTTTTACTTGCAATATGAATATGGCCTGTAGAGTACACACACTTCACCTGATAGTGACATACAGCTTACAGATCAATGTTTGATATTCAGAACTATGCAAAGCTATCTAAATAATGTATACTATTCATTTTATTTCTGTAACATTTTGTTTTAGTGCTTGAATTTGTAGACAACCAGCAGTAGTAAATGTTGAGTGTGCTTTTATGTATTGCTGAATTCTAGCTTAGTGAACCTTAATGTGACATTTGCTATCCAAATACATTCTTCCTGTCAATGTGTTACACGTTTACACATATCATACAGTACAGTAGTACTGTATATTAGGTATCATGAAGGTTTGGGCTTTTCTGATCAAAAATATCACCCTAAAGTAAGCCTCACAATACCTTCATGTTGTCTTGGCAGTATTGGGTACAATCAAGCCCTAAAGTGCCTTCAGTACAACATGAAATGCTTCCAAAAAGTTGCTAAAAATATATTTAGTAGAATTTTCTTCTGACTAACTGACTAATGCCTTCAGACAAAAAGTGTAACTTGATAATGGCTATGGATACGGAGTTGATTTTTTCACTGTTTGATATTGCTTCAGCCTGGCAGGAGCCTTTTGGCATACCGCAGTATGTAGAATACACACATCGTGGACTTACCTTTGTCCTCCTTTGTGTCCAGACTGGATTGATTACAGGAGCACTTCTCTTACTGTTCTCATGTAATGTTGTGTAACAGGTTGGACATAGTTGAAAGTGAAACCACTTCCACTTTTAAGTCGGTATTTGATACTTGGGGTGCATAAATCACTTGTATTTTTTGTAGTGACTGAATTGATTGCAGAGGCATTTCTTCTACTATCCTTCCTTTGTATCACTGTGTAACAGGCTGAACATGGTTAAAAACGAAGCATATTGGCTACTTCATATTCGAGTCAGTAATTGATATTTGGAGTGCATGTCCAGATGAAACATTAACTCTGGGGCCATTCTTTCTTTGCACAGGTTCACAAGTCATAATAATTTTATTCTTTATTAGCTATAATTGCTTATACAACTTCACTACGAACAGGAACTCAAACAGAATCCCACTCACTAGAATATATTCTTTGTGCTCAGTTGATGTCGTCCTCATAATAGGATATAGTTTATTGGTGCTCTGTGTATCATATCCATACTGCTGGTTATCAACAAAACAATAGTTTTTGTCCAATAGAGTACATTCAGTGCCCTCAAACACAAAAACAAAAACAGAAGTACAACAAGTAGTATATATCATGTTTAGATGGCTTTGCATTGCTTTGGATTTCATAGAGTTTTGCGTTTAAGGCAACCTTAGGGTTTTTCCAAAGAAATTATGTGGAAGAAAAGAACAATATTAAGCTACAATGGTTGCTTAGATGCTTCTCTGTGGGAAACTTTGGCTATACCTTTCATTGTAGATTCCACAGTAATAAATTGTTGTGTATTTGTAATTAATAACACATACAAAAAAATAAAATTACAAAACATGTATAATATAGAAAATATAGTTATCAAATAAATGTACTAGGTTCCTGATATGTAGCACATTTCTGACTAAGGATGTATGAATAATGAAAATTTTTATTATTGAGTTATCACAATAACTGGTTAAACATACAAGTACCAGTGTGTTGGAGTGTCAAATGCTGCGCTGGGTGGAGTGGCTCTGTTATTATGTTATAATGTGGCAAGTTATCCTCCAGTAGTAACTGAAATTATCACTTAGATTGGTTCATGACACCATAACAACCAAATGGTATTGTTTACTAATGGATCAAATGGATATGTTAGTACAAAAGCACACCGTGTCATGGGTTGGTGGAGTGGCATCGCATGGCAAACAAGGGCTAAAACCTGGAGGAGATTAATATGGCGATTGACCTGTTTTAAATAAATGTCCAGTCTGTGTTCATTTTTCAGTTGTTTCAGTGATCAGTCCCAGCAGTGTATAGTGAAGAATCAACCTCCTTCAATAACTTCTGGCTCCATTGTTCTAGCATACAGGATCTGCAAAGGAATTCAAACAGGAACTTTAATATCCATAAACTGCTATACACTCCCACACACTGGGATATAAAATAGTTATACTCATTATACTTGGATGATATCATTGTTATTATTTACACTCATCCTCAACTTGACCTCAGAATTGTAAAATAACAATGATATCATCCTCGTAACAGGATATAGCCATAAGTATATGTCTCAGTAAATTTATCACTGTGTCACTCATTATGTAATTGTGTTTACTTTATAGCTAGAAAGCTAGTATCACGACAAAGAATTAAAAGCATTTCTGTTAGAATTTTATCTGGAGTTGTAATATTAACTCATTTAATGTTGGCCACCTATAGTTTACAGTGAGATCCAAAAGTTTACTATTATCACAGTAGTGCAATAATGAAATTTTCACATTAATGATGATAATTTTTCATGATTGTTGAGTTTCGCACAGCACTATTTCTGATTTCTGTGTCATGTTGACTTTTGCACAGCACCATCTGAATTCTGTGTCGTAACAACACCGACTACTTGAACTTCCCATATATTTGTTCTTCCCATGTATGCGTCCATGCACTTGCCCGGTCTTGTGTCTTTGTTTTAACTACTTGCAAGTTGTAAATGTTTAGGTAGTTTTCATGTCTGGCTCGCTCCTTCATTATTAGCTTATTTAATTGTTTCACTAATGGAATTGATCCACAGATTCTGTTGTTCAGATGAATTATAGGTACCCATAGTTCTTTTATTTTAAGTGTTCTTTTCTTTGCAATGAAAGGCAGCATGCATACTGTGTTTATCTGTTTAGACTCAGGTTGAGATGCCCAGCCATTTATTGACATTGCTTTACAAATTAAGCTATTATTATAATTTTGTGCAATCCTTATATTAAAGCAGCACCCCCTGGCTTTGACCTGATGTTTATTTTAATCTGGCTTTAATACAGATAAATACAGTTATGATATCAGTACACTGTTCACATGTCATACACATGGCATATGTTGTGTATTGATATTGTACAACACAGACACAATCATGTTCATATTTACACACACAAAAAGCACATTTGTAGCTACATCAGAAGTTCTTTTGCAAGGTACATCAAGAGTTAATGTTTTGAGATAACGATACTTCAACTCATTAGCTCTTGAATACAATGCACGCACTGCTGCTATATAATGCAAGTCTTCCTTGGTAAAAGACTTTTGCAGCTTGTTAATGTCCATGTTTATGCAGTTAAAATAAGATAGTAGGTTTCCTTAAAATTTAAAAGCAATGCAAGTTTTTTACAGAATTGTAATATACGGTATGCTTCTGCAAACATACACACATAGTGAATTGCTAGGAACTTTTGTAGGAAAATTGTGTGTAGTGTTTGTTTATGGATTTATAGGACTGAAAATGGACAGTTACAGTCTTCTCAACTTCTGTTTGAACACTTGTGTATTGTGTGTAGCTCATGATAGGCTGTTTATATTCCTATCTTGTGATATCCATGACACATAAGTGTTTTAATTGGAAGTTGAAAAGTGTATTCCTTTTGTTTTTATTAAATTTTTCCATACATTGTCCATTGATATTTTTAGCAATACAGTATTGTGTGTATACACATTATGCATGCACACCACAAAAAGCATTGTGCACACGACTATGCATACACCCACACCAAAGCTTAGGGGTGTACTTTTGCTGAATGGGTCACAGATAGACTTGTGCAATCACTACGCAAGTTTGGTATACAAGCTCCATATACAAGCTCCATATACTTCCTGAACAAGTGACAGCTGCTACATCTCTGGCTCTCAAAATAAGTCTTGCTGATTGACCACCCCTATCAAGTAAGTTGTATGTTTATTGAAGTACTGTGATTGTGTCTATTTTATGACTGGATCTGCAAGAACCCCACTTGAGTTTAATAGAATACATTTAATGCAATGGGTATGTTTCAATTACTGGAATTCCTGTTTTTATGAACTACAGTGCTATTAGGGTCTCATCGTGTTTGTCGCTTAACTTTTTTATTGATGCTTTAAATGAGATGTACCATTCTCCCTATTTTTGTTGTACAATTCTGTTGCTACTATTTTGTAATGTTGTACAAATGTGGGTGCTAAACTAACTTCCTGGTTCCTATTGTTAAAATTTCTGTTAATTATATCCAAATATAGTCAAAAATTCTGAAATTCTTGTGTAAATAGTTACATCAGTGTAATACTACTAATTAGCAGACATTTTGTATATTTTCTTTGTAGAATTTACCAACTTCCCCAGTGTTAACCTAGAAGCTCTTAGTCTGTGCATCAATTGGCAAAGCCAGGCCTCCCACATCCAACATCTATCATTATTCCTGACTATGGTGACTCGTGATATTGGATGATCTAAAAGTATGTTATCAATGTAACTAATACACATGATCTACAATTATATTCTCCATTACAAAACTTACGTGGATCTTAGTGTTGCTTTGTGTGGTGCATTTGAAATTCGATGACAGTATATCTAGTAATGGGCTCAAAGATGCCACTGTGGGTCCTACCAAAGAACATACCATATGCAAGGAAATTTTGACGTCAAAAAAATTTGACGAATCGGTTTAATTCGTCAAATGTAAATTCGTCAAATGTAAATTCGTCAAATGTTTATAAGTGCCCTTAAAAGTACAGGTTTTGCCTACAATTTCTTCATTTTCGTCAACATTTTATTCGTCAATTCTGCTGAAGTCTGAACTCGTCAAATTTTTTGACGTCGAATTTCCTTGCGTACGGTACCAGAAGTAGTATAATACTAATGCTGTCATATAGGGGTACAGCATATACTGGATTATATGGCCCCGGGTGAATTTATTCTTTCAAGTGACCTTCAATCCTGTCTTCTACTAAACAAGACCAGCAACCAGTGTTTATATATGCGATCAACTTCATCTTTCAGTGTTGTACTCTCCTCTCAGCATATTTACATATTCAAGCTTCTATAAAAGATTCTCTATAAAACATACTTCATCATTTATAACGCTGCACAGATTGCTACTAGCTAGGTGTTCATTTGAGACTTGGCTTTAATTTTATGACCCAAGGCCATTGACACCGATCGTCAGTGTCAAGAAGTTCCATCTAAAACTTTATGGTAATAAGAATAGTGGAGAACTCTTGGTAATAACTCTTTAAATAGCCTTTACTCACCTGGAAAATGTCATTCTAGAGCTCAAGCTGAAAGCCCACTGAAATTGTACCGTACCATTCCTTTTTGTGTTACAGCTTTACATTCTTGTCCTTGTTGGTATGTTTAACACCATCAACTGCACCAAGTTACAGCAAGCTTGAACACATTGGATGATTCTGTATGCACAGCTTTCCTCCAGTTTGGTGATCCCCATCCAGCCCCTTCATTACAGCATAGACCACCTGGCCTTTCAATAAATTATTACAACCCAAAAATTATTTCTGTAACTCAAGGGTATCCCGTAGCCTTAATGGCACTATTTTGTTTGTGGGATCACTTTACTATTATACTGTATAGTATTAATTGTTACAGCTTGAGTGTGTTTATCTATTTTCTCTAGTTCTGACAAATTGAACAGTTAGCCACTGAAGGCCACCACAGTCAATTAGCTCCAACTCCTAAGGTGATTTAAAGGTCATTTGTATTTTACTTCCATTTTATTAATTTTATAGGTGGTGGTTTCCATAGTGACAGTGTAGCCACCTGTATGATGTAAGTCAATTAGGTGTTGTAATATTAATATTATTTACAGCAGTTTCCTCTAATAGCCCACTTAGAACATTATGTATACTTTCTTCTAGAACAAACTGATTACCATGGTTTACCATGGTTCGTTAGATGCCACCACCACCATCAGTGCTACTGGCTACCATTAAGTGATCAACATCACTACTGCCACCGTCAGTAAGCCAGTTATTAAGGTAGTACATTGAATTGTTTTAATGTGAATTCATTCATCTAGGATTATGCAATGGTATTTGTGCTATTAAACCATGAGTAAAATGTAAGTTGAAGTACACACATGCACGCAAACACACACATACAAAAGCAAACCAAAGTTTGTGACAGTCGTACAAGACATGGCTATTGTAACCCAGTGAGATGCCTGTGCACCACTCTGGCACCTGAGCTTTGTGCAGGCAAATCCTCCGAGGCAGGGATAGAAACCCGCAGGAGAACTATCCAGATTTCATGGAGAGAGATTGCTGAAGCTGAAGTTCCACAACAACTCCAACACTGCTAAATGAGACAAGGATAGTTGGTCCCATCATGTACTCATTGTTGACATTACAACTGGGCGGGCTGCTTCCCTTAATGCAAACAATTTGGTAAACAATTTTTATACATAAATTATTACAACTCAAAAATTATTTCTGAAACTCAAGCGTATCCCATAACCTCAATGGCACTATTTTGTTTGTGGGATCACTTTACTATAGTACCGTATAGTATTAATTGTTACAGCTTGAGTGTGTTTATCTATTTTCTCTAGTTCTGACAAATTGAACAGTTAGCCACTGAAGGCCACCACAGTCAATTAGCTCCAACTCCTAAGGTAATTTAAAGGTATAATTTGTATTTTACTTCCATTTTATTAACTTTCCAGGCTAATAAAATGGTGGTTCCATATTAACAGTGTAGCCACCAGTATGATGTAAGTCAATTAGGTGTTGTAATATTAATATTACTTGCAGTAGTTTCCTAGTAGCCTACTTAGAACAGTAGTATGTGTACTAATGTTTGTTTCTTCTAGGACAAATTGACTATGATGGTTCATATGCCACTACCATTATATGATCAGCACCACCACTGCCACTGCCAGTAAGCCAATTATTATGGTAGTGCATTTGTAATGTAAATTAATTTTTGTCACTCATCACAACGGCAAAGAATGTTGTATTCATATAGCCAGTTGATCAGGTTTTGAGTGCCTATTGTACATTGCTTAGTTACCAATAGTGGACTTTTGATGGCTCTTACCCTTCCAACCCACCCATATATTATACGCCATTTTTAATTTCTTTTTGGGTACAGAAAAGGTTGTGCCTAGGTTACTTATTTATTGTAGTTTGTTTATCAAGGCTTTATAGCACAAGTGCTGAAAGTTGAGTCTGTAGGACACATGGTCCTACAGCCTGATTAAAATGTTATATTCAGTAGGTTTGAAAAGTTGCTAAAAAGTGTTAGTACTCCTATATTCACTCCCAAACAGGCTGGGCTGATGGTACAGAATCAATACAGTGTATTATAAGTTTTGTAAAATGTAAAACCTTGTGATTTTCTTTTGTCCGTCAACCTGTTTTGCATGCTGATTTGCCGAACTTAAATCTCACCAAACTTTCATTGTTTACAATATTATTGATTGTAATGGTTAGACAGTATCACAACAGCTGGTACAGATCTGCCACTGTTGGGAACTGATGCTGTGTGCTGCAATGGACAAATTTCATAATAATGAAAAATCGACTGTTGCCCCTAGCAACCTAAATTTTACATTATTTATAGGTGTCAATGTCTTAAGTCACCTCTCCAAGTTTTAAAAGGATAGCATATATAAGTCATGAGATATGACATTTTGAAGTTGCAATTTTCCCATACATTGTCAATGAGAGGGGCAACAGTTGCCCCTTCTCGGTAATCACAGAAATCATGGGATTCAAAGAATGTCATATCTTATGACCTATATACACTATCCATTTATAACTTGGAGAAATTATTGTTGATATTCACACTTACAAATTATGTAAAATTGAGATATACATACTTTTGAATTTTTGCTTTTTGCATACGTTGAAGTACCTCATTTTTGTGATTACCCAGAAGGGACAACTGTAGCCCTCTCCCATAGATATGTATGGGAAAACCATAAATTTCAAAATGTCATATCTTATGACATATATATGCTATCGTTTAAAAATTTGGAAAAGTTACTTTAGACATTATCACCTAAAAATAATAGGAAATTCAGGTTGCTGGGGGCAACGGTTATTTCTATATGCTATAAAGCCTTATTATGGAATTTGTCTATTCTAGCGTACATGATCCAGCCAGTAGCATGGAATATAACTACAGTTATGGTTTCGTAGCTTGTGCAAGTTCACATGTTTTCTGAGAAGGCCATAAAACCAGTCCTGTAGGTTGAAAAGTTTAAACAAAACATAAAGCCCTTCATGTTTAATATTCTTGTGTGACTGCATTATAGACACAGGTAAGCCAGCTCACCATACATTGCTCACATAATGCTACCATGTTTTCCACTGCACTATACAGCAAATGCTGTAGGCTCTCTGTGCACTTCTGGAACATAGCAATACTGTACACTAAATTCATAAGGTCCTGTAGAAACATTTTAATGTATTTCCTCTCAGTGATAATTGCTTTGATAAAACATTTTCACTTGAAGAAAGTACTAGAATTTCAATAAAATTTCTTCATGAATGGTAACAGAGAATTTCTACCATTAGGGTTAACTTTTTAAATGAATCTTGATAGAGAATCCAATAGAGAAGACATTCAAAAATCTCAGAACAAAGCTCAAGTATGTAAGCTTTAAAACTACCTTGTGGGAATCTTACTTGTGCGCAATTTCCTGCAAGATGTTTTCCAGTCATGCAATACTTTTGCCTAGCATTTTTATGTGTTGGTTTAAGGGTATACTGCTGAATTCTACATCATTTTTTACGAACTATTATTCTGTTACAGATCACATCTACTGATACAGTATAGTCAAGAGTCCGTAATATTATGGACTCTTGGTATAGTGGAGAGTTAGTCCCGGCCACTATTATTCAACCTGCCACCATGCAGAGAGTGTAGCCACTATACCACATGATAGATTATTGAAAGGGGATGCTACCAATATAATATTCATCTACTACACAAGGTATTGTATAAGCCTGCCATTACATGAGCTATATATTTGTCTGACAATGTGGAAGTAGCATTATTGTAATGGTGCTTGTCGTGTCGTGGCAACGATGGCAGTCCATTTTCTAGCAAAGTATAAAGTACCAATACCTGGCCTTGGCAACTCCACCCAAGTTAACTCACTAGTATAGGTGGTGAAGGACATGTACTTAGTCTTTAATCTAGCAAGGAACTAGTTCATAGTGATAACTGATCAACTAGCACATGATCAACCACCGAGTTTCTTAGCAATAAGTACTAAGAGACTTGTGTTGGAGTCTCTTTGTGATATAGAAGCTTCTGTTTTACTTGAACTTCAAAGCATTGCTAACATACCACCATTTTCTAAGCAATATTAATACTGGGACCCCCCAAAAATGACGTGCACCTATAATATCTTACTTGTGTGCAATTTCCTGCAAGATGTTCCAGTCTTGCAATGCTTTTTCCTAGATGTGTTGGTTTAAGGGTTGAATGTGTATGCTGCTGAATTCTACATCAGTGGTGTGTACCAACTTTAATTCTGTTACAGGTCACATCAACTGATACAGTATAGTGCCACCCAAGGAATTGGCCACTGCTGCATAAAAGATTGCAGGGCCAGACCAGAGAGTGCAGCCACTATTCCAAATAACAGATTGGAATTGCAATGTTTATCTACTACACAAGGTATAGTATAGGCCTGCCTTCACATGAGCCATATATGTATCCTAAATATGTTAGACAAATATATGCCAAAGGGCAGAAGAATATAATGCCACTACCTTCACATCTAATTCACACCCTAGATACATGTGTTTATTGTTTAATTATGTATATACTTGGAAATTTCAAGTTGGATTACAGATCAAAGAATAGTCCATAAGTTGTGTATCTGCAGGTATAGACAACTTCTCTTGTTTTGATATTCCTTGTTTCACTTTTTTTTTTATTCTTTGATCCCTATTCCAACTTAAAAATTTTACTTCTTCCTGTTTGTTTACTTTTTATAACTGACTAATGAACCTGTGCATACCACATCAAAAGAAAGAATGGCTCCAGGCATGCTGTAATTGTGCATCTGAACACATACCCCAGTGTGATATCTATGTTTTTCCCATCAGACAATGATACAAATAATGAACAGTACAAGAAGTGTCTCTGCAATCACTACAGAAAATATGGGTGATATGAGTAATAGCTACCACCACAGCCACAGCAAAGCTGTATTACAATACTGCGAATTGACATTGTCAGCAAAAGAATCGAAATACAAAGGAGGACTAAGGTAAGTACACAATACATGTTCAGTTAGAAAAAGCACACATCTCGGGACTAAACAACATCAAACAGTGAAAAGCTCAAGCCCGTAGCTTTATGCGTTGTCGAGTTATGCTTGGGTGAAGTTAAATACTAAGAAAAGAGACTTCTGAAGTACTTGTTGGAAGGTTGCTCTGAATGCATTTTTGGACTTAATTATGTTTGACCAAAAGTGCTGCCAAGCTGTTTTGAAGGAAAACTGAGGCTGTTATTCAGGTGAATTTGAAGGGAAAGAAAGCCCAAGACTGCATGATAATACAGTACTACCATACTATATGATGTTGACATTTTAAAGATTCCGTCATTTGTTAATTCAATAGGGGCGGTGGACAGGGATGGAGGGAAGTGTGAGAGATTATCTACTAAATGAAAGAGAAAGCTTAGGGATAAAATATGCCAAATTGTGGGCTATTTAGGTCTCAAAGCTAGCTAAATGAAAAGACATTTATAGTACAGGTCTTTATTCAACACCACGGAGCTGTCCAGCTACATGCATACAGCCATCTCCAGGTTGGCCAGAGCTCCATCAAGGTCCCAGACCATTCAAATCTGTTAACAGTAAAAGTTGATAAGCATCATTGGCTCTTTACCATTCACACAGCCCTGTCTGTCTCTTCATTTGATCAGGGAAGTTTGGATTACTTGTTACATGATGAGAAGAAACCCATGCATATTGGCTAGCTGTTTGGGGTAGTGCTAAAAGCTGGAACATATAGAATGGAACAGAATGGAACCAATTGGGATGAACAGATTTTGTACCTTTTCAAACTGCCACATAGCAACTAGAACTATGCTATAGTTCGTTTCCTTCTACGTATAGGCGTGCTAGAGATCGTGCTATTGGAGTTTCTATTTAATGTTCACCATGTGACATTGTGTTCTTACCAATCCATCAAATTCTGTAATCCTGATGTGGAATTACAAGTATCATTCTAAAAGGTAAACTACTGTAGCACTTTCATGTTATAGTTGTGTCCAAGTCTTTAGTAATTAACAGTGAGTATGGTTTTCTGATGTCTGCTAGCATTGGCAACAATTTATGAGAGACTGTGAGTCATATGCTTGCAGTACGTGCTTAAAAAATAATAGTTTAGTAGGTTAAATGATAGTTTTTCAGTGTAGGTGATTGCAGGGAATTAAATAAAAACTTCAAACAAGCGATTTCTAGCATGCCTATACAGTAGAAGAAAATAACTCCAGTTCACTTTGTGATAGTAATTAAGAAACAGTGTACAATCTGCAAAAAATGATTTATTAACTTGGCATGTGTCTTGTTCCATTCCGTTCCAGCTTTTAGCACTTCCCAACAGTTGGGTTTGGATTCTAATGAATCATAATGCATTCTAATGATTGACACTGTCATGCCTGACAAAATAGATGTGGTATGTTGGATCGCTGTTGATGATGGAGGTAAGTTAGTTTAAGTTACATTATTCATCATAACTCTGGTTCTGAAGGTGGTATCAAAATTGTTCGACCACCATTACACACGCACAACACTCCTCAATCGATGATAACAAAATATAGTCGAAGCTAAAGTGTTTACAGGTTGCAAATTTACAACAAACGATGCAACTTACACAATACAAAATCCATTGGAGAGCAAATCACGAATTTCGCATTCTAATTAAATCGTGGCATCATGTCGTTACCATGGTGATTACAAATTTTGTTTGGGAGGAATCAGATAGAGCAATTCAGTTGTATTTGATCATGTCTAGTGCTTGCGATTATTGAAAATACAGAATGATGTAAAATGTAGGGAGTTTGTATTGGAGAAATTGAAAAAGTGATCAATCCATCCTGAGACCTTTCAGTCCATTTCATGACCTAAGGGCAGAAAACAAACAAAGGACACTGGTAATGTACAATATTGCTGATAAAATGATTACTGGCTGTAAATTTGATTTTGCAAATCCCAATAGCATGTTTTGATATGTCTCTAACTCAGAAGAATCTGAAGAGAAGTTTTGGCTGATACCTGGGAATTTGATCATTGTAACACACAAGTTACCTCACCTGCAATAAGTTTTGATTATATATCTTTACACCTAATTTTCTGGAAGCTTCAAAACCATCAGATATCTACTGCCACAAATACAATCCTTCAGAATGAACTCCAGCTTCTTTACCAAGCATTGTTAATGTTGCTAGTAAACTGATGGCTAAACTGCCTTTTTTCAGATGTACAGATGAATCAGAATAGTCATTCCAGCATCCTTTGGATGTCCTTGATCAATTACACTGTGCCCACTAATTTATGGGACACGGAAGTATTGTCAGAGAGCTCAGGAGTCAGACAATATAGTGCACAACTGTGCCAAATGTTGTAAAAACAGATACCAACCTCTAGAGGCACTGAGCGTGTAATTACTACTTTAGCTGTCTGTTAATTAAGACTTGAATCTCCTAAGCTAACAGATAATTGCTTTCAATGGTGTCAGCAGAATTAGGGGTGAACTTGCCAAAGTGATTAGCCATTCCTAGGATGCATTTGTTAAAAGTGGTGATTGTATACAATAGTGTATTTGTGACTGAATTTTGGAAAACCGTATAATAGTACTTTAATGTTTTGTACTCAACTAACCTTGAACATATCTTGGGCAGAAACATTAGCTCCTTCGGTACTTGCCTCCCGGTGGTTTGGTAAATGTACCCAGTCCCGGTTGCCACACTGGGTCAAAATATTTTGTTCTGTCCTAATAAAACTATTTTAGTTTGCTTATTGGCCCACAGGGGTCTTATATTATTTCTCTATTTCCAGTGAGCCGATACTTGGGTAGAGAAGGAATTTGGTGCTCGAGGTATTCTATGCTCCAAATGCCTTCCAGCAATAAACAGGTCCTGACTTAACACTGGTGGCAACCATCCTAGAGACCAGGTACAATCACATTCCTTCTATCAGGAATGGAGATGCTGCATAAGCAACCAGAGCTGATTTTTTTTATTGCTCTGCTTCAAAGATGAGGGGCAACAGTTGCTGGAGAGCAGCATGCTACATTCCTCGAAACAAGGAGCTGACACTAACTAGTCTATGACTGAGCAGTGTGTCTCAACTCCTCTTGAGGGAGTTGGCGTGGAAACCAGGCACTCCCGTATGCTGGAGGAGTTAACATCGACCCATGACCGAGTCAACTGCCAGGCACTCCCATGTTCTGGAGGAGTTGACATTGACCCATGACAGAGTCGAATGCCAGGCACTCCCACGTCTATTGAGGAGTTGACATTGACCCATGGCAGGGTTGAATGCCAGTCACTCCCACGTTTTTGAGGAGTTGACATTGACCCATGACAGAGTCGAATGCCAGGCACTCCCATATCTATTGAGGAGTTGACATTGACCCATGACAGGGTTGAATGCCAGGTATTCCCACGTTTTTGATGAGTCGATATTGACCCATGACAGAGCTGAATTCTGGGCACTCCCATGCCTCTGGGGAGCTGACAAAGGCCAATAGTAGTATTGCCTGTCAACGTTCCCATGTAGAATAACAGCATAATTTGATTCGCCTGCCTTGGACTAATGATACGATACAACAACAGCAACTGATAATAAAAATGCAGCATACATCATTAAAATTATATGCCTTAACAGTGCACTGTGACTATACGTGCAAGCAATAAAGTACTGCAGCAATTAATGTCACCTCAATATCTGGTGCACATTTATTTATTTGTTAGTATGTGGTAATATTATCAGTGAAACTACAGATAGTGGTGAGCATCAGTGACCACTAGGTCAGCATTTGTATATTGGGGAATGGGAGAGAAGGGTTGCACTTGATTGCCACTCAAAATACAACTGACTGTTGTCACGTGTTACTGCACATGCGCTAGTGTTCTTAACCCTATTACTCCAAATATTGTCTCGCGTCCTTGGTGGCAGCTGTCGACTTCAACATTAACTTTGTCTAAAGGTATTTAAACTACATTTTGTAATAAAACACATTTAAAAACTATGGGTAAAAATGCAAGCTCCAGAAAAAAATTATGCAAGTTTTTATTGCCTTGCTGGTGGGCGAATTAAGCCTCCAATGGATGGCATCATCATGTTCGCCTGTTCATAGGGAGTACAAAAATCTTTGTTTGATCTCCATACACGAAATGATTTCAAAGTTACAGACGTTTGTTTACATTGCGGTGATGAAAGAATTTATCAACAATTGTTTTTCAGTGAATTTTCCTTCCTTCTCGAACACAGAAGCATGCCTGGGGAAAAACTATACCTTGGTGGATGCACAAATTCATGGTGAACACAATGACCAAAGATCCAATTCCATACATCGTTTTATCATTAAGTTATGATGGTTTATGTAAGTGCCTGTAGATTCTTTTCTCGATAGCTTCTGTACATATCAATTTATCTGCTCGTCCAGCTGCCTAGTGCTGTATTTCTACCGCTGCTTAACTTGTGAAGCTGAAACTTAGCTAGTCCATTCCTCTGTCCCTGTAGAAAACATGGAACAAATAAGTCCATTTTGAAAATTGTGCGGATATCGACGGATTTCTAAAATTAGGTCACATTTTGTTATTGACGCTATATAACCCGAGTGGTTTCAGTCAAACATTTACAGCCATTCATAATAGCTGTATTCCATGGTACAGCGCAAGTCATAGCAATCCTCTTAGTATATAACACTCCAATAGTTGGCGTATATACCAGTTTATTTTGCAGTTACACACATAATCTTAACCTGTTTATACCAGTGATGCAGCACTACTAGTATTGTGGTTATTTCAGCAGACTTTGAAGTTTGCGGTGGCAAAAAATCTAGTTGTGTTGTTTATTTATGTAACCATTTTAATGCTGAACACTTCAGTAATTTACATTTTGTGGTTAACACCTGCTAAATACAAAGTGCTTTGACACATTATACAACTCTTCCATGATGGCATGTTTTGATGTACAATGTTTAGTGACAGCCATTATATTATTGCATAATACTAAATGTTACAGTTTATTTTTATCTATTTCTAGAACTGTAAAATATTTGGAATTTCCCTGAGAACCACCATGATAATTCATTACCTCTAACTATACTAAGGTAATTTAAACTACACTTTACACTTTACATTTTGTATTTTATCAACTTTCTAGGTTAATTATGAATGTGAAACAATGGCCGGACAGTGTAGCCACTTCAACAATGTAAGTCAATTAGGTGTTGTAATATGAATACTACTTGCTGCAGTTTCCAAGTGAACTACTTAGAATAGTAGCAGTGTATACTGTTGTTTGTTTCTTTTTTCTTCTAGATTACCATGGATACTATAAATACAATATCAGCCTACATGCCACCATTATGTGATCAGTTGCAATTGTTAAGGTAAAATATAAAGCGTGAATTATTTCTGTCACCTACCCACATTATTCACAAAACTAAAGCCCATTTTGCACATCTCTGCCTGTCAGCATGCAGAGATGAGCAAAATTTCATCAAAGGAATCTGGTGATTTCTGGGAAGTCTGAAATGCATTGACAAGAAATGGAGGTAGAATATCAAAATATATCCTAGGAGAGCATATGTTTAATACACTATCTCTGTTTCTCATTAATGCATTCCTGAGCTCTGTTAGCAGTGCTACTGTATTGATATTTATATGCTAAACCTGTGGTGATCAAAGTGGTACCGTATAGCTGGTTATTTATTTTCATAGGAGCAGTAAAATCTGAATTTGGAAGGTTTTAATTTCGAAGAATGCATATTTCGAAGTACAGGTGGATTTCAAGCAAATAGAAATTCATGTCACAAATTACAAAATCACGTAGAGTCTGCATGTGCTCGCCTTACTGGTGGAATCGAGGATGGAGTAATCCCCACTTACACACTGGAAGAAGACTGAGTTATAAGTGGAGTGGTTTGCAGCCACTAGAGAGGCAATTGGATCAATCAGGGTACAGCAACAGACGGCATGGATTTCCAACAATGGCCATTCTAGATAGTTTGCTGGCTATTGATGCAATAATGATACTGTTCAACTACTATTAATAATACTGAGTTTAAACTTGTAACAAGCGAATACACGTTGTTTGATCATGTGAAAGCACGTTATTTTTACTTGTGGAAATTTATTTTCGAAAAACAACAGGACTTGAGTGTTTATTTTCAAAGAGAAGGGCCTCTTTGAAACATTCAAAAATAAAAAACCCTTCGAAATTAACCAGCTATACAGTATATATACCACACTTTTGTCTATGCATACCATATTACAGTGGAATTTCATGCATTTCACGAAATTCTTACCTAAACAGTGAGCAGGTCTCTAATAACAATCATATAAATCGACCAACATTTATTCACCACTGCTAAAAGAAATTTTCGGGGAACTTTTGTCTGCTTTGTGAATTACTCATGAGTGTGGTACCACTAAAGACCCTGAAATGTCTGATCCTCAATGATTTCTTTCTCTGTCAGGTATAAATCTACAATTGTTTCATCTACTGGGTGTAAAATATACCAGTTATAACACAATTACTCAGGATATGGCTAAAATAATTAGGTGCACAGTGCACAACTCTCTGAAGTATACGCACTCTTCCTCGAGCACACATATCCCTCGAGCACACATATCCCTCATAAGCATATATAATTAATAACTTTCTCTTTGCTTTGAAGTTAGTTGTTGAACTTTGTATTTGAACACACGTCTGGTCTACTAGAGCATTTGTGTGTTATCTAATCCAAAACAGCTGCAAATCTTGACTATAATTCTTGTGTAGCTAGTTATTGTTGTATTGACATAATGATGGGTACAAAAAGTACTGTATAGTGTAATATTCTTTGTAGTAATGTATAATGTACATTATTTGTGTTACAGTTAGCATACTACATGCCATAAAATATTAAATGTAGTTGTACTTGTTTCTCTTTACAGCAGTTACTGATATTCTCCTCAATCACCAAACTAGTCTCTGGAGGCTTCAATGTACTTTGATTAGTTATCCATAGCCACCAAGGTGATTAAAAGAGACCATGCACTCTAATGTAAATTTTACATTTTTGTCTAGGTACTATAACAAAGTCCATATTGATAGAGAAGGTACAGTACTTTGGCAAATCCCACATTGATAGCGAAGCCACTTTTGCAATGTAAGTAAATGTTTGTAGTATAAACTATGTGTTTAAAAATTGTTAAGCTAGTAGTAGGGATCCATTTGACACATGTTAAGTGTTTTGTATGTGGAGTTGTTGATGTACAATAGTTGGGATACCAACTGCTATCCAGTTGTATCAATTTGTTTAGCACATATCTTGTAATCATACAGTATGATAGTAACTGTATAGTAGGGACCACAAAGGAGTAGGCGTGGACCACGAAATAGTATCACCCAAAAACCAGCCTCAATTTTCCCTGACGACGATGAGGCAGTATTGGTTAGGTAAAACTAAGCCCAAACAAGCTTTCAGATTGACCCGAAATGCTTTCAACAAGTTGCTACGGAATTTAAAAAAAAATTATTTGGCAGAATTTTCTACTAACTGAGTAAGTAAGTAACTGACTTATGCCTTCAGACAAGCATAACTCGATAACAGCTAAGGCTACGGGTTTGATTTTTTCACTGTTCGACATCGCTTCGGCCCGACAGGTGCCTATTGGCATACCGCAGTACGTACAGTACATTCTTCATGGACTTACCAGTATCCTTCTTTGTGTCCCATTCATCTTTGCTGACAGTGAAAGGTGTCGATTTGGCGGTAGCATGTGATGACTTCCCTTCATAACAGAAATCGTCCATATTTTTCATAGTGGCTATTTTGATTGCAGAGGTGCTTTTCATACAGTTCTTGATTTGTACTGCTGTGTAACAGGTTGAACATAGCCGACAGCGAAGCGTAATGGATTCTTCACTTTTCAGATGATCATACAGTACGACAGTAACTGTATAGTAGGGACCACAAAGCAGTAGGCATGGCCCACAAAATACAATCACCCAAAAACCAGCCTCAATTTTCCCTGACGACGACAAGGCAGTATTGGTGAGGTAAAACTAAGCCCAAACAAGCTTTCAGATCGACCTGAAATGCTTTCAACAAGTTGCTACGGAATTTTAAAAATTTTTTATTCGACGGAATTTTCTACTGACTGAGTAAGTACGTAAGTAGCTGACTGATGCCTTCAGACAAACTTAACTCGATAACGGCTAAAGCTACGGGCTTGAATGTTTCACTGTTTGACGTCGCTTCAGCCTGACAGGTGCCTTTTGGCATACCGCAGTACGTACAATGCATTCTTCATGGACTTACCAGTGTCCTCCTTTGTGTCCCATTCATCTTTGCTGACAGGGAAAGGTGTCGATTTGGCATGAGTACGTGATGGCTTCCCTTCGAAATGGAAATCGTCCGTATTTTTCATAGTGGCTATTTTGATTGCAAAGGCGCTTTTCAAGCAGTTCTTGATTCGTATTGCTGTGTAATGGGTTGAACATAGCCGACAGCGAAGCATAATGGATACTTCACTTTTCAGACGATAATTAATAAAATTGGGGCATGGCACCATTTCTTTTGGTATGCGTAGATTGTAGAGGTTCTTCCGGAAAAGTTCTTGATTCGTATTGCTGTGTAATGAGTTGAACATAGCTGACAACGAAGCATAATGGATACTTCACTTTTCAAATGATAATTGATATAGCTGGGGCGCGTGGCCCCAATTTCAGATGCGGTATGCGTGGGTTCACCAGTCATAATAAAATTATTTGCAAAAAAAGTTAACAAACAAGTAAACGAAAAAATTTGGAATTTTCAACTAGAGTAGGGACCATAGCATATTGATAAAAGTACTGAAACAAGTTGAAGTAGTCCATGATATTAAATCACAGTAAAACAATAAGTAATAGTTGTATCATGTACCCTCGTGATACAACTGATATGTACCATGTAGGCTAATAGCCTACTGTGGTGGCCGACTGATCACCCAAGCCAATACGAAGCAACCCGGTGGATTTATTATATAGAGAGTCTTGTAAAATTCGATTATGGGTCAGCAGCAAGTAACGTTGCAGTTACGTTTGTTAACATAAACGGACAAATCCTATGGATATCACGGAAACACTCAATTTTGCGATTTAACAAGTGTTTCAAAGTTGCTACATTGTTTAACCACTGTTTACAATGTTTTCTAAACATCCAGAGGGGTAAGCTTCACTGTAGAGTGGTTACCTCATGATATACGAAAAGTGGGCGTGGTATGTAATCAAACACGCGGACATGCGATTGTAAATTAACCATGACACTAGTTCTCACCTTAAACTTTCGTTTGTCAACTCATAGGGTGGTAAGGGTGTCGAATCGCCTTCATATGAGTGCTGTAGAATGCAAAATCAGGTTCATGGTTTTCATCACGTGAGTAATAATAAACTCCCACAATCGAATACTGCCAGGATTCTTATAAAAACAAACAACGTTACCTCATCAGATATCAAGGCCATGGTACATTTACATGTACCATGGCCAGCCATGGTTTATTTTAAATGTACCATAGCCAGCCATGGTTTAACTTAAATGTACCATGGCCAGCCAGGTCTTATAAGATATGTAACTTGGAATTTGCCTTTGAAGTTAGGTGGTTTCATGGTACATGAAGTGTTATATCCTTACTGTGCATTTCCGTTATGGTATCTTGAGCACAGTAGGATATAACACTTCTTACATCCCAGTGCGTGGGAGTATCAAAATGCCGCACTGGGTTATAACTACCATACAGCTAGACAGAGCGGCGCTGCTACTGTACGATATATTAGTTATCACCCAGTGATAACTAACTTATCACCCTGTTGCGGAGCCACTCAGTCTCTTTCGTGACATCATAATAACCGCGAATGGCATTGTTTACCAATGGAACAAAGATCCAAATAAGGAAATATTGATACAAAACACACCAATACAGCACTTGAAACTAGCTAAATTTTACAAGAAAACTGTTAATCCTTTACACAATAACACTACAAGTTACCAATACGATAGTTTAACAAATGTCAAGAATAGTCCGTGACAATTTTCGCTCCAGCAATCACTCCCAACGGTCACTATGGTGAAGAACTAACTTCCTCTAGCTTCATCGTTCTATCTCGGACTATGGTAGCCACTTGTTGGTCTTTATTTTCTCTTGCACACCACACGACACCACCATACCAACTTCTGACGAAGGCGAATCGTACCTGGAACCGCTGCTTCATAACACCGCCCTTCGCTACAGTTTGTAGGCAGTATGTAAGGTCTCTCTTGTAGCTACGAAGTAGAATCTCCACACAATTCGGATGAAATCTTGAGCACAGTGACAGGAACTCAAACCGGAACTTAATTTACTATCCATAAACTTCTGCGCACTCCCGCGCACTGGGATATAAAACAGTTATATCCCGTATACTCGGATGATATCATTGTTATTACACTCGTCCTCGGCTCCACCTCGGACTCGTGTAATAACAATGATATCACCCTCGTACCGGGATATAACTATAACTTATTGTTTTACTGTGATTTAATATCGTGCACTACTCCAGCTTGTTTCAGTACTTTTTATCGATGTGCTATGGTCCCTACTCTAGTTGAAAATTCTCGTGTACTTGTAATTAATATAGTTGGGGCGCGTGCCACTATTTCTTTCTTTTGGTGTGCATGGATTGTAGAGGTGCTTTTCGAACAGTTCTTGATTCGAAATGCTGTGCAATGAATGGGTTGAACATACATGTAGCTGACAACGAAGCGTAATGGATACTTCACTTTTCAGATGATCATTGATATAGCTGGGACGCATGGTGCATTTCAGATGTGGTATGCATGGGTTCACCAGTCTTAAATAAAACTATTTACAAAAAAGTTAACAAACAAGTACACGAAAAAATTAGGAATTTTCAGCTAGAGTAGGGACCATAGCACATCAATAAAAAGTACTGAAACAAGTTGGAGTAGTCCATGATATTAAATCACCTTTAAAACAATAAGAAGTGTTATATCCCTACTGTGCTCAAGATACCATAACGGAAATGCACAGTAGGGATATAACACTTCTTATTGTTTTATGGTGATTTAATATCATGCACTACTCCAACTTGTTTCAGTACTTTTTATCGATGTGCTATGGTCCCTACTCTAGTTGAAAATTCCAAATTTTTTCATGTACTTGTTATATTAGCACACAATCTGATATGACCAGATCTGTAACAATCCGATATGTTCGCGCAAGCCTAATTTTACAGTAGAATGCAATAAACGCAATGGGTGAAGTATTTACAAATTTGCAAAAAAATCCATATTTAAAAAAAAAAAACACGTTGTCCACAGTGAAGGAAGGTGATAAACACATAAACTTGGTAGCATCATGACCCCCCAAAGCAAGAGGAGTTCCAAAATCTTTGTTTCGTGTTATTACTCCCAAGGAGATGGAAGATATGAGTGTTAGTCTGCCTTGTGTTGGACAAATGGTTCACAGTTTTTTTTCACGTTTTTACCTTTGCCCTGGTCGTAGAAAAGGCCTGGAAAACAAAACTTACCCACCAATGGATTCACCTGTTCATAGAAAACTCAATGGTGTAATTGCATCTTGGTAGAGGACTGTATTTTTAAGTTTTAATCTAAGCACCTGTAGTTTATTTTTTGTATTGTCACTGTACAAATTGATTTTTCTGTTGTTACCATTTTGTAGCACTGTAACTTTGAAAGTTGTTGGCGCTTCTAGAGCTGAAACTTCACATATAGTATATACAGTAGGATCTTAATTATCCGAATCCTCGAATACATATCTGGCAGTAGAAATGATTGTAGTATTAGTATTGTCATCAGGTGTATGTTCTGTTAGAGTATTTGAACAGAATCCTGTATAAAAATGAATGGGTTCATTTTTCTTAACAATTTAATTAGCATCTGGTTGAACAATGGCACATAGGCGTTTATTAGAATACCCAGTGATTGTGGTATTAGGTGATTGTTGTATTAGGGAATTTAAGGTGACTGCTTTATTAGGGTATATGGGTATTCTGTTTTCATCAACTGGGTCTCATTAAGATATCCTACATGATACATGACTTTTCCAAAGGTTTATGCTACATACATCAATGTACCAGCTGAAGCTTCTCTCTTGATCTTCCAGCTTTCAGTGGATGGTGTGGTTTCGATGACACTTTCCTGTATACAAGCTTCACTTATCTTGTGATTGTTTGTCAATACCTTCTGTCCACTTGCTGAAGCAATTGTTTGAGGTTGACATGAGCCAGTGTCTGGTTCATTTTAGAGCTGTTTTTTTTGTATATTTATTTGTACAACGTATCTGTCCTTCAACAAACAACTCTGTCACCATTGTGTAATGACCTTGTCCTTGTCAAATGCAACAGCTGATATAGTATGGCCATCACCATGTCTCACTGGTCCTGGGGTCTCAAACTCCTTGTAGTCACAATGTACACTTGTTTCTCACCATGGCCAATTATCCAGTCATGACTTTTGTGTGTCTGCTTTCAATCCCATTGTAGCAACAATCATCTCATTGCCTCCAAAGTAAGTGTCTGCATCTTTTTTATTTTTTGGCTCTCTTGGCACATAAATGTCCTTTGGTAGACGTATGCTTTTGTTTTGGGGGCAGTCTTAAGCAAAATGTCCACTACACTGCACAGATTAGTTATTTGTAATAATATGCTGTACCAATAGCTACTATAGAACTAATTATCAATCATTATTACCTTTGTCTGCTAAATGCATCTCTGAATCATCTTCTTCTCTTTAGTGTCTGCTTTGTGGACAAGGAGGTCATTAATTTTGTATTTTGTAGCTGTTGATCAACTTTAAAAGTTAATTTATTTCTGGACCAATGACACATTGTCGTCAGTCACTACTTGTGTCTAGTATTTTTACTTATATTCAGTCGTGGCAAAGGCAAACAATTAAACAGTGTTCCGATAGTAACCTCTTTCCTATACAATGTGAAGTATGCTTACTATCCAACATGTGGTCTTATCCTCAAACCTTTCTTCTAGCGTGTAGTGTGGTAATAATATATAGTACTGGTAGATTTCTTGTTCTTTGCATGTGGTGATCAAGAATTGCATGTCTTGTCTGAGTGTCTACTTAGCATCTTCTGTCATTAGTGTAGAAGCTATGTACTATAGTGCCTGCAAGGTAATCTTTGTAGGACACTGTTTGACTAAAATTTTTTGTCTAAACTGACTGGTATAGCTGCTTTTAGTAACTGGAATGTAATTTGCTTTCTGCCTCCTGCAGATTGGAAGGGCTTGGTATTGTTAGTCCTGCAAGTTACTTTGTTAGTATTACATATCCCCTTACCTAGTCAAAGTGTTGTGTTCCCAGATCAAAGCAAAACCAAACATTGTATGCATCCATCCATCATCAATCTGCTGTTTTACCTTTTTTATTGCCATCCTCACATCGTGCCATAATGTTAGCTGCTGAAAAAAGGTTCTTCCAGTTGGCTAACTACACTCCCTCTTTTTGAGCATGGTTTTGTTTTACACAAAGGGCACTTTTGTAATGCTCTCTGTCTCCGATATGGCTAGCAACCACCATTACTACCTTCAAGCTGAGTGCGTTTGCGGCAAACAATTCTCAGTTCAGCATGTCCCTGTGGAGGTGTACCTATAATACATCATAATGAACTAAGAAATATCACTGCAGAACTTCTGACTGAAATATGTGACATTGAACCTCCTTTATAAACATTGTCTGGAGAATCATTTGAATATAGAACTGCTAATGTTGAGGATGATGTTCATGTTGATGTTGTTGCTGATAGTATCTAGGACTGTGGACAAAATGAATTTTTGATGTGAAAGTGTTCAATCCTCTAGCTCCTTGTACTATTCAGGAGGTAGATCACAGAACTTTTACTCCTTAGGTTTTTTCATGCACTGGAGGAATGGGTCCAATGGCTACTGTAGTTTACAAACGTATTGCTACTTTGTTTTCTGAGCACTTACAGTATAGAACACATCACTGGCTGAGTTACTACTGTATTTCTTTACTCTGCTTAGCAATGGGGATCTAATTCATCTTTACTTAGTGTATGCTGAGAGTTGCTTAGAATTGACTTGACTAATTTATTGCTATTGTTTTGTTGTTAAATATTTATTCTAGTCCCGGGACGCATACAACCAAGCACAACCACCAATGGGACAATCTACTGATAGGGCATGTACAAACAGTACACATGCATGGCCATCACAGTGTGCACACTGTGGCACATACAGTAAACAAAAGTGATGCATTTCCAATCCTGAGGGCCTGCTACTATTATGTTATCTTGATTACCCAACCATGGAAGACCACATTGTCACCCCTCCTGCATGATTCTCACAAGTCAAGGCACAAGCGCATGCTCTCACATCTATAGTATTGAATCTCATGCCTACAAGCAAAACAGTCCATAAAATTTAATATCTCTACAAAATTTGCATTATTCTCCTCGTGTAATACCAGTTGTTTAGTGAAGACAGATCAGGGTACTGGAATAAGACGTGGCTGGTGGAGTAGCCAAGAGCAGACTGCAATGATAAAAGAAGCAGAGTATTTCAACTATCTGTCACTTGAGTTAATTTTAATATGAGTAGGACCATATGTTCTAAAATGATCACATGATGCCATGGATACAATACAAGATGAACAAACAACTGCATGTGCAGCGACTGATCACTGTGAAAGATGGTAATGCCTTCAATAGGATGTGGTAGCAGACTGTAACAACGTGTAGACACAATACCATAGTTTAAGGTATGTGAGACAGCAGCAAGCACAACCACACAGCAGTTATCTGCCTAAGGACACATTTTGTGTTGTGCTTATTATCTTGCACGGGATGTAATTATGGCTGTATTTATATAGAAGTGCATGTCAGTGACTTCACTCAACCCTGGCACTGAAAGGTTTCAAGTTGAGAGCTATATTTATCATGCAAACTTATCACCTGAAAAACTGTGCTTTCTCCACACAATGGCTTGGCCATGCAAAACTACTAGTAGCTGAGTGCCAGTACATCAAGGGTGTGGCATTGGAATAGTGATGTGTAGCACAACATACAGGAGATGCACTTATACTGCAGAATTGTATGCAACAATGTATTATTGACAACACTGAAGATGGAATAATTCAGCTATCAAGCCAGGTGAAGGATGAACAGAAGTATACAAAATAATACAAACAAATTACAACATGAAAACATACTCTTAATCTCTCCAAGACTTGTAACTCACTATTCCACCTGAACAACTTAGCAAATAAAGACGCACTAGCCATAATCAATCAGTATTCCAGTGGCTTTTCTCCGTGGTTGCTAATCTCCTTCCACTGTGGTCATTGTGAATAGCGAAGTAAACCAGGTGTGGTACTTATTAGCTGCTTTGTACTGGGCATTATATAGAATTACAGGTCCGTGTAAGTTATAAGTACGAACTGGCATAAGTATTGTACAATTGTGCCTTTGTTCACAGACGAATCTATCCCCAGTTACTGCATGTCTCTAGGCCTCAGCTTTCGAGAGCATTAATTTTTGTTTATTTATTGACTAGGACCAGATCACACTACAACCAAGCGCATACTGTACACCAACGTTGCAACCTACCCGGCCATTGGGCATGTATAGCCAACACTCAGCAGTGTGTGTGCTGGTGGATCACAATAATAAAATACAACTTGCACAAAAACCAGACTATATTGAAAGTTTATATTGTAGGTGTGATGTGTCCCTAAAGATGACTTATCAGTGAAGGGAGGCTATGCACAACAAGATGGTGAAGGCACAATTGGCAAATGATCCCAATCAAGCCAATATGGCACTATAGACTTTATTGTAACTAGAGGCCACTAGTGATGTGTCAGCAAATCAGCGTTGTGGCATTGGCACTAGTTGGCACAATGATCACAGTCTATAATATTATGCATACGGCCATACACAACATACAGGAGATCAAATTGTTGTATGCAGCAATGCATCTTGTTTATTGCAGACTCAGTAAAAGGTGGAAAATAATTCCAGCTAACAAGCCAGGTGAAGAATGAAGATGTGCAAGTATTACATTGAAACATGCTCATTCCCTTGTTGTTCATGAGCACATCAAATGGTTGTTCACAAGCGAATTAGCTGGCCATGGTGAGCGATGTTGCTATATGCTTTGCTAATGAAGCATTTTGTAAAAAAACCACTTTTAACAACATGTTATACAGAGAAGTATGTTATAAACTGTTTTATAGTTTGAATATCATGTTTTTCTTGCAAATTCTCTTCACAAAGGCTCTAAAGCTGCTCTTCATTTTCATTCGTGTATGCGACTTGAAGGAATAGGCCATTCCTGGTGGTGTACGAAGCCTGTACCATTGTTTTTCAATCGTTAGCTGTGATTTCTCTCAATTTACTATGAATCCCTTCTGCTCCTGTAAGTTCACTGTCTGAGCTACCCACGATACCAGAAAATCCTCCTCTTAGGCCATCAGGCCAGCAGGAGCTGATCATTTAAATATATCACTGAGTAGTGTCCCTGTTGATGGAGATGAGCCATCACTGGGCGGAGAAGTTTGGTGAACACCTGTGATGCCGTACAGAGGCCAAAGGGCAGGCAAGTAAATTGGTAGGTCTTCTCATCCCAAACTAATCTGAGGAATTTTATCATCTTTTAAATCTACTGTACTCATCCGATCTTCTATCTGGACCAACTCTTTTACCACCAGTATCTTGAAATGTTGACTCTTCATAAACATGTTCAAGGGCTTCAGGTTAAATACTGGGTGGTGCAAGCCATCCTTCTTGGGGATCAGGAACAGGCGACTCACAAACTGTTCTGGTGATGATGAAACCTCCTCCAGAGCTATCTTCTGAAGGAGCTCTTGAATCTATCAGCCTCCATTCTTCCTGAGATCCTTGCCTTGTCACTGCAGAAGCCCTCTGGTATGGCTGCTGCCACAATTCCAAGCGATATACTTGTACTACCTCCAACACCCAATCATCAGAGGTAAAGGTTTCCCAAACATCCCAATTCAAAGCCACCCCTTCAGCCACAAAAGATTTTGGGGGACGCCCCTGGAAGGCTTACTGCATGGCCTCTGGGAGTTCTGTGCTCCCTGTTGGGAGCCCTTGTAATACACTTTGCTGAATATTGAACTGTGACTTCTGTGAGTTGCACAACTGAGCTGGGCACTAGGTCCTCCTGCCGCTGCACTTTGTAGAAGTGTCTCTGGATAAAAACAATGGAGATCTCCTCCATCATCCTCCCATTTCCTCTTCTTAGAAGACTCTGCTCCTGACACCTAGTCAATGACTTCTCTGACTTGATCCTCTTAGAAGCCTTATCTAAGAATCCTAGACCAAAGAGCTGGGTCTCCCAACCTGAGAAATCTTCTGAAGCGAAAGACTTCAGTTTAAGATTAATTCTGCTGTAGGCTATTTTCTACCTCTCTTGTGAAATCCCATAAGGCTCTTTGGATCAGTATTAGCACTTCTTCTGTCAATACTTCAGCATCATGGTTCAGGAGATCACACCAGAGGTAAGCAAGTGGTCTCAAGACTTGTAATAATTGTTCTTGTACCTTATAGAGGGTCCTTTCAGCACCAAATTGTGGATCTTTTCCCTTTTCATTTCCTTCAGTAAGTCATCCAGTTGTGGAGCTTGAAGGGCTGAACAATTGGGCTTATAAAAGTCCGTCATTACAGCCTCTGTTTCATTGTCACCAAGACTGCAGTTAAAATGTCGCTCTAAGAAAGAAGCCGTCAATGTGGACAAATCCAATGTATTTTGTGATTGGATGGAAGGGTCAAAGTTGGAGTGCTTTTAAATCGCTTAGGAGGTTCACAATGTCCTTATTACTGTAGCAGGCAAAACTAGTTATGTGTTCTCCTTCTTCAGAGCTGTTGCTGGAATCGACTGTGGCAGTAAATAAGGCGTGAAAAGGCACGCGCATCCACAGTTTGGTACTAGATCCGTTTCCCACAGACATCCCACTAGGGGTGAGACAAGTGGCCCCAGGGCATCTCCTACAGACGTCTCACTAGGGGTGAGGAGCAGTGTAACCCACGGGTTCATTAAACCCAGTTTTTGTAGAAGCTGAGCCTTCTTCAATGGATCCTGAAGAATCTGATCAATTTCAGCCTCCTGACATTGTTTGGGCAAGATTCTTTCACCATCTGATTGTTTTTCAGTAGATTTGGACATAACTGTGCAGCGTGCACTACCATGCTGTGCAGCAAAAGGAAAAGGTGGATATGCCAGCACGTGTAGGATGATTATTGGAAGAAAGCTGCATTCTGGTTATACGTATTATGTACGTAATAGAAACCTTTGTATAGCTGCGAAGTGCTGCATTGTGTGTGCATAATGAGGAAATACCATTGTTACATGAAATAATTTTTGAATTTTCTATAGCATGCCTGCCTGGCCTGCCTGCCTGCCTGCCTGCCTTCCTGCCTGCCTGCCTGCCTGCCTTCCTGCCTGCCTGCCTGCCTGCCTGCCTGCCTGCCTGCCTGCCTGCCTGCCTGCCTGCCTGCCTGCCTGCCTGCCTGCCTGCCTGCCTGCCTGCCTGCCTGCCTGCCTGCCTGCCTGCCTGCCTGCCTGCCTGCCTGCCTGCCTGCCTGCCTGCCTGCCTGCCTGCCTGCCTGCCTGCCTGCCTGCCTGCCTGCCTGCATTCAATAATGACTAAGACTGAGGGCTTGGTTTTTGTTGTTTGTTGTTGTTTTTTTTAGTGTTCAATGTCACTTACGTACATCACATGCAACATGGAATTACCTTTGTCCTCCTTTGTGCTTGCTGACAACCAAAGATGTCAATTTGTGGTGACACTATGGCTTCCCTACTTTTGTAAATGGAAATTCTTCATATTTCCATGGTGACTGGGTCAATTGCAGAGGCACTTCTCCTACTGTTCTTTGTTTGTATTGCTGTGAAACCAGCTGAACATAGCTGAAAACGAAGCGCGATTGCCACTTCACTTTTGTAATTAATAGTTGGGTTGTGCGTTCAACTAAAACATTAACTGTTGGCACTATTCATTCTTTTGATCCAGTATGCACAGGATCACCGTCATAATCAAGCTTTAAATTTCTAATATTATTATACTTGTGGTTAGTTAGTACCATTATATTGTTGGTTCTTAGATGTAGGACACAACATCATTTTAATTGTTCCTACCTACACAGGTTTGACTCATGCCACCATATGTCGGAACAATCAAGTGATCTACTGGAATCACACAATGTAAGTTTGATAGCATCCAGGTAATTGCACGAATCTTTCTTATGTGCTTTTTCTTGCACTACAATACAGTAGTACTGTATATTAGGAATCATAGAAATTTGGACATTCTCACTAACCAGAAACCAGCCTTACAATACCTTCATACTGTCTTGGTGGTATAGCTAAGCCCAAAATTTCCTTCAATGCAACCAAAAATGCTTCCAATAAGTTATTACGGATTCTACTCTTTCTATTAGGTAAAGTTTTCTGCTTGCGTACTTACTAATTCCTTTAGACAACTTCATTTCTCAACAAGTAATCATAAGGCACACATTTAGATGTTACGGCAAGGGTATAATTATTTTTTCTTTTGAGGCAGCATGTGAGGGGCTATCACCAGTCATAATGCATATTTATTAAGTCTAAATCCAGTTTTCTAGACTGTGTGACGTTTAAGGTTACTCTTTTAAATGATTCTATAAAGAAGGCATCAAAAACTTTAGAATACTTAACTACGTAAGTTTTAAAGTAATCTGCTACCTGCAGATATCTATCTTATATGCAATTTCCTGCAAGATTTTTGCTAGGCTTATAACTATCAACAGGTTGTAACATACTAACCCTGGTATTTCATTGCTTAAAGCATGTCAGTACACACATTCTATATATTGTTGACCTGCATTCAGCATTTTAATTCTCTCTTAGTCTCTCCATGATGTCTTTTTATAAGCATTTTGTTAAAATGGGCATGTTGGTTTAAGGGTTGAATGCTAAATTCTACATCAATGTATAAAGAAGATGTGTGCCAACTTTTATTCTATTACAGATTTCATCTACTGATACTGTATCTCACTATAAAGTGCCCAGTCACTACTGCAGAAGAAATTACCTGTCACCAGAGAGTGCAGCCACTACAGATTGGAAGGGCCACCATCTACCACACAAGGTATTGTATAAACCGCCATCACGTGAGCTATATATTTGTCTCCTAAATGAGTTAGACAAATATATACCTCACACTTAAAGGGCGGAAAATACATATATAATGCCACACCACCTTCACATCTGAATACAGAAATAAAGGGTAGCCACCTGCATATATACATGCATAAAGTAACATGAAATGGGAATGCCACCCATGGCCACCCAACATGTATAGTGTATAAAGGGAATGCCACCCATGGCCACCAAACATATATAGTGTATAAATATGAGTTATCATCCATTGCCATCCAACATGTATAGTGTATAAAGGGAATGCCACCCATGGCCACCAAACATATATAGTGTATAAATATGAGTTATCATCCATTGCCATCCAACATGTATAGTGAGTGTATAAAGGGAATGCCACCCATGGCCACCAAACATATATAGTGTATAAATATGAGTTATCATCCATTGCCATCCAACATGTATAGTGTATAAAGGGAATGCCACCCATGGCTACCAAACATATATAGTGTATAAATATGAGTTATCATCCATTGCCATCCAACATGTATAGTGTATAAAGGGAATGCCACCCATGGCTACCAAACATATATAGTGTATAAATATGAGTTATCATCCATTGCCATCCAACATGTACAGTGTATAAAGGGAATGCCACCCATGGCTACCAAACATATATAGTGTATAAATATGAGTTATCATCCATTGCCATCCAACATGTACAGTGTATAAAGGGAATGCCACCCATGGCTACCAAACATATATAGTGTATAAATATGAGTTATCATCCATTGCCATCCAACATGTATAGTGTATAAAGGGAATGCCACCCATGGCTACCAAACATATATAGTGTATAAATATGAGTTATCATCCATTGCCATCCAACATGTATAGTGAGTGTATAAAGGGAATGCCACCCATGGCCACCAAACATATATAGTGTATAAATATGAGTTATCATCCATTGCCATCCAACATGTATAGTGTATAAAGGGAATGCCACCCATGGCCACCAAACATATAATAGTGTATAAATATGAGTTATCACTCATGGCCATCCAACATGTATAATGTATAAAGAGAATGCCACCCATGGCCACCCAACATGTATAGTGTATAAATATGAGTTATCATCCATGGCCATCCAACATAAATAGTGTATAAACCTCTGACCAACGGTATAAGTATGTTACATGATATGTATATATTTCATAAGTGTACAGCACACACACACACAAAAACAAACAAGTCTAACATCTTACTCCGCAACTGGATGAAGGGCCCAGTAGCAGAGAACAGTCTTTGCATTATATCTCCAAAGGATCGAATATGGAGAGTTGTTGGATCAATATTGTAATATTTCATAAGTTATAATGAACTTGCCGTATAGTATATAAAATGTAAATTAGCTGCTAAATATATCAAAAGGGACAATATAGATCATCATTGTAACCTCAGGCAAATATGTCCTGTGTGATCCTCTACTTCATGTAGTCGCCACCCAACCGATATAATAATGCACAAACTGCAGTGTACGTACCATTCAATATGGCTCCCACCTTTATCATGCCACTAACCAAAGTTTATTAAACTAACATTAATCATAAACTATAAAAATACTGTCATGTCATTAGCTCCCACCTGGGACAACTAATGAATGATTATGGACCATGTATATTGCTAGCAGCAAGTAATACTTGTCTGCATAATTATTGCCCAACTATATAAACTTATTATAGGTAGACTATCACTGTGACAACTGCATTTATTCCTTTTGAATGTAATAATTGTGGTATAAAATAGATGATATACCCATATAAACAAAATGTTTATTACACTGAAGTACCCAGGTTTGCAGATAGCCTTTGGACTTAACCCACCAAACACAAACCTTGTCACCACCAGCCAACTACCTTGTGTGTTGCCACCATCCCTGTTTTGCCACCACCTTCAGTTGTCCGTTACCCCAACCCAGACCCCATAACTAACAGAGAAAAACATTTCATTATGTGGATTACACTAAATATGAGCTCAAGTCTACATTAAGCAGTATACACTGCATGGATCCAACATTGACACACATTTAAAGTTGTGGTACTGATTTTAATTCTGTCATGTAAGATCATCATCCCACCATAGTATAGTGATATTGCTGATCAAGTGTTGGGAAGTTTATAGTTTTAAGTACAGATCAGTACCAAACATTACCCTTAGTGTACTGTGTCCCAATCTTAAATCCTCACTTGGCAAAAGACAGAATAGATGCAGGACTATGATGGAGTGATTTACAAAAAAAAACAATCTCACTTACTAGATTAACACTGGAGAGAAAGTGGATATAAACATGGTCAAAGATCTTTGGCCTATTATCATTTATTAACAACCTTAACTTGCTACACTACAATTGACAATTTGATGGTAACAACTATAATAGTATTTGGCTCCCACCTGCATGGGTCAAAAGTGATCATTGACCACAGGCCAAGTATTCATGTCCTGTATACCACTACTACCAGCAAGTGAAACTCTGCTCTGCAAGCTGGCATGCAATTATTGTACAAATTCCTTACATAAATAAATCACTGCAGAACCTTCTGCGGTGTATACACATAGCTGTGTACTAAACCAAAAGGGGTTATTGAAACTTTACTTAACAATAGTTTGCTTTCAACTCCCACCAGCCAAAGCATGTTTTGTTACAAGTAATATAAGTAGTTATTACAACCTATTGTTAATAGTATTAATCATGTAGTGTTTCAGATGGTAGCATCACTACCTTGAGTTGTACTGTTAAGTAACAACAGGTTCTTACAAGATTACTCTCCATATATTTGCTGTGACTATTTACCTTAAGGTGCTTAATACATTTACACGTCTGTAGCTGTGTATATAAGGAGCGTAATGTTTGTAAAAAATGTTATGTATCCTTGGTATTAAACAATCAAATGATAGCATTTACTTAATTTTACTGCACAAACTGTATATATTGTATTATGGACTGTACAATCAAATCAGCTTGTCGAAATCTTTAAAAAGAAAGAAATACAAAGACCTGTCATACTTACATCCCACAGTATACATCATCATTATTGACAATACAACAAATGTATTAAAGATTTGTGACAATAATGTTACATCAACAATATGTGGATATCCATCATTACAACATAAATTATACTTGCAACAAAGCAGCTGGTCCAGATGGAATTCCTCCTAGATTATTGAATGAAACAGTGTACGAAATAACGTTACTACTCACCTTCATCGATCTTTCAGTCTTTACACCAAGGCAAATTCCATTAAGATTGAAAAGCAGCACAAATCATGGCATTCTACAAATAAAATAAATAGAGCAGATCCTTGTGGGAACACATCATTTGTATTTCTTTATTTATACTCACTAGTCCAACCGCAACATCCAGAACACAAATTAAACATGCTTTTCACACGGATCCAAAACAATTGATAAAGTTTCCCATTGAAAATTGTGTACTGGATACCACTTTACTTTTATACTGGATAAAGACAAACTGTTTAGTCAGTTCTACTTGAAGGCAAAACACCGTTACTAGCACCACTTCTATTCCTCATCTGTGTAAATGATATACCATGTCAATGACATGTGGTTGTTCAGAATAATTAGCACTGAAGCCAATACCACCTGCCATCAGAAATAATCTTCTCAATTTAAAGAAGTGGGCAAATAAAGTTTAATCCCTCGAAATGTATCCATTTACCTATAAAAGAAAAAAAAAAGATCTACATAAACATTATCAATCCATGGTCAGCGGATACAGCAAAATACATCTGATTGATGAGGACTTGTCTTGGCAAAGCCATTCCTACATTCATTGGAAAATGTGAAGATGATTTATCCTCATACCTATTCTCTGTGAACTAATTTGCATATATAATTATTTGTGTACTTATACTCTTTTAATCAGTTCTACACAGTAAATTACTATACAACTCAATTCATAAAGGCACTCACAGTAGTCATACTCTGGATCTTGTGGTTTCAGTCATACCAGAAATATTTGATTACAAGGCTAAAATGCAGAGGTGCCTTTGACAGACTAAGGAATCATCACTTCCAACAGAAATTCTATAACTGTTGAGACAAACTGGGTAGACTTTGAACACTATTACACAGGGAATGAATGAATTATATTCCTCAAAACAAGTTCACTCATCTAATCAGATTCCTTAAGGTTGAATTGTCAAATTGAAGACCACAGACTCCTAGTGCTAGGGAATCTCATTGTAAAATTGAATAATTTAAGCAGTTCATGTAGTAATTATCAGTTCCAACTATTTATCAGTTCTAATAGCAACACTTCTAAAATATTTCAAAATATATCACAAGCCGAAAAAAGAGATCATGTTGGTGTCATCTGATAATGGTAAACCTCTAACTGACAGCTTTGACAAAGCAGTTGTCAATATCAAAAAAAAAAAAAAAAAAAAGTTGTCAATATCCAATTAGTTGCTTTCACTATTCACAAATGAATATGTAGATTCTCATTAAATGACTTAAATACACTAGACCTAGCAAGTCTCCTGGTCTAGATGGTATTCCACCAGTCATGTTAAGACACTGCATGTGATGCAGAAATTGCACTTCTGTTAATCTTTGCTCAACCCATGTCAACAAGAGCTGTTCTGACTTGCTAACTTTACAACAAATAAGTCAGTAATTGGATAGATTGCTACAGCCTTTCTTCTAGGAAAACTGGTGGTGTAACCTTAGCAGTATGGAGCACATTATTCACCACTCAGATATGAAGCATCTTCAATTTTAAAGCAATATCTACATGGAATTATGCAGGTTCAAGAGTCTGACTCACCTATCATCCTACAGCATCCTGAACCAAATAATTAAATGTTGCTGACACAGAAAGTATAGAGTGTTGTATTTAAAAAAACATGTTCTACATGGCTGTCAGCATCAACGTAATCTGGAGTCCCCCAAAGCACATCACTCTCCCACTTAATGTACATTAAATTGATTGCCATTTACAAACAGGCAACAGCATATTTTGTAGCCTTGCAAGACCAACACTAGACCATGTAAGTTCCATATACAAATATATGTAACTTTTTCCAGAATGGTTCAAGTTTGATCTCTAAGCTACATTTCTTGAAGATGCGGGTGTCAATGTTATGTCATTATGGATACAAGAATGACTGTATGTATTGAGTTCTCATATCTCAACTATTGTACAGCTTGGTAGTTGTTTTGTAGCAACTATAAACATAATATTGTGAACTATATTGTGAATCAGATTGACTATATTTGACACAGTTTAGAGTTAATCAAGTGGCTAATTATAGCAACAGCATACGTTGATCATGTTTTGTGGGTTTCGTGTGTGTATCAAGAGTGTTCCTGTGAATTTCCATGACACGTCAAGTCTGTAGTTTTGTGCATGGTTATTCTAAAGAATAGTTCATGTGTGTATCATCATTGTATGTTATCACCTCCAGCCATATATAGCCATGAGCACCTAGTAATATTTTTCTTTACCTAACCAGTAGTAGCTTACTCAAACATACAGTAGTCTGTGAAAAGTTCTCAGAAAACTAATTCATAGGCACTTGCACACACAGATGCACATATGCAGTGTACCTTTACCCAGCATTTATATTATAGCACAACACACAGATACATTGCAACACTGTTCACACTTATACAGTTTCCTTGGCATTATCTATACCTGTGCATCTTTGCTTGCAAACCTGAATATGCAATTATACACATGCACACACATACGCATACGCAATACACTTAAATCTTGCATCATGACTACAGGACTTCTTCTGTAAATACTTTCAGGGTGACCATGCAATGAATTATTTAATGGCACTGACTGCTTTAGAAAATTAGTCTCTTAATACTTAATAACTTTACCACGGTGTTATTCATTCAAAACCTAGGAATGGTTTTCCAGTCTCCGTGATTTTTCATTTTAATTATACTGCAGAAAAGACAAATGTTTGTCCCTGCTATGTTAACCATTTAAGGATATGCTTAGTTATGAGCAATAGCTCATACAATGAATATGGCAAGAGTTTTACTTAGTGCAACTATGAGATGCTGCCAAAGGACGTAATTCTACACAATTGGCAAGCTAAGTGCACATATGCATTCACTATACAAACACAAGACTTATCATACACAGGATACACTGATCAAATGATAACTCCAGGGAGTAAGGTTGGTACTTTTCCCAAATGCATACACAAATGTTACATTCTTGGAAAGCGCTACAATGGTCAAGCCAGATATGTATGCATGCACACACACACACGCACACACTTGAACTGGAACTGAATTTGAAGCCAGACATCCTGGGATGATGCTGTCCAACAGAGGATGTGTCCTCTTTGTCAATGATGAAGACAGGTTGTAGTACATCTGTGCCTTATTTTGTCTGCTTCCTTTGAAACAATCAATGGCAGGTGGTACATATAAATGGTTTATTCAAAGGTGGAGCCATCACATGCTGATCAAGTCCTTCATTGCAAAAAATTCTCCATCTGGTATGATGTCTGGCTACTTTATACCATCTACTCAATACTTCTTCATATCTGTCCCACCAATGGTGCTTAATTGACACCATGAGCAGGGTGCTTCTGAGGGTTTATTCAAAGGTGGAGCCATCACATGCTGATCAAGTCCTTCATTGCAAAAAATTCTCCATCTGGTATGATGTCAGGCTAATTTATACTTTATACCAAGATGACTCATCTACTCAATACTTCTTCATATCCTGACAGACCTTGTCCCACTAATGGAGCTTAATTGACACCATGAGCAGGGTGCTTCTGAGGGAGCCAACCAAACAATAGCTTTTTGGGTTGCCTTATGTCAGGCATTTGGGCAACATGTCCTAACCATCTTGATATATACAATATTAACACTTCACCAATAGACTCAATCATTCCAAATCTGCCAGCTAGCTCAGCAATAGTGAGGTACTCCTTTAGGTCTACTAATACCCAAAATGCAACATATATATCTCCAGTGAAACCTACCCAACTTACTAACCAACTCTAGGGTGGGGCCCATGTTTCAGCACCATAAAACAACACTTCCAATACAACATATCTTTACACTGTTCTCTTAGTCTCCAGTATGAAATCTGATGCAGTAAACAAGACTGCCAAATGTTCTGGAAGCTTGTGCAATCCTACAACTAACCTCACCAGCTACTCCACTACATGTTTCAACCAATGATGCCAAGTGTTTAAACTGATTAATCACTTCAACTACATACCATGCAATACTAATGGAACCAAGTCATATTCAGTGAGACCAATCCCAGCAACTAGTAGCTTTGTCTTAGTAAGACCAAGCTCATCAGCTACTTTGTGTATCCTAGCAGCCATGACCAGATCCTCTCTACAAGAACACACCAGCACACACACACATACACACACACACGCTAAGGACAAGTTGGAGCACAGAAGCAAAATTGGCAAGGTTGCATGACCTTTCCAAGTGCATAAAGAAACAGGACAAGATGTTTATTCCAACAATTGGCAAGATCATTATACCTTGTCTAAATTCACGCAACTTACTAACCAACTCTAGGGTGGGGCCCATGTTTCAGCACCATAAAACAACACTTCCAATACAACATATCTTTACACTGTTCTCTTAGTCTCCAGTATGAAATCTGATGCAGTAAACAAGACTGCCAAATGCTCTGGAAGCTTGTGCAATCCTACAACTAACCTCACCAGCTACTCCACTACATGTTTCAACCAATGATGCCAAGTGCTTAAACTGATTAATCACTTCAACTACATACCATGCAATACTAATGGAACCAAGTCATATTCAGTGAGACCAATCCCAGCAACTAGTAGCTTTGTCTTAGTAAGACCAAGCTCACCAGCTACTTTGTGTATCCTAGCAGCCATGACCAGATCCTCTCTACAAGAACACACCAGCACACACACACATACACACACACACACGCTAAGGACAAGTTGGAGCACAGAAGCAAAATTGGAAAGGTTGCATGACCTTTCCCAAGTGCATAAAGAAACAGGACAAGATGTTTATTCCAACAATTGGCAAGATCATTATACCTTGTCTAAATTCACGCATGTACTGTACAACATATCAATTAAATGGAAACTACAAAAGATTCTTCTTACATTCTAAACAAATGGCAAGGTTGTTCTTCCTTGCTCAGGTCCATGAGGAACAATACATAATTATGCTAATATAACTTGGAAACCACATGCACAAAATACATATGACATGCATCAATTAAATGGAAATATGTACTATTGTCTCCAGGCAATTAGTAAGATTGAGGTACATACTCAAGTGCATATACACGTACACACATGCAAACACAATACAAACTGGCTGTGCAAAGAAATTACCACACAATTAAGATATGGTTTTGCCAAATGTGTCAAGGCACAATCAAGCCACAAGGCACAATCTATTTGATACATGTAAATTAATTGCTCCATGGTGAAAAAAAAAAAAAAAAGAATGAAAAAAAAAAAAAAGAAAAAAAAAAAAAAAAGGTGATGCATTATGTGGTGTTGTACATAAGAGCTTATTTTATTAGAGTTATCTTGTACAGAGCTACAGACTTGGTTTGTGGTGGAGGTTTATAGTAAATGCTTTTTGTTGCATTTTACGATTTCTCACTTGATATGTTCACGATTTGCTTATAGCAATCAGAGGATGGTTACAAGTATACAATGTCAATGTTAACAATAAAGGCATAATGACTGGACATACCTGCCAAAATGTAACAGATATTCAGCTTTTCCATCTTTAGATTAATTGAAACCTGAAGATATTCAAGATTTGTCCATCTTTAGATTAACCTGAAGATGTCATGTTTTTACATCTTTATATAATCAGAAGATTTTGGAGTAAAACCTAACAAGAAATTCTGATTATACCTGCTGGAAATGTGGAGTTTCTTGGATTGAAATGTCAATACAGAGTAGAGAACAAAACAAATTATTTGATGCAAATCAAAGGTAAGGATTTTGTGTTAGTAATAGATATGAATTCATCTGTTGCTGTTTTGATATAGATTATTTGAGAACTAACAGGCACAAACTAAGTGAAACAGAATGTGTCAGTCATCACACATCAATGACAAGTAGTTTCAACCCACTTGTAGGTGCGTAATAATATAAACCATGTATACATTCCATGTTGTGTGATGAATATTCACTGTTATATTAACTTGTGTTAACTGTAATACACAATTTTTGTTACAGGTGGACTTGTATTACAACAAACATTTGGAAGTTGAACAACTAGGATGAAGGATCACACAGACATGATCCATTGCCAGCAATACCTGCTGAATTTTTCAAAGGTGTTTGATACAGTTTCTCACCAGCACCTATATTACAAGTTGCATCATTATGGCATTAGAGGCAACCTTCTAGAATGGTTAAAGCACTTTCTTTCAGGGAGACATCAATGGGTAATAGTAAACGTTGACCCTGTTGATGTAGCATCTGGGATCCAACAGGACACTGTGCTGGCTCCTTTGTTGTTCTTATGATTCATAAATGACTTACCTAATAATATCATCTCATCGGTCAGACTATATATATGCTGATGATGTCATTCTTTACAGACCCATTCAGAAGAAGAAGACTGTCACTTCTCCTGCAGGACCCACACACACTAGAAGAGTGTGCAACCAAGTCATTTAACATAATCCTATCCGTTTTCAATACATTTTACACAATTAAGTTATAGTGAAATAGAACACACAAAATACTCGGACATAGTTATTGATTCCAAACTATCATGGTTACAACATATTTGAGAAGTTACCAATAAAGCTAACAAAGTTTTCTACAATGCAACCTCTAGAATTGTCCGGTATCTGTCAAGGCCTACTGTTATATATATATATAGTCTCCAATTATGGAGTATGCTTGGGCACCACATATGCAAAAGGATATATCTAGCACTGAGTCAGTATACAGAGATGTGTTGTAAGGTTTCATTATTCCTATCACTGAAGTGTTACAGAAATACTAGACTGGCCAACTCTACTACGCTGTTGAGACCAACTAACACTATTACTATGTTGATAATTCAGAATCGTATTGACATACCTGACACCTACCTTACCCAGTTACATGTACTTATCACCTGCAGGGTCACTTATTGAAGTTTCAGCAGCCAGCCACTCTTCCAATGCAGTTTGGTGTATTCACATCACATAGTGAGCATTTTTAAATTCAGACAACTATGTAGCTATGAATTATTGTTGTATTTAAAGTAGTAAAAACAAAAGTGATAAATAATATCAGCTGTCAACCTAGAAGATATGTATCAGCTGTTAACAGAATTTTTGAATGATTTAACACCTTAAGATATGAGGTGAGAATTTCATGAGGTGGGAAGACAGTAATTTTGAAATTAAAGTACATTTACTGAATTTTAAAATGATTTAACACTTCAAGATATGAGGTGAGAATTTCATAAGGTTGGAAATCCAATCAAATACTTAGTCAGTGGCTATCAAATAAGGTGGGAGCCATATTCCTTTCTACTTCTGGTATTCTATGCAGAATTATGTGGGAGCAAGACAGTAATTTTGAAATTAAAGTACATTTACTGAATTTTCAAATGATTTAACACTTCAAGATATGAGGTGAGAATTTCATAAGGTTGGAAATCCAATCAAATACTTAGTCAGTCAGTGGCTATCAAATAAGGTGGGAGCCATATTCCTTTCTACTTCTGGTATTCTGTGCAGAATTATGTGGGAGCAAGACAGTAATTTTGAAATTAAAGTACATTTACTGAATTTTCAAATGATTTAACACTTCAAGATATGAGGTGAGAATTTCATAAGGTTGAAAATCCAATCAAATACTTAGTCAGTGGCTATCAAATAAGGTGGGAGCCATATTCCTTTCTACTTCTGGTATTCTATGCAGAATTATGTGGGAGCAAGACAGTAATTTTGAAATTAAAGTACATTTACTGAATTTTCAAATGATTTAACACTTCAAGATATGAGGTGAGAATTTCATAAGGTTGGAAATCCAATCAAATACTTAGTCAGTGGCTATCAAACAAGGTGGGAGCCATATCTGTATTGTGAAAACTGTAAAGGGCATAAATGCAACTCAATTTAAGAGTAATTTTTTCAATTCTAAGGAATTCAATGGTGAAGTGGCTATAAATCATTCATCTCCTCCTGGTAAAACAAATAGTTGATGGCTGCTAAACAACAGGTGAAGGCAAGCCTGCAGTTATGTATTATTCATAAACACAAACTAAACTGGGTCAATAGATTAGCTATTTGGTGGCTAAACTGGTGGCAGGTGGTGACAAGCAAAACTTATCAGAATTAAAACACTGCTTCAAATGCTATCAAAGGTGTGGTAACTATAGGTTGGTTGCTCTAAAGCAAGAATTAGTCTTTCAAACAGAAGAAATACAATATGTAAATAGTGGCTACAGATACAAATTTTACAGTTGTGTTAATCCCTGCAAACAAACTGTTGCTATAAAGGGTCTCTTCCAAACTGGTCATACAAGTAAGTATCAAATTGTTGGCTATTATGCAATAAGTGATGGTAGCTACTAATGTACTTGCTAGCTATTATTCAACAGATGGTGGCAAGCAAAAACTTAGAAAATGTGTAAGTACAGCTGTTGTGACAGCTACAAGTGATCTCTACCAAACTGGCTGACTCAACTGGCTGTTACAATTGCTGGCTTTTATGTAGCATGCGGCATCAAGCCACAAACAAGAAAATAAAAAGTCCAGTATTTAGCTGTTGTGATTACTACAAATGATTTCTTGCCTGCTCTTATGCAACATAGGTGGTAAAAACGGCCGCTACCATTCATTATACAGATAACAACTGTGGTGGCACAAGCAAGAGCTACTGGTATTAGCAATCCTTACAAGCAGGTGGCTATTTTTCAGTTGTGGCATAAACTAAGATTAGTTTTAATATTGGCTACAGCTTGTAATATACACAAAGTTATACATATGTGGTGGCAAGGCTGAACCTAACAAACAACTAACAGTTTATTAGAGGTGGCATATTGGCTGTTTGCAACTAATAATTGTGGTGGCACAAGCAGGAGCTACCGATTCATTCCAATGTTAATGGTAGTGACAATCCTAATTCCTAACAAGCAGGTGGCTATACAATTTCAAACTATTTTATAACAAAGATTAGTCTACAGCTTATAAATTTATTTGTATGTGGTGGCAAGGCTGAACCTAACATATTACTAACAGTATATTAGAGGTGGCATATTGGCTATTTACAGCTAGTAATTATGGTGGCACAAGCAAGAGCTACTATTTCATTCCAATTTTATCTCTGTTGGCAATCCTTACAAACAGGTGGCTGTTCAATCTCAAACATTTTGTGAAGACAGCATAGTGGTGGAAAGGTAGCAGAGGTGGCAGAAGCTAAGATTAAGTGCTTAAAACAGGCAAGAACTACTAATTTTAATGGTACTGGTAATCTCAAACACATCATATTGGTTATTTGCAGCTAATAATTGTGGCACAAGCAAGAGCTACCGATTCATTTCCAATGTTAATGGTCATAGCAATCCTAATTCCTAACAAGCAGGTGGCTATACAATTTCAACTATTTTAATATTTTATAAAGGTTTACAAATTCTAACAGTGGTGGCACAAGCAAAGAGCTACCAATTCATTGTAATGGTAATGGTAGTGGCAATCCTAATTCCTAACAAGCAGGTGGCTATACAATTTCAAACTATTTTATAAAGGTTTACAAATTTTAACAGTGGTGGCACAAAAAGGAGCTACCTTCCAATTTTAATGGTAGTGGCAATCCTAATTCCTAACAACATTCCAATGGGCAATCCTAATTCCTAACAAGCAGGTGGCTATTCATGCCAATTTTAACTATGTTGGCAATCCTTACAAACAGGTGGCTATTTAATCTCAAACATTTCCTGAAGACAGCATAGTGGTGGCAAATTATCAGATTCGTTACTGTATTGGCAATCCTTGCAAGCAGGTGGCTATTTTTCAGTTGTGGCATAAACTAAGATTAGTCTTAATATTGGCTATAGTTTATAATTTATGCAAATTTATACGTATGTGGTGGCTAGCTACTGATTCATTCCAATGTTAATGGTAGTGGCAATCCTAATTCCTAACAAGCAGGTGGCCATACAATGTCAAACTATTTTATAAAGGCTTGCAATTTTAACAGTGATGGCACAAGCAAGAGCTACCAATTCTTTCCAATGTTAATGGTAGTGGCAATCCTAATTCCAAACAAACAGTTGGCTATACAATTTCAAACTATTTTATAAACAAACAAGAGCTATCGATTCATTCCAATGGGCAATCCTAATTCCTAACGAGCAGGTGGCTATACAATATCAAGCTATTTTGAAACTATTTTTTATTTCAAACTATTTTATCCTAATTCCTAACAAGCAGTTGGCTATACAATTTCAAACTGTTTTATAAACAAGAGCTACCGATTCATTCCAATGTTATTGGTAGTGGCAATCCTAATTCCTAACAAGCAGATGGCTGTACGATTTCAAAATATTTTATAAAGGCTTACAATTTTAACAGCAGTGGCACAAACAAGAGCTACCGATTTACTTCAATGTTATGGTAGTGACAATCCTAATTCCTAACAAGCAGGTGGCCATACAATTTCAAACTATTTTTTATTTCAAACTATTTTATAAAGGCTTAAAAGTTTAACAGCGGTGGCACAAACAAGAACTACCGATTCACTTCAATGTTAATGGTAGTGGCAATCCTAATTCCTAACAAGCAGGTGGCTATACAATTTCAAACTATTTTGGCTTACAATTTCAACAGTGGTGGCCATTCATTCCATTGTGGTAGTGACAATCCTAATTCCTAACGAGCAGGTGGCTGTACAATTTCAAACTATTTTCAAGAGCTACCGATTCATTCCAATGTTATTGGTAGTGGCAATCTATTTTATTAAGACTTACAATTTTAACAGTGATGGCACAAACAAAGCTACCAATTCTTTCCAATGTTAATGGTAGTGGCAATCCTAATTCCAACAAGCAGTTGGCTATACAATTTCAAACTATTTTATAAACAAGAGCTATCGATTCATTCCAATGGGCAATCCTAATTCCTAACGAGCAGGTGGCTATACAATATCAAACTATTTTGGCTTACAATTTTAACAGTGGTGGCCATTCATTCCATTGTGGTAGTGACAATCCTAATTCCTAACAAGCAGGTGGCTGTACAATTTCAAACTATTTTCAAGAGCTACCGATTCATTCCAATGTTATTGGTAATGGCAATCTATTTTATTAAGACTTACAATTTTAACAGTGATGGCACAAACAAAGCTACTAATTCTTTCCAATGTTAATGGTAGTGGCAATCCTAATTCCAAACAAGCAGTTGGCTATACAATTTCAAACTATTTTTATAAAGCAAGAGCTACCGATTCATTCCAATGTTAATGGTAGTGGCAATCCTAGTTCCTAACAAGCAGGTGGCTGTACAATTTCAATCTATTTTATAAAGGCTTGCAATTTTAGCAGTGATGGCACAAACAAGAGCTACCGATTCATTCCAATGGGCAATCCTAATTCCTAACAAGCAGGTGGCTATACAATATCAAGCTATTTTGGCTTATAATTTTAACAGTGGTGGCATAAACAAGAGCTACCGATTCATTCCAAAGTTAATGGTAGTGGCAATCCTAATTCCTAACAAGCAGGTAGTTATACAATTTCAAACTATTTTATAAAGGCTTACAATTTTTACAGCGGTGGCACAAACAAGAGCTACCAATTTATTCCAATGTTAATGGTAGTGGCAATCCTAATTCCTAACAAGCAGGTGGCTATACAATTTCAAACTATTTTGGCTTACAATTTCAACAGTGGTGGCAATTCATTCCATTGTGGTAGTGACAATCCTAATTCCTAACATGCAGGTGGCTGTACGATTTCAAAATATTTTATAAAGGCTTACAATTTTAACAGCGGTGGCACAAACAAGAGCTACCGATTCACTTCAATGTTATGGTAGTGACAATCCTAATTCCTAACAAGCAGGTGGCCATACAATTTCAAACTATTTTTTATTTCAAACTATTTTATAAAGGCTTAAAATTTTAACAGCGGTGGCACAAACAAGAACTACCGATTCACTTCAATGTTAATGGTAGTGGCAATCCTAATTCCTAACAAGCAGGTGGCTATACAATTTCAAACTATTTTGGCTTACAATTTCAACAGTGGTGGCCATTCATTCCATTGTGGTAGTGACAATCCTAATTCCTAATGAGCAGGTGGCTGTACAATTTCAAACTATTTTCAACAGCTACCGATTCATTCCAATGTTATTGGTAGTGGCAATCTATTTTATTAAGACTTACAATTTTAACAGTGATGACACAAGCAAGAGCTACCGATTCATTCCAATGTTAATGGTAGTGGCAATCCTAATTTCTAACAAGCAGGTGGCTGTACAATTTCAAACTGTTTTATAAAGGCATACAATTTCCACAGTGGTGGCATAAACAAGAGCTACCAATTCATTCCAATGTTAATGGTAGTGGCTCAAGAGCTACCGATTCATTCCAATGGGCAATCCTATTTCCTAACAAGCAGGTGGCCATACAATTTCAAACTATTTGGCTTACAATTTTAACAGTGGTGACACAAACAAGAGCTACCGATTTATTCCAATCCTAATGGTAGTGGCAATCCTAATTCCTAACAAGCAGGTGGCCATACAATTTCAAACTACTTTTTATTTCAAACTATTTTATCCTAATTCCTAACAAGCAGTTGGCTATACAATTTCAAACTGTTTTATAAACAAGAGCTACCGATTCATTCCAATGTTATTGGTAGTGGCAATCCTAATTCCTAACAAACAGGTGGCTGTACGATTTCAAAACATTTTATAAAGGCTTACAATTTTAACAGCGGTGGCACAAACAAGAGCTACCAATTCACTTCAATGTTAATGGTAGTGGCAATCCTAATTCCTAACAAGCAGGTGGCTATACAATTTCAAACTATTTTGGCTTACAATTTCAACAGTGGTGGCCATTCATTCCATTGTGGTAGTGACAATCCTAATTCCTAACAAGCAGGTGGCTGTACAATTTCAAACTATTTTCAAGAGCTACCGATTCATTCCAATGTTATTGGTAGTGGCAATCTATTTTATTAAGACTTACAATTTTAACAGTGATGACACAAGCAAGAGCTACCAATTCTTTCCAATGTTAATGGTAGTGGCAATCCTAATTCCAAACAAGCAGTTGGCTATACAATTTCAAACTATTTTATAAACAAACAAGAGCTATCGATTCATTCCAATGGGCAATCCTAATTCCTAACGAGCAGGTGGCTATACAATATCAAGCTATTTTGGCTTATAATTTTAACAGTGGTGGCATAAACAAGAGCTACCAATTCATTCCAATGTTAATGGTAGTGGCAATCCTAATTCCTAACAAGCTGGTGGCTATACAATTTCAAACTGTTTTGGCTTACAATTTCAACAGTGGTGGCCATTCATTCCATTGTGGTAGTGACAATCCTAATTCCTAACAAGCGGGTGGCTGTACAATTTCAAACTATTTTCAAGAGCTACCGATTCATTCCAATGTTATTGGTAGTGGCAATCTATTTTATTAAGACTTACAATTTTAACAGTGATGGCACAAGCAAGAGCTACCAATTCTTTCCAATGTTAATGGTAGTGGCAATCCTAATTCCAAACAAGCAGTTGGCTATACAATTTCAAACTATTTTATAAACAAGAGCTATCGATTCATTCCAATGGGCAATCCTAATTCCTAACGAGCAGGTGGCTATACAATATCAAACTATTTTGGCTTACAATTTTAACAGTGGTGGCCATTCATTCCATTGTGGTAGTGACAATCCTAATTCCTAACAAGCAGGTGGCTGTACAATTTCAAACTATTTTCAAGAGCTACCGATTCATTCCAATGTTATTGGTAGTGGCAATCTATTTTATTAAGACTTACAATTTTAACAGTGATGACACAAGCAAGAGCTACCAATTCTTTCCAATGTTAATGGTAGTGGCAATCCTAATTCCAAACAAGCAGTTGGCTATACAATTTCAAACTATTTTATAAACAAGAGCTATCGATTCATTCCAATGGGCAATCCTAATTCCTAACAAGCAGGTGGCTATACAATATCAAACTATTTTGGCTTACAATTTTAACAGTGGTGGCCATTCATTCCATTGTGGTAGTGACAATCCTAATTCCTAACAAGCAGGTGGCTATACAATTTCAAACTATTTTGGCTTACAATTTCAACAGGTGGCTGTACAATTTCAAACTATTTTCAAGAGCTACCGATTCATTCCAATGTTATTGGTAGTGGCAATCTATTTTATTAAGACTTACAATTTTAACAGTGATGGCACAAACAAAGCTACCAATTCTTTCCAATGTTAATGGTAGTGGCAATCCTAATTCCAAACAAGCAGTTGGCTATACAATTTCAAACTATTTTATAAACAAGAGCTATCAATTCATTCCAATGGGCAATCCTAATTCTAACGAGCAGGTGGCTATACAATATCAAGCTATTTTGGCTTATAATTTTAACAGTGGTGGCATAAACAAGAGCTACCAATTCATTCCAATGTTAATGGTAGTGGCAATCCTAATTCCTAACAAGCAGGTGGCTGTACAATTTCAAACTGTTTTATAAAGGCATACAATTTCCACAGTGGTGGCATAAACAAGAGCTACCAATTCATTCCAATGTTAATGGTAGTGGCTCAAGAGCTACCGATTCATTCCAATGGGCAATCCTATTTCCTAACAAGCAGGTGGCCATACAATTTCAAACTATTTGGCTTACAATTTTAACAGTGGTGACACAAACAAGAGCTACCGATTTATTCCAATCCTAATGGTAGTGGCAATCCTAATTCCTAACAAGCAGGTGGCCATACAATTTCAAACTATTTTTTATTTCAAACTATTTTATCCTAATTCCTAACAAGCAGTTGGCTATACAATTTCAAACTGTTTTATAAACAAGAGCTACCGATTCATTCCAATGTTATTGGTAGTGGCAATCCTAATTCCTAACAAGCAGGTGGCTGTACGATTTCAAAACATTTTATAAAGGCTTACAATTTTAACAGCGGTGGCACAAACAAGAACTACCAATTCACTTCAATGTTAATGGTAGTGGCAATCCTAATTCCTAACAAGCAGGTGGCTATACAATTTCAAACTATTTTGGCTTACAATTTCAACAGTGGTGGCCATTCATTCCATTGTGGTAGTGACAATCCTAATTCCTAACGAGCAGGTGGCTGTACAATTTCAAACTATTTTCAAGAGCTACCGATTCATTCCAATGTTATTGGTAGTGGCAATCTATTTTATTAAGACTTACAATTTTAACAGTGATGACACAAGCAAGAGCTACCAATTCTTTCCAATGTTAATGGTAGTGGCAATCCTAATTCCAAACAAGCAGTTGGCTATACAATTTCAAACTATTTTATAAACAAACAAGAGCTATCGATTCATTCCAATGGGCAATCCTAATTCCTAACGAGCAGGTGGCTATACAATATCAAGCTATTTTGGCTTATAATTTTAACAGTGATGGCATAAACAAGAGCTACCAATTCATTCCAATGTTAATGGTAGTGGCAATCCTAATTCCTAACAAGCAGGTGGCTGTACAATTTCAAACTGTTTTGGCTTACAATTTCAACAGGCCATTCATTCCATTGTGGTAGTGACAATCCTAATTCCTAACAAGCGGGTGGCTGTACAATTTCAAACTATTTTCAAGAGCTACCGATTCATTCCAATGTTATTGGTAGTGGCAATCTATTTTATTAAGACTTACAAACAGTGATGGCACAAGCAAGAGCTACCAATTCTTTCCAATGTTAATGGTAGTGGCAATCCTAATTCCAAACAAGCAGTTGGCTATACAATTTCAAACTATTTTATAAACAAGAGCTATCGATTCATTCCAATGGGCAATCCTAATTCCTAACAAGCAGGTGGCTATACAATATCAAACTATTTTGGCTTACAATTTCAACAGTGGTGGCCATTCATTCCATTGTGGTAGTGACAATCCTAATTCCTAACAAGCAGGTGGCTATACAATTTCAAACTATTTTGGCTTACAATTTCAACAGTGGTGGTCATTCATTCCATTGTGGTAGTGACAATCCTAATTCCTAACAAGCAGGTGGCTGTACAATTTCAAACTATTTTCAAGAGCTACCGATTCATTCCAATGTTATTGGTAGTGGCAATCTATTTTATTAAGACTTACAATTTTAACAGTGATGGCACAAACAAAGCTACCAATTCTTTCCAATGTTAATGGTAGTGGCAATCCTAATTCCAAACAAGCAGTTGGCTATACAATTTCAAACTATTTTATAAACAAGAGCTATCAATTCATTCCAATGGGCAATCCTAATTCTAACGAGCAGGTGGCTATACAATATCAAGCTATTTTGGCTTATAATTTTAACAGTGGTGGCATAAACAAGAGCTACCAATTCATTCCAATGTTAATGGTAGTGGCAATCCTAATTCCTAACAAGCAGGTGGCTGTACAATTTCAAACTGTTTTATAAAGGCATACAATTTCCACAGTGGTGGCATAAACAAGAGCTACCAATTCATTCCAATGTTAATGGTAGTGGCTCAAGAGCTACCGATTCATTCCAATGGGCAATCCTATTTCCTAACAAGCAGGTGGCCATACAATTTCAAACTATTTGGCTTACAATTTTAACAGTGGTGACACAAACAAGAGCTACCGATTTATTCCAATCCTAATGGTAGTGGCAATCCTAATTCCTAACAAGCAGGTGGCCATACAATTTCAAACTATTTTTTATTTCAAACTATTTTATCCTAATTCCTAACAAGCAGTTGGCTATACAATATCAAACTGTTTTATAAACAAGAGCTACCGATTCATTCCAATGTTATTGGTAGTGGCAATCCTAATTCCTAACAAGCAGGTGGCTGTACGATTTCAAAATATTTTATAAAGGCTTACAATTTTAACAGCGGTGGCACAAACAAGAGCTACCGATTCACTTCAATGTTATGGTAGTGACAATCCTAATTCCTAACAAGCAGGTGGCCATACAATTTCAAACTATTTTTTATTTCAAACTATTTTATAAAGGCTTAAAAGTTTAACAGCGGTGGCACAAACAAGAACTACCGATTCACTTCAATGTTATTGGTAGTGGCAATCCTAATTCCTAACAAGCAGGTGGCTATACAATTTCAAACTATTTTGGCTTACAATTTCAACAGTGGTGGCCATTCATTCCATTGTGGTAGTGACAATCCTAATTCCTAACGAGCAGGTGGCTGTACAATTTCAAACTATTTTCAAGCTACCGATTCATTCCAATGTTATTGGTAGTGGCAATCTGTTTTATTAAGACTACCAATTCTTTCCAATGTTAATGGTAGTGGCAATCCTAATTCCAAACAAGCAGTTGGCTATACAATTTCAAACTATTTTATAAACAAACAAGAGCTATCGATTCATTCCAATGGGCAATCCTAATTCCTAACGAGCAGGTGGCTATACAATATCAAGCTATTTTGGCTTATAATTTTAACAGTGATGGCATAAACAAGAGCTACCAATTCATTCCAATGTTAATGGTAGTGGCAATCCTAATTCCTAACAAGCTGGTGGCTATACAATTTCAAACTGTTTTGGCTTACAATTTCAACAGTGGTGGCCATTCATTCCATTGTGGTAGTGACAATCCTAATTCCTAACAAGCGGGTGGCTGTACAATTTCAAACTATTTTCAAGAGCTACCGATTCATTCCAATGTTATTGGTAGTGGCAATCTATTTTATTAAGACTTACAAACAGTGATGGCACAAGCAAGAGCTACCAATTCTTTCCAATGTTAATGGTAGTGGCAATCCTAATTCCAAACAAGCAGTTGGCTATTCAATTTCAAACTATTTTATAAACAAGAGCTATCGATTCATTCCAATGGGCAATCCTAATTCCTAACAAGCAGGTGGCTATACAATATCAAACTATTTTGGCTTACAATTTTAACAGTGGTGGCCATTCATTCCATTGTGGTAGTGACAATCCTAATTCCTAACGAGCAGGTGGCTGTACAATTTCAAACTATTTTCAAGCTACCGATTCATTCCAATGTTATTGGTAGTGGCAATCTGTTTTATTAAGACTACCAATTCTTTCCAATGTTAATGGTAGTGGCAATCCTAATTCCAAACAAGCAGTTGGCTATACAATTTCAAACTATTTTATAAACAAACAAGAGCTATCGATTTATTCCAATGGGCAATCCTAATTCCTAACGAGCAGGTGGCTATACAATATCAAGCTATTTTGGCTTATAATTTTAACAGTGATGGCATAAACAAGAGCTACCAATTCATTCCAATGTTAATGGTAGTGGCAATCCTAATTCCTAACAAGCTGGTGGCTATACAATTTCAAACTGTTTTGGCTTACAATTTCAACAGTGGTGGCCATTCATTCCATTGTGGTAGTGACAATCCTAATTCCTAACAAGCGGGTGGCTGTACAATTTCAAACTATTTTCAAGAGCTACCGATTCATTCCAATGTTATTGGTAGTGGCAATCTATTTTATTAAGACTTACAAACAGTGATGGCACAAGCAAGAGCTACCAATTCTTTCCAATGTTAATGGTAGTGGCAATCCTAATTCCAAACAAGCAGTTGGCTATACAATTTCAAACTATTTTATAAACAAGAGCTATCGATTCATTCCAATGGGCAATCCTAATTCCTAACAAGCAGGTGGCTATACAATATCAAACTATTTTGGCTTACAATTTTAACAGTGGTGGCCATTCATTCCATTGTGGTAGTGACAATCCTAATTCCTAACAAGCAGGTGGCTATACAATTTCAAACTATTTTGGCTATTCCAATGTTATTGGTAGTGGCAATCTATTTTATTAAGACTTACAATTTTAACAGTGATGGCACAAACAAAGCTACCAATTCTTTCCAATGTTAATGGTAGTGGCAATCCTAATTCCAAACAAGCAGTTGGCTATACAATTTCAAACTATTTTATAAACAAGAGCTATCAATTCATTCCAATGGGCAATCCTAATTCTAACGAGCAGGTGGCTATACAATATCAAGCTATTTTGGCTTATAATTTTAACAGTGGTGGCATAAACAAGAGCTACCAATTCATTCCAATGTTAATGGTAGTGGCAATCCTAATTCCTAACAAGCAGGTGGCTGTACAATTTCAAACTGTTTTATAAAGGCATACAATTTCTACAGTGGTGGCATAAACAAGAGCTGCCAATTCATTCCAATGTTAATGGTAGTGGCTCAAGAGCTACCGATTCATTCCAATGGGCAATCCTATTTCCTAACAAGCAGGTGGCCATACAATTTCAAACTATTTGGCTTACAATTTTAACAGTGGTGACACAAACAAGAGCTACCGATTTATTCCAATCCTAATGGTAGTGGCAATCCTAATTCCTAACAAGCAGGTGGCCATACAATTTCAAACTATTTTTTATTTCAAACTATTTTATCCTAATTCCTAACAAGCAGTTGGCTATACAATTTCAAACTGTTTTATAAACAAGAGCTACCGATTCATTCCAATGTTATTGGTAGTGGCAATCCTAATTCCTAACAAGCAGGTGGCTGTACGATTTCAAAATATTTTATAAAGGCCTACAATTTTAACAGCGGTGGCACAAACAAGAGCTACCGATTCACTTCAATGTTAATGGTAGTGGCAATCCTAATTCCTAACAAGCAGGTGGCTATACAATTTCAAACTATTTTGGCTTACAATTTCAACAGTGGTGGCCATTCATTCCATTGTGGTAGTGACAATCCTAATTCCTAACGAGCAGGTGGCTGTACAATTTCAAACTATTTTCAAGAGCTACCGATTCATTCCAATGTTATTGGTAGTGGCAATCTATTTTATTAAGACTTACAATTTTAACAGTGATGGCACAAACAAAGCTACCAATTCTTTCCAATGTTAATGGTAGTGGCAATCCTAATTCCAAACAAGCAGTTGGCTATACAATTTCAAACTATTTTATAAACAAGAGCTATCGATTCATTCCAATGGGCAATCCTAATTCCTAACGAGCAGGTGGCTATACAATATCAAACTATTTTGGCTTACAATTTTAACAGTGGTGGCCATTCATTCCATTGTGGTAGTGACAATCCTAATTCCTAACAAGCAGGTGGCTGTACAATTTCAAACTATTTTCAAGAGCTACCGATTCATCCCAATGTTATTGGTAATGGCAATCTATTTTATTAAGACTTACAATTTTAACAGTGATGGCACAAACAAAGCTACCAATTCTTTCCAATGTTAATGGTAGTGGCAATCCTAATTCCAAACAAGCAGTTGGCTATACAATTTCAAACTATTTTTATAAAGCAAGAGCTACCGATTCATTCCAATGTTAATGGTAGTGGCAATCCTAGTTCCTAACAAGCAGGTGGCTGTACAATTTCAATCTATTTTATAAAGGCTTGCAATTTTAGCAGTGATGGCACAAACAAGAGCTACCGATTCATTCCAATGGGCAATCCTAATTCCTAACAAGCAGGTGGCTATACAATATCAAGCTATTTTGGCTTATAATTTTAATAGTGGTGGCATAAACAAGAGCTACCGATTCATTCCAAAGTTAATGGTAGTGGCAATCCTAATTCCTAACAAGCAGGTAGTTATACAATTTCAAACTATTTTATAAAGGCTTACAATTTTTACAGCGGTGGCACAAACAAGAGCTACCAATTTATTCCAATGTTAATGGTAGTGGCAATCCTAATTCCTAACAAGCAGGTGGCTATACAATATCAAACTATTTTGGCTTACAATTTCAACAGTGGTGGCAATTCATTCCATTGTGGTAGTGACAATCCTAATTCCTAACATGCAGGTGGCTGTACGATTTCAAAATATTTTATAAAGGCTTACAATTTTAACAGCGGTGGCACAAACAAGAGCTACCGATTCACTTCAATGTTATGGTAGTGACAATCCTAATTCCTAACAAGCAGGTGGCCATACAATTTCAAACTATTTTTTATTTCAAACTATTTTATAAAGGCTTAAAATTTTAACAGCGGTGGCACAAACAAGAACTACCGATTCACTTCAATGTTAATGGTAGTGGCAATCCTAATTCCTAACAAGCAGGTGGCTATACAATTTCAAACTATTTTGGCTTACAATTTTAACAGTGGTGGCCATTCATTCCATTGTGGTAGTGGCAATCCTAGTTCCTAACAAGCAGATGGCTGTACAATTTCAATCGATTTTATAAAGGCTTGCAATTTTAGCACAAACAAGAGCTACCGATTCATTCCAATGGGCAATCCTAATTCCTAACAAGCAGGTGGCTATACAATATCAAGCTATTTTGGCTTATAATTTTAACAGTGGTGGCATAAACAAGAGCTACCGATTCATTCCAAAGTTAATGGTAGTGGCAATCCTAATTCCTAACAAGCAGGTGGCTATACAATTTCAAACTATTTTGGCTTACAATTTCAACAGTGGTGGCCATTCATTCCATTGTGGTAGTGACAATCCTAATTCCTAACGAGCAGGTGGCTGTACAATTTCAAACTATTTTCAAGAGCTACCAATTCATTCCAATGTTATTGGTAGTGGCAATCTATTTTATTAAGACTTACAATTTTAACAGTGAAGCAGTTGGCTTACAATTTTAACAGTGGTGGCACAAACAAGAGCTACCGATTCATTCCAATGCTGAAATATTTTTGCAGCAACATTCTTTATGGCCAAATGTAATTCCTAAATACACAGCAATTTAATATTTATTGCAGCTGCACGTGCACGTGCACACACACGTAAATGTCATATGGACATACTACTTTGTCTACATAGTTAAAGCTTTTGATTTACGGTCTGTACAAAGTCATTTATGCCACTACCATTAACATTGGAATGAATCGGCAGCTCTTGCTTGTGCCACCGCTGTTAAAATTGTAAGCCTTTTTGAAATTATACAGCCACCTGCTTGTTAGGAATTAGGATTGTCACTACCACTAACATTACAATTAATGTTGTTCACTCACCTTACTCAACTGTAACAGTGTGCAGCTCCGTATCCACTTCACTACTAGTTCTGGCTGGCCATCTGTTTATCCTTCACATGGTTGTTACTGCTGTAGACCTCACACAATCAAATGATTGTGGAGGGGTTTGGTAAGTGTACAAGGCCTTGACAGCCGTGGGATATTTTGTTTTGTATTATTTTTTATTGTTAGTGTGGAGGGAAAAAGAATGTAAGGTGTTAATATTGGATTTTTTCCTTTTTGACAGATACTTGGGATAGCGAGATGTCTGGGGCAAGGCTAGTGATAGTCCCCTTCCAGATTTGAGCTGTGCATTACATTGGATCGAGATGCTGTATATCAACAGCAATTACTCTGCTAACACCCCCCGTCGTTGCTGTAGATGTTGTGGGCATAACTTTGAGAGTTTGTTAGAGTATGTTTGTTTAGCAGAAAAAAAATCTATTTTGGCCTAAGTAGGGGTCAGTTGGTCCTTGATTTGGTAGCATCTGATAGTGTCTCAAATTCTTCAATGTGGTCAAGGTTGTTGTTACTACGCCAGTCTATAGTTGCATGGAAAGAGAAAGATGGATGAAATAGAGTTGTAAGATTGATTTTTTGGTATTGAAGGCAGTGGGGGGGGGGGGGGGGGGGGGATTGGCATGCAGAGAGTAAATAATTAAATAGCGAGTACGCACGCATGGGAGTGCCATAATACAACACCTAACTACAAGAACTCATTGATAAAGAAAGTAAGTGCATGTAGTTGTATTAGTGTTCCTAACCACACTATACTGTACTATAGGTAACTAGTCACCTTTTGTGATTCGTACATGAGAAGCATAGCAGATAGTGAACTGGATGTCGTTTTAAACAGTATTTCCAGATTATTTCAAAAAAAAGGAAATATATATACAGTATACAGCTAACAACATTACTGTTTGTTTATGTTACTTACCCAGCAAACTATGGCAGACTATCATACAAAGTCTTCAGAGTGAACTAGTGAAAATGATCATCTAAATGTAACTGCTCTAGCAAGACACAATGTTGCTTCAGTAAATGAATGGAAAATGGTAACCAAGGAGGTTAATAAATAAAGTATTACTTGAGTCATGTCTGATGCAGTTAATGTGATCTGTGAATGAGGAGGGTATTCTTGACACTTTGTCAACAAGGTATTTAGATATTACATACGTACATAGTTACTTTACATATTTGTATACTATTAGTACAAGTGATGCCTCATCAGGATTTTGGAAATTATGTTTAACTGAAGATAGCAGCAGATGAAGACTTAAATTAGTTGAAAACTCCCATGGTACTGCCTATTTGCAAGCCTCTAGAAATAAAGGTATTAACACTGCTGTGCTTGGTTAGTTCTTCAGCATATGAGGTGCTAAGCTGGTTGGTTAAATGTGAAATCAGCATACACTATTAGGAATGTAGCTGCTGGGCTCATCTATATTTAAAATTTGTGTTGATAGCAATGTAGCAATGTTGGCTGAAATGTTGTGTGTATTTTTGTAGTTGTTGCTGACACTTCAGATTCAGGCATAGTTCAAGTACAGCCGACCAGCTTTCAGTGGAACACAGAGAATGAGGAACACAGAGAATGAAGATATACAATAAGTGTTAATAGATGATGAGGATACCACTGAAAGCATTGGTACGCAATTTGTGTATCACACTGTACTACATGTATGTATTTATATTAACTGTAGGTAGTTCATCTTTAACTATGAGCTGCTCCATACTTCTAATGGCACATGCTATTCCCGGTACACTGACATTTGGCAAATCATCTTTTAGCTTCAACCCTAAAGACACAACCGAAGTTTCTAATTATGTAAACTGCCTGCCTGCCTGCCTGCCTGCCTGCCTGCCTGCCTGCCTGCCTGCCTGCCTGCCTGCCTGCCTGCCTGCCTGCCTGCCTGCCTGCCTGCCTGCCTGCCTGCCTGCCTGCCTGCCTGCCTGCCTGCCTGCCTGCCTGCCTGCCTGCATTCAATAATGACTAAGGCTAAGGGCTTGGTTTTTGTTGTTTGTTGTTGTTTTTTTTAGTGTTCAATGTCACTTCATCTGGACAGGTACTTTTTGGCATACCATAGTACGTACATCACATGCAACATGGAATTACCTTTGTCCTCCTTTGTGCTTGCTGACAACCAAAGATGTCAATTTGTGGTGACACTATGGCTTCCCTACTTTTGTAAATGGAAATTCTTCATATTTCCATGGTGACTGGGTCAATTGCAGAGGCACTTCTCCTACTGTTCTTTGTTTGTATTGCTGTGAAACCAGCTGAACATAGCTGAAAACGAAGCGCGATTGCCACTTCATTTTTGTAATTAATAGTTGGGTTGTGCATTCAACTAAAACATTAACTGTTGGCACTATTCATTCTTTTGATCCAGTATGCACAGGATCACTGTCATAATCAAGCTTTAAATTTCTAATATTATTATACTTGTGGTTAGTTAGTACCATTATAATGTTGGTTCTTAGATGTAGGACACAGCATCATTTTAATTGTACCTACCTACACAGGTTTGACTCATGCCACCATATGTCGGAACAATCAAGTGATCTACTGGAATCACACAATGTAAGTTTGATAGCATCCAGGTAATTGCACGAATCTTTCTTATGTGCTTTTTCTTGCTCTACAATACAGTAGTACTGTATATTAGGAATCATAGAAATTTGGACATTCTCACTAACCAGAAACCAGCCTTACAATACCTTCATACTGTCTTGGTGGTATAGCTAAGCCCAAAATTTCCTTCAATGCAACCCAAAATGCTTCCAATAAGTTATTACGGATTCTACTCTTTTCATTAGGTAAAGTTTTCTGCTTGCGTACTTACTAATTCCTTTAGACAACTTCATTTCTCAGCAAGTAATCATAAGGCACACATTTAGATGTTACGACAAGGGTATAATTATTTTTCTTTTGAGGCAGCATGTGAGGGGCTCAGTCATAATGCATATTTATTAAGTCTAGATCCAGTTTTCTTGACTGTGTGACTTTAAGGGTTACTCTTTTAAATGAATCTATAAAGAAGGCATTAAAAACCTTAGAATACTTAACTACATAAGTTTTAAAATAATCTGCTACCTGCAGATATCTATCTTATGTGCAATTTCCTGCAAGATTTTTGCTAGGCTTATAACTATCAACAGGTTGTAACATACTAACCCTGGTATTTCATTGCTTAAAGCATGTCAGTACACGCATTCTATTCAGCATTTTAATTCCCTCCATGATGCCTTTTTAGAAGCATTTTGTTAAAATGGGCATGTTGGTTTAAGGGTTGAATGCTAAATTCTACATCAATGTATAAAGAAGATGTGTGCCAACTTTTATTCTATTACAGATCTCATCTACTGATACTGTATCTCACTATAAAGTGCCCAGTCACTACTGTACTAGAAACTTCCTGTTACCAGAGAGTGCAGCCACTACAGATTGGAAGGGCCACCATCTACCACACAAGGTATTGTATAAGCTGCCATCACATGAGCTATATATTTGTCTCCTAAATGAGTTAGACAAATATATACCTCACACTTAAAGGGCAGAAAATACATGTATAATGCCACACCACCTTCACATCTGAATACAGAAATAAAGGGTAGCCACCTGCATATATACATGCATAAAGTAACATGAAATGGGAATGCCACCCATGGCCACCCAACATGTATAGTGTATAAATATGAGTTATCACCCATGGCCATCCAACATGTATAGTGTATAAATATGAGTTATCACCCATGGCCATCCAACATGTATAGTGTATAAATATGAGTTATCACTCATGACCATCCAACATGTATAGTGTATAAAGGGAATGCCACCCATGGCCACCAAACATATATAGTGTATAAATATGAGTTATCATCCATGGCCATCCAACATGTATAGTGTATAAATATGAGTTATCACTCATGGCCATCCAACATGTATAGTGTATAAAGGGAATGCCACCCATGGCCACCAAACATATATAGTGTATAAATATGAGTTATCATCCATGGCCACCCAACATATATAGTGTATAAATATGAGTTATCACTCATGGCCATCCAACATGTATAGTGTATAAAGGGAATGCCACCCATGGCCACCAAACATATATAGTGTATAAATATGAGTTATCACTCATGGCCATCCAACATGTATAGTGTATAAAGGGAATGCCACCCATGGCCACCAAACATATATGGTGTATAAATATGAGTTATCATCCATGGCCATCCAACATGTATAGTGTGTAAATATGAGTTATCACCCATGGCCATCCAACATGTATAGTGCATAAATATGAGTTATCCTCTGACTGAAAAGGGAATTCCACCCATGGCCATACAACCTGTATACTGTATAAGTATGCTACATGATATGTATATATTTTATAAGTGTACAGCACATACACACACAAAAACAAACAAGTCAAACATCTTCTTCCGCAACTGGATGGAGGGCCCAGTAGCAGAAGACAGTCTTTGCATTATATCTCCAAAGGATCAAATATGGACGAGTTGTTGGATCAATATTGTAATATTGTTGGATCAATATTGTAAAGTTATAATGAACTTGCTGTATAGTATATAAAATGTAAAGTAACTGCTAAATATATCAAAAGGGACAATATGAATCATCATTGTAACCTCAGACAAATATGTCCTGTGTGATCCTCTACTTCATGTAATCGCCACCCAACCAGATATAATAATGCACAAACTGCGGTGTACGTACCATTCGATATGGCTCCCACCTTTATCATGCCACTAACCAAAATTTATTTAACTAACATTAATCATAAACTATAAAAAATACTGTCATGTCATTAGCTCCCACCTGGGACAACTAATGAATGATTATGGACCATGTATATTGCTAGCAGCAAGTAAAACTTGTCTGCATAATTATTGTAATTATCAACAACTATATAAATTCCTTAGTATAGGTAGATTATCACTGTGACAACTGCATTTATTTCTTATGAATGTAATAATTGTGGTATAAAATAGATGATATACCCATATAAACTAAAATTTGCATTACACTGAAGTACCCAGGTTTGCAGATAACCTTTGGCAAATCAGTATAGACTGCATGGATCCAACATTGACACACGAGTTGTGGCACTTATTTTAATTCTGTAATGTAAGGTCATCACACCATAGTATAGTGATAATTCCGATCAAGTGTTGGAAGTTTAAAACATAGTTTTAAGTACAGATCAGTGCCAAAAATTACCCTTAGCGTACTGTGTCCCAATCTTAAATCCTCACTTGGCAAAAGGCATTGATTTGCTAGAATAGATGCAGGACTACAATGGAATGATTTACAAAAAAAAATAATTTCACTCAGATTAACACTGGAGAGAGTGGATATAGACACAGTCAAAGATCTTTGGCCTATTATCGTTTATTTAACAACAATAACATGCTACACTACAATTGATAAATTTAATGGTAACAACTATAATAGTCTTTGGATGAGTCAAAAGTGATCATTGACCACAGGCAAGTATTCATGTCCTGTATACCACTACTACCAGCAAGTGAAACTCTGCTCTGCATGCTGGCATGCACAAATTCCTTACATAAATAAATCACTGCAGAAACTTCTGCAGAGTTTCTGCAGTGTATACACATAGCTATGTACTAAACCTATGTATAAAAAAATGGGTTATTGAAAATTTACTTAACAATAGTTTGCTTTTAACTCCCACTAGCCAAAGCATGTTTAGTTACACGTAGTTGTTACAACCTACAGTATTATTTGTGATTACAACCTATTTTGTAAACAATGTTGTTATAATGTTACACATATAGCTGGTCATAACCGTACAGAGTGTAGTAGTTTCAATATTGTCAGGTTAATATTATTAATTATGTAGTGTTTCAAATGGTAGCATCACAACCTTGAGTTGTACTATTGAGTAACAACAGGTTCTTACAAGATTACTCTCCATATATTTGCTGTGACTTTTTACCTTATGTGTTTAATACATTTACACGTCTGTAGCTGTATACATACCTCTAGGTCAGTAATGATATGCTCAGGTAAACATTATATGCTGCAATTAAGAATGTTATGTGTCCTTGGTATTAAACAATCAAATATAGCAGTTACTTTTACTGCACAAACTGTATATATTATAATTATTATTATGGTCTCACCATACAATCAAATATTGGATTTTGAATGACTGAACTCAAATGAAGACTGGTGAGCTTGTTGAAGTCTTAAAATAAAGAAATACAAAGACTTGTCGTACTTACATCCCACAGTACAACATCAAAGACTTGTCGTAAAGAAATACAAAGACTTGTCGTACTTACATCATCATTTATTAAAATAAAGAAATACAAAGACTTGTCGTACTTACATCATCATTTATTGACAATACAACAAATGTATTGCAATAATGTTGCATCAGCAATATGCGGATATCCATCATTACAACATATACTTGCAAGAAAGCAGCTGGTCCAGATGGAATTCCTCCTAGATTATTGAATGAAACAGTGTACAAAATGTCTTTGCTGCTTACCTTTTTTTCCCCACTAAAAAGTGTGTACTGGATACCACTTTACTTTTATACTGGATAAAAAAATTGACAAACTGTTTAGTCAGTTCTACTTGAAGGCAAAACACCGTTACTAGCACCACTTCTATTCCTCATCTGTGTAAATGATATACCATGTCAATGACATATGGTTGTTCAGAATAATTAGCACTGAAGCCAATACCAGAAATAATCTTCTCAATTTAGAGAACTGGACAAATAAAGTTCAATCTCTCTAAATGTATCCATTTACCTATAAAAGAAAAAAAAAAAGACCTAATAAACATTGTTATCCATGGTCAGCGGATACAGCAAAATAGATCTGATTGATGAAGACTTGTCTTGGAAGGAACACATTAATGATATTTGTAGCAAAGCCATTAAAGCAAAAGGCTTTGATAGATGCCATGCCACTCATTTTGTTACAAATTCCTTCTCTGGTAATGCTTTATGTAATATTACATGGTCTCGTTGACACTTCTATTACTTCCACACTCCTTTCAACATCTATGGGTGGACACAACCAGTACCTTTTGCTAGAACTGACATATCTAAATTCAATCCTATGTTCATTGGAAAAAGCAAAGATGATTTATCCTCATACCTATTCTCTATGAACTAATTTGCATATATAATTATCTGTGTACTTATACTCTTTTAATCAGTTCTACACAGTAAATTACTATACAACTCAATTCATAAAGGCACTCACAGTAGTCATACTCTGGATCTTGTGGTATCAGTCATACCAGAAATGTTTGATTACAAGGCTAAAATGCAGAGGTGCCTTTGACAGACTAAGAAATCGTCACATCCAACTGAAATTCTAGAACTGTTGAGACAAACTGGGTAGACTTTGAACACTATTACACAGGGAATGGATAAATTGTATCCCTCAAACAAGTTCACTCATCTAATCAGATTCCTTAAGGTTGAATTGTCAAATCGAAGACCACTGACCCCTTGTGCTAGGGAATCTCATTGTAAAAATTGAAGAATCGGAGCAGTTCATGTAGTGACCAACTATTTATCAATTCTAACAGCAACACTTCTAAAATATTTTGAAATATATCAAGAGCCGAAAAAGAGATTATGTTGGTGTCATCTGATAATCGAACTGACAGCTTTGACAAAGCAGTTGTCAATATCCAATTAGTTGCTTTCAGCATTCACAAATGAATATGTAGATTCTCATTAAATGACTTAAATACACTAGACCTAGCAAGTCTCCTGGTCTAGATGGTATTCCACCAGTCATGTTAAGACACTGCATGCGATGCAGAAATTGCACTTCTGTTAATCTTTGCTCAACCCATGTCAACAAGAGCTGTTCTGACTTGCATGTTTTTACATCTTTATAAAATCAGAAGATTTTGTAGTAAAACCTAACAAGAAATTCTGAATATACCTGCTGAAAAATGTGGAGTTTCTTGGATTGAAATTTCAACACAGAGTAGAGAACAAAACCAATTATTTGATGCAAATCAAAGGTAAGGATTTTGTGTTAGTAATAGATATGAATTCATCTGTTGCTGTTTTGATATAGATTATTTGAGAACTAACAGACACAAGCTTATTGAAACAGAATCAGTCATCACACATCAATGATGAGTAGTTTCAACCAACTTGTAGGTACGTAATAATAAAAACCATGTATACATTCCGTGTTGTGTGATGAATATTATTAGCTTGTGTTAACTGTAGTGCACAATTTTTGTTACAGGTGGACTTGTATTACAACAAACATTTGTAAGTTGAGCAACTAGGATGAAGGATCATACAGAGACGATCCATTGCCAACAATACCTGCTATATTTCTCAAAGGTGTTTGATAAAGTTTCTCACTAGTACCTATGTTGCATCATTATGGCATTAGAGGCAGCCTTCTAGAATGGTTGAAGTACATTCTTTCAGAGAGACATCAATGGGTAATAGTAAACATTGACCCTGTTGATGTAGCATCTGGGATCCAACAGGACACTGTGCTGGCTCCTTTGTTGTTCTTATGATTCATAAATGACTTACCTAATAATATCATCTCATCGTTCAGACTATATGCTGATGATGTCATTCTTTACAGACCCATTCATTCAGAAGAAGACTGCCACTTCTCCAGCAGGACCCACACACACTAGAAAAGTGTGTAGCCAAGTCAATCCTATCCATTTTCAGTACATTTTACACAATGAAGTTATAGTGAAATAGAACACACAAACTACTTGGGCATAGTTATTGATTCCAAACTATCATGGTCACAACATATTTGAGAAGTTACCAATAAAGCTAACAGTTTTCTACAATGCAACCTCTAGAATTGTCCAATATTGTCAAGGTCAACTGTTGTATATAGTCTCCAATATTGGAGTATGCTTGGGCACCACACACACAAAAGGATATATCTAACACTGAATCAGTATACAGAGACGTGTTGTAAGGTTTCATTATTTCTACCACTCAAGTGTTGCAGAATTACTAAACTGGCCAACTCTACTATGCTGCTAAAACTATTACTATGTTAATAATTCAGAATCGTATTCATACCTGACACCTACCTTATCCAGTTACATCTACTCACCACCTGCAGGGTCACTCATTGAAGTTTCAGCAGTCAACCACTCTTCCAAAGCTGTTTGGTGTATTCACATCGCTTAAGTGAATAGTGTGAGAATTTTTAAATTTAGACAACTATGTAGCTATAGGTAATGAATTATTGTTATAATTAAAGTAGTAAAAACAAAGTGAAAAATAATATCAACTGTCAACCTAGAGGATCTGTTAACTGAATTTTCAAATGATTTAACACCTTAAGATATGAGGTGGGAATTTCATGAGGTGGGAAATTCAATCAAACAAAATAAATACTTGGTCAGTGGCTATCAAATAAGGTGGGAGCCATATTCCTTTCTACTTCTGGTATTTTATGCAGAATTATGCAGTATTTTTGAAATTAAAGTATGTTAACTGAATTTTCAAATGATTTAACACCTTAAGATCTGAGGTGAGAAATTCATGAGGTGGGAAATTCAATCAAACAAAATTAATACTTGGTCAGTGGCTATCAAACAAGGTGGGAGCCATATTTGTATTGTAAAAATATAAAGGGCCTAAACGCATCACAATCTAAGAGTAATTTTTTCAATTCTAAAGAATTCAATAGTGAAGTGGCTATACTGCTAAACAACAGGTGATGGCAAGCCTGCAGCTACGTATTATTCATAAACACAAACTAAATTGGATCAATAGATTAGCTACTTGGTGGCTAAACTGGTGGCAGGTGGTGACAAGCAAAACTTTTCACACTGCTTCAAATGCTATCAAAGTTGTGGTAACTATAGGTTGGTGGCTCTAAAGCAAAGTCTTTCAAACAGAAAAAATACAATATGTAAATAGTGGCTACAGATACAAATTTTACAGTTGTGTTAATCCCTGCAAACAAACTGTTGCTATAAAGGATCTCTCCAAACTGGTCATACAAGTATCAAATTGTTGGCTATTATGCAATAAGTGATGGTAGCTACTAATGTACTTGCTAGCTATTATTCAACAGATGGTGGCAAGCAAAAACTTAGAAAATGTGTAAGTACAGCTGTGACAGCTACAAGTGATCTCTACCAAACTGGCTGATACAATTGCTGGCTTTTATGTAGTATGCGGCGTCAAGGCACAAACAAGAAAATAAAAAGTCCAGTATTTAGCTAATTGCTGGCTCTTATGCAACATAGGTGGTAAAAACGGCCGCTACCATTCATTATACAGATAATAACTGTGGTGGCACAAGCAAGAGCTACTGGTATTAGTAATCCTTACAAGCAGGTGGCTATTTTTCAGTTGTAGCATAAACTAAGATTAGTTTTAATATTGGCTACAGCTTGTAATATACGCAAAGTTATACATATGTGGTGGCAAGGCTGAACCTAACAAACAACACCAATGTTAATGGTAGTGGCAATCCTAATTCCTAACAAGCAGGTGGCTGGACAATTTCAAACTATTTTACAATTTTAACAGTGGTGGCACAAGCAGGAGCTACCGACTCATTCCAATGTTAATGGTAGTGGCAATCCTAATTCCTAACTAGCAGGTGGCTGTACAATTTCAAACTATTGTACAAAGGCTTGTAATTTTAACAGTAGTGGCACAAGCGTAGTGGCACAAGCAAGAGCTACCGATTCATTCCAATGTTAATGGTAGTGGCAATCGTAATTCCTAACAAGCAGTTGGCTATACAATTTCAAACTATTTTATAAACAGGAGCTACCGATTCATTCCAATGTTAATGGTAGTGGCAATCCTACTTCCTAACAAGCAGGTGGCTATACAATTTCAATCTATTTTATAAAGGTTTACAAATTTTAAAGTAGTGGCACAAACTAGAGCTACCAATTCATTCCAATGTTAATGGTGGTGGCAATCCTACTTCCTAACAAGCAGGTGGCTATACAATTTCAATCTATTTTATAAAGGTTTACAAATTTTAACAGTGGTTGCACAAACAAGAGCTACCTTCCAATTTTAATGGTAGTGGCAATCCTAATTCCTAACAAGCAGGTAGTTATCCAATTTCAAAATATTTTATAAAGGCTTGCAATTTTAACGGTGATGTCACAAGCAAGAGCTACCACTGTTAAAATCCAATATTCAATCATAGGGCTGTGAACAGCTTGGCAAAGCGTTTGATGTTCCAGCTACTGCCATATTGAGTGGGCTATTGCTTCTTGTAAGCTATTGCCTTTCTCACTCTGTTGTGAAGGTGCCAGGCACCAGTTGGGTTGAGCCTTTATTAGTCTGGCTCACAATATGTATGCTCACTGGAAGTGGCAAAACCCCATTATACATTTTTTTTGAATAATTTAATTCAGAGAGTACAATCAGGACTTAGTTTAACCAAAAATGATCCAGTCTGGTGGTTGGATGAAGCAAGCTTTGAAATGATGGGGTTTCTTATGGTCAGGAACAGTTATAGATTACTAGGGCTTTATGATGAATTCAGCACTTTTCTCTCTCAAATTAATGTGTGCCGTGGCAAAGGATTATGTGAGTCCCATGATTACACTTCTGTCACTGTATAATGCCAAGTCCTGGAATCGTGATACAGGTGAGCAACCAATAATATCACAATATCAAGTTAGAGTGTTTAACTTTTAATGTTGTATATTCATGCTGCACCCTTTGATCAAATTAATTTAATGGCTTTTCCATAGTGATAGATAAGTATTAATTGGTGGTTACGAATTTAAGCCATCAAGCAGCAAGAAAATATTTAAATTTGACACTCTTAAATAACAAACATGTATTCATGTTTTTAGTATCTGGTGAGGCTAATTATCACATGACCAGGACTGGTTTAACACTGGGAGGATTTACACAGCCAAGTGAATTGCCTCAAAGTCAAGAGAAAGGACTTGCACAAAGATTTTTGTGGATAGTACCCAAGCCATCATATGCAAAATTTGCCACATTGCAGTCAGTTAATGAAGAATTTTACGATTCTTTAGGTAAGAAAATTGTAATGCTGAAGAAGCTTTACTGTTTAAACTAAATATAGCCAACTTTATCTGAAAATGAACTGTGTGGAGACTTACTAGTAGACCAGTGGCCAAGAACTGAGCAATTCGAGGACTCAAATGTTCCGAAGAAGTTAACTCAGAATCTACCACATAACACTTAAACACTGCCTATATGCTTGTATGTACAAAAAACCACTTCTTGAAATTGATACATTTGCCCAATACTGTATTTCACATGTGATGGATTATATCATCGCATCTTCTTTACTTTACCACGAATACTTTAATTTGGTACCTTAATTATACACCTGCATGCAAATCATGTACACACATACTGCATGTGTAACCAAAACCATTTGAGTTAATTTATATAACTATTGATGTATGTACTTAATTTTATACTTTATTTTTGTGTTTTTTAGTTCAGAGACTAATGGATATAAAGAAAGTTGATTCTGGTCATTCATTTGCACTACCAGAAAACTGAAACGTTTGCTGAAATTTATGATGACCTGCAGGATAAAATTGCACAAGTGTCAATTACAGATGAACGTTTGGCAGGTATGCTAATGATGAATGATTTTACAATGGCTACAAGTCTTTTGCATATGTAAGTGTCTTAGGTGGCTGGTCTTTTCCTGCTAGTACTTGTTGATAAAGAGGTTACAGATATGTTTCAATAGGCTTAATGCATCGATACTCAGTGTTTGTGATCAAATGCTGATTAGATTTCAAGTTTCTGAGTTATGATGTTAATAGCAAAATAATTTGAATGAAACACTTGGTGTGAATCCTACTAGATTAGCTCTACTGTTTGTGTTAACATCATTGTTATAATAGCAATACTATCATGTATGTATGTATATTTTGTGTACACAGGATTGTTGAGCAAAGCAAAGAGTCAAATTCTACGTGTTGCAGCATGCATCCATGTTTTGGTAGCCGATTTCAAAGACCATTAAAATGATTCAAACTTTAAACCTGCCTCAAAAGCATTGCCATCTGAGATTTCTGATTATGCCATCAATGCAGCAGAAAATTTTGTGATGACCTGTTGCCAGCATTGTAGTTTTTGGCAGGAAAAGGAGATCTGGACAAGGAAATAAAACACTGCAGTGAGCTGGGTCAAGGTAAATTTTAGTATACCGTAAACTATGAAAGTTGACTATACAGATTGGCAAATAAAGTTTGGCAAATTCCCTTGATTTGCCGAATTCGAAAATTCACCAAACTTTAGCCACTCCAAACTTTGTCTTATTGTAACCAATTGTACATCTTTATACTTAATAGGGAGTAATAATGATGAACTGGTGGTATCTACTGCTGCATTTATAATTTTGCAACCAGGCAAACTCCTTGACTTAAGTGCATTGCTGAAAGCCAAGAAGTATGCTAATCAGGGAAACAAAGAAAGAGCAGTTAAGGCTATGAGAAAGTTGGAGAGTGATGGTCTTGGTAAACTGGTCAAGAAAGAGATGCAGCATGGAGCATCAGCTGTAAGTTGCAGTGTCATGCACATAATACAAAGTATTTTTTTAATGTACTTTAAATTGCTCCTCGTACATCATGCAGCTTTGGATACTGTATGTACGTATGTAGCAAAAAAATTTGAGCAAGTAAGGACAACACCAATCACTTAATGATTGCCTATACTTTACTCAATAAATTGAAATAAAAATCTTACATTTATAAAAATACTGCACTTGTAAAAATCCATAACTAGCATTGGTATGTGCCCTACGTGCAGGACCATCTTCACATTAAACATTTTAATGCTAGTAACCTGCTAAAAATAATGATGCAAAGCATCAGAGTTGTTTGTGGTGTTGAGGGTAGGTATAAACAGTGGATCCGGACCCCCGGGGGCCCAACGTTTCGTGCCATTTTATATACTTCACAGTTTTATACATTCCATACCTGTGCTAGATATTCAAAGTATGTCATGTTTCATGGCCAATCCACCCTTTCTCCGTTACTGTGTCTCACACGATGTTTATATTAATTAGAAATTATAAGCTCCTCAGAAAATGTATCTGCAACTAGCTGCACAATGAGCATACTAGTCTATTATAATGCCTAGCTACTACAGTTTAGAAACATTGTGCAAACAAGTATTCCAGGTAAAATGAAGCAATCACTGCACGTTACACCATCAGCTTAATAACCAAGACCTCGACCAAGACTTTACACTTAGTACATCATGTGGTGCACCATGGATGCACAAAGGTGAAGGCTTGCTAAAACCTCGGTTAATGTCAGCTGCTTGAGCTGAGAGCCAATGCTAAGTAGTCCAGACCCTTCAGTTAGCCCCTCAGGGTAGTAGGCGCTTATAATTTCTAGGCATTGTACAAGGAACCACGATCACTGTGACAGAGAAAGAGTGGTCTGGCCATGCGAGACTAGCCACTGTGGCTCACAAAGGTATCTAGTACAAGTATAGACTGTATAAAACTGTGAAATATATAAAATTCCACAAAAAGTTGGATCCCCGGGTACTTGGATCCCAGGGTCCTTGGTCCCTAGTTCCACTGTTTATACCTACCCTCAAACTAGCCACTATCATCCTTGTTTACAGTAACAGTTATTGTAACAAATGCTTTGAGGTTATGTTATGGTGTTCACACCTCTCTGCAGGGGGTAACCAGGTTGTGACTTACAAGAATTCTTAGCCAAGTACTGCATAACAAATGGATTTTAAATGACAGTAATGTACAGGCATGGTATCACGATTGTTAATAACAAAATGTCATACTTTCAAAATATTATGATATATTGCTAAAACAAGAATATCGCTCAGCCCTACAGTTAACAGGAATGTAGTCTCTACTAGTGACTTCAACATGCGAGCCATAGGTAGCTATATACAGTATACCTATGGTATACAGCATGGTACAATTTCTTACCTTACTGTCAATAAAGAGAAATGAACTTGTGCATAATTTAAAGCCAACACATTATTTTAACAATTATAGTTACTGCATGGCAAGCAAAGGTTCAAAACTTTCCTATGCTATGCACTTTCAGTTTTAGTGTAGTGAATCCACTCTTGGTTGTAGTGAAACATATACCTCTTGCCATACAAAAACCCAGTAATTAACCATTAGTAAAACAGTTGTGCCAGGTCACACACAGTTTCTCAGTATCTGCATGTTTCCAGTAATATCACTTTTCAGATGTCAGATGAGCAGTTATACTTGTCAGAAGTAGCAATAATGATCTTTTTTTGTGGCTTTCACATCAAACCATTTCGATAATAAGGTAAGAGGCTAGTTAGTGTGATGTGGCAATGCAAAATAACTCCACCAGACAAAACCACACCAATGTTGTGATGTGGATGCAAAACTGCATTCATTTGTCTTGTAAGTAGCTCACCTTGCCCCTTACTGCAGTACAGGTACATAAACATTATCATAGCGAAACACCATATCTCCCAATACCCCTGTATAAAATGTCCCCACACTATCACCGCCATTTTTATGTTGCGATGTCAGTACAAATAAGGTTAATGTATACTGAGGGGAGTGTCCTAGTCTTCTGTTAATAAAAGATTAAGCAACAACATTATAGCGCACAAAACAAAATTAATATTAAACACTGTCTATATTGTGGTATGATAGTACATAATCAGTTTTAATTCTTTACTGCTTTAGAATGTATACAACTAAATTATGTGTGTACACACAACTTGTAAGCAGAATAGAAAATATTACTTTACTATTAAAGGTTTACTAGTTTGAAAAGTGTGCAGTACCAAATGATTACTCCAAAAGGGAAGAATTTGCTGAAAGGTTGGCAATATATGGAGTCTCACTAAGTTAATACATGTTTTCACTTGAAGAAGGAGTCTCCACTACAAAGTATTGTATTTATTGGACATTGTACATACTGTGTGTAAGTATATTCAATCTCTTTGTAGACTAAGTTTGGAGTCGGATTTCAGTGTTACCACTCCAACAAAGTCATCAAGACTACATGTAGATTAACCTGATTGTTGTAGACTTAGCTAAGAAACAATAATTAGTCCACTGCTGCTTGCTAAATTTGCACAAAAGTGCAGCCATGTCAATATAATTATGCACACAAGTGAATAACACAAATACTTGTTCTTTAATTCTTTTTACTGTACTCATTATAATCCGTACTCCCAATACATCTCAACTGGTATGATTACTAAAGACACATGTAGTACCTGTGATACTGATATATGTAACATGTAAAAGTAAACAGATCACTTTAGTAATCATACCAGTTGAGATGTATTGGGAGTACGGATTATAATGAGTACAGTAAAAAGAATTAAAGAACAAGTATTTGTGTTATTCACTTGTGTGCATGATTATACTGACATGGCTGCACTTTTGTGCAAATTTAGCAAGCAGCAGTGGACTAATTATTGTTCTTAGCTAAGCCTACAACAATCAGGTTAATCTACATGTAGTCTTGGTGACTTTGTTGGAGTGGTAACACTGAAATCCGACTCCAAGCTTCGTCTACAAAGAGATTGAATATACTTACACACAGTATGTACAATGTCCAATAAATACATACTTTGTAGTGGAGACTAGACTCCATATATTGCCAACTTTTCAGCAAATTCTTCCCTTTTGGAGTTACTACGGACAACTTGAGTTATCTGTAGTACCTGGATTAAAAGAAAAGTCATATAGTAACTGTCTAACTGAACAACTTAAGATACATGTATCTTAAGTTGTTCAGTTAGACAGTTACTATATGACTTTTCTTTTAATCCAGGTACTACAGATAACTCAAGTTGTCCATAGTAACATTAGTTACTAAGTAACTTAAAGATTGGTGGAATCCCCTGGTACTATGGATAACTTGAGATGTCTGTGGTAATTAATTTTAGTTACTTGTAACTTATGTAAGATTGGTGGTAGCCCAGATACTATAGATAACTCAAGTTGTCTGTAGTAACTTTAGTTACAAAGTAACTTAAGATTGGTGGTAGCCCAGGTACTATAGATAACTCAAGTTGTCCATAATAACTTGGAATGTCGTGGTACTATGGATAACATAAGTTGTCCATAGTAACTTTAGTTACTAAGTAAGTTAAGATTGGTGGTAGCAGATACTATAGATAACTCAAGTTGTTTTAGTAACTTTAGTTACTAAGTAAGTTAATATTGGTGGTACCCAGAGTAGCCCAGGTACTATGGATAACTCAAATTGTCTGTAGTAGCTTTAGTTACTAAGTAACATATTTAAGATTGGTGGCACCAATCTGTTATATGTTGAAGCTGAGACTAGACTATAGTGACTTAAGATGCCAATAGTATCTTAAGTTATTTCTAGATGAATAATCAGAACCTTTGAACTTGAGATATACAGAAGTATAAAAGAAAACCTTGTGGCAGTATTGGACTAGTATGGAGGAGGTGCAATGGTGAAACAACGATAATTGTTATTACTGGAAGTGTTTAATAATTAATATATGTAATAAGTGGCGCACGCAACTTTCAGAATGTCACTTATAAAAGGCTTTCAACCAAGCATTGTCACATAAGAATAAGCTATGTTATTTCTTTTAGGGGTATTACTTATTTGCCTTGAGCTGCTGCTGGGCTGGTACATGGGTGGATACCAGCAAGACCGACTTTGGGCAGGATTTAAGGTAGGATGTTATGAACAGCTGGATAGTATTGTTGTAAAATAATATTTTCATGCTACACATTTAGTAAGGACAAGACAATAGCCAGTATGTCAAGATTGAACAACCTAAGGGGAAAGTCAAATCTTTAATAAAGAAAGTTGAAGACTCTTGGTGTACAACTTGCTCTATAAGAGGTATAGTTAGCTATACCACAACGTCTCTTACATGCATTCATTTCTGTAGATGCCACTAACTATGAAGATACTGATTTAAACTTAGCCAAGCTATATGCACCGATAATGTTGTGAATTGTTTGGCACAACAATATACTAGCTCGATTTATTTATTACACAATATTATTTGTCATGATATAAATGCTTGATTTGATTAACAACACTGGAAACTGCATTTACCCTTTAGCAGAATAGATGGCATATCTAGAGCACATATCAACCCATGCCATGCAGCAGGGGTATTAGCTTGGACCATATGTTTTGGTCGTGACCAGTTTTGCAACATCGTTATGATGTGAGAGTCTTGCCTGACCCAACAAAAGATCTCTATCAGAGCAGTCAAACACTCTAATAGAACGGTCACATTTTAAATTTTTATGTGCATGGCTTTATCTTGTTAATTGTCTTTGTTTATTATTATTAAAGTTGTACAGTAAATAGCACTTGAAGGCAGGCCCGTAACCAGGGGGGGTTCGAGTGGTTTGGACGAACCCCCCTCCAGAATTACCAATACAAAAAAAAACATGGTTTCAGCATGCTGGCGTATACATGGGACGAAGATTTCGTTCCTACTAAAGTTTATGAGGTGAGTTTTTTGTTGAATATTCCGCACTTCTTGAATTATGGCGTGACACGTGGTGGAGTGTGCATTAAAAAGAATAGTTCTGCCATGATTGTCGCTGCTCTGCTACTTCTCTGTGGTGACATTGCTCTCAATCCTGGCCTGTATCCATGTGGAGAGTGCTCTGTTAATGTTGGTGATGATGACAGCTATTTTATGTGACATGTGAAATCTGGTATCACGTGAGCTGTGATCCTCTCATTAGCGATGCTCAATATGATTCTTTTGTTGATTCACCAACAGATGATCCGTGGTTTTGTTCCAGATGTACTCAATTTGGTGATGCTCCAGCATTACCCAAACATATACCTGCTGATAAGGCTTTAAACTGTTTGTATCTAAATGCGCGAAGTATATTTTCCAAGCGGCTAGATTTAGCTGTATGTTTGACAATACTTCAATATGATATTGTTGCAATCACTGAGTCCTTAGATGACAGTATCACAGATTCCCTTATTGTACCTCCATCATATGTTGGATTATTCTTTAAACTATTCATTGCTTTCTACTCAATCAAAGTACCCATTGGCAATTGTATTATGTGGAGATTTTCATCTACCTCATATCAACTGGTCAATGATCTCTCCATCAGTTCCATCTCTTAATTTGTACTTCTTTATTTTGTTCCTTGATTTGTGATAACTATCTAACTCAATTAGTTAACTTTACAACCAGGCAAGATAGTATTCTGGATCTCATTTTTGTGAACAATCCTAACCTTGTATCATGTATTCAGCCTGTTGACAATCTACCTGGTACTGATCATGATGCAATACAGTTTTCTCTAGCTGTAGCCCTGCCAAAGCAGGTGACCTGTTCACGCTTGTTATACAATTATAAGAAGGCTGATTTTCAAAACTTTTGTGAAGTTTTGAGTCATGTACCGTGGTCTTATATTCCATCTGACAACATTGATGAGGCATAGTCAATGTGGAAAGATCTTTTCTTTTGTGCTGCTGATTCTGCTATTCCTAAGGTGCAGTGGAAGAAGTCTAAAGTGAAACACTGGTTCTCCTATGAAACCATTCATTTGATTAAGTTAAAACGTCGCTTGTATAAGCGTATGGTCAAATCCCCTACCTCTGATGTTATCAAATCCAAATATAAACAAATTAGTAACTTGGTTAGATCTAGAACACGACAGGATACCGAGGCTCATGTTTCCAATTTATCTAAGCAATACTTTGACTCCCCTAAGCCATTTTGGAGATGGCTTCACTCCTTTAAAGGAAACCGTTCTCCTATCCCACCTTTGCTCCATAATGATGAGAATTTAACTGAAGATTCCAATATTCCAGGGCTGAGAGAATCATTGTCTATTCACCCATCCATCATTGATTCTATTCAATTTACCACTAAGGATGTGTTTGAAGAGTTAATTTCTTTACAGTGTGACAAGGCCTGTGGCCCAGATTTACTTCCTGCATGCTTACTGAAGTTGGGTGCAGAATTTCTTGCACTTTCTTTGGCACAACTATTCCAACTATCACTCTCATCTGGGAATGAACTGCCATTAGATTGGGTTAGTGCCAATGTTGTTCCAGTTCATAAGAAAGGCGACAAACATGCTACAAGTAATTATATACCGTCCTATAAGCCTAACTTCCATTGTTATTAAAGTTATGGAAAGAATTATCCATCGCAAACTTGTTGCTGCTCTTTAACAACACAACCTTCTTAATGACTGTCAATTTGGTTTTGGCCACAAACGCTCTACTATTTCTTTACTTTTGGAGGCAGTTAATGATTGGGCAACTTCTCTGGAACAGCATAGTAGCGATAATCTATGGTAGTAGTACTCACTGCATTTTCTTAGACCTGGCAAGGGCTTTCAATTCTGTTTCCCATCCTCGAACCACCTTGGAAAAATGCCTTGTGTATTTAGCTATGTACTTGCATGTGCACTGTAAACCTACTTAGTCTCTGTCCTAAGAAACCACAACATTGTACAGCCAAGAAGTCACATGTGACCTAGATAGCTCATGTCACTTAAGTGTGACACAAAGGAATAATAGCTATCGATTGAGAAATACTGAGCAAAACATTGATAAGTAGATAGTAAATGGATAACTTCATGTGTTGATTGTTTCAATGTATAGAAGAAATGTATCTAGTTAAAGCTAAAATTAACCTGAGCATGCATGTATATGTCAGATTTGAAGGGATTATAGTCAGAATTATACACTTACAACTGCTCTTTGGAGTCATTAGTGTGTACTATCAATTTTAGACCATTTAGGAGAAGCCAAATACTAAAGTGTTGTTAGCGGCTCCCCAGACCCCACTGTTGTAAATGCCTACCATGTCAAAGTTGAACCCCCCTTTGACAAATCCTGGTTATGGGCCTGGAAGGTCTGTGAGCAACTTGTGCTGCAGCCTTTGGATTACCAATTACCATAAATGGGCAACTTTTGATTGACTGTGAAACAGTAAAAATCAGACGGACAGGAAAGTTAAATTGTATAGTTAGCAAGATGCTTACAATTTACATAGCAACCAGCACTAAAGGTTTGACAGCAACTTGTGCTGCAACTATTGAGTTAACTAACCTAACTTAAGTGCATGATAAGCACATTACAATCAATTATACATTGTTAATTTAAATTGCATACCAGTATAACACAGACGTGGATAGTAACTTGTATAGTGAATATGACCAAACCAACAAGTAAATTTTGATACAAAAATGAATAATAAATCATGTAGCACTGGAATTAAATTAAAATTCAACAAATAAATAAAGAACTGTAAAACAGAAACTATTTGGTTCCTCCTTTCAAGAGGTTGGCAATGATTGAAGCTTGGACAACAGTGGAATACTCATCAAAGAAATCAACACTAATGACGTTAGCATTCTGACAAAACAGTGAACCTCCAAAATACCATCTGGTGATAGTGGATCCAATGAGCTTGGCTTTGTGAATCGGAGAATCAACTGAGCTGGCAAGAAAAGAACAAGCAGCCCACATACCAGTGGGAGGTTGCAGCATGTCACTTCTAATGGCAGCATATAACTTCTGTTTTGAAGTAGCAGTGCTATACCATCGCTGGTTGACTCCAGGCCACATGTAATTGTCACGATCATCAGCATTCCATGCAATAACAACTCGTTGGGACCCACATATCATCCAAATTTCTTCAAGGGTGGCATGGCTCATGTAAGGCAAGCAGTAACCTTTCAGTAACAACTTGATCTTATCTTTCAGCTGATTGTAATCGTAACTTCCACTACCAAGGTTGACAAAACGATGAAAATCCAAAACAACTATTTCCTTTTTGGTAGCATCAACAAAATCTCTGACTTCCTTAAGAGCTTGTGACAAGGTATACTGTGTACGCCAAATGTCATGAACAATTATGTAATCTCCTGGACAATTTTGGCCAATACGTAGATCAAGCACACGAATTCCAGACTGTAATTGATCAGCAAGGCTAGTGTGTTGGGTTCGAATCCAACGGCTCCCAACACAGCTCACTGGGTGGTACGTTCCAGAATCATGTGTTCCAGGAAGGGTCATTTCAGTCAAGGTCAGTTTTCCCAAAATTGAACTGTAATACTCCATCCACAAAGGACCTATAAATAAGTGGGGGCAGGGACTACAACGGTCATATCCAACAATTGAATCTTCTTCAGGTAAACAACACGAGACAGTGACCTTTACGAAATTTTCCTTGATCAATAAAGACAAGTAGCCATTTTCAATCCAACCTAGTTCTCCAATGGTGCCTCCAGAAGGCGGAGGCGGAAAGACAGAATACTTTTTCAAATTTAAAGCATTCCAGTCCACTTCTAGTCCACACTGCCCCTTCAAACCAGGCTGCTTAAAGACCACGTTAAAAGTCTGTTTTGTCCCATTTAGTACAAACGAGACGACGCCACTGCTGTCGTTAATAAACATACCTTGGCCCCTAGTTGACTCAACACAAAACTTGCATAGCGACTGACTGTCGACGTCACTAAACTCCCATTGTTTCATGTTGTGACTGCTTTTATCAAGCATTATGAGCTTCTTTGAAGTGGCATTAATAATCCACACGTATCCCTTCATTTCGCTTTTACGATGTTTCCTCGCTTGTTTCTAGCTCCTTGCTTGTTCCCACGCCCACGCATTACCCTTTTCGAGGTCATGTGATTAAACAATAGATCACCTGATCATTGCGCCTAAAGAACAAAAATATTTTCTACCTTTTCCCGAGGCGAGTCCCGAAGTTTCTCCCGTCTGTTGATTTGCCAACGCTAGAGTACGTAAGGGATTTAAGCATACACTAAATTAAATTTTGCTCATCAACAGTTGTTTAATCGATGCACTCGTTTAGGCCCAGTGGCCAACGCTTGTGGAGTGACAAAGAAGACTGTAAGATCCCTGTTTGAGCAGGCTGCTCGCATTGCTGTCTCCTGTTCATACAAGGTTTTTCGATTCTAGAACCTCCCTGGACTGGGATTTATCGGTTTGCCTAAACTGTTCATGGTACTCCTCAGTCTAGACCCCTGTGTTTATGTTGTATATTGTCTTGACTAAATAAGATGTCTCTCTCCTCCAAATAAATTCTCTGTTTTCTGTCCACTGCTGACATCTGCCAGCTCTAAAAGTTCCATTATTCTGTATTCTTCCGTTTTTTCTTGCATACTGTACAGACTCAGTAAAATCAAACTTGCGAGGTTGTCAACTCACTCGTAAAAGATCAAGGTACAAGCTGAAAATGTCATTAGGCTGTTTGCAATGGCTGTGACTTGGCTTGAAAAGCTGCCAATTTTATACTGGCATGCAAATGTGCCAGAGAGGAGGATGGGAAACAGAATTTATTTGGAGTGGCCTTATCTGTGGTTTAACTAAGTGGCCTGATCATCATACAGTACGATAGTAACTGTATAGTAGGGACCACAAAGGAGTAAGCGTGGCCCACGAAATAACATCACTCAAAAACTAGCCTCAATTTTCCCTGATGACGAGGTAATATTGGTGAGGTAAGATTAAGCCCAAACAAGCTTTCAGATCAACCTGAAACGCTTTCAACAAGTTGCTATGGAATTTAAAAAAAAATTTATTTGACAGAATTTTCTGCTGAAGGACTAAGTAACTGACTGACTGACTGACTGATGCCTTCAGACAAGCGTAACTCGATAACGGCTAAGGCTACGGGCTTGATTTTTTCACTGTTCAACGTCGCTTTAGCCCGACAAGTGCCTTTTGGCATACCACAGTACGTACAGTGCATTCTTCATGGACTTACCAGTGTCCTCCTTTGATCTTTGCTGACAGGGAAAGGTGTCAATTTGGCGGTAGCACGTGATGGCTTCCCTTCGAAACAGAGATCATCCGTATTTTTCATAGTGGCTATTTTGATTGCAGAGGTGCTTTTCAAACAATTCTTGATTCGTATTGCTATGTAATGGGTTGAACATAGCCGACAGCAAAGCGTAATGGATACTTCACTTTTCAGACGATAATTAATGAAATTTGGGTGCGCGACACCATTTGTTTTGGTATGCGTAGATTATAGAGGTGCTTTTCAAACAGTTCTTGATTCGAAATGCTGCGTAACGGGTTGAAGATAGCCTACAACGAAGTGTAATGGATACTTCACTTTTCGGACGATAAATGATATAGCTGGGACGTACGGCACCATTTCAGATGCGGTATGTGTGAGTTCACCAGTCATAATAAAATTATTTACAAAAAAAGTTAACAAACAAGTACACGAAAAAATTTGGAATTTTCAACTAGAGTAGGGACCATAGCACATCAATAAAAAGTACTGAAACAAGTTGGAGTAGTCCATGATATTAAATCACAGTAAAACAATAAGAAGTGTTATATCCCTACTGTGCATTTCCGTTGGTATCTTTGAGCACAGTAGGGATATAACACTTCTTATTGTTTTACTGTGATTTAATATCATGGGATTACTCCAACTTGTTTCAGTACTTTTTATCGATGTGCTATGGTCCCTACTCTAGTTGAAAATTCCGAATTTTATCGTGTGCTTGTTTTAAAAGTTTTCCTCTTTCTTTTTGTAAGTTGAAACAAAGAACCAGATATCATTTGTGCCTGAGACCACGTGCCTGTTCACCAGACCATTTGTGGATGAATTTGGATACCAGCTGGGCAGCAATATGCTGGTAATACCCAGGGGGCACAGCCCAAAATACATACAATTTATACACTATGAATAGTGTTACCTAATAGTACATACTATAGTATGAGTGCAGTTAGGACAGGTGAGTAGACATTATAGGTGATCCTTTTGAATAGTATTGATCAAATCAGATTCAATGACAGTTGTAGGTAAATTATTCCAATCACGGATTGTTCTGGGATAGAAGCTATTCACGTCTGGAAGGAGAAAGTGTAGTGGGTGACATTGACATGTAAATTGGCTGATAGTGGAACAATATGTAGGAATTTGTGCAGCTGGCAGGTGGTGAACAATGTTGAAAGTCTGGCAGACATCATTTGGCTAAAATTGGCCATCCTAGCATGGCAGTTGCACTGGTAGACCAACTATAGTCAGACAAAACCCAGTGGGCAGTCCTTGTACCTTGGTTTGAATGTCCTTAATCAAACAGTACAATGTAGTACCATTTAAGTAGGGATCCCCCCGAAAATTTTGCACACCGCCCAAAATTCTGCCTTTGAAAATCGTCCTAGAGACATCTTACGAGACGAAAATCACCTCTAGTCCATATGATATATAACACTGACAGCATTAATTATAACAAGCACACAGAAAAATTTGGATTTTCAACTAGAGTAGGGACCATACCACATTGATAAAAAGTACTGAAACAAGCTGGAGTAGTGCATGATATTAAATCACACTAAAACAATAAGAAGTGTTATATCCCTACTGTGCATTTCTTGAGCACAGTAGGGATATAACACTTCTTATTGTTTTAGTGTGATTTAATATCATGCACTACTCCAGCTTGTTTCAGTACTTTTTATCGATGTGCTATGGTCCCTACTCTAGTTGAAAATTCCTGTGTACTTGTTTGTTAACTTTTTTTGTAAATAATTATTATGACTGGTGAACCCATGCATACCGCATCTGAAATGACGTTGCGCGCCCCAATTATCGTCTGAAAAGTGAAGTATCCATTACGCTTCGTTGTCAGCTATGTTCAACCCGTTACGCAGCATTTCGAATCAAGAACTGTTCGAAAAGCACTTCTGCAATCTACGCATATCGAAAAAAATGGTGCCACGCGCCCTGGGTTATATCAATAATTATTGTCTGAAAAGTGAAGTATCCATTAAGCTTCGTTGTCAGCTATGTTCAACCCGTTACACAGCAGTACAAATCAAGAATTGTTTGAAAAGCACCTCTGCTATCAAAATAGCCACCATGACAAATACAGACGATTTCTGTTACGGAGGGAAGCCATCATGTGCTATCGCCAAATCGACACTTTTCGCTGTCAGCAAATATAAATCGGACACAAAGGAGGACACTGGTAAGTCCATGAAGAAGGCATTGCATGTACTGCGGTGTGCCAAAAGGCACCTGTCGGGCCGAAGTGACGTTGAACAGTGAAAAAATCAAGCCTGTAGCATTAGTCGTTATCGAGTTACGCTTGTCTGAAGACATCAGTCAGTTACTCAGTCAGTCAGTAGAAAATTCCATTAAATAAATTATTTTTAAAGTTCCATAGCAACTTGTACTAGTCAAGTATGGGTCCTACCCATGTTAAGGATATCTGTTGTGTTTATTTCAGAAAGTAGATTACTTGTGACTACTCCCTTTTGCTTTTAGTATAACATTATCTGTAAATGGATGATTACCACATGTACACAGCAATAAATTGGTTGTCCTAAAGACAGAAATTTGCAAAAATGGTCATAAAGCACCAAAGGTCATTTCTGCGATGGCACTATATACATACTTGTACATATCACTGGAAAGTTTCATGGTTTTCACATGTTGTGTCACTATAATACTATCAGTAGTTACGTACTATCCCATGTAACTCAGTTACAGTTATAGTTACTTTTTAACAATGTAACTAAGTATCTAGTTACTAGTTACTTTCATAAATAAGTTATGCTTGTTTGTTATCTTTTGTAATTTGATCATTTGCCCAGAGCAAAGGAGAAGAGAACTATATAATAATTATTATATGGACACTTTCTGAAAATAATGATTCTGTAGTCATTTCAGCTCAGTTTCAACTGTTACGTCTGTTACTCAAGCTGAATCATGAAGAACAGTACACAGAAAGTGTCTACTTGTTGTGGCTGTAGCACAAAAATTGAAGTGGTCTTGCTTTTAAAGTATAATTACCTATAGTTACAGTATAACTATTGTAACTTAGTTACTTTTCAGGCAGTTGTAACTAGTTACAAGGTACTAGTTACAAGGCAAGTAACTAGTTATATTACTAGATACTTTTTATAGTAACTAGTTACGTAACTTTGTTACAAAGTAACTAGTTACCCCCAACTCTGAATACTATAGCTACTAGGAACCTTCAAAGAGGCTAAAAACCTGTGAAGCAGGAGTCAGAAACTTGAACTAAAGCTATACTTAATTAATTGGCACCTGAAATATTTTTATACAATGTGTGTTACTTGCATTATTAGTTCAACCCTATATCACCTGAATTGTTTACCTTTGTTACAAGGACCCATTGTAAAATCGATCTCCATGCCTTGAACAGACCTCTTTGATTCCTAACAGGGGACCTCAACACCCAACCAGCTGTGAATATTTTCCACTTCACAATTTTCACCACTTCTCTTTACACATTCATAACTATGAAACAGTTGGTCCTACCAGCAAAAATCAACCACCATTTTACTGGGTATGACATGGTGAATCCGTTCAACATTATTGTGAGTATGTACAATAGAATTTGTGAAAGTTATGGCCGTTTATATTTCAAAAAAGAATTATGCATTTTTGTTTTCTTGAAATCAATGGTCTTTACCCTTCACTGCAACACTAAAACTTTTATATCATTTGAAAGCCTATCCATTAAGGATTCTGTTAAACCTTATCCCATCTCTGTATGCAGAAATTATAGGGATTTGTTCATTTACATAATGCAAAGCTACTACAGTGGCATTCAGAGTTTAAGGGTTAATGCAGAAAAATACTCCCGGTGACTTGATCCACAGACAATTTGCAGTCTAGCCAAGTTGTTGAGACAGCCTATGATCAAGATTTCATCTGCATTCAGACATTGTGACTTCTCATTTTATATTAAGAGTTGAATAACAGACTTTCAAACAATTAGCACTCAAAAAATATCTAGTATGTAACTCATATAATTGGGTATGAACTGAGGTACAATACAGCTGCTTATAGATACTGCTTGCAGTAAGGTCAGTTGAGTGTTGTATTAGAGAGTACTTGGGTCAAGTCTGTGTATCGTACGCAAGGAAATTTTGACGTCAGAAAAATTTGACAAGTTTGACGAATCAGTTTTATTCGTTAAATTTAAATTTATCTTGTTTATAAGCGCCTTTAAAAGTACTGGTTTTGTCTACAATTTCTTGATTTTCGTCAAGTGTTGAACATTTTATTCGTCAAATCTGCTGAAGTGTGAATTCGTCAAATTTTTCTTACGTCAAAATTCCTTGCGTACAGTAGGTCAACCAATGATTGGTTGCCCATGCAGTTAATTGTCTTACTAATGCAATAACAGTTGGGCTTTCTCAATAATCATACAGTATGGTTGTACTGTATACTGTATTAGGAGGTTTGGGTTTTCTGGCTAAATTTCACAATACCATCCTGGTGCCTTGACAGTACTCCCAAAAGTGCCTTCAGTACGACACTAAATGCTTCCAATATATTGCTACAATTGTATTTTGGAATTTTCTACTGACTTACCTACCTGCCTGCCTGCCTGCCTGCCTGCCTGCCTGCCTGCCTGCCTGCCTGCCTGCCTGCCTGCCTGCCTGCCTGCCTGCCTGCCTGCCTGCCTGCCTGCCTGCCTGCCTGCCTGCCTGCCTGCCTGCCTGCCTGCCTGCCTGCCTGCCTGCCTGCCTGCCTGCCTGCCTGCCTGCCTGCCTGCCTGCCTGCCTAACTCGATAACAACTAAGGCTACTAGCTTGATTTTTTCATTGTTTTCCATTGCTTTGCCCTGTGACGTGCCTTTTGGCATACTGCAGTACATACAATGCACACATCATGGACTTACCTTTGTCCTCCTTTGTGTCCCATTTCTTTTTGATGACAGCCCAAGGTGTCGATTCACAGTAGCACGATGCATGGCTTCTGTACGTTTGTAAATGGGAGTCGTTCGTAGTTTCCATGGTGAGTGGATTGATTGCAGAGGTGCTTACTGTTTTTCACTGTATAACGGGCTGAAAGTGAAGTGTAATGGCCACTTCACTTTTAAATCAGTAATTGATAGTTGGGGCACACCAATTGTATGTATTTTTGCAGTGACTGGATTGATTGCAGAGGCATTTCTCCTACTGTTCTTTGTAGTGCTATGTAATGGGATGAACATAACTAAAAATGAAGTGTAATCGCCACTTCACTTTAGAATCAATAATTGATAGCCAGGGCATGCGTTCAGATAAAAACTTTTAACTCTGGCGCCATCCTTTCTTTTGATGCGGTATGCAAGGGGTTAACCAGTCATAATAATATGGTGGATGAATGTTGCAAAAAAAGTAAACAAACAGGTAAAATTAGGAATTTTAAGTTCGATTAGGAGTCATAGAAAAAAGGTAGGGAAACAAGAGAGGTTGCTGACACCTGCAGATATACTAGTGAACATTTAATCCTTAATTCAGTCTATTACTTGTAGTCGTGTGTAATGTTTATTTGTGCATAAGATGCTTTCAAGACTAGATTAAAATTCATACTTGGTTATCATGATACTGTTAATGATTGTGAGTGAGACTATAGCTCGCTGTGTAAATCATGATACATGTACTGAATTTTTACTACTATCTTTTAACACTGTTGCCTAGTAGTAGTACACACACAGAGTGTACTGTAATTTGTCTCCCATTCAGGGTTGATACCAGGTCAGTACTAGTTATCTAGATCACCCACTGAACTGGATAACAAAATGCATCACACCCAGATTTGACTCGGATGTAACCCAGATTATTTAAAACTGAGGCGTGTGCCAAGAGCTACATTTTGGGTCATCCACTAGCCTATTAAGTTATTAAACAGGTAGTTATTTGATAACTAAACAGATAACTAACCATCAGTAAATGGGTGTGGTGTCTCGTAAGTTTACAGACGCAGAATACATTTCCTATAAATGGGTGTGATGCATACAAATTTCTACACACCTTACTGATAAAATTTAGTGTGGCTTCATGTATGGTGGCAACAGATATTCACAAATTTTCAGTAAGTTAGGATGGCTCAGAAAAGAAGCTGGCCTGCTGCAAACTAGACTATGACTCATGCAATAACTATCTATTAGTGGGCGTGGCTCCTGCAGATAGCAATGGATTGCATACTTACAGACTGCAACATGCCTACAGATGGTAAGCTTGGCTCACAAAAGAAAAGAAGCAGGAGTGTAGCAGGACTAGACCAACACATTATTGCACTTCCAGATCGTCAAGCTAATTGATTTATTTCACATGTGATCCACACCCAGATAATTTACGATGTAATCATGCCTGAATGACCTGTGACCTCACAATTGTGACCCAGTCTGGGAAAACCAGCCTATTTAAGAGTATCTTGTTAGAGTATTAAGAGTATCTTATTAGTGGTTTGAAGTATTTAGTGTGTTGTAGCTCGCCAGTGGTTGAAGCTGTGTGTACCACTTTTATACCAATTCCTTATCTTCCAGAGAATCCACTGTACAAGTAACCATCAGCTAAGTTTCCCACCATTTCAGGTAGTTTTTAAACTGAGGTTTACTGTAACAGGCGAGTTCCAAAGGGATGGGAGGCAGGGGCCCGGAGGAGGGTCTCGTCAACAGACTGTATTTTCTCTTTATTCATTTGGTTGGGAGACTAGGTCACAGGCTGTTTAAAAATCTTAAAGTGAAAGGCATAGGGATGAATTTGGCCAAATTATGGGCCATTCAGGTCTCAAAACTGACTAAAATAAAAGGACGTTTACGGCACAGGTCTTTATTCAACACCACTGTGCTGTATAGTCACATACAGCCATGGCCGCCACTGTGCTTGAGAATAGCAGCCAGCAAAAGCAAACCACTGAAGTCTAGCTGATTTTAATAATGAAATTGATGGGTTATTCGTGTAGCCTTGTGTTGTTGGTGAAACCGATTTTCCCAGACCCAATCACATTTATGTCAATGACCAAGTATATTGACAGCAATTTAAGCATATGTCGAGGGCACTACAACACTCTAAAATCGTAAGAAACTTGTAAAACACGCCAGACACAGCTGATATACTAAATTAACAAACAATTGTTCAGATCATGTGACCTCTGCTGGCTCGATTTTTATTTCAGATATGTACTGTACAGTAGTCAGAGTAATGAATGTCTTAATTATTGATATGAGTCAAAGTGAAAGCCAAGGACTATAAGTATTCTGTTATTGCTTTATTATATGTGCAGAGTATTTAAATATTTCAATAGACATTACAGTAGATCACATAAGTACAATATGATTGTGATAAAATATTTTGGTAATAGAAAATTTTGGTGAATTTGACAAATCAACTTCAACTCGCCAATAAATATCTAGTAGAGAGAGTGCAGTGTACCACAAGAATTCACTAAAAATATTATTCGGCAAATTCTATCTCAAGTAAAATCATCAAAATTTAATATCGTATAGTATCATAGATAACTTAAACTCAAATAATAACACAGGGACACAGCTACATTGTATGTATGTTACTTTGTGAATATAATTATGTATGTTAAATTATATGTAGTGTTATTTTTAGAACAATGCTCACATTGAAAAGTTTTGGTAAACCGATAAGGTATGGATGGAAGACAGTTTGCAGTCGGTCATCGTCTACTGCTTTTGTACAAATGAAGGAGATAATTAGTGAACAATTAGATGACATAAGGCAGGCTGGTACTTGGAAAACTGAACGAGTTATTAATACTCCACAGGCAGCACAAATTGGAGTACAAGGCCAAAGTTCTAAGCTACTCAATTTCTGTGCAAACAACTACTTGGGGCTTTCTTCACATCCAGAGGTGATAGCAGCTGGAAAGAAAGCCCTGGATAGCCATGGTGCTGGTCTCAGCTCTACACGATTCATCTGTGGTACTATGGATATCCACATAAAGCTTGAGAAGCAGTTAGCTGATTTTCACTCGAAAGATGATGCCATTCTTTATCCAAGTTGTTTTGATGCTAATGCTGGACTATTTGAAGCATTGCTTCAGCCAGAGGATGCAGTATTCAGTGATGAACTCAACCATGCCTCCATTATAGATGGGATCCGACTGTGTAAAGCTCAGAAATATCGCTACAAACATCTTGACATGGCAGACCTTGAAGCACAGCTGAGTAGTGTTAAACAAGTCAGGATGAAGCTTATTGTTACAGATGGTGCCTTTAGTATGGATGGAGATGTCACACCAATGAACAGAATTATTGAACTGGCTGAGAAATACAATGCATTAGTCTTCAGTGATGAATGTCACACAACTGGCTTCTTGGGAAAAACAGGTCGTGGCATAGAAGAGTACTGCGATCTAAAGGGTAAAGTGGATATCATTAATTCTACATTGGGTAAAGCCCTAGGTGGAGCAGCAGGAGGCTACACTGCTAGCTGTAAGGAATTAACTACCTTACTCCGTCAGAAGTCACGGCCTTATTTATTCTCTAATTCATTGCCACCACCTGTTGTTTGTCAAGCCAGCAAAGTGATGGAGTTGTTGTCTTCTAATTCTGACTTGTGTGAAAAGCTGGCACAGAACACACAGCGTTTCCGCAGTAAAATGAAAGCTGCTGGATTTACATTGTCTGGCAGTGATCATCCTATTACTCCAGTGATGCTTGGTGATGCCAAGCTAGCTAGTGAATTTGCTGATGAAATGCTGCAACAAGGAATATTTGTGATTGGGTTTAGCTATCCTGTTGTACCTAAAGGGAAAGCACGCATCCGAGTACAATTATCTGCTGTCCACTCTACAGAAGACATTGATAGATGTGTTGATGCTTTTATCACTATCGGTAAAAGCAAGGGAGTTATTTAAAACATTATGTAGGTAACTGGGTTTAGGATATTTTGCATATTATAATTCTTTTGTTGCTGACTGTAGAGTCATTGTGCATAACATTGGTTATGTATATAAATTTGACTTCTATATTGTATTTTGTTTTACAGCTTATTGTTAAGAAGTTGAATCACTCCTCAAAAATTGTACACACTCTTGTACAACAATTTTCACAACAGAACCAGCTGAATTTAAAATGAGATTATGATGGTACAGCACATTAGTGTACATAGTATATACTTAAGAAGGCTATACGTGTAAAGGGGTGCAATATCAATTATGTTTGTTGAGCTGAACTAGGTGAAATGAAAATGTTTGCGGACATGTCAGGGTATTGAATTAGAAAATGGCCTGTATAGCATAGATTTCTATTAGAAACTCTCCAGAAGACAATACTACACTGTAAAAAAATTAGTAGTGAATTTCACTACTAATTTCTGCCACAATACTGACTATTTTGAGTAGTGATGTTCACTACTCTTTTGTGATGACCCTCACTACATATAGCACTACATGGTAGTGATCTTTTTATTCCGGATGCATATATTAAAGCAAATTCACACAGTAAAAACAACTAGTGAAGGTCACTACTAGTACTTGCCACAATACTCACTATTTTTGTGTAGTGACCATATGTATGAGTCAGTTCCATATTAAAATATGAGTATTGAAGCATTGCATTATCATGAAAATGTAAAAAACGTGATTATATGCTTAGCTCAAAGATTAACTAGAAAGTCTTGTTTGTTTACAGGTTATAGCAACAAAACTTCCTATATATTATAGTACAGGTTTGCAACAGCAGTAGCTATATTATGAGTTGTATGCAATGATAAAAGCAATGCTTGAAGGTGTTCAAGAACATCAGAAAATAGTGCACTTTACTGCAATAATAGCTGAAATGTAGAGCATTGCATTGATGCTGATACTCCTGGCACTGCTGGTGCTACTGCTTTCATTTTCAACAACCTGTATTTAAAAGTAATTGCATATGGCTTGTGTGGCTCATATTTGTCTTACCGGACAGGAGCCAGTGTCTTGAATATCACAACTAGAGAATACTGTTCTGACTGTGACAGTTGTTTCACCAGCTTCACTGAAAAATAAACCTATAAGGTTGATTGATAAACCAGAAAACACTTACTGGCCATATTCTATTAATTCACGAACACAACATCCAATAGCATCAATTCCATTTTGTAAATCCTGAATGGAAATAATTATATACCTAGTATGTTTGAATAATTAAAATGCAACAACTATATCAACATCTGAATTGGCATTGCATACAAGTGCAGGGAATTTTACCTATGAGCTATAATAGATACCTACAATGGATTACATGCATTGTGGCATACAGTCATTTTGTCTTGGCAAATGGTACTGTGTAGTATAGTTGTGCATACAAATACAGAATACGGAGGTATATTTAGAATTTACACTACCTCTCTACAGGTAGATGAGCACTGCTGTGAAGTAGCTAGTGAATTGCAGTCTCCTCCTGTTTCCTAAATGGATTGCAATGTCATGCGTAGTAGTGTGTTCATTCATTTTAGCTCCATATACTTACAACAGCAGCTCTAAATCTAGTAAATCCATCACTGTGTAAGTAGTTAACACAACTGGTAGTTCCAAATGATACACACACCAAATCTGGAAGTGCACGAAGTGGTGGTTGATCTTCCTAGTGAATAAGGTGAATATGGCAATGTCATACATGTACATCACATAATTATTATTATGCCAATAATATAATGTATGTATATATAACTTGTTCTATACATGCAGCAGACTTAATGACACATGCATGTATGCAGTACTTCATCAATGCAACTCTCTAGTAGTCTTAGTGCTAGACTGATGCATCTTGGTGTGCAGAATGACAGCTGATCACTCCTGGTAATTCCACTCCTGGTTCCTTCTAACACAGCACGAACATTACCAAAAGCATTTGCACAACTTGCATCGCTATTCAGCTGATCAGTAGCAGTCTGACATGATTGCCCCACAACAGATCCAAGCAGTTGCATAGCAAAAATGAGAGAAAGATTAAGCTTAATCCCCATCTTTGATTCTGTTATCAGTTGCTGATAATTGTTGTTGATGTTCTCAGCTGGCTTTTATAACCAAGTGCCTAGTGGTGTGATGAAATTGAAGAAGCCCACATTTATATGGGGTGATATATACTGACGTTGACACGCCATGCACCGAGTGGTGTGATGAAATTGAAGAAGCCCACATTTATATGGGGTGATATATAATGACGTTGACACGCCATGCACCGAGTGGTGTGATGAAATTGAAGAAGTCCACATTTATATGGGGTGGTATATAATGACGTTGACACGCCATGCACCGAGTGGTGTGATGAAATTGAAGAAGCCCACATTTATATGGGGTGATATATAATGACGTTGACACGCCATGCACCGTAACATTGTTAAATGATGGGAGTTCCCCAAATCTTCCCTGGTGTGTGTGATATATATAAGTGCATTATTGAATTTTTATATGTATGCAATATGATAAGCCTAGCAAGGAGTACATCAAATCCTCTGTGTAGGGTGTGCACATTGCATGGTTATGACAAAGTGATGCATAATTTGTATACACTGTACCATGCACATTAAACAACACTGTAATAATATTATATAAAAGTTGTGATAATATTGGTGCATAAAACAGCCTAAGAATTAATAACAGAGTTAACACATACAATGTCGTGCTGCAGAGTGAAATCTCATAGGGTTACCCTATGGGATCACCAAAATGGTCATGAAGTTGGAACCTATGTAACCACACTTAAACATGATCATAGTTTAATTTCACTATAGCAAAGTAGTCTCAAAAAGTGTCCACACAAAACTACGCTGTATATCAAGTTGTCACGTTAATATAACGTTATCGGAAAGGGGAGAGTTTTGCTCCAATGATATGTAAATAATCCCCTACTAGACTTACTACAATATATGTGGTTGTATCATCATGTTAATAAGGACAGAATGAAGGAGTACATGCAAAATAATCAAAACCAATCAGTGCCTTGGTGTGGCTCCTTATGCAAAAACAATATTGGGTATTACCAATGCATTGACTGGCAGATTTCAATATCATGCAAAACTCACCAACATTATTGTTGACATCAAAGCAGGAAAATTTATAAAGTGTACCTTGGGTAATGCCAAATTGAATGTAAACTTACAATTTCGAGCGTTACTCGGATGGCTGCAAGTTCGAGGCTGCCCAGGTCCAGTCATGGATTTTTCTCCTTTCTCCACCTTTTTAAACAAACAACTTTAAACAGGCTGTAGGACCAGGTGCCCTACAGACCTTCAGCACTTGTGCTGTAAAGCCTTAATAAATAAACTAATATCCATTTGGTTCCACATGGGGTACTTTGAGATAATAAGTCACTCTCTAGAGTTCCTATGGATACAAATACATGAAATTAACAAGGAGAAAACATCTTGACTGCCTGGCAGACTCCTGTAAGCGTTCAAGCATTAATCGGATAGCTGCAGGTTTGAGGCTGCCCAGGTCCAGTCATGGATTTTTTTTCTCCTTTCTCCATCTTGCAAACATACTTTCTGTAACAACTTTAAACAGGCTGTAAGACCAGGTGTCCTACAGACCTTCAGCACTTGTGTTGTAAAGCCTTAATATATATATATTTTTAATGGAGTCCGTAATATGTTAATAAAATAACATGCATGGTTTGTGGATTTTGTGGCTGCTTACTAAATCACATTACCTGCAAAGTGTATGCTTGGGTATTACCAATGTACACTTAAATGATTGAATGATAATTTCAATCACAAAAGTACAGGTTTAGTACCACGTTTCATGCAGACAATTAAAAACAGATATATGCATGCAGTAAATTGAGCAGTGGCAGAAGTAGATGATGTGAGAGGGCTGACCAGAGTATAGAATTTCTGGTCTGAGGGCTGCACCCCTAAGACAAAAGTTGAAGCCATTTAGCTTTATGATGTCTCAAAGTGCACTATAATAATTTATAGGTACTAAAACACCAACTTTTTAAGTTAAAAAAGGCTATTTACAGTCAATAAAAAACTCAAGTTTGTTAGCTGTTGACTACAGGATTAATAAACGTACAGCACGTATAAGCATGCAGTACAAAACAGCCTTAAGTACCCTATAGACACCTGGAAATACTTGGTACAGTGGTAATATACCAGCTTTCAAAGAAAGAAGTCAGTGGTATATTCTCGCTGTAGGCAAAATAGACTTTTTTTTGATTTCAGAATACTCAATTTTAGGAACACGTTTTTATGACTACCATTCTATTAGAGTATATTGATCTTTTTCAGGGTTTTCAGTCCCATCCCAAGAAGGATAATTTCAGGAAGATATTATTCTGAGGGGACTAAGTCCCCCTTAGCAGACCGAGGAAAGCTTCAGCCCCCTCTTTCCGCCGCCTATGAAATTGAGCAAAGCAAGCTTAAGCCTACTTAGAATTGAAGTCAAATTTCAGATATATATTTCAGTCCTACTCCTAGTTATATCATGTACAACATTGCCTCACGAAAATGGTAAAAATAAAATTTAAAAAGGTTACCTTAATTAAATTGACTTGTTTGATAGATTGACTGATTAACTTTTTTTGTTGACAATAGAGGAGAATAATCTACTATGGGTAATACCAAAATTATAAACTTGCAATCCACAAAATGTTAATTAAATAACACACTTTATAGTTTCTGCATTTTGTGGCTGCACTAAATCACATTTTCCTGCAAAGTGCATGGCTTGGGTATTACCAATGTACACTTGGAAATGCATAATAATGTTACTCACAAAAGTACAGGTTCAGTACCGGGTTCCATGCAGACAATTAAAAAAAAAAGAATTTGATACCAATATATACAATAAAATAATTAAGCAAACCAAAAAAATTAAGAGGGAAGTCAAATTTCAGATATTTCAGCCCTAGCATACCATACCATGTACATCACAAAAAAGTTGTGGATAAAATAAAAAGATATAGGTTATCTTTGATTAAAATAAATTTTAACAATTGCAGTGCACACAATGTATTAATGCATGCCTATCTTTTCCTTGGGTATAGCTAATACCAGGCCATGCGTCTATATACCCAGTACTTATATTATACAGAACTTTACAATTTTAGTACTTGTGTGGAGCTTATGAGCCGCTAAATCCTTCAGTGGTTCATAAGCTCCTGACTTGAATTTAAGCCCAGTATCATTATATGCATGCAATGTGTTACAGTAATTCAAATATTGCACATGCATGGCATTGCAGTAATACACATAATTTTGGATTAAGCATTAATGTACCACTTGATTTGGGGTTTGCTCTTTTTCATTACATTTTATTAGATAATCATATGCATTGTACTTAATGCTATATACATTTAGTAACACAATAACATTACAAAATTTGTGTTAACATGTACTTAGCACCATCTTGCACATGCATGATACTGCTTTATCAAGATAATTACTTTCTGTATATATGCTTACAACTGAACTAATACTATTATTTATCAGTATAATGATGGACAGTATTAAGAATCAATACGGTATAGTTACTCTAATAAAAATGCTTTAGAATGGCTCATTTATACTAATGGTTTCCTTCAGTCAATTGGTATTTGCAATATGTTGTGGTATTTCAATTATCACGATAACAAAAAATACCACTCAGTGTATATACGTATATATCCTTAATCATACTGAAATATTAATTTGTCAAACACTATTAATCAGTACACCTTAAAAAAATATAAGTATTATCAAAATGAAATATTGCAATATACACACATTTTAAAAGCATAGATCATATTACTCAATCAGTGTAAGGTAAAGTCTTATATGGATTAAGAATTCCCTATATAATAAGGATAAAAGAATACTATACATACACATCAAAGCTGTAGACTCACCTTTGGATCAAAAAGTTTTTTTATATCTTCCATTAACGTTACAGCTTCCTTGCTCTTCGAATGGTAAATATATTTAGATTTTTTAAACCCAAGACCATGTTCTGGACTGATGCTTCCTCTATGTTTAGCTACAAGTACAAAATTTAGAATAAAATTTATTGCATGGATGGAAAGATGTACATAGACTATCTAGTGCATACAGCTTAATTGAAACTTGTACCTGTCCAATCAAACAAAAATGGTTCTATTAATCCCAGCAGCTCTAATGAATGGCTGTCCCCCACTACATTAAGATGAAGATTACCTACAAAAATATATTTCGTTCATCTTTCACCAAACAGATTGTCTGTAATTACACATAATCATAATGAATTTAATTTAAATTGCAAATTTGTAAATGGTAATTATGTAAAGCTATTTGTAGTGAGAATAAATTAACATTTATCATCAGATACAATTTTATAACACAGATACAGAAAAATGAAACACTCTACCCAAAGAATTGTTATTGGTTGTTTACAAATGAGATGCAGGGGCAGATCCAGACTTTTTAAAGGGGGGTTCCACTTGAACCCCCCTGGATCCACCCCTGAGATGCTTTGAAAGTTTATAACAAGCCTGTCCCCCTCCAGTTGTAAAATTGTATTGGTAGAGGTCTGTAGGCTATAGGGACCGTAGGAGTTGAACCATCTGCCACTTTTTATAGAGCTCTAGGATGGTACATAATTCACTACAGTTAATGCTTTGACAGCATCTAATGCTGTGCCAACACTTGTAATGACTGACTGTTATAAATTGGAAAGTTGATGCTATAGGAAAGTGGCAACAAGACAGTAACAGAATGACCATGCAACGTAAAAGACTAACAAAGAAGTTTCCAGTCTCTGCAATCATATACACTTTACTACTGGTTCAAAGAAATAAAGTTCACTGTTAATTGGCTCTATTATCCAATACCCTATAGTAGCTGGCCCAATGGCCCTAGTATCTCAAATTCTTAACTACTCTAATTATGGAGTGTGACTACTTTATTAGAGCACCTCAATTGTTATAGCAGGATCCAGCAAATGCTGCAAAAAAGTGCCATGCATTGTGTCAACTCTACGTATGATTTCAGTAACCATTTATACTGAACATAGCTTTCTGTTCCTGTCCTGTTTGTGCTTTCCTAGAGTTCTAGTACTTTTGTTCAAGTGGGCTAGGGCACCATTCATCATTATTGAAAATTAGGGTATGCCTTGTGGTAACCACAAACTATCAACTGATTAAATAATACAAGCCAGAGCCTTTGACACCAATTGTGCAGTACATTACTGCAGTAGATGATAGGCCAACTACGTATCTGCTATTTAGAGCTCTTCCCTGGTGTTCTACATTTAACTGAAACGCAATCTTTCTAGTAGACTATCTACTAAGTTTTTTCACAGCTTATACCGCTGATATATTCATATTTCATCCACAAGTTCACTTTCCATAGACTGAAATAACATTTCAGCTGCAGACAACAAATCAACATGTAGTTTTATAGTTTCTACATGACAACAGTATTAGTCTCATTGTTCTCCATTTCTTGCACATTTAACCAGAGCATCAAGTGACCGCACAATATAGCTATAAACAGAGCAATCAATTTTTCTTTCTTCATATGCAACTAGCTTCACAAAAAAAAACACAGCCCATCTGTTGTATGAAATATGCAAGCTGCACTGAATATGCTGCACATTCAGATTGTGTGTATACTCGTATAGTGCAGGAAGTCATAAACTTCCACATTCACATGTATTTTTTTTTAAATTGCACCAATTCAACATAATGGATAACTCCCACCAAGAGTTTATAATATAGAGAGGGAGGGAGAGTATCCAACACTGTATTACCTGGTCAAAACACAGTGTTCAAAGATTGTGCAATGACTATCAGCACCAAAACTTATTAAATCACTACTGAAAAGGTGTTAATTCTATTAAAACAAAGCACTAAGAATGTTTCCCTTTGATAAATCAACACCTATCAACGCTCTTCAGTAGGTGAAGCCAGGTGACGAATTTGTATGGAATTATACTGAAATATTCAGGATATGATGCAATCTTTGAATGCAGTGTGTTTTGACCAGGTAATACAGTGTTGGACACTCTCCCTCCCTCTTTATATTATGAACTCTTGCTCCCACTTGATATTTCAGCACAACAATGTATGACAATTAACTATACAAACACCAATTATGAAACCGTCAAAGTGCATGTACATGGTGTTGTATGGCTTTGTGCTGAAACTTTGTGATTTAACTTAAAAAGAAATTTCTGCTGTATATTTCATCACCAGTACTTGTAACTTTATACACAGCATCACCTTACCCATTGCTACAAAACTGTTTACCAGATTTTTGAATTTTTACTTTGTTCAAGATTTATGAGCAAATTTTTGTTTTTGCGTGTCCGTATTTAAAGAGAAATTCAAGGATTCATGAATATACAATCATGTTGATATTGCACATGGATTAAGTAATATGACTAACTAAAAAAATTGTTTACCGGATTTTTGAATTTCTATTGTATATGAAAATTATGGACAGGTAGATTAGAGTTAATTCCAAGACATTAAAAAAAATATCTTTTCCCTGTTCTGCCATTGTGTTACCCTTACTGTGTGCTTTGTTACACTCTTACTATTCTAGTACACCCCCAATTGCATACAAAACTGCATGATTTTTGAGTAATTAGTGATTGTGAAGTCCACATGGATTGTTTACAAAGGTGCGTGTTGGATGTGAGATGTGAAGTAATAACGCAAAATACATTGTTAACGTGATAGGCTTGACATTATTTTCTTGTCTCACTATACAGTTTTGGTCAACACAAACAAGTGGGTAGTACATAGTAGTCATAATGAGCATGCCAAAGCAGCATTTAATGAATATGAATTATTAATGAAAACAGGTACTAATCATGTAATCTTCAAACAGCTCTTACATTGTGTGTTATACTTCACTATCCTCAAAACAATATCAAACATACCATAAGAGGTACTTTAAGTCGAAAGGAAAGTGTACTAGTGTGACAGAAACGAATGAATAAACACACGGTGCATTAATTAGAAAACCAGCCAAAACGAGACAAATCTGCACTTACAGCACTCCAGATCCTTTATCAAACCTTTTACATTGTCACCCACCCAAAAACAGAGTCTAGAAACAAGTTGTAGCCACTCTTTTGTTCTAACTTTAATAAAAGAACAACCGTTACCATGGCAACGGATGATGTAATTTACCGCTTGCGCCAAACAGGCCACAATTTAGTGTCATCTGGTATAGAAAAATGCACTGAATTCAATAGTGACACCATCACTTTAATTAAATTAAATACCAAAGAGTTATGAATACTGATTCATATGGAAGTTTATGACTTCCTGCACTATAGACACAAAATCCCAGCCCATTCTCAAAAACCATGTAAGTGACCAGAAGCCAAGTAAAATCATTACAGAAGCATGTTTAGGGTGGTTTCACCAGATTCAATAGCAGCACCTGAGGGTACCATCATCAGCTAGCTCACTTTTGGATACAAAGTTCACTAATCACATTCACAGGACATGATGTAGCTAGGTCTTCAGGATGTCCATCAAATTGGCTGTTGAGAGTATTCTTTGCACATGTGCAACCCTGATATGGAATTACATCTGATTCTGGTAACTGCTATAATCATGCTATTACACAGCACGAATAGAGCCACTTCATCAAACATGTCAGCAGATACAAGTATTAATGTACTAGTGAGCATGACTCAGCACCGCTGCTAGCATAAAAGAGGTCAGATCATGAAGTTCATCATTAGCAGCTCAACAATGACTACTACCACAACTGCAATAATACTACTATTGGCTACTGGAATAGGTACAGTTCTAGCTAAATGTCCCAAGGATAACATTCATATTGTAAGTTGCTGTTGTCTTGGCTTCAACACTACTGGTACCTTTAACAAATGGAAATCAGGAGTGTACACTATGATTAAATTCTGTGGAGTAAAGCGTTATTATGATGCAGACGGGTATTGTGACACTGTCAATGGAGGAGGAAGATGGTTAGTGGTACAGAGGAGATGAGATGGAACTGAAGACTTCAGCAGGAGATGGGATGAGTATGAAAATGGATTTGGGAAACTGACTGAAGGGTTTTGGTATGGACTCAGATCCCTCCATTGTCTCACTGATCAAGGTGATTGGGAAATGAGAATGGACATCAAGTTAGCTGGTGGTACTAAAGTTGTCCTTCACTACGGCAAGTTTAAAGTTGCATCAGCTAAAGCAAAGTACAGACTAACTGTTGAAGGATTCCAGGGGACCACTACTGACCTTTACACAATGGAAGGAACTTCACCACAAAAAAAATAATGACAATGATCAATACGAAGGCAACTGTGCATTAGCTTATGGTGGATGGTGGCATGCAGCTTGCTTTCATGTAAGCCCCAATAGTGTTTACAAACAACGATTTGGAATTTACCTCAGTAACCAGTGGTACACTATGCTATCCGTGGAAATGAAATCAGACCAGTTCAGTGTAACATTTAACACACAACAACACTACTGCAGTGTGTAGTATAGTTCAGCCTAGTAGTGGTATTGCACATTTATTATTGATATTTGCTAGCAAATTTGTAGGTATTGCCACAAAAGTAATGATGAGTATTCCTAATTTAGTATGACCTTCATTATTAAAAAAACAAACTATAATAAATGTGATAAATTCTTTACAAACAGGCACATACTATTTTCAAGTACAAAGTAACTTAGTGCGTAAGGACCTTGGCTATTCCATATTTCAATTACTCAAATTCCGAATGTTAGAAGTGATTGTTCTATTAAATCATGGCATACATTCTAATACAGGTAGTGCACCATATTTCCTCATACAGAAGCTGCTGGATGTCCAGTCTTGCCTATAAGCAGGGATTCCAGGCCATGTGGAAAATAAACACTTGGTCTCAAATATATGTAAGCCCAAGCTACTATCGGAGCCTTCCTGTTAGTGGTTTCTTTCTTCGCTGCTGCTATTCATTATCAACATTAAATTTAGAGCCACCTGCAGGGATGAAGGCATGTGAGTCCACATTGTGCTAGTGCATATGTGTTAGGCAAATCACCTGTTCGCATGTTGCAACTATTACATATAGTGGGTATATGCAAAATCTGGTCTGTAGCTTAGCTACTGAACAAGAACAAAATTACACTTCTCTGTGGTGTAGATAACATCTAAATCATCCACAAACATTACCAAGTGGTAGTATAGCAATATTCAGTACATACAGGAGTATTATACTCTTGGTACATACCATCACCAATGTGTCCATAACCCATTGTACATAGAGCCAAATGCTTTACTCTTTCTCTCATCATTTCAACTATTTCATAAAAGTTTGCAAGGGGTAGAGAAATATCGTACTAGCAAATACATAAGACATATGCACAATTATAATACATATCATATGCATACTTTATATACCACTCCTTCCTTTAGTTGTGCCTCCACCAATCTTTCTCTAAGACCCCAAACAGCATTAACCTAACAGCAACACAAATAATGTATACACATTATTAATCCCATACATGCCTTAGTCAAATCTGTAGCAACCAATCCATCTTTAATCAGGCCCTCATTAAATGCAGCTTCAAGAAAGTCATTTAGTTTCTGTACACATAAATGTCAATGCCATAGACTATGTACAGTGGTAACTTACTTCTTCATCGTGTCTGTTGTTAGAGCCAGCAGTCTCAATCAACACATAAAATGGTGATCTTTCCAATGGATTTCTTAACTCTGTGTGTTTAGTTACTAAATCCACTGACTGCCAATCCATGAATTCTAGAGCTACATTACAAACATATTCCATCACATGTTGTTAATATATTCTTTGTGGTATAATATTATTATCGAAACATATGCGTGGGTGCAAAAGCTTGAACCAAGCTTTCATCACCAACACAAAGATAGAACATGCAATACATACCCATCAATCCAGTTTTGGAGGTAAAGCAATAGTCTCTAGTCATTTTAATAGCCATACAGTAAGTGTTAGGTAAAGTGTACTATCTATTAACCACATAATGGGAGACTCATACACTTGTATCTATCAGTATACTATGTAGTAGTAAACATCACAGCTCTGTGTAACACAATTTAACTTAATCTAGCTATCAAAAGTTAAGCAGAATGAAACAGGAAATTTTCTGATTTATACATGATCACAATAATACATACAAACCTGACAAAACTTCACCAATCATAGCTTTGCTCCTGGCACAAATTTGTTGAACTTTATCAAATGATTCACAACTCATGAATGCAACATTTTCTGCCTAGACATTAATCATACAAACTATTAGAATATCAATGAGATACCTTTGGTTTTGGAGGTAGTAATATGGATAGTTCAGTGATGATCCCTAATGTTCCCTCAGAACCAATGAACAACTGCTTTAAATCATATCCTACAACATGCAAAGCGAAGTTATCCCAACACAAGAACATTTACCGTGCACACGTTAACCTGTATTATCCTTTCTCATGGTTGAAAGTAAATCCAAGATGGTACCATTAGCCAATACCTTAACAAAAATAACAATACAATATTTATAATACATAGCACTGCGAAGTACGTGCATGTGTAGGCTGCTATATCATCACATCAGTAATCAAATTTTACTACCTGAAAGTAGAGGTGACTGCTGAAAAAAATTATTTATTTGAATATCAAACAGTATGGAAGCAGTATTTAGTAAAATTCCCCCCTAAAGTAAGGTGCACTGCTAAAAATGCAGTGTCTAAAAACCATCGTAAAAATTATGTGATGAAAATCACCTTCATGGAATAGCCTTACTCCATTCAATATCATACAGCATTAAAAATAAGAAAACACTTACAGGTATCTAGACATAGAATTTTTTTAAAATCTATAATTTGGTCTGCCTGTCTTGCTGCCTTCCACACTGCCTGATCACAGTTGCAAGGCTAGAGGCCAAACGAAGCAGCGCATGGCCACCATTTTATGCCACAACACCAAATTCACAGGTGGGAAGTTCCTTTTGTGGTTCTGACTACTGTAATGTATAACTTTTGTGCTTTGCTATTGCTTTTATCTTCTTTTAAATGGTCATCTTCTTCATGTCAGGAAACCATACAAAGGCGATAATTTTCTGTATCCTTGAAGGAGTGTATTTAGATGCAACGAAACTATTTGAGGCCTTTTACAGACTGTAGTAACCCTGGTAGTATCGTGTAGCAGCTAATATAAATGATTTCAATGGGCCACATTCCTTGAACGACCAGATGACACTTCTTGCTGAGGCCACACTCCCTATGATCTAGCTCCAAGGTATTGTACCATGCCCACAGCTTAATGTACTGCATAACTTAGTAGTGCAGCATCAATGTATTTTATAGCAAAAAAAGTTTACAAAACAGTGCAATAATTTTAAAATGAAGTAGGGTTCCAGCAATAAAAAGTAGTGAAACAAGAAATGATAGGGAAGATCCCTACTTGGCATTGTAGCCATGTGGGAGAATCTCTACTTTTGGTAAATTAATAATTTTGTTGCACTACATAGCTACTGTATAAAGTGGTGATTCTGAGGGGTCAGCAACAGGGCAAAAGTTGGCCTACAAGAATTTAAATTTTGAGACTATAAAGATTTACAGAGATATAATTTTATAAAGATTTACTCAGGTAATTATATTATTCCTATTGATAATTGCTGTTTTATTATAATTATACAAGCAAGGTCACATAAATTTAATTTCTCAATCCCACCCACATCGCCGTTTTTCTTGCTGCATCACTGAATTTTTATACCATTGGTGGCTGAATGCAGTTATATAGATTAAGCAATTTAATAACTAGCTACGTATAGCAGACTAAAAAGATTGCAATATGGGTCATGTGAACTACGTAATTCAGCTATCCAGAAATGAATCAAATCCACCAGCTCACATTGCTGTTTTGGATGAACTAAGAGAAACTAATATTACAAGTATAAGGAAAAGTTACATCTGAGTGGGGAATTAAAAAACAATAAAGTAAGGGAGGTCATCTACTATATAAGTCATACAGCTTGTCAATAGTACAGCTTTGACTACATGGATGAAATATCCGCTAGTATAGCTCTACGTTTAGACTTTTATTGGTTTTATTTTCCTATTCAAATGTAAATCGTTTGTTTAATTTTTTTGTATGACTATACCACATCAAAAAGAAAGAATGGCTGTTGCACCAAATAACTTAAATTAACACAACTGAATGTACAAACAAACAAAATCTTACCACATTCATGCCTAAGATGTTACCATGTAATGAGCCATAACGCATAAGACGAATTCCACCAGCATTGGTTGCAGCATTGCCTCCAATTTGACAGCTACAAAACTATACATAATATTTTGTTGATCATAACATATAGTGACCTTCCTTTGGCAGCTAAATCAAGAGGCATTACAAACCCTTTATCCATTACCATACTTGATAGTGACTCTAAAATGCACCCTGCCTCACAAACAAGGATACCTATTTTGAACACAAATGCAACAACAATGATAAACAAATATAACACTAAAGCACCTGATAGTTCATCTACAGAAAGGACTCTGTTCATTGATGATAGTGCAATAACAACTTCATCAAATACTGGAGTACTACCACCTGAATAGTTAGGAAAACTAGTCAATTATTGATATAGTATTACTCACCAACAAGTCCTGTGTTCCCACCTTGAGTCACCACTGCCAAGCTAGTACAAAAAAAAATTCAAAATCTTAAACCAAGTACTGTATGTGTCTAACTTTCTCTCACTGCAATGCTTCAGTATCTGAGAAACCTGACCAGTTGTTTTGGGTTTAACCACAACAGAACTTTGTCCTCTACAATAGATAGCAAGCACATACACACACACACACATACTTGAATATCTGAGTTACAAAGTTATCTACTGTATATCTAAACATGAATATGTGTAGGAGTAATTCCTATAAGTATAGGAATCATTTCAGATGTAAGTTTTTTTTGTATACTTATAGGATTTACTTCCACACTGGTATGGGAATTTTTACTTCACAGCATAAAGCTGTGTAGGAATCCTTTTTTAAAAGAGTAGAATAAACAAGTTGATGTTATGCTACTTCTAAAAACCAGGCAGCCATGCAGTTAATACTTTCCCATTCTGCAAATAATCAACCATGTATATTTTATTCATGCTATTGCTACCATATCAAAAACTTTGACGCATTTACTGTACATTTAATTTTTACGAATTAAAAATTACGGAAAATAACACTGTCTTTCAAACAACACATCATAACTTCCGCATACTTCAGTTTACGGAGATGGGGGTGCAATTATCAGAATCATTGATAAATTGCGCATCAATATTTTGTATAGCGACCAATGGAAAAGAGGAGAGAGCCTTGTATGGCAAATTTATGCATCCAGGTATGAAATTGTACTGTGAAAAAACCTTGTTTTTTCATATATTTTGTGATGTATCTTTGTACAGTGACCAGTTCAGCCATTTGTTTGGGTGGATTCTTAATCTGTACGATTCAACTCATCGAATGAGACCAAGTTTAGTGAATTTGGGTATGGGCAACCCACCGTGCTTTTGAGGTTTGCGTACTGAGGTAACGAATTTCTCCAATAGAAAATTGTATGGGGCGCACATTGTGGTGGAGTCAACTGTTAACAACTGCCACTATAAAAGTGTTACAACAAATGCTTGGATGCCATTGTATAGAGAAATTCAAGGGCTTTGTTTTTATGCATGGTTTGTCAGGAAAATTATGGATTCTAATGGGTGTACTTTTGCCTTATTTGTATATAATGCAAATACATGTATTTTCTATTGGGCAAGAAACAATGGCTGTTCAAAAAAATTTTAACTGATCAGTGGGACCAAGCTAAAGCTACAAAAAGAACATGAAGTAGTTTTTAGGCTGTGTTAATGTATATTTCATAAGAATTAAGGTTAAAATTTAGAACTTTGTACAAATGTTACAATTTCCATTAGCCTTTTTGATATGTTATTAATTTAGCTAGATAACTGGATCAAGGGGTACGCAACTCTAGGAATCACGTTGACGATCCTGAGAATCAAGGTAGAATCATGGTGAATCACACCAGAATCACAAGAATCGTAACAATGTCACTCTTTGTAAATTATTAATAATGCACGTATAATTTCAGTAAAACATTGTGTTTTGTGATGGTGTAACATGATTTTGTAATGGCGTGTATCGGACAAGGCACACAGCATCTGTTCTTAATTGGTTTGTTTACTTCCCAGCTTGCTTTCTCAGACTTTGAATGCGAGATTGCCTTTAGTGGTACACTGAAGATACAGTACTTCACGCATACGAGTTTACTTGCTAATTTGGCTTGTAGTTGTTGTGGAGCAATTGGTAAGGCTGCTAGCTATAGAGCAAGCTACACAGTTACTATTAAAAAGCTACCTAACATGATTTCTGCTTTTTGTAGACCCAATTGGGCAATGAGTGCAGAAGGAGCAAGCTAGACAATAGGGATGTACGAGCCCGCCAATGATAACTATAATATGTCCAGTCAGGCTGAAACTGCCATCACACTGATGCAGCCATACATCCAGAACATCTTCGTAGTTTGTGGCTATGACACTCTTCAAGTAATTGCAGAGATGAACATTGTTAACGAGTCACCCGAGTGTAATGACATTGACAAACTGTTGGAATATGTAAAGAAAACAGGTATGCACTATAGATAAACCGGTGATCGATCATGACACACTAACATTCCAGGTGTGATAATGCTGCATGACACACTGTGAAAGCAGTACTGATGCACACTGGCTCTAGCAACAGTGTGCTGGTTAGTAGTTACATGTGTAGCTAACTGATAAACATGTGACCGGACTTGACAAAACCAGGCTTCCACACACATCCAGATTTAATTTTGGAGGACTAGCTATATCAGTTTGAAATTTTGACATGCCACATTTTATAAAGCTAGTGTGAAAATTTTAGGCCAATAACACTGGGTGGTCAAGTTACAGTTGATGTGTTGGATGTGTGTGGAAGCCTGGTTTTGTCAAATCTGGTCACCTACATAATGTACTATAGATGCACATGTATAGTGTGGATAGAGTTTAATATCAAAGTCATCCAACCATCCAAGCCTTGCATTTTGTGTTACACAATTTACATATTTGCTCCTTGAACTGGGCCTGCAAAAATAGGACATGTGGGCACAAACTACACCCCATCATACAGTATAACCATATCTCAGTACTGTAATAGAATATTTGCTTAATTTGTATATATGTATGTACCTAACTAAATTAATAATGGCTAAAAGTGTATGACCATATACGTATAATAGCATGATGGTATAAAATGTTATGAAAATTTTAAAAATTTATGTGTCAATGTGCCCTATTATAGCAGGTCCAGTCACATACTTTCATCCATGCCTTCTGTTTTATTTATAATGTGTTAACTAGCAAGCTTTGGGGTATAGATACTGGAGAACTGCCTATGTAAAGACTTGAGATCATCAATATTACATATTTTCAAAAAAGAATGAGGTTAACATTCGTCTATGTTCTGACAAAAAGGCTTGTAATGTTGAGTGTGAAACAAGATGCAGCAGGGACAACCAACACTGAATATACGTATACAGTATATGCATGATGCAAGTTTAGCATTAGCATTTTCTTTGCACACTTTTGAGTAGGGGAGAAATAAAAGTTCTGTACATTTATGCATGCTTGTGAACAGTGCTAACTACATTTGTGTGTTGTTGCTGACCCATAAATTCTATCACTGCAGAGGGAAATAAAATAATTCCCACAAAGTACACTAGAGGCATATGGACTATACAATTACTCTATATAATTATGAGGTCCAATGTTAGTCACGCGTGGCCAGACCCTTTCCGCGCAGCCGCTTATCGATTAGACATTATAAGCGGCACGCTACAAGGGTCTGGATTAGTTCGTGATTTCAAAAATAACTGCTCTCACCAGTGGTTGGTGAGCGTTAATTGACTCACGCGATCTCTTAAGCGCCCAAGAAGTGGAATTGCTGTACCGGGCTGATGAAATCGAGGACGAAAGCGTCTAGAGAGTGCCGGCTAGAGACCTGTGTGGGTTTTGCCTAATACCTAACAGTGAACCTTCGACAAGTAATTGTTTGGTAGACAAACAATCTTAGTTCATCTTCATTTACAGCGAAAAATAAGTAGAAAATTTTGAGTGGAGTTGCTTGTGAAGAAGAAGCAGCACTTTTAAAGAAGGTATTATCGCAGTTCCATGGAGGAATCGATTTTGGATTGTTCTGGAACTTGTTCATAAGTTCATCCCCTTATCTCTGTGATAAGTGCCAAAGTCTCTTGAAAAGGCAACGATCTCAGGAAGCAGAACGCGCCAAAACTAATGCAGACATTACTGCAAATTGTGCAGTTTTGTTTAATGCCAGAGGGAATGTACCTCCACCACCACCTGAGAGGGTTTCAACAGGAAACAAGAGATCTCAAGAAACCTCACCAGTGCCAGCTATCACACCAACCAGATCTTTGTCTCAATCAGATTCTGTAGATGTATCAGTAATGGCAGACTACAAATATCTTGTGTAAACTTACTGATCTACCTATAGGTAATTATCAAGCGACAGGCACAACCAGGCTGTGTACCAAAGCAAGCCAAGCACATCACTCCGAGGAGGAAGGGTGCAGTAGTATCACTCGCCACCGGACGTTACAGATTAGTGGCTACAAGTGTTTTTTTTCTTTACAAAGATACATGACTATGTCATCATTTGTGTGGTGAGACAAATCCGCATTGAGATGAAGGCGATCTGTGGTTTGAAGAATGTTTCACTATTGAGAAATGGTAATGAAGGCTTGCAAAATTTCAGCTGGACTGCAATCTGGGAAGAATTTAGTCAGAGAGTTCACACCCTTCTCAAGTTGTTGCAGAAGATTTTATCCCGGAGTAGCAATATGTTTTTAACATATTTGATTTGTGTTATGCTTAAGGAGAGGTGCAAATATATGTCCCTACTCCACAGAGTGATATCTGTTTTGTTGTATGGCATGGAACTAGTCAGCAGGTACTTCTGGCATGTAACCTAGCTTCATATTATGTATGATGTACTTATTAAAGGTTTATAGGTACCTTCAACCTTTGATGGTGTGCATGTCACCCTCTTCTACTGTGGGTATAATAACCAAGTTATCTAAGCAGTTTGATGCAAAAGTTTTGCATTGGGCTAGTGAATTAAAGAAGGTATATTAATTTAAGTGTTCCTTTTTATTTTTTTCTCCATTGTTTGTATAGAGGCTGGTGCCAATACAGCACTGTGAGTACAGTGTAGTGACAGATATACCCACAGATGAAGTAGAACCATCGCAGCACTGTGAATACCACTTGGCAGATGTGTCCACAGATGAAGAGAGTGATTACTCCATTGGTGAAGTATCACTGATATCAGAATGTGAAAGTGTACATTTAGACAATGACGATAATGTTGATGTAGATGATGATGGAGAAGAAGTTGACGTTTTCCAGATTGACCCTAATGGCCTCATAGGTGGCAAAGTAGAGCTTGTGTCTCAGGATACTGGCAATCCCAACAATATTACAGTGCCTGTAGATGGTCATCAGATATCTGAATGTGATGTACTTGTGCCGGATACTAGTACTGCTAATAGTTTGATGCATGGGTCACCACTTGATACTCGAATGGAAGTAGAAGCCACCCAGGGGAGCTCAAGTGAGGTTTGCCAAACTGAGACTACTGTAGCCAGAAACATGTGCAATGCACCCATGGATGGCAATGGCTATGTTTGGGTAATAGACAACCTTGACATGAATGTGCGACATAGCTTTCAGAGAATCAATTGATCCACAAAGTCTATGCATTTTTGTCATGCATATGCAGTCTTGAACAGATTCGATACATCAGGATTAGAAGATGGGCGACCTTCAGGAGTCCTGTCCTATGAAGTTGTACTGCCAAATATGACTGACCTGCAACAGATCGTGGATGATTTTAAAGTGCTTGTATCAAGGTAGGCAATATGATGTCCTAAGACACATAGAACATCAGCTTTGCATTGTTTTCACAAGCTTAGCTCGCTTGGATGGATATGTACCAGCTACCAGTGACTGGCATGCAAGACTTTGTCTTGTTACTTTATACTGAATAATTATGTGTTTTATATTATTGAATTTTAGGTTCTGCAAAACCGATTTTACTCTGTGACACCTCATGACAAGGGCACTTTGTTCCAACTAAAGCTGGTGATAAATTGTACTTCATTTGGAAAATTTCAAAGCATAATATGAAGGCAGCAGAGGACTTCTTGAATGTTGCAATGTGTGCCCATGTAACTACAGCAGCAGAGCAAGTGATGGATGAATCCAGACATTCATCGCCCGACTGTAAGGCCATTGCAGAATCTATTGTCAATAAATTTGTAAACATATCCATCCCTGACAGTGCAGTTTCTGGTAGTGTGACAAATGTTAATGATTCCATATATGCATATGCCACCAACTTCTTAACAATGGCACTGTTATGGCATGGATTTCATGATGCCATCAAGATGGATGATGGCAACCGAATGCTGAGTTACTGGAAATTTTAAACTGCAACTTTCAAAGACACAGGACATTGCAACTATGCCAAAGAGGGGTTTCTCTTGTTGGCCCAGTCTTCTTTACTCTTGCCTAGAAAGATTGCTGAGATAAAGTGGTCTAGGACGATCAACACTCATGGCAGAACTGGGAAGAATATTCCAGTAGACCCTTCATTTGGAACATTTGAACAAAAGATTGAAGGGAATGTTGCATGGCTTAGGATCTAACATTTCTCCTGAGAGTGTTCAGCATGCCTCAAAGGTGTTGGGGCTAGTTGAGACAGTATGCACAAACTTTGAAAATATTTCCAATATTACGTCAACCAAAGACTATCACTCAATGCCATCCTTTGACAAGGATTTGCAAAACTTAGATGAACAGTTAGTGGCAGAGAAGATGTTTCAGATCACAAATGGGTGGTCTGATAAGGGATTTCATAAGCACAAACAATTAATGGCCTTAATTGACTGAAAAAATAGAAAGGAATGGGCTAAGAAGCAAGTACTGAATTATGATGCATATTGATCAATATTATAATTATTAAATCTTCTAACATGATTTCTGTAATACATTTTGATGTGGGATTTGCAATAACTATCAATTAGTTTACCAAACACCACAATCTTTACAAGTACACCATATGGTACACAAATCGCAACAATCACATCCACTAAGACTACTCTCTTTGTTAAAGAAAAGAAAATCCTTAAAAAGCTGTTCCCTGCGGCAAACACTAATGTTTCTCCATAGAGTTTTGCTTGCTCACTTACATCATTACCAATTGCTTCGTGATACAAAATGGCTTGAGCCTGGTTACCATTCCTTCCTGCCCGCCCCATATCTTGTACTAGCTCCTCTAGAGCATTTGGTGTTCCATAATTAATAACCCAGACTATGTCTTTACAGTCGATTCCCACTATTTATTAGCCTTAGTTTAGTATCACTTTTGCAAAATTCTGTGATAATTTCTTCTCGCATATCATTATCAGATGCTGCCATGAAAACATCAATAAGCCGGAACTGCAGGAAATGATAAGGAAGTTTTGGAGGCTCTGTAATATCTTTACCCAACGATTTCTTCATCATCTTACACATTTTTCCACAGTCCTTTAATGACCTACAGAATACAACAGTTTTAGTGGTCTTTGTGCGATTTTCATGTAGGTCCTTTGCTAATTCTTCACACAATTCACTTAAATCTGGGCATGGCTCCACAATAATTTTAATGTTAGATCTATCAGGAGGTAGACCAACTATCACAGGATCCTCCATCGCAAGTCTGGACTTCACACTGGACAGAGTAGTCCTGGTTGCTGTGGCTGTCAGTGCCATAACATTGATATTTTTTGGCAATAAGCTTCTAATGTTTCCAATATCAGCAAAAGCAGTTCGAAATTTATCACCCACAGTATTTAAAACGTACAGAATTATGATTTATCAGAACTTAGCACAGTGAACTTTGTCAACAACAAGAGCCTTCAATTTCTGCTGGTACATACATAGGTGTTGCGATATCTCTGATTAAGCAATAAGGACTCAGGACTAATGTATACCAACTGAACATCTCCATTTAACACATCCATGGTAGCATTTTCATCAGTTTGGGCTTCACCAACAATTCTACTTTCAAACCCCTCTGCAAAAATTTCCCCTTTTGATCAATTATTAAAGGTATCAAAGGTGTGACAACCACAGCAATGCTTCCCTGGGCACCTTTTAGAAACAAAAGCAATATGACATAATAATATTGTATGCACGAGTATAATTGCTTAGCTACACCTTACCAAATAAGAAATCAAACAGTAGAGGGAGCATTGCAAATATCATAGATTTGCCATAACCAGTTGGCAAGGAAACAAACATGTCTTTTCCAGAAACAAATGCCTCTATAGTTTCTAACTGTTTAGGCTTTAATCCTTGGATACCCATATGCTGAGACGCGTGATTCAGGGCAGACGGCAGATCCATTCAGCCAGTACACCTCGTGTCGTTAATTTATCTTCAACTACTTGTCACATGCGACTATTTCCAGTACACAATTTTGATCTTTTACTAGCGCAGGATGCTTGTTACCCAGTCAAGGAATCGTCACCAATAACGTGTTGAAAACTTTTAGTGCACGAACTAGTCCAGACCCTTGTAGCACGCCGCTTATAATCTCTAATCGATAAGCGACTACGCGGAAAGGGTCTGGCCACGCAAGACTAAGCCTAATATATACAGCCACACGAGTAGCTACACATTGTTATTAATTATATTTTTTTCCTGCAGGTTTCATAGTGATGATTTTGTAGCTTCAGAGCCTAGTATTTCTCCTGGGCACAGGAATGCGATCTCCTTTTTTGTGAAAGATGTTTGCAGAAGTTTCCATATGAAGCCTTTGAAATCTATTCTTACAAGTAATGCAAAAAAGAGTCCTATAAAAGCAGTGTTGGGTGTCATGTTGATTATTATAAGATAACCTGTACGCTACGAAAGAATATTGCTGAATGGTTTAGTTCCCCTAAACTGACATTCGCTTAAGAAAGCTAAAAGAGAACAAGGATTATGAAATCCAAGTGAAGCCCAGTGAGAGTGGTGGGTATACAGCAGCTATAATGTGCCAGATGTGCTATGAATAAAAGCATCTAGGTATTGATACCAAAGGCTGCATCAAATTGTCTAATTGGTAGTGTCATGTGAAAACCTACATAAATAGAAAAAAAGAAATAACAGCAAACCCGCTTGATCAATACTTTTCTAAATCTAAGTCATCAGCACCACAACTTAAGCATTCACAATCTGCCAGTACAGCTGTTGTACCAGATGATACTTCTGTTATTATCCCTACTGAGACCACTACCAGTACATCTGGTGTAGCTGATGAAATGCTCACAGTTGTAACAGATGAGGCAGCTCTAACAGTTGAGGTTTCTACTGAAAGTTCAGGCGTACCAGATCATACATCTTGCCAACCATATAACACCACTACCAGTACTTCAGCCATAGCTGATGAGAGGCATATAATTGCAAGGCCTTCAGTGCTGGGAGATGGCAGTTCGTGTGATCTACCCTCTGTTACCACAGGAGGTGAGTGCGAGGCTGAACATGAAGTGAAGGAAAGCAATCAGGTTTTTCGAGTAGCCCCTCCTATTATGGTTAAGGTTGATTGGTCATATGGTTGTCGTAAAAAAACAATGGCTATGTTAAAGTGAGCATCTGGTCCATCACAGGAAAAGATAACAAATTACTTTGATTTGGTAGAAAATAGACTTATTGAGTAAGTCTAATGACGATTTGATGAAGGCTTTTAATGAAGCAAATGAAGATCGAAAGAGAATACTTGGAGAGAATGAGCGTGTTGATTTAAGATCATTTTAAAACCAAATTGTAACAAATGCTGAAAAAAATGCTAATAAGCACCCTCAAGGCAGAAGGCACAGTGAGGTAGTAAAGAAGTTTGCAACATCTTTGTTCTTATATGCTGGCTCAATGGCCTACAACCTTGTTCACAAGAATATGCCGACTGCTTTACCAAGTCTTCGCACTGTGCAGGGAGCCATTCACTCTCAATACCATCGCATATTGGAAGGCCAGTTCCAATTCAATGAACTGGCAATGTTTTAAAGTAAATTTATTGCCATCAGTGAGGATGCGACTTGACTCAAGTCAAGTAGAGTTTGATATTGAGACTAACAGGCTAGTTGGTTTTGTACTTCTATGCAACAACGACGGTTTGCCCATAGTCGATTCATTTTTAGCTTTGTTCCTGGAGGACATAGAAGATTGCTTCAGGTCACAACAGATTGCTAAGTTTGCATATGTCTTTATGGCGCAATGTATCTGCAAGGAAGTCCCTCCATTTTGTCTAGGATGTATTGAAACCAACAACTGCTTTACAGCAACTGAGGTGTTGAAACGTTGGAAGTATATTTATGCAGAATGCCACAAATGAAACATCACTGTAGTTAGTTTTGGAGGTGACGTGGATAGCCGAATCTTGAGGGCGATGAAAGTTTCATGTGATTTTAAACTTAATGCTAATGACCAATTGCAACATGATCAATTCCAGTTCTCATTGTCAAGTTTTATTGAAAGAATTACAAACACAAAACAGTGGTCTTGGTTCTGGTTATAGCAAACAGCTCCTGTGATATACATGAAGGATTATGTTCACGTAGCTGTTAAGCTGAAGGCCCACTTACTAAAACCATCAGTAATACTTCCAATAGGTGATTTTCTTGCTGGGTCACATCATTTAAAAATTATTTTTAAACATTTTTACAAAAGACCAACATGAAATAAGGCATAAAGACATACAACATAAAGACAAGCAGAACTTTGAAGCTGTGTCATGGATTACGGCACAATGTGTACTTAATTTATTAGAACAGCTTCCAGATGCAAAAGGCACATTCCATTACCTTAAATGCCTACAATATTTTGTTGATGCGTACTTAAATAGGAAGCTCTCTCCTTTGGACGAATTTACAAGGGCTGGTATGTAATTTTCTTCTTCAGATTCTGGCAATTTAGGCTGCTGCAGGACAAGAAGCATACCACCAGCAATAATTTTATCACATATATAATGCCCATGCTTGTGTTGAATTGAATGGCCATAGTTTGATACTTTTTTTGTTGATGTTGAGGGACAAAATTCCGCATGGTGACCAGTATTTTCTTCCATGGCTATTGAGGTCACAAGCATGTGAACAAACATTTAGAGCTGCACGAAGTATGACCAACAATTGTAAACTTCAGCATGCTGGGATTTTTACATCGTATACATAGGTTGCAAATCCAATTGCAGCTAGAATCAGAGACACGTGAGACCGGTATAATATATCCTAGAACCACACAGCACACCTTAAGAAAGTTGGATATAATTCAGTTCAAGAAACCAGTCTCAGCAAAATATCTGATGAAGACATTATTTCCACAATTGAAAGAGCCAACAAGGAGGCAGTTAGAGTAATGAATGAACTAGGAATATCTTTTACCAAGGAGGAAATAAAGGATATTATTTCAAAACCAGTGAAAGCAGCTCAGATTGATGAAATTGATGATGATAACAATGATGAAGAAGACTATGATGGCAACTTAGTTGATGACATACAGTGTAATGGTATTACAGAATCAGAAAATGAAGACTTTGTCACAGATATTGCTGCTATGGAACAGTTTGGAATGATTGACAAAGGTGAATGTGGCAAGATTAAGAACAGATTTAAGTGCACTGACAATTGTGATGTATACAAAGTTTGAACTGCAGCGACAAAAGAATCATAATAAAATTATACCATTTGTTGAAGTGACCCATAATGGAAAAACTTGTTTTATCCGTAAGACAACAACAGTGTGGTTGTTTCAAGAGTGTGAAAAGAGTTTCCACAGATTGCCTATTTAGGGTCAGATCAACACAACCATATCCAGTTGACTGTGTATTTGGAATAAAACCTATATCTTCACAAGCCTCAATCTCTGTACCCCAACTGCAGACTCTTGGTATCCAAAGTGAAGACTAGCAGTTCACCCACTACCTTGGTACCCCAAGTGAAGACTAGCAGTTTGGTACCCAAGTGAAGACTAGCAGTTCACCCACTACCTTGGTATCCCAAGTGAAAACTAGCGGTTTGGTACCCCAAGTGAAGACTAGCAGTTTGGTACCTCAAGTGAAGACTAGCAGTTCACCCACTACCTTGGTACCCCAAGTGAAGACTAGCAGTTTGGTACCCCAAGTGGAGACTAGCAGTTTGGTACCCAAAGTGAAGACTAGCAGTTTGGTACCTCAAGCGAAGACTAGCAGTTCACCCACCACCTTGGTACCCCAAGTGAAGACTAGCGGTTTGGTACCCCAAGTGAAGACTAGCAGTTTGGTACCCCAAGTGAAGACTAGCAGTTCACCCACTACCTTGGTATCCCAAGTGGAGACTAGCAGTTTGGTACCCCAAGTGAAGACTAGCAGTTTGGTACCTCAAGCGAAGACTAGCAGTTCACCCACTACCTTGGTACTCCAAGTGAAGACTAGCAGTTTGGTACCCAAGTGAAGACTAGCAGTTCACCCACTACCTTGGTATCCCAAGTGAAAACTAGCGGTTTGGTACCCCAAGTGAAGACTAGCAGTTTGGTACCTCAAGTGAAGACTAGCAGTTCACCCACTACCTTGGTACCCCAAGTGAAGACTAGCAGTTTGGTACCCCAAGTGGAGACTAGCAGTTTGGTACCCAAAGTGAAGACTAGCAGTTTGGTACCTCAAGCGAAGACTAGCAGTTCACCCACCACCTTGGTACCCCAAGTGAAGACTAGCGGTTTGGTACCCCAAGTGAAGACTAGCAGTTTGGTACCCCAAGTGAAGACTAGCAGTTCACCCACTACCTTGGTATCCCAAGTGGAGACTAGCAGTTTGGTACCCCAAGTGAAGACTAGCAGTTTGGTACCTCAAGTGAAGACTAGCAGTTCACCCACTACCTTGGTACCCCAAGTGAAGACTAGCAGTTTGGTACCCCAAGTGGAGACTAGCAGTTTGGTACCCAAAGTGAAGACTAGCAGTTTGGTACCTCAAGCGAAGACTAGCAGTTCACCCACCACCTTGGTACCCCAAGTGAAGACTAGCGGTTTGGTACCCCAAGTGAAGACTAGCAGTTTGGTACCCCAAGTGAAGACTAGCAGTTCACCCACTACCTTGGTATCCCAAGTGGAGACTAGCAGTTTGGTACCCCAAGTGAAGACTAGCAGTTTGGTACCTCAAGCGAAGACTAGCAGTTCACCCACTACCTTGGTACTCCAAGTGAAGACTAGCAGTTTGGTATCCCAAGTGAAGACTAGCAGTTTGGTATCCCAAGTGAAGACTAGCAGCTCTATGGCAGGTCAAGAAGGTGAATCTAGTAATCCAAATGTCAAACAAACAATACCTGGATTACCAGACTCATTGACATGCTAATACATCCGTATTGGTGATCTTTGTGTCCCAGCATAAATGGAGAATTGGCAAGGTTTTGCAGTTTTATTACCAAGATGGAAAAAGAAGGCTCGTCAGTGTAATCAGACATCACTGAATATCACAGCTATTAATAAACGCATTGCTGTTGTCTGTTCCTGGTTTAGTGGCATCCTCCATTGTCTGTGAACACATTTTCAATATGCTGTGCTTCCTTGAATTATCCTAATTACTGTTCAGTGAATGAATATGTTTTAACAGTGTCACTTAATTGCTTGAAATCAGTGCATATAGAGAATGCAGCGGCTGAAAAGTTCCTCATGGTATTTTAGGAAGTGATGCTTCCAAACATAAGTTAGTCTGCGCAAAACTCATTTCCCTTTCTGAGGAGGCAGTGCGAAGTATCAAAAGAAACATGTGCATAACATCAGACAACAAAATAGACTTGACTTCCACTACTACAATCGAAGAGAGCTGCTGTTATAACATGGAAGAAATATGGCAGCTATTGCTTAACAAAAGTGCATAAGTCCCATCTTTGCACTGACCATTTACTGTGTGATGTTCATATGGGAGCAGCACAGGAATCAATAAAGAGACAATTTTTGCACATACACGAGTTACGTAATACTTTGATGCAAAGTTCAAAAAATTTGAAGCCATTTGATAATGACAATAGTTTACAGATTGTGCATGTGCAGCTTGGAAAGATAAATCACTGGGTTATCATCTCTACAAGAGGTTGCATAAGTGGTGAAGTTGAGTTGTATGACTCTTTGCAGCAAATACCTAGTTTAGCAACACAAAAGGTCATTGCAAGATACCTCAAATCTCCATTAAAATCAATTAGGATTAAAGTCATAAATGTAGCACTACAGAAGGGTAGTGCTGATTGTGGTCTCTATGCCATTGCCATGATGACCAGCATAGCAAATAATGAAGAACCGGCAAATGTAGTGTATGACCAAGCGGCATTAAGAATTCGCTTAAAAGAGTCCTTTTAGAAAGGTTTTCTGGGTACTTTTCCGATGCTGAAGAAAAGAAGAGTGAACAATCGAATAGCAATGGAGGAATTATGTTCCATATACTGTTATTGTAGGTTACCAGACGATGGTTGCAAAATGGTACAATGTGATGGCTGCAATGAATGGTTCCACAAGAGATGTCTAGAGAATTTAAGTGTGGAAGTGGAATCAATAGAAGAATCAAAAGAATGGTTATGCAAGACATGTGACTAGAAATGACCATATATATACTGTGCTTTGTGTTCATTGATATCACTATATATTATATCCATGATGCTGTGTATGCTTTTAGCACAGAAAATTGCTAATAGAAATATATGATCAGGCCACATAACGCAGGTAAACATGATTGGTAAGTCATCCAATTTCCACTATTTAAAAACGGACAATATACGGTTGTAGCTTAATAATGTAGGATTTTAGGCATGTAAGATATGTAAATAATTAGGTACACAGAATAAACAGTGCATACAAACATAATAGAACAGAAACATATACATATTAATTATAGTACAAATAATCAAGCATAAAAAAAAATCAAGCATCAGCATATGAATACAAGAACACTTCATCACCAGCTAAACACTGTTAACCTGTTCACGTTTACCTGAAGTGATGTTACGGTGCATTGCAAAGCACTGTCAGCGTCAGTATATACTGAAAAGCTGCTGACAGACTCATATTCCCTGCATGCTGACTGAAAGCACTCTGAAATGTTGATTGGACAGTATATATTTTGAAGCACCAATCATGAACACTGAGTGCATGGAAGACAGCCATCAAGACCATAACTTGGTTTATAATCAGTTCGGTGCCAGCGCAGTCCACATGAGTCAGTCTGCCTGCATCAGTGAACTAAATCAGTGGCCAGTAGTTTGTGTTACTGCTTTATGGCACTCCGGTCCACACCAGGAGAGGGAATGATCTACTTCTTTCTTCTCTCAAGTTGTATAAAGCATTTCGAGCAGCCGAAATTGCCGACCTTCAGCGGCAAATTCCATTTTTTTTCGTCTCAGAAATATATCATTCCTTGAACTGCACAGAACTCGACAGAACCTCACTGAGGAAACGAGAGAGAATCCGAGAAGGAATCGCGTGCGGAAACGTAAGAATCAATTGGAATCATTAGAATCACTTGGAAACAGAAGAATCATTCGAGGAATTACTTGGAATCAGATAATCATCATGAATCAAGCAAATCTTGGAATCAGTGTAAATTATTCAGAGATTAGGGAATCACATCGATAGAATTGAGGTAAAATTCTAAGTTGCGGACCACTCAAATTGGATTTGTAAATACTGTAATTTAGTGTATTTAGTAATTCATGAATTATCTATAATTACGTTGCTATGTGCTGCTAACGAAGCGTAACTATAGCAAACCACTTTAACCACAAATTTATGCACAGAAACGTCTTCTCAAGTGTTTTATAGATCTAGAGTGTCTATTGTGTTTCTCACGCAAATTGTTTAGAGAAACCCTTGAGGCTTCCCTTCACTTTAGTTTGTGTAAGTACAGGTAATGCCCCCCATTCAACTCGAAGTATACGCTATCTCTGGTAGCCTAGGAGGCCTTCAATGTTGTTTTGAAGCCGTTAAACGTCTATAAAACCGAAAGAGAAGACCGTTCACGAAGACTCGCCATACCCGTATTTCAGACTGCCGAGAAGAAACCACCGCAGAGCAAAGTTTATAGTTTAATACAAACTTAATTTAGCCTTCAATTCTTACATCCTGGCTGTTTTTTACCATTAAACAATTTTTCTCAGGTGGATGTGTATGGACAAACTAGTCTTGCGTGCCAGACGGTTTGTGTGGGGGCGGTTATTTTCCACCCCCATACACATTGTCTGGAATGCGGGACTACGGACAAACATAAATAGGTAGGTAGGTAGGTAGGTAGGTACACACACACACACACACACACACACACGCACACACACTTTTATGAAAACAATTTCAGTAAACCAGGCGCACGCCCACAGCCGGAAAAATACTTACAAAAGTTCTGGCTCCATACATGGTTAGAGGTCATATTTACAAGGATAAAACTATCTACCTGCATTAATTTTAACCCAGTATTACGATTTTGTGGAAGCGTTAATTTGCACAGTAATCTTATCACCTTAAATTACTGATATGATAAGGAATGCACATATCTCCTATACGTACCGAAGATTTCTCATCCAATCCACATTGTAAGGCTCAACATCATCTGGTTCAGTCAGTATGTTAGACCCAACTATGTCACGGAACACTGTTACGTCATCAGCAGTGACCTATACAGGACACCAAGCATAACTAAATGATAACTATACAACGATGAAACACACCATCAAATGAGCAATTTAAAACAGTACATTAAAACCTCACTGAATGATCACCTCTTTAACAAGACCACACTATAACGCACATAGCCATATTAAAATCATGGAGGTTTGGGTCTTTCTGGTCAAACAAATCATCCCAAAATCAGCTTCACAATACCATCCTGGTACCTTGGCAGTATTGGTTAGGTATAACCAAGCACAAAAGTACCTTTAGTAAGACCCTAAATGCCTCCAATAGACTGTTACAAAATTTTAAAAGAAAAATTATTCATGGAATTTTCTACTGACTAACTGCCTGCCTGCCTAATGCTTTCAGGCAAGTGTAACTTGATAACGGCTAAGGCTATGGGCTCGAGTTTTTCACTGTTCAACATCACTTTATCCTAAAATGTGCTATTTGGCATACCACAGTATGCACAATACATGCATCATGGACTTACCTTTGTCCTCCTTTGCGTCCCACTTCTTTTTGCCAAGGTGTCAATTGGATTCATGTTATAGTATGTTGACGTTGAGCTGAACCTTCAAAAACATTTAATAACTCATGGATGCAATTACACACGACCTTGAAATTTGGCTCATTTGTAGTACTACTTGACCCACTAAAAATATTTCAAAATCTTGTTGTTCAAATGTTAGACATAATATTTCCAGTCAATCAAAATTCTGACAATACATTTCCTATGGGGAAGCCATATAAGTACAATGTCAGCCCTTTCCCAAACTTGTAATGGAGCAAAACCATACGTGTCTGTTGTTGACACCTTTGCTGTTACCAATAATCATCTAGTTGGCTGAAATGTTAACTCTGTTGAGAAAAAATCCACTTTTAATTTTTAGCCATTTTTCAGGATTCAGCTCAACGTGAACATACTATAGCGTGATGCATGGCTTCCCTACTAGTACATTTGTAAACGGAAATCGTCTGTATTTTCTGTGGTGACTGAGCTTCTGATAGATCATACTGCTCTTCATTTGTAATACTGTGTAACGTTAATGGGCTGAACATAGTTGAAATCGAAGCGTAATGACCACTTCACTTTTCAGTCAGTAATTGATAGCTGGGGCACACGTTGTTGCATTCAGACGAAAACATTAACTCTGTTTTTCTTTCATGTGGTATGCACAGGCTCACCAGTCATAATAATGTTTTAAAACATAAACAAACAAGTATAAGGAAAAATAAGTTCAATTAGGATCATGGAAAAAAGTATTCTATAACCATGAGTGAATTAGGGATTAAATGTTTGCTAGGACATCTGCAGGTGTAGGTGTTTCTTCCCCATGATCCCTAATCGAACTTGAAATTTCTAATTTTCCCTATACTTGTTTGTATAGATACACAGTATGTTGTGCTGTGCACCACTACATCAAATACTTTTTTATAAAAGCGGCACTAAAAAGGTTACAAACTGGGTGCCATTACATCTGGAGAAGATGGTCCATCCCAGTGTCCCTCCCTTGACGCTACACATGGACTTGGTCATCATACAAACAAACTTTCAGATGAACCCGAAATGCTTTCAACAAATTGCTACGGAATTTTTTTAAAATAATGGAATTTCTAGTGACTAATTGACTGACTGATGCCTTCAGACAAGTGTAACTCAATAACAGCTATAAGGCTAAGGGCTTGATTTTTTTCACTATTCGATGTCGCTTCAGCCCAAGAGGCACTTTTTGGCATACCGCAGTACGTACAATGCGTTCTTCATGGACTTACTGGTGTCCTCTTTTGTGTCCCATTCATCCTGGCTGACAGCAAAAAGTGTTGATTTGATGGTAGCACGTGATGGCTTCCTTTTGTAATGGAAATCGTCTGCATTTTTCATAGTGGCTACTTTGATTGCAGAGGTGCTTTTCGAACAGTTATTGATTCATACTGCTGCGTAACGAGTTAAGCATAGCTGACATGGACACCTCACTTTTCAAATGATAATTGGTAGCTGGGGTGTGCGGCGCTATTCTTTCTTTTGATGCAGTATGTGTGGGTTCACCAGTCATAATAATTTTTATTTTACAAAAAAAGTCACAAACAAGTGCACAAAAAATTTGGAATTTTTAACTAAAGTAGAGACCATAGCACATCAATAAAAAGTACTGAAACAAACTGGAGTAGTGCACGATTTAAATCACAGTAAAACAATAAGATGTGTTGAGCATAATAGGGATATAACACTTCTTATTGTTTTACTGTGATTTAATATCGTGCACTACTCCAGCTTGTTTCAGTACTTTTTATCGATGTACTATGGTCCCTACTCTAGTTGAAAATTCCAATTGTTTTGTGCACTTGTAGATATAGGAAACAACCAGTTGAGCACCAAATGGCCTATACGTGGATTTGGTCTTAGGTTTTCCTTGGCAACGTGGCCTAGCTAACCTACACGTGAAGGTAAGTGGTGGGGATAAGGCCCCTGATGATGCCAACAACACCTCTAAGGTTTCTAAGTGGTCTCCTTCAACCACTCTGGCCCATCCCATCAACCAGGCCCTGACGGAGTTGTATTTTAGCGCTATTTTAATGTATCACAATGTACATAATTTATAGTACTAACAAAAAGTGGAACAAAAAGGGTGGAAAGAACTGTCCAGCTGCTATTATTCACTGACTTCAGACCCCTGAAATAACAGGTCAATGCTGTAATGACTAGATAATTAGGACCTACAACATAAGTGGAACAGAAATGTTACATTTCTATCCTAGGAGGACATCTGGAATAGAATAGTTAATTGGAATGGTGACATGGTGGAATGGTAGAGTGCATTGGTCCAATCTCACTCAGACTCCTTTGTTATAAAGAACACCTTCATAATATAGACCACACCAATGTTGATGCTTACATCACTATCTCATTGGTTGTCAGTCTTTGGTTGGCCTAATACAATTTGACTCTTCATGAGAATATCTAACTACAAATGGGGCCAAACACACTATAATGTAGGATAATATCATGTATATATACTAGAAGAATAAAAAGGGGGAATTTTAGAAGGGGGATATGGATTGTTGAAAAAAAGCCATGATGTTAACAAGAAGGGGTGGTAATGTAAACCACAAATCCCCATTTTGACTCTCTGTCAAGAAATGTTGATACATAATGTCCCATTCATCTTTAGAGATAACTGAGGACTTTGTGGTTTATATTACTGTCACAGCAATCCCTTCTTGTTTTGTGGCTTTTTTCCTAATTCTCCTTTTGAGTTTTTCCAATTTGTAGTGAGGCAAACCTGAGGGTTTTTAATGCCATAAAGATTTGAGTGGGCAGTCTCTAACTGACTTAGAAAATGGTGGGGGTATATTTATACTATTAAATAGATCGATTGATTGTGGGTCGAGTATAACATCATCATATCTTGCACAAAATGTAAACCCACAATCATTTACCTATAAAAGAAAACTCACTAATCCGTTATGCCTTCTAAGGGAAGCATAGCAGATCAGTGATCATTGGTGAAATCTGCAATACTACTCAACACTTCAGTGATCGTCAGTGAGATGTGCTGTGTGTTGATGACTCCCTCAACTGTAGATACCTATCTGCTATATATGCCATTTTAGAGAACCTCTCCAGAGGTCTCTTAGTGATTTTAAAGACCTCATTATCTCCCACGGATTTTATGCATGCTATTTTCTAAGTTTTGGATAGAACATTCTACATACAGTTAACCTTTAAGGATACACAAGAAACTGATCAAGTTGCAAAGTGTATATAGACTAAGCCAGATTATTCATTGTTAGTGACTTTAATAGATGTCAAGTTTAATTATGAATGCTATTTTCTAAGTTTTGGATAAAACATTCTACATACAGTTAACCTTTAAGGATACACAAGAAACTGATCAAATTGTAAAGAGCATATAGAGTAAGCCAGATTATTCATTGCTAGTGACTTTAATAGATGTCAAGTTTAATGAATACTTTCTTATTCTCAGATACACTTGACTGCTTTATTAGAGTATTTTGATGTTCATTATCCTTGCCCACATACACTAATCACACGGAACAGAGAACAAACCTTGCAACAAAGTCTTGGCATACCCTGTAGATTAAGCTTCCTGGTCTTGAGTTAATAACACATATTTCACAGCAACAAGTAGCCTTATACTAAACACTGTTAAGTTCATTTTTTTTAAAGTGGTACCATAAAGTCCAAAAATAAATGTAACTACTGGGCTACTGGGTGCCTTAACCCCTTGGGAAGATAGCCTAATCCTGATTACCCCAAGCTTGACCATAGACACAGGGGACAGCAGGTGGAGCACCATGTAGCTTACATCATACGGGCTAGGTCATACAGGCTTTGTTAGTGACTTGACCTAGCTAAACTACTCGAGGAAAGCTGGTAAGATAAGGCTGTTCCTAGTCCAGGGATCAAACCCTGATGCAAGCACCACCTGCAAGTGTTCCCAAGCGGTCTCCTTCAACCACTCTGGTTCATCAACACTTGAGAATGAAAAAATCTATCTTTAGCCATGGCTACAGGGTAAACTGTGTATATAAACAAGTATAAGGAAAATTTCAGAATTTTAATTTCGGTTAGGGATCATAGAAAATAAAGTAGGGAAAAAGGGAGGTCACCTACACCATAGATGTACTAAACTTTACAACAAGATTAACTCATGTGACGTCTCTGTACAAACTCCCAATGTGATGTAACGAGTTTGAAAAACCAATTGTGTTTCACTTGAGAGAGTGATAGTTGCTATAGATACATGTGTAGTAACTAGCGCGAGCTCTTTTTAATGGCTTTCTTTATCAACTGTTTGTAATTTGTCAGCTCGTAATGTGAAAAATTAGTTAATTAGTGTCGTACATGGTTGTTACAGCAGCTACAGTAGTATGGCCTGAAGTAAGTAAATTACAATACGGTCACACCCTCCTGTGCTTGTAGAGTTTTCACAAATTTTCTGTGTTATGAAGTATTCTATTTCAACAATTATATCCAGCATACTGTGTACCTAGCTATTTATATTTATCACATCTATTGCCATGCTTCAAAAATTCACTAATTAGCAGTTTTCACGGTGGTCCATAAGTCTGAAAAGTCTGTATCTCTGAAACTGTGTATAAATATAGTATAAAGAACATTGATAAAAATATCAGTATTATTCAAAATAGAACAGTCAGTACTCTAACAGAGCAGTCATTTCTGTAGCTCAGTTAACTGAGAATCCGGATAAGTGGGGTCCAGATAAATGAGGTTCCACTGTAACCAGTTAGTGGTGTAACTGCTTGGTATAATGTGCACATCATAACTGTGCTAAATTAATGCCACACAGGATATGAAAAGAATTGGGAGAATTCATAAGAATTATGAGAGGACACACTCAAAAAGTCTACCAAACCAGAAGAAGCCACCCAACTTATTAGTGACACCACCAAGAACTCTACCATGCCTGCCCTCCAGTACAAGTCAGCATTATTCAGTAACTACGTGCACTTCTAACTGTGAGATCCTTACAACTGAAACAAAGTGCAAGCATTGTATGGGATATCAAATCACCCTTCGCACATTATCCAATCATTCATCATTAAGATCTAGTAGTAGCCAGAGGCTATATACTGTATTCATATGCTAAAAACATCAATGGTCATTACTGTGGCTGTACAAAATATGTCATACACTATAGCTGTATACTTTCCAATTCCAATGGTTATCTGTAGCTATACGGTATAGATACACGAATGGGCCTCAGAAGGAAGAGAAGATAAAGAAGAACCTTAAAGATGAACTACATGAAGAAGTTGGTAGGCTGAAAAAGAGAAAAGAGGAGGTCACAACAGTTCAAGGGATTGTTGTAGATGAGACATCACAAAGAGATGTACTGAAAATTATGAGAAACAATCATACCAGCATTCATCAACAGTTTTCTGAGGGAACTGTTCAAAGAATTTTTTTGGGACCAGCAACTGCAGGCTGCAAAGGTGGGAGATTTCAGACAAATAAGGTGGCATCCAGTTGGTGCTTGAATTTAAGGCTGATATCATCAGCAGCATACCATGCAATGTGGTTATTTGGGTTTTGCCACACTACCATCAGAACGCACCTTAAGAGATTATATCAAGGAAAAGCTTAGGGATTTCAACCACAAGTATTGGAAATGCTTCAGAAGGAATCAGATATTGACAACCTTCCTCAGTATATGTGACCGGGCCTGCGAAAATAGGGCATGTGGGCACACAATTTTTGCCTACTTTTCAAAGTTTCACCACTCATAACATTTTGCACCATTATGCTATGAAACTGCAATTTCAAGCTATTAATAAGCATTTAATTGGCATCATGATGCAAGTTACAGAATGGAAATATACTTTTCCAGTACTGAGATATGACCTGTAGAGTGACAGGGTGTAGTTTGTGCCCACATGCCCTGTTTTCGCAGGCCCGGTCACATATAATGCTTACTCTCGATGAAACGAAGATCAAGGAAGACATTGTGTTTGACAAGAATACTGGTGAAATTACTGGATTTACTAACCCCAGTGATATCAATAATGCCATTTACAAAAAGACAATACAGTTGACCATCTACCTATTGCAACACATCTCCTCACTTTGATGGTTCGAGGAGTGTTTATCTACCTTGAGTTTCCTGCTGCACTTAAATGGAGTATCATATCAAAAGACATTGATGACTTTAAATGCTTTGTTGAAAGAAATCATTACTCCGTGGATAACAATCAGAGGATTGTCTCTAGGGTAGGAATCATATAAGAAGAGCTGAAAAAGAGACACAAAAGAGCAAGAGCTTAAGGAAAACACTAACTTTAAAGTTTCTATATATTACTCTTGCATACTGTATCCAAGAGCATGATACAAGAATAGTATAATCATTAAGATTGCTACTAAAATATTACTCATTTACAGTGTGTAGCATGTCTTGGTCTTTTTGGAATTGGATTGTTGAAAGCCACGTCCATTGCATCCACTGGATCATTGTAAAGACGTCTTTTCTGTGAACAATTACCACCTAGTGCTTGGGAATTTTGGAGCCGGAGAGCTCCATCATTCACTAAGCACTGTTTAATCGCAGGATTATCATTCCTTCCATCCCTGGCTCTCTGCTTTCCAAAGTAATTCTCTACTGTGCCTTGCAATACTCGTTCACTTAAAAGGAAAAGCTCACATCTTTGTTGAATTTCTTGAGCAGGTATCTTGTCATATCCACAAACCATTTTGCTGCATGTTATACATGTATGACAAGATACACAGTGAGCTTATGTTTGCCATCATTTGCCTGTAATACTCAGTCCTTCCAGAGTTTCCCTGCTAATTTGTATATGCTCTTTGTCTGTTTGTGCAATCTTTGGAAATGCCTGTGTAACGTTGTCTTCCCAGTCTCTCCAGTATTGCAAAAAAATTCTCTTCTAATCACTATCCACAAGAATGTGATGATTAATCTGGCTCACGTGTATTATTGATCTTTTGTTATTGAGTTTTGTACATGTAGGCCAGTGTAAATTTGCTAGGTTCAAGTTGTAGTTTTGTATGATTGCTGTTGTACATGATTGGTATTCATTCATAATCATACCCTACCATATTGGCAATGAGAATGGCAGAGTCGGGTCAGATGGAAAAGTTTAATTCCAAATGTGATGAATGGAACTACTCTTGGAGCTGTTGTTTTGATCAATGGTTGTCGATCAGTTCCTACGCTACAGGCAACAATGTGGCAGACAAGAAGCAAGCTGTGTTTTGCACGTTAATTGGATCTGACACTTTCAACCTGTGTGTACACTCTGTACACCCAAGCATCCAGAGGATGAGACGTATAACAATATGAGAACTAAGCTCAACACACAGTAAAGAAACTCGTCTTGGCAGAACATTACCAGTTCTATTCGTACAAGCAGCAAGACAAACAGTCGCTGGCCGCTTACCTCACAGAACTCCGTCATTTGGCTCCTGCATGTCAATGGGCAGAAGCAGCATTGGGTGAAAATCTTTGTGACAAGTTTGTGATGGGACTACACAATGAATGCCTTCTTCGGAAATTGTTAACTCAGGACCATGGCAAGTCTCTGGATGATTTGTTTCAGTTAGCAACTACTTTTGAAGCCGCAGAGAGTGAAGCCCTGAAACGTTTTGAAGGCGAAAGTCAGACAAGTATGGCACCCATCAACAATGCAAGAATCCAGAGCAGGAAGCGAACACAGTAGCCTTGTACAGAATAGTTTTCTAAAGAACAGACTTGTAACAATTGTGCCAGTTGTGGGGGATATCATGTTGACTTCACAGTGCCAAGTGTCGAAAAATTTACCACATTTCCAAAGCCTGTGGATGTGCAGCTGTGATTGTTACACCCCAGGAGTCAGATGAGTCAGCAGTTGTTCCCATATCTCAGTCAGATGAACAAACCCATGTTGACATTCATCCAATGTTTCAGATTTTACACCTCACAGAGATGCAGAAATGCCTACGTTCGATGCTTGACTCAGCTTCACCCTTAACATTTGTCAATGTGAAGAGACTTTGAGAAACCCTAGACTGAATGAGTTCTTGGAGCTTCTGAATCATCAAACCCTTGGGTTACTTTACAACCACAGTGGTACGTGAAGATGATTCAAGTCAGTCAGCCAACTTGTTAATTTTCACACAAGGGAGTCAACATCCTAAGCAGGGATGCTTAATATCACAATTACTCCCAGACAGCTCAGCACCACTGCTGCCTTACAAGTTGAGTTGAATAGTCTTAAACAGATATTAGAAGTCCATGCAGACATTTTTCAACCAGGCTTAGGCACTTGCACGCGAGACTCACACTTCGTGATGAAGCAGTGCCTAATTACTGTAAACCTTACCGACTTCCATTTGCTATCAAACCTGCTGTTTGAGCTGAACTATATAGACCAGCTGGAAAAGAATGGAGCGATCGAGAAAATGACACAGTCAGACTACGCCACACCAATAGTGGTAGTCAAAAAGTCTGGAGGTAGAGTGCATATTTGTGGCAACTTCAAGGTCATATTGAATCCAGTACTGAGGAATGATGCACTGTCCTCTACCGCTACCACAAGCACTTTACCAAAGTTGAATGGTGGTGTCCACTTTTCAAAGTTGGACTTGGCTGATGCTTGTTTACAAATTGAACCGGACAATGCTTCCAAGCAGCTGGTTGTGATCAACACACATCAAGGGTTGTATTGCTACAAGCGAATGCCAAGTTGTGTGTGCTCCTGCTATTTTCCAGAAAGTTATGGAGCAAACTCTTAGCGGTATTCGTGGTGTTGCGTGTTATTTAGATGACCTTATTGTTACAGGTAACACCGAGAAGGAGCACTTGACAACCTTGCAGAAGACATTGCAGCATCTCAAGGACAGTGGTTTTCAGCTTCATGAATCTAAGCATTCATTTCTGCAGACAGGTGTCAGCTACCTGGGGCATGTTATTGACAAGGATGGAATTTGTCCAATGACAGACAAGATTGAAGCTATTCAGAACATGCCACTACCCCAAGATCAGAAGGAGCTCAAGTCATTCCTATGAATGGTAAACTATTATGACAGATTTTTACCTGGCCTAGCTACCAAGTGTGCTCCCCTTCATGAATTGTTACACAAGGATAAAAACTGGTACTGGAGCTGTAAACACACCAATGCAGTTGACCAGATCAAAGAGGCTCTGACATCAATTAACTCACTATGATCCCAAATTGCTATTAACTTTATCGCCTGTGATGCTAGCCCAGTTGGAGTGGGTGCAGTCCTCTCCACACCCTTCCTGATGGTACAGAGAAACCAATAGCGTATGCTTCTCGTAAGTTGACCAAGGCAGAGCAAAATTATGCTCAAATCCAGAAAGAATCATTGGGAATAGTGTATAATGTTAAGAAGTTTACGCAGTATCTGTTGGGTAGGAAGTTTAAGTTGTACACTGACCACAAACCATTGTTAACTATTTTTTACCTGCAGAAAGGAATTCCTGGGATTGCTGCCAACAGACAACGATGGGCTGAAACTCTTTCTGCTTATGATTATGAAATACATTTCCAACCTTTCACTAAGCATGGCAATGCCGATGATGCTCTGTCCAGATTACCATTGGACCAAAACCAAAACTGGGTTGATGACACTGAAGAAATTGTTTGAGCTGTGGAAACAGTTCTTGAATTACCAGTAACTAAAAAAAAGAAATTAGGAAGGCCACAGCTCAAGACCTAGTTTTGTCTCAGGTATTTAATTATACATTACACGGTTGGCCAGTATATTCTAGCATAGTGGACAGTAAAGTATTCCCTTTCTTTCACAAGAGAACACAATTGACGGGGGGCTGAGGGTAGTGATTCCACAGAAACACTGTCACAAAGTGATGCAACTGCTCCATTCAGGACATCTGTGAATGAAATCATTGGCAAGGCTTCGTGTTTGGTGGCCAGACAATGACAGTGCTATTGAGATTCATGCTAAGAGTTGTACAGGTTGTGCCACAGCTGCCTGTCCCTGTACCCTTACACCAGTGGGAATTGCCACTACATCCTTAGCAGTGAGTACACATTGACTACACTAGACCATTCAAAGGCAAGATGTGGTTACTTCTGATAGACTCATTCAGTAAATGGCCAGAAGTGTTAGAAATGACCATAGCCCCAATTAGCAAGCTTAAGCAAATCTTTACTGCACAAGGGTTACCGGAGCAGATTGTTTCAGAAAATGGACTTCAGTTCACAGCCAGTGAGTTTAACGATTACTGCAGTGTACATGGAATTCTATACACAACCACTGCCCCTTACCACCCTAGATCAAATGCGGAAGTAGTGAGACTTGTTGAAACTTTTAAGAACAGTGTTGAGAAAGCTAATCGTACTTCAAGAAAAGAAATTCAAGATTGTGTTATGAATTTCCTTGCAAGATATATAGTTACACCTCATTCAGTGACGGATCAGACACCTTCAGAACTGTTGAATGGATGACGATTATGAACACTTTTAGACTTTTAGATCTCCTCCGTCCTAAGTTACAACAAGCTAGGTGACCTAGTGTGGGTGCGAAACTTCAGGGAGGAAAGAGATGGGTTCCAGGTATAATCAAAGAAAAATCTGGAAACATGATGTACCAAGTTTTAATTGAAGGACAAAACCTTACTTGGTGCTATCATGCAAACCAGTTGAAAACCAGACTGACAGCTTCACATCTTGTGGAGTCACATATCTCACAAGTTTCTTCTCAACCAAGTGACTATCAACCAGCAAGTAGTTCTCGAGTGGGAGACAGTCAACCAGAACAGTCAATAGTTGAACAGCCACCTCTGACAAGATCTGCACGAGTGCTGAAGCCAAGGAGACCATGGCCACCTAGTAACAATTAAACTAAGAGGGAGGAGATGTAGTATCTTGAGAATGTGATGATCAATCTGTCTCACGTGGATTATTGTTATTTTGTTATTACATTCATAATCGAACCCTACCATACTTGTTTGTTTTTGAAACAGAGTTCTAATTTCTTTTGATGGTGTCTTCTTGTGAATTGCTGGTGTTATACGAAAGTGGCGAATCATGGACTCAAGAGCCAGAAAGAAAAAAACACAAATAACATGAATCGTTATTTACAGGAAATAAGTCTCCTCAATTGACTTTCTCAATCCACTTAGTTGTGTAGTTATGGATGCTACTCTCTTCTCCAGCCACTGCCATGTTACTTAAGCAGGCCAAGTATGGTGCAACTCTCTCTTTTCATACTTCTCCAGCAGCACATGTTGCACATGTTGCGCATGTCCAGACACATATCTTAGTGTATTGAGCTCATTATCACTGTAAGTCATCTTGGGTGGCTTGTCACTAACAATTGCTACACTGCTTGGCTCTGCTGTAGAAAAAAGGTCTTCATATAAAGCTCTCAAATATTTTTAGGTTGACTGTTTGAGCTGCTAGTCGGACATAATTCAACCCAATGTGTTAGCAAAATGTTTTCCACAATGTAGAATTCTTGTGCGATGAAATTCTCGCCATAACTTTTCTTGTTTGGTGGTGACTAATTTGTAACCTTTCAGCGTAGTGAAAGTGTTTCTAAGTGCAAGCACAAGCTCTTCACTAAAAAAGCGTCGAATACTTCTATTGATGTTTTGTCGCTATCTGCAATTCTCCTCAATAACTTCGTTGTAAATTCTCTTCCACTTTGTAACGAATTAAATGAACTGCCTTCTGCTTCGCTACAATACTCGCTTCAAACAATCTGCTAGCCATGTTAGCTAAGTCTCAGCCTTAGAAACAACATCTGTGATGTAGCCGAAACACCAATGTTATAGTGTGCGACTTCCGTTTCCAATCCCGTTGTAAAGTTTAGTATATCTATGCCTTCACCTGCAGATGTATGTACTAGTGAACATTTAATCCCTGATTCAGTCTAAACCCATGACTGAAGTTGTCCACTAGTAAGTGTAGGTGACCTCCCTTGTTTCCATACTTTTTCCTATGATACCTAATCACATTTAAAATACATAATTTTTCCTTATAGTTTAACTTTTTTTTGTAACATTATTATGACTGGTGAACCTGTGCATACCGCATCAAAAGAAAGGATGGCACCAGAGGTAATGTTTTTGACTGAACACAAGCCCCAAATATCAATTACTGAAGTGGCCATGATGCTTCGCTTTTAGCTCATTTCACCTCATTTCACCATGTTACAAACAAAGAACAGTAGGAGAAGGCCTCTGCTATCCACGACTGAATTAGGGTTTAAATGTCTACTAATATATCTTCAGGTGTAGGCAACCTCCCTTGTTTCACTACTTTTTATTTCTATGATCCCTATATCAAACTTATCAGGGTTTTACCCATGCCGGTCGGCAGTGGTTCAAAGCGACCAGTACCCAACCAGTACAATTCTTACATGTATCACTGATGCACATGTAATATACTCTAATAAAATACACAAGCACTCTCTTAATTTGTAACAATATTATGACTGGTAAAACCACACACAGAACAAAAGAACGGTGCCAGCTACAAGCTTATTGCTTTTGCCTAAACACGCACCCCAAATATCAAATATCAATTACTGAAATGGCAAAGTGGCCTTTACGCTTCATTTTCAGCTATGTTCAGCCCGTTATGCAGTGTTACAAATGAAGAAACACTGGGAGAAGGACCTTTGCAGTCAATCAGTCACAACAGAAATTCAGATGATTCCCATCAAATGTATCCCGTGCCACTACTGCAAATAAACACCTTGCACTGTCAGCAAATATAAATTGGACACAAAGGAGGACACAGATAAGTCCATGAAGCATGCATTGTAGGTAAAAAAGGTACCAAACGGCACCAGTCGAGTTGAAGCAATGAAAAATCAAGCCTGTAGCCTTAACCGTTACCAAGTTACACTTGTCTGAAGTCAGGCAGTCAGCCAGTACAATTTTTTTTTACAAAACAATTGTTGCAACTTTTTGGAAGTGTTCAGGTCGTACTAAAGTCACATTTGGGCTTGGTTATACTTAACCAACCAACCAATACTGTCATAAAGGTATCGTGAAGCTGGTTTTAGGGTGCAATTTTGACCAGAAAACCCCAAACTTTTATGAACACTGTATAATAGTGTGTAGTACATACAGTCAAGTTGTATACAGTAGCTTAACTACATAGCAGTGCTTTTTGAAGTTTGAAAAGAAATTGAAGTAGCTACCCCGTTATTTTCTGTGGCCCTTGAAGTGGCCTAATTTAGATCATACATATGCTTTGATCATGGTCTATTATCTATGCTTTGATAATCACGCGGAGTAGCTACAGGAGCATAGTGTCACGTGCAATGATCATCTATAAACCTTACCGTCGCATAATTGCCGCGCTTTACGTTGTAATATTCTGCAGTCAACGGTACTTCGACGGTTGAGTACTGTCTACATCTCTTAAGTACACTAACAAGTCTAATACAACTTTTAAAAGCCTTCATCTTGCTCCCGATGGATCCAGAGCTCAGCGATGTATCTCGGATGTATCAGTATATCTAATTATAAGCGCAGATGTAAATATAATTATCTAGGTGCGCGTAATGATCACCCTGACCAATTTTTGCAAAAAGGGGTCTTCCACACACATCCAATTCTATAAATTCAGAAAACTACGCATTAATGTGAAAATTTATCCATCTACTAAGCTATGTTGGTGCTCACTACTGACCAAATTTCAAGTCAATAGCATTGTATAGTTTCCAATGAGTCATCAAAGTTGGTAAATTGGATGTGGTGAAAGACCCCCTTTCGCAAATCCGGTCACAATTACTGATATTTTTATTGAGGTCAAGTGCTGAAGGTGTGTAGGACATTTGATCATACAGCATGTTTAAAGATGGTATATTAAGTAGCTATATATGTTTGCAGAAAGTCATGACTAGACCAGTATGGGAAGCTCATACTAGAGAAATCAACTCAGTCTACAACAAAAACTACAACAGCCACAATGGCTTAATGTAGTTAGTGTACTTATATAACTACACAAACTACTTATATAACTACATTAACTACTACACTAACTAGCTACTTGTAATTTTAGTAATCATTTAAAGTCTCCAGTTCCTGTTAGGCTAGGCTGCAGCACATGTTGTTGTCAGATCTTCAGTGTAAAGTGATAATAATAGTAATAACTACAACTACTTATATAACATACCGGAGAGTCAGGCTTATGATGAGCGCATTTGGGAAGTGCTCAGTGTGAGCATGCTTTTCACCATTGGTGTTTGTGGCTACTGGTACATGGTGGCATGGGCAACTACTGTGTTATAGTAATTGTTTGTTCAGGCTGCAATGTAATTAGCCTTGCGTTGTGTTTATAAGACCTGCTGTGATGTGTTTGTGGAGTCATTGGTCATCAACAAATCATCCTATATCATCTAATGTCCATCTGGCCTTCTCCAAGGGTCACATTAATTGATTCTGGAGGCCATCCTGGGGTTTACAGCTGTCCAGCTTTTTAACAGTCAGTGTTGGGGATGGTGATCTGCCCAGGAAAAACAGAATTATGTGCACCATATAGTGGACTGGCCTGGGATCCCTTAATGGTGTGTCATACATGCTGCAGAGAATAGATTTTGGTAATGATAGCTAAAAGCCGTATAGTGTGCTTTGTTCAAAAGTAGCTACTATAGTAGACTAGTATATAGTTAACCTACAACTCAGCTACATAGCTGGTCAGCTAAAAGATTTTAACATGTGCTAGTTATAGAGCTGCAGCTAATTATAAACAACACTATACATAGCTACACCACAATGGCTACCCAATGGCCTTGAATTCACAAGTATGAAGTTCATCTCTATTATACAGTATATACCCCCTGCAGTTACTTTACATGATGCGCATACTTCTGAACTTGAGTATTTAACTTACGTATGTGCATCATACTAAGGAGGCATACTGTCAACATGGCAATATATTTAATATGGTGAATTTGCATACATAGCTAGGTACTATACTATAGCTATAGCTAATCATTCACTATATCATGTGGGCCATTTATATAAAAAACAGGATGAGGAGTGCATAATGAATGGCTCAATAGAGTCAATACACGAAGATAAATGCAGATTTTCTTCATGTATATTATTGTAAACCCTATCAGAGCTGCAACATGGAGGAGAGAGCAGAATGACTTTTCAGAAAGCCATAAATGTATTGCTATAGAATTTGAGGCCACGGGACCTAGAACAGCCATACATATTTCACTAGTAACTCATTTTGCCATGAAACAATGAGCTTGAAACTCTGCTTTTATGAAACAGAAAGCTGAGCATGAATAATCACTAAAATTAATTGATGGCTATCACCAGATTCACCACCCATTAAATGCGTATGTTACTTCCATGATGTACCAATGAAAAATAAGGTTCATAGATTATATGTTTATTATTTTGAATTAAGCATCCAGAATCTACATAAGGTATGACTTGATCATGAAGTTTGTGTCCACGTGCATTTTGTAAGCCCTGTTTTTGCAAGCCTGGTCACATTTTGTAACAGTGCTCATAGATCACTACTATATATTATGTTCTAGCTACTATATAGTCATTGAGAGAACCTATATAAAGATTAGAGGCATGAAACCCTGTACAATTCTATACAAATGAAAATCTAATGACGTGCAATGTCAATACTCAGTATTTATTTATTATTGATACTGTGCAGACTGCAGACCTCCATTAGGGAAAGCACAGATACACACAAGAAAACATATATATAAAGCATACAACATTTAGTCTATAGCTGGGTTAATACAAAAATAGTCTACAATCCTTTTCTTAAAGTCATCTATATTGCTTGCTTCAATTTGCAGTAGCTGGGTGGTTGCATGTTCCATATTTTAATAGTGGTAGGAAAAAATGAGTGAGAATAAACGTTTAAGTGAGCTGATACCTGTCTGAATCTCTGAGAGTATTCTAGACAGATGAGGACTCCACAACATGGGCTGATAGACTGTTCCAGTTGTTTATTGTATGAATTGTAAGAAACTAACTTATCCAGCTGAAATATTTTGCATCTGTATAATATTGTGAGTCTTAATTGTGACCTTTAGTAGTGGAGGTCTGATGCATTTATAGCTATAGCAATACATCTTTTTGATGCTGAGTCAATTTAGTTGGTGAGAAATCCAAAATTATTCCAAGGCAAGCACCCAATCACAATCCTGGCTCCTAACTGGGCATAAGTGCAACAATTCTCCTTAATAAACATTGTAGGGGATTTCTCTTTATTCTTTATTTTGTTTATAATATCTGCACTGTAACTGTAGCAGGAAGTTAAAAACTCTGCATGTTGAATGCAGAAAATACCAGAGTGGCTTGAGTCTTAATTGATCCCCCAGACAACTTGTGTGGCAACATTAACCATATATTATTGTACATATTGCACACCGTTTAGTTTTCCACATTTTAAACTTTCATGCAGGTTTCACTACAGCAGCTAGGGTTGAGAGGAACATGCTCATTATTGTAATAATCAGTTAACCTAAATGTGTAGATATTATAAACACTACTGGAGAATTTACCATATGAAAACACCATGAAAAGACTGTGAAAATTTTGAAATACCCATGAAATCCATTCAAATTTCATGGGATGCCTATACCCATGAACAGGGCCGCCCACAGGGGGGGGGGGGGGGGGGCAACTGGGGCATTTTGCCCCGGGCCCCAGCCTGAAAGGGGCCCCAGGAAGGGCCCCCTGAATACCTGTTTAAAAGATCGATATACTCTAATAGAGCAGTCAGATCTAAATACTCTAATAGAGCAGTCACAGTATTCTTCAGAGGAGCAGTGTAGCAAACTTATAGATAAGGAGATATGGTTGGTGATGGGTAGTTATTGTTATTGCCAGCAGGTTGTGACCTTTTTTTTTTTTTTTTTTTTTTTTTGGTCTTCACCTTACAACTTGGGTCAAGGGCCCCACTTTAACTCTTTGCCCTGGGCCCCTTAATTTCTCTGGGCGGCCCTGCCCATGAAATTGAACCTCACCAATGAAATATCAATGAAATGATGTTAATGAAAAAGGCATGAATTAAAAGAACTACGCAGTGAAAACCCTATAAAATGATTTTTTATTTCATGTGTATTTCACTGGATTTTCATGGGAGATGTTCAATTTCACTGAAATTTGAAGTTTTCATGAGTATCTATTTCAAAATTTTTCATTACATTTTCATGAGGAAAATCCTATGCACTGTACATCCAACAAAGAATACAGGAGTTCGTTTTCATAGAACTGGTGCAGCGCTAGCTTAGCAGAGTGTAGCTAACTAATATACACACACATGCTTATTACATCACCTCTGGACAAAATTAACTGTATACCACTATGTATGCATGCCCCCTGAAAAGATAACAGTAGCATTATAATGGTCTGCACTATACCATTTGACAGTTATATTGGAAATTGACACTGACCATGCAATTTGCAGCATTCCTTGGGATGTTTTCCAAGCAATTTCTACCTGAATATGACATGTCTAATGCTGAACTTTGTTGTTTAGTACTTTTGCATGCATTTTACATGTACAAGGTAACCATTTAACATAATATTGCTTGGTAATGGTACACCCAGAATTTTAAATGCATGCATGAGCACCATTTTAATGTTCCTTCTTAAAGTTTGTGTGAGTTAATATTATGTGCTATGCAAAATTGCATATACTTCAGGGGCGTATAGCCAGGGGGGGTTCAAAGGGTTCGGACGAACCCCCTTTTCAGAGTTAAGTTTTTTAAATCGTGATACTGGTTAACTAGAACTGAATTAACTTACACAAATCCACTGAAATGGGTAGCTACAGGTCTTCAGGCAGAGAAATTCAAGTACCTCTACTCGCTATTGCGAATGAATTTATAAGAATACACATGTTTACACGTGCACACCTACGAAATTCTATACTTAGGGCAGAACCCCCCTTTTGGAAATCCTGCCTACGCCCCTGTACTTAGCTATAATGTATAAGTGTTTGTACTTAGCCATTATCCCAGGAAACCCTCAAGTATATCAATATCAGATTTTTCAATGTAGCTACATAAAACAGTGACAAAGTTTATTGAGATGCATAGCACCAAGTTAATGCTATAATTAGATCAAAACATGTAATTTGTAGTATCACAGTATAACATGGCACATAGCTAGATGACAAAATGTAGGTTGTACTTCAGCACATATCTGTGCAATCCTATACAAAAAAGCAATGCGTGATAGGAAACAAGTCATGCTAATACTGGTCATCCCTAAAATGAATAAAATTCAATAGTACTATGTAGCTATTTGAAAGATATCTATGTCTTTCTCATATCTGAATAATTCCACAAGGAGTATATTATTTATTGATATGACCCTATAGCTCTCAATCTAAACCATTTCTCCATCTATAGCTTCTACTGATTGGTTAAAGGAATAAATTCATTCTGTTGTCATCCTATCAATATTACCACAAATCCCTCCAGAGCAATAAAATAGTGGTATGCATAATACCCATGCACATACACAGATTCTGTTGTTCTATTTCCAATGCATATGCATGGTGTCTGTAAATGATCTAAGCATGCCTGCAAATCTTATCAATATTTGTTAGAATGGGACATTAACATGACTGTAGTTATGAGCAGTCTTCTTAATTAGATTAAATTATAGATTCCATTAATATATGACACATCCTTGTAAGATACACTGCAGGTGGTATAGCAAATCATATAGCCCTATATATATATATAAGACTGCTATTACTATGCAAAACTTTACAAGTTGCACAAGCTTAAAGCAAATGAACTTTAGTTGTGGCTATAAAGGATAATGACTTGAAAGCAAACTGAATTATGTTTAATACAGTGGCGACCTTTCAAATCTTTATTGCTAATGAACAGTGGATATCCTCTAGCTTTGCCTAGCTCTCCATTGACAACTCTGTTCCCTGTATCAGTGGTGTTGTCCCCAGTGTAGTGTATAGTCTTTCCAAAGTGATCTGTATTATTGTTCTGATTCAAAATGACGACCTCAAGATTTCCTTGCAGTGGCCAAGGTACTGAGTCATCATAAGCACCCTTCATCACACAGGCATATGCAGACATGTGAGTGCCTATTCCACCATCATCCCCAGCAGCACAGATACACAGACACATCCTGTAGCCACCACTGTACGTATAAAATGGTGGACTGCACCATTGTTCACTTTGTCTCTTCAGGTTTGCGTAATCTGGCATTCTTATCCAAACTGGTGCCACTTGATTCTCTTTTGTACACGTCACTTGCCAGGCAATTTTGGTATTCCAATCAGCAGTAGTAAAGATCTTTTCTAACTGTGTGTTCAATTCACTGCGCAATTTCGGCTTTTCAAGCTCATTGACTCTTATCTGTGTTGCAGACTCTACATATGCTAGGCCTTGGCTTAGTTTACTCTCAGCTTTTGCTAACAAAACTTTTGTGCTTTCAACTTCTTGTGTTTTCGTTAGTCTTCTTGTTGGACTATCGATTTCCTTTAAGGTGGATTCATAGCGCTCGGTGGTTGTTTTTACTTCAGTAGTCAAAACCTCTTCAGTCTTTTTAAGTTTCTCAGAAGCCTTTATTAGCTCTTGCCTAGTCAAAGCCAAATGCGTTGCTACGTTTTCCTTGCAACGGGGCAGCCTTTGGCTGTTTCGACACGTCATGCACTACAAAAGGTGTATCCACAGCAGTTGCTCAGACGGGGACATCGACTTAACTTCATGCATATTTGGCAGACAAACCGCTCAGGGGCAGGCTATTCCGCCATAGATAATAAGGTATATATTATCTATGATTCCGCTAAGTAGCTTCCATAATCATACTTGTCATCGAGAATAATAGTGCTGTCTTGCTTCAACAAAGTCATCACTGCACAGTTTTATCGCTGAGCCTGCTGGACACAAGTATAGTAACTGAGAAACGCAAAATTATATTTATATCGAAATGCGCATGCGCAGATTACATTTGGTTTCCGTTACCCTATTGGGAGAGTGGTCTCTAGTCATTTGGTTGGTATACAGTAGTGCTTACCTACCATGACATCTGTAACTGACTATTAATTCTCCATTTTATGAGTACATGGATGTCCAAAGCAACGCTGTGACTCACTCCTTTGATAATATTAATGTGATTGTAACATTAATTACTAGCTATATGCATGTTTTTGTTTTTGTGTGTGTGTGTGCTGTAAGTTGTTTACTTTGGTTGTCTTTGTATCGGTTATACCTTGTTTTGTGTGTACTATCTATGTATTGTAATGTGTCAAGGAAGAACGGCTGTAGCCGATTGCTCAGGGGTTAAATATATAAATCACTCAAATCACATGTGTCTTGTATAAACATGGAATGATACAACAACTATGTATACATACAATTAGCTACCATTACAGTGTCCTCAATGTAGCTTGAAAAAAAAGACGATTATCCTTTACATATGACTTTGTTTGAGAAGTCTTGAGTAAGTCTCTAACAGAAATAACCTTTGGGAATTCAAATCCAGGACCTCTTTCAGCTGCAGCATCGACTTTGAAACTGGCACTATTACCATCATCATCGAAAACCACCCCTTTAACATAGTGCTCAACATCTCCAATCTGATTAAGCAGTATGACTTCAACAATACCTTTAAATGGCCAAGTCAGTGAATTATCATGCATTCCTGGCATCAAACGAACGTTAACAGTCATATTACTGCCATTGGCTTCACCACCAAAGTGAGCACCAATGCACATTCTATACCCACCCTGACCTGTATAAAAGGATGGACTAAACCATTCTTTTTTCTCTGCCTTGTGTACTGAAAAATCAGGCATCCTTAATAAGACAGGAGTTGGTTGATCAGGCTTCACATGCACTATCTGCCAAGCTAGTTTAGACGACCATCCTGCAACACTGAAGACCGAAGTTAGGGTTTGTTCTTGTTCTTGCTTAATCCGAGCCTCTAGTTGTGATAAATTGGTTTGTACCAATGATTCCACCTGAAGCAACTGTTCGTGCATTTTTCTCTCAGCATCTACTAATAGATTCTTAGTGACTGCTAGTTCATGTTCTGCTTTTGCTAACTTTGCAGTAGTGCTAGACAGGTTGTTGGTGGTCTGATGCAGTCGTTCTGCAGTTTTAGATACTTCAGCAGACAAGTATGATTCAGTTATGGAAACTCTTTCAACAATGCAAGCTAATTCGTGTTTGGTCAATTCCAAATGCTCTGTTATGTTTTCCTCACAGTGCATTGCAATGTACTTGCATGCCACTTTGGTTGTACATCCCACTTGAAAATAGTCACAGTTGATCAATTGAAGTGGACAGCTTTCCTTGTGCATGTTCATTTCTTCTCGGATGACAGTAGCTTTGCACCTGTTGGGACACGTGATTGCCGGTAGTCTTGAACATTCATCCAAATGCTTGCCAGTTATGAATTCTTTGTCTCCTGTCTTATGGCAGTATTGGCAACATGAACCTCTATTGTGGCAAACTGCTTCATGCTCAGCAAGACATTGTCTTTGAATGACTTTTCCACAGCCATTAAGACAATCAACATTTTCAAAAAGACAAACACCCACGTGATGACTTTCATACTCCTTGATTCACCCACCCATGCTCTATATTGGTGCAACTTATAATTATACGGAGAACTGAAATCGCTCTTTCGGCCTCTCGATTTCGAATGGTAGCAAATTCCGGTTCGTTACAGATAGGGTAGATCCTGGGTACTTTTCTAAGCACGCCTTGCAGAAAGTCTGAGTGCTTCCACAAGAGTCGCTCAGCCAAGGCGATTTGCTCAACCCATTGCAGATTTTGCCTATCAATCTGACTGGGAGATCACCAATAACTTCGAACTACTTCGCTGTAGAGTTCACAACATCTGCCATCGAGCTGTGCCACGCGAGGCAGGATCTAGAGCTCTACGTTAATTCGATTAATGAACTTCATTGCGGTATATAGTTACATCATAGCATACTACAATCAGTAACCCCATAACTTATATCGTATGTGAGTTACATGTGCGTGAATCCTCAAACTGGAGGCTGGAAAATAAATAGCGTCAACAGGCTGCAAGACTGCTTCACTTTTAATAGCTACTGTGATGTGCAGAAGTAATATACTCAACTTCTACAGTGTGCAATGCTACCTTTGCACAAACCACTGCACATGCAATACATAAAAACAGTAGGTTGGCTACAGTTGTGTACACACTGTATGCATGTATATGTGAACTGTATTTTATGTATACACATAGCGGTTAAAACATGCATAAATACATTACTGTGTAAAACGTGTAAATTAAAAGCAAAGCAAAAATGAGAACAACACAAAAAGGATAAATAAATAGTTGCAATGCATAGTGAAATAAATGTAACAACTAATGTCTGAACAATTGAAGGATTTCCATTTCTAGAGTACTTCCTAATCTGTAGTACAATGATGACGATGTCTTCTCCTACATAAAACACACACAACCAAAACAGTACACATTATTATTACATGGCAAATGACAATCATATAGTATATGAGGTACCCTGTTCTTTTGGATGTGAACTTAGATTCTCTTAATGTAACCCTTAAACCAGCGAAGTCAGTAATACATATGCTGCCAGTTGTAGTAGATTGGCATGCAAGTCTTTGTCTTATAACGACATGCATTGTGATTACTGTTCATTATAGCATGCGTATAAACGCAATATTTGTAGGTGATTTGTGATTGGTTGTATTCAACCTAGTCTTCTAATGATTGGGGCACATTGCTTCAGCTGAAACAATTAGTTAATCATACGCCATTTAGCAAAAAAGCCAATAAAGGCTTCAAGAAGGCTTTTTGTGTGTGTGTGGTACTTTTCAGCCATTATTGCTGCAGCAAATGCATGCATTGGTGATATTTCAAGTGGCCAAGACCAGGGCCAAATCAATTGAATTGAGCTGGCAAAATTATTGGTAAACAGATTTGTAAAAATCAGCCTACCAGGAGACGAGACTACCATACCTAGTGATTCTGTTTATGCATCCACTACAGACCTACTCTCTTCTTGTCTGCTGTGGCATGGGTTTCATGATGCTAGGGGTATTGAATGAATAATGACATACTGCATGGAATTTTTTAATGACTATTTTTAGGAAAGAGCAACATTATAATTATTCTAATGAAGCACTTAAAAGTCCACTGAAATGGGAAATTCACCTGCCATTTTATTGAATAAATAGGTTGTTTGTATCATGCAATGCACAAAAACACCCTTTTAAATAATTCAATATTAAGCCACAAAGTCTAGTTATGTCACAACATGAAGTATGACAAAGAACCGGAAGTACTGTTATTACACACTTTGCAATGGGAAAGGTAGATAAACAAGTGAAAGTCTAATGTGCAGGTGGCGATACCGGCGATACCGGTGGTACCAAGCTCTCTTTTTCAACTCCATAATGTTCGTTTTGCTGGAAAATAATAGCGGAGTTTTTCTGTAGTTGCCTGTAGCAGCTCATCCTGTCTGCTTCGTACTACTCGTCGCACTATCAAAGCTCACGCTTCATTATGCTTCACTGAAGTAAAATTAGTTTGATTTGTTTACAAAGCTGGGTTAGCAGTATCATGAAACAAACAATGGTAACTATGCTACACTTCCTGAGTCACTTCTCCGCCTGGTAGAGATAATATCTCGTGCATATGATTGCTAGTGGCGCCATCGCAATTGTTTTCCTCGCGTTTCTCTACCTCCATCCACTGTATTGGACTCTTAAATGTATTCAAAACATCTAAGAAATAAACTTAGACATGTTTTGACCACTGTACTGATTGATTTACAGTCTCTTTAACAGGGCATCTTCACCACAAGACCAGCGTAAATTCACTTACTATCTCCCGTAAGCTTGTAACTGGTTGCAGTACAAGTTCTTACCATGTTTCAAGTTGTTATGCTAGATATATGACGTGAAACTACACTGAATGTAGCTGTACATGGACACTTCTGTCGCTTTAATGGCACCCTATGCATACTAAAGTTTGTTTGTCAGTGATGCGTTATATTGCAATATAATTGACAAACCACAATACACTAAAATGTGTTATATCTACTAAACAAAACAAAATCTGACTAAATCACATGCACCAACCCACCCCACTAGCAGCAAGGATTGATAATAACCAAAGTGTATTTTACCATTTCAGTGGACCTTTAAGTTGACAGTCCGAACCACAATTCTGTCACTTAGAAAGATGCTGGAATTAAAATAGAGTCGTTGCACTAACACCCAAGGACGTCCTGTTAAAAATATATACATCTCCATTTACATATGGATCACCTCAACAGAAAGCTGAAAATGATGATTAGATCACTCCTAAAACAATTGATAAAGCAGTGAAAGCTATTGGAATTGTGGATCAAGTGTTCACACAATTCAAAAAAGACTGTGATATCAAGAATAACATTCAACAAGAACTTAGACAAAATAACGAGTAACTATAGAAGGATGAGGTGTTTATGGTCAAACCAGACCGTTATCACCGTACTTATCGTAATCATACACCACTTTTGCAAGGCTTTAATCTATAAACAAATAAATTCAACAACAATTAAGTATTCAAGAAGTAGACATCATTAGCTAATTAGTTAGCAAAATACATTTTAGCAACAACTACAATGCCAATGGTGCACAACGACGACAAGCAGTAATTAAATATTTACTGTGATCATTAAACAGAAAATTTTTAGACAATAGTGTTCTCCGGCACACTATCTGGTTATCACTATACTCTTTCACTTCCTTGGTAACTTGTTTTGCTATAAAAAAGAATTGCTTCAACTGCACTGCCATTTCTACCACCTCTACCTGACTCTTGCACTAAATCCTCTAAAGTATTTGGTGCTCCCCAGTTCACAATCCAAACAATGTTTGGACAATCCACTCCAAGTCCAAATACTATGGATGCTATGATCAGCCATAGTTTGCTGTCAACAACCAGTCTACTGTAATCAACTCCTTGAATGTGTGAGTGACGGTGAAATAGACCACACCCTTTTCGAACAGGCACTTATAATTTCCAGTCGATAAGTGCCATGGGGAGAAAAAGTGATCTGGTCATACAAGACTATGGCCAGTTTTGGCCTCACGGTTTAGCAGTAGGGTAAAACCGTAGGTATTATGTTAATCCTTGTTACATCACAAGTATAGAATGATATAAATTGCGTAGCTATAGCTTCTATCTAAAGTTGCTGTGCTAGTGCAAGGCAAGAAATCCTTGAAGTGATAGTGCAGCTGTAAAATGTGTACAACACAGTACAGAAGCACCATGAATATGAGCTACTATTAACTGATCTCCAAACAGTAGATGCTGAGACAGCAGAGTTCTGTCAACAAAAACGCCCCTTCCATCAATATCAGTGAGCTTAAATTAGAATCTTGCTGTATGGGGATGTACATGTTCAATTCACCCAGGATCTCTGACATTTCCTTAATGTATTTTCATTCTTAAGAAATACTCCAAGTACCCCCCACTTAATCTCAGCATACTTATGAAAATCAAAAGTATGTATGAAGGTGATCAAGCAGACCTTGGTGAGACAGAAGATGGCCATGAAACATGTAATGAAGTTGACAGTGTCACTGAAGATTTTGAAGAACAAGCAGACCCTTGATTTGACAGACAATGACCATAAAATGTCGCAGTGTCCTTGAAGAACAGGTTTTAGCTCATGTAGAACAACAGCGTCCTCATTTTGGTTCACATTGACCATGGATAATATAGATATGAATGTCAGACGCAGCTTTCAGAGACGTGACCGATCTACTCAGTTGTACAATTTTAGCCATGTGTTTGCAGCACAGATCACATGTATGACTCAGAGCTGCAAGATGGGTCCCCTTCCGGACCAGGGATTATCTTTCCAAGCAAAGTTGATTGGCAGAAAATTATTAGTGACTTTGAAGTACTTGTATCAAGGTAAATACATAGCTTTATATTACCGATGGAGATATGTGTACTAATTTCTTAAGTACTTGTTCAACATTTACCAGTCAAAGTAGACTGGTTAGGTGGCGTATACTTTCTGATCATAGCCAAGAAATGTCATGGCCTTTGAAAGTGGTAATGGTTGGTAATAGAAAATTTAGTGGCAAAGTGAGTGGAACTTGTCGCAAGGTGATAGGAGCAACCAATATGGAGTTATGGATTATTTTATAAAGGTATGAAAAGGGTTTGCATGTTTCCTTGCCAAAAAGTTACTTCCACAACACAACTAATTTAGTCTCACATGGCCAAACCGCCTTTCTTATTGATTGGAAATTAAAGCACCTGCTTGAAAAAGGATCCGGTCTATTTCACCATCACCAGTCATCCTTCACTGTTAACTCATGGTTGTCACCTTTAAATAAAATGTGCATCACATATACTGTGTAATAGAAATGCAGAAATAGCGACGTTTCGAAACCTATTGCAGAATCTTCCACCAGCTCTCACATCTACGGGCTCTGTAGCTGTTGTACAGATACAACAACAGGCAAAGATGAGGAAACAGCACAATTTGATAATACTGTAGGCAAGAGGAAGCGAAAGCTACTACATGAATCACACTGTCAAAATGAGCTTTCAGTACTGAATTCGATTATACAGTGCTGTAGAAACTCAGCACTGACAGTACTATTGTTCCGCGTGTTAAGAAGCTCACAAAAGCAATGAACTGGATTTAAAACTGAATCTTTTGCATACAGTAAGATCTCAACCAGTCAGAAAAGGACAGCATCAGTAGCTACGTATGAGTGATTACAATAACAACAGAGACAAGTCCAGTGCACTACGCAACTGCTCTGGGCTGCAGCTTAATTGGCCCGGCTATAAGAATTAAGCTACTCCACCTAATGCTGCCATGCATGCCCGTATGTAAACATGTATTTCCCAAAAGTTCTTTGCAGGTTAAAGGTTAAAATCACCACCATTACTAATAATAACATTTAGTACATGATCCAGTTCTAATCAACACTGGTTACTAGTGAATGCTATTGACTAACAATCTTGACTAGTACAACCTACACCTGGTAGTCATTGACTACAGGTTAGGATGTTTATACTTAAATAAATGAAACCACGGAGTAATTATAAAACAATAAAATTAAGCTTCAAAAAGTATTCGGTCACAAATAAAGCAGCTATACAATTGCAATATGTGACCAGATCTGCAAGAATCCCATATGTTCACACAAGCCTAATTTACAGTAGAATGCAATAAACGCAATGGGTGGAGTATTTACGAAATCATAAAAAAAACTCTGTAAATTTTTAAAACATTTCTTTCACAGTGAGGGAAGGTGATAAAGGCATAAACTTTGGTAGCATCATGATCCCCAAAGCAAGAGGAGTTCCAAACTCTTTGTTTATGTCAGCACTCTCAAGGAGACGGAAGATATGAACGTTAGTCTGCCTTGCGTTGACCGAACTGTTCACTATCATTCTTCTCAAGTTTTCACTTTCGCCTGGTCGTAGGAGACAAAACTTACCCAGCAATGGATTTGCCTGTTCATGAAGAATCCGATGATACAAGTTGCATCTTGGTAGAGGACTGCGTTCATAAGTTATGATCATTTAATTAAGCCCCTGTAGTTTATTTTCTGTATTGTCACTGTACAAATCAATTTTTCTGTTGTTGCCACTGTGCAACGATGTAACTCCAAAAGTTCTTGGCTTCTAGAGCTGAAACTTCAGTTGACCATCCTTTTGGCTATCTAGATCAAGAAAATGTAATAAAATGGAATTAGAAAACTGTGCTAACATATGGGGTTCTTGCAGATCCAGTCACATATATTAAACTGTCTTCTTACTTAATAAGAAATCGTATTCACAGCTGGTTTCTTCAAGTTTAATCATATCATGCATGTGTACCTGCATCTCACCACACCTTTGAAAAACCAACCATGCTGTAATTTTCTGGCAAAAACAATTTTGCAATATAGCACTTTGGATCCCTCTGCTAAAACGATTGAAACACTCTAATAGAGCAGTCACCCTGCATTAATAGAGCAGTGAAGAATATTATCCTACCCATAGAAAAAACAAATAATGAAACAAATAAGGTCACCTAAACCTGTAATGGACATTTAATCCCTAATTCAGTCATAGATTTAGACTGCAGTGTCCATTAGGTTTTCTGCAAGTGTATCCACTTTGTATAGTCAATATACAGTACATGTAACCATAGATAATGTATGTCACATGGATTGGAAACGCCCGTATTATTTATATAGTGACATTTATATAGTGACGTCATGGGCTATCCTCGCTGCACAACTTTATGGCCTCGACAGGTGGAAGATTTCGCTGTTCTTGTAACCAGCAAATTAGTGTTTGTTGTTTACAGCTGGGTTAGTTATCACCTACACTAATTGGAGGCTGGACTGGGTAGGGACGTTGGAGGGCAGTAAACAATAGCGTAAGAAAATTCAGGTTCAAAGGTGAAATATGGTGTTTCAAAACGGTTGTGCAAATTTCCTGAAGAAACAGAAAGTGTAGCAGTGTTTCTTTGCTGCTGTTTACACCACTTGTAGCAGGTAGAGTGTAGTAGGCTAGCTAGATATTCACTGCTTCACTGTATATTTCTACTGCCTCGATAAAACTTCAGAAAACAAGCACTACTTTGTGTTATTGTTTAGCTCAAGCTGAGCAGTACTGTAGCATAAAATTTATTTCAATGTATCACACATTTCTTTGGTTGTGTAAATGCGGTGACGAGAAGTTGGTTAATAGTACTGCTATTGAATTATTAACTGGTGCGTACCTGCCATTGTCACCTGTCGCAAACAATATTTCTCCCAGTGCCCATAGACATGCTGTGTTCTTGTTCAGTACACAACGCAACACAATAAACAATGTAAAAGGAATGTCCACGCCTTCAAACAAGCAAGAGAAAGCCAAACAGCCACTCAACAAATTTCCAAATGTTTGGCGCACCATAACTAGGATAGGAAAATAGAATTTAATTTAATGGGCGTTTCCAATCCATTAGGAACGCATACATTGTCTATGATGTAACACAAGCAAAGTTTGCATCATAACAATACAACAGCTACTGATGACACCAGCTAAATGAAACAAGGATGTAGTTACTGAAATCCAAAATCCAAGCTTTGTAAATGGGTATGGCCTTCAAATTAGGTTTTAAAAAGTTGTGAAATCAAAGGTACAGTAGCAGCCAAGAAATGGCACAAGGATGTTAATGTGGAAATCTAAAATGATCGGCATTAATATTTTTCTTGGCCACCACCTCTGATTTCACTTTTTAAACCCTAGGCTATACCCATTTTTACAGCAGGGCTACAGCTACTATGCTTAAGTTATGACCCATTTTCAAAAATCTGGTTACATATATTTTGCATGGTTGTAGAGTGTTTAGTGGCCATGAACTTGCAAAAAAAAAAAAAAAAAAATTCACAAACAAGTATAATAGGAATTTTAAACTACATTGTAGTTTAAAATTCCTAATACTTGTTTTAAAGCATCTTTGTAAGTTTCTATCTCAATTGCACCTTTCCTACACAAGTTTTGGTGTTTGCTTTGTAATTAAACACAATATAGTGTAATTATCAAAATTAAAAACTAAGTAGGGTACCAGAGGTGAAAAGTAGTACAACAATGAATAATGGTAACTATTACAACATAGTTATGTGCTACATTAGAATGTTACCCACCACCATCTGAAAGCAGGGATTTTCTCACATACAATAACTACACCTGTATGTTGTAATAGCTATCGCCATTCGTATATCTTTGTTTCACTACTTTTGTCGCAAGAAGCATTTACAAGGTAAAAGTTAGGAAAAACCCATCAAATTTTTGATTGTTTTATTAGTATTTTATTAGAGTATTTTAGTATGGTGTGACTGCTCTGTTAAAGTAATTTGACTGCTTCAGTACACCTTATATTGCTTTATCAACCATTTTTGTCCACACTGTTAAAAGTGGGGAGTTGCCATTACTCTGGGGGGAGTAAAACATTTTGCTCGGCAAGGGGAGTTTGGATTACTAGCAGAGTAACAGCAACTCATGGAGAGTAAAGAGAATTCCAAGTACGTTAAGGCACAAACTTGCAGAGTTGCCATTACCAGCTAGCTAGTAGTTACACCGCTTGGTCATCAGGCCATGCAGTCATATCTCATGCTATTCTGGCTACCATTCACAGCATGAAGATAAACCACCAGTCTAGAATGGAAATACATTTATAACATACTCAGCAGCATCTGTTGGGGTGGTTACTCATATGTTGTGCTTTCATACAGGTCTGACAATCCCAGAGCCTGACAGAAGTCACAGTCACCCAGAAGGATGAATCGTCATCCAAGAATACTGAAATACAATTTAAATTATTAAATACAATTTTCTATATAAGCGTGTTATTCAGAATTAAGAATATTACCATAGAAACAGATTCTTTAACAATGGAGTCGAGTGAAATAGTCAAGAACGCCTTAATTCTCTACCAAGTTTTTGAACTAAAGAGGTAGTACTAAAAGGTGTTTTCTCGTTCTTGTGTTTACCCGTACTTGCCTGTAGCTATTTCTTCAGGTGAAACGGTTATCTCCTAGTCGTGTGACATCCCGGGCTGTAGTACCCTGTATGACTACCAGCGAAAGTCACCATTGCTTGTGGGTATTTAGGTAACTTATTGTGGTATGGCAGAGGGAGTTTTAAGACATGAGAAGAAGAGTGCAACATTTGACAAACTTCATAGTGTAGCATTGGGCATTCCCAGCAGGTGACAACTACTATCACGTTCTGTAGACTTGAAAAAGAGGAAACTGAAGCCAGCTACTACTAGCCAACCTCTCAACATGTGAGAACATGCATCTGCAGTTGCTTGAAGTTAGCAGACCAGCCAACACAAAGCTAGCTAACTTCTATAATACTAGCTGGTAAACTATTGGTTGTATCACTGCATATGTTTTCATCAGAATCTTTTAAATTATAGGCTCACCAAGATGTGTAACATACAGTTAAAAATATGAATGTAATACACATTGTTCATCTTGTTACTCCTGATCTGCAAATAATGTTTACATTACATAAGTGCATATTTTAAACTCTGCTAGCACAAATGTCTCAACGTCACTGAGAGGATTTTTAAAAAGTTGAGTGCATTACCATACAGTGACTAGTCATCAATTTGTAAACAAATGTTGCAGGTGCCACAAGAAATCAGTTAACCTTGACTACAAAGTGAATCAAACGGTACGGTCATACTGTTTAAGTAGGGATCGTGGTGAATGTTTTGCGCGCCGCCCAAAATTCCGCCTTTAAAAATCATCCTACAGACATTTTATGCGACGAAAATCACTTTTACGGAACAGTACTAGTCCATATAATACATAAAACAACATTAAATACAACAAAACACTTACAGGTGGCCGGATATAAAATTTTTTTTAAATCGCCAAAAACTCCAATTTTAGCCTCACTACCTCACTCACTGCCTCACTCACTGCCTCACTCACTGCCTGACCACAGTCACAAGCCTAGAGCCCAAACAAAGCAGCGCACGGTCACCATTTTACGCCACAACAACAAACTCACCGGTGGAATGTGCCTTTTGGGGTTCCGACAAGTGTACGCCCTGTGCGCCTTGTATTTCCTTTTATCTTCAATCAGGTTGGTCGTCTTCTTCTTCAAGCATCGAAACCATACCGAGGCATTAATTTTCCATATCAACACTTTTCTGTAGACACCACAAAATTATTTCAGAAGCGCTTATGCTGCTGAAAGAGCGAGGCGCTTATAATTTCAAGTGTTGCACGTGAAACATTAGTTGTCACTCCAACTTTTGCCAAAGCCTGGACTGCAATCAACGAAGAGACTTGAGACGACGGACTGATACTCAACAGCTTGTTCCTCTGAACACACTGACTCAGCCACTCAGTGCAGGACAGCAAGATCAGCGAGTGATTCATGTGATTGGATAGTACTCTGTATTATACTTCATCCTGTTAGTCAAGACTAAGCTCCAGACAACTGAAAGGGCCTGTTCATTCAAACAACTTCTGGCCGGGGTGAATAGAACGTGGACCATCATACGGAGAATGCAGGTCATAGATCTGAATGCCACTGCTACTATGATCAAAGCATAGGTAATCTATGCACGCTACTACAGGCCTATGTTTCCAATTTTGGCACAGGACGTACTTTAATAAGCTGTAACTAGCTAGCTGTGCTACAACAAAAAATTAAACAAACTAGTATTTTAAAAAATTGTTAATTTAAAAATGAAGTAGGGATCTATGTAGTGAAACAAGAGATGAATGATGGTATTACAGCATAGCTTGATGGGGAAGTCCTTACTTTGCCACATTAGCTATAATTTTGCTCAATGCCAAAGTAGGGACTTTCCCATCGAGCTATGCTGTAATACCATCATTCATCTCTTGTTTCACTACTTTTTATTGCATAGATCCCTACTTCATTTTTAAATTAACAACTAGGTATAATGAAAGATACCGGCTGTCGTTGATTGTAACTACCTATTACAGGTTACCAATGATGCTGGCAGTGGGGAATTCAAAACAATTACAGTAACAGTATTGATGACAACTGTATGGGATGTACTTTCAGTGGATACAGGTTAACTAACCATACATTTCTTTATTATACTACCATTTACAACAGTTGGGAACAAAGTTAGACCAGTTGGCAACAAGAGTCATGTATCAGTGACATGATATTTGCTCAGCTATTTATGATGTGCCACGATGCTTCAGTCGATACAGGTAACCAACTACACAATGGTGGAACATTTCTTTATTGTGGTGCTACTATATTTACATGACAGATTAGATTATCAATTTCATCAAAGACATGGGTACCGGCACAGTTGGAAACAAAATTACAGTCAGCAATGAGGGTTGCAACAGTTGGAAAATAGAGTCACGTGTCTACTCAGCTGCTGCTTTTACAAGCCATGATATGCCGGCAGTAACTAGGGATACTGTTTATAGTCATTTTGTATGTAAGTCTTTACATTCATTGTACACATTGTAACATCATTTGAGATTTACTGTTTATCGGGGGATAGCACATTACATAGATTAAAGGAAACACCTTGCATGGTTATGCAAACTCCTATAGAGTAATTGCAACTCTCTACATGAACATTCTCAAAGGGATGCTGTTACTCTTTTACAGAGTGGTACAGTGGAACCTTAGTTATCCAAACCCCTTGGGATCAGGGGTGGTCCATAAGTCTGAAAAGTCTGTATCTGTGAAACCGTGTAGGGAACTCCCCTAGGGGAGTTATGGTTAATCCTTATTTTTAACAGTGCACTCCTGTTTCCCTAGAAATCTACTTACTTGTACCTAAGTGCTATCTATTTCATGTAGTGTAGCATTAGACTTTTCTTTCTTCACAAGAAGTTTGGTAAGCTCAAAAGTAAAGTTTCACTAAATAAAACAGCAAATTAAACCTAGATGATATATTGGCCATACAGGTATACACATTATAGATATACTGAATAGGTTGCTACAAGGGACTTTTCAACGCCAAATCACCACTGTGTCAGCTGCTCTGGCAAGGGTAGATTCAAGTAAGAAATACAGTGGATTGGATAGTCAATTATCTGACTATCAATTGTCCAAATGTCAAGTGACTGTTCAATTAGAGTATTTTGTCAAAGGTATGATGAACAATAAATGAATGGCTGTTCATACTTTTGGTATCCAAACACCTTTCCCCTATATTAATTTGGATAAGTGGTCCTCCACTGTATATTTAAAGTTGGTTGGTTTAGAGAGGCAGTCTTTCCATACAGGTGGTCACTAGACAGGTTCATGCGTACCCTACCATACTCTTCCTAATACAAAAGCCATGTAGAGCTGTAACATCTTAGGTAACCTGCATAGATCCTGCATCTTGTTAGTGACTTGGGAAGAGTGTTTAAGTGCTATATAGCTGAGCCCCTTCATATATTTGGGGCCTTGTACTCTAACAGTCTTAACTCCCTGTTACAAACAAGCCTGTAAAGTATTAAAATTGTGATCGACTGATTAATGTAGCTGATTCAAGGAAGAATGTAGTGTTTGTGCACTATAAAAATTGATTTAGTGATACAAAAAGAATTTTACATAATTACAATACAAAATACTTTTGAAACCAGAGTTAAGTGAAGGCCACATTACCACTTTATGAACAGCTTGCTTGGCTAGTTTGGCATCACTTCTTTAAGTTGGCTTTGAGCTCATTTTCACTTGTCTTTTTCATAGGAACATTAAAGTGATCATGATACAGCAATGTGTCTACACTCATTAATGTTATCTTTTTTTATCATTTGAGGGTGAATCTTTATTAGAAGCATTCTTTTGGTTTGCATTCAAAAAAGGGCAAGGGATAGGACATGGTATTATAACAGGTATGACTTTGCACAATGTAATCGAATTCCAATGATAATTACATGACGAACAAGTTGATGTGTGCTACTTCTAAAAACCAGGCATCCATTAAATACTATCATATATTAACACACAACATGCCATTAATTTATTTCTTGTCTTGTTTTGTAACGATACATACAAGTACATTAACATTAAGAGTATTTCATAATTGCTATGAATCGTTAAGGAAGCAAAAACCATAAATCAGAAGTATCTTCTTACACCGTAACTGTTTTATAGTTTGTCTATCGTGTTATCATACGCAAATTCTCTACACAAAGCATTATGGCTGCTCTTAATTTTTGTTCACGTATAAAGAGGATATGTGCCCCCTTTCAACTCGAGAAGATACACCATTCCTGATAGCTTACAAGGCCTGTTACACTGTTTTACAGTCGTTATATTCCTGTTATAGCACGTAGGGTTAGCCCCTACTAAACTGTTTCACCTGGTTTCAGTTACCAACTACACACCCTTCATTAAACACGCTTTAATACAGTACGTAAACAGCCTGTATGCACTGAATGAAGGTTGATTTCCTGTACATGTAGCTCAAAGTTCGTCTGCTCATGTGGGTGTTGGACAGACACGCAGACACATGCTTTTGGCCAACCAATTTCAGGAAACCAGGTGTGCATCCATAGGTGGCCTTCGTACGTGCCTGGTTTAAAAACTAACTTAGCTACCAGCTACTTGCATCATTGTAGATGCTGAAGTCAATTGCATTTACTACTAGTGTCAAAGAATGCAGCGAACAATAACACAGGTGCCTGAAAACAAGATCAGAGTTCAATATATACGCTCCATTGCAAAGTTTGTTGTAAAATTACTGGAGCTCAACACATAAAATAATTGTGACACTAGTGAAATAAAGTGCTAAATTTCACGGTTTACTATAACTACACCCTATGCTAAAAATGCACAGCATGCACATGTCACTCAATTATTGGGATGTATGTCATGTCTTACCTCCTCTGATCAAAGGTTATTACTTCCTAACCCATACTCTCATCCGTTTGCAACCAAGAAGGGTTTAAAGCTACATACTGATTTCATTATTGCTTTAAACGTTGGTATGTGGACTACCAAAGGTGGTAGGCCGGCCAGCTTCTTAGTCTAGTATACGTACACATCTGATTTCATGACTTTTATTCCGTCAACATTAAATGAGGGCATATTTAGGTTCCTGGCGTACAGCACAAAGATGTCACGAATTAATGCAAATTTCTTAAAATCAAAATGCAGGTCTAGTATTAAATCCACACAACAAATCAACATTGTTGCATTCTAGATTTCAAATAAAGCTTACCTCGAATGTTTCGCTCGCCCATTACCCTCATCCTCTTCCATATCACTCAACGAAGAATCACTTCCACTTTGTAATAACAAAGGCATCACATCAATGACCGACATATTGATAGTTGCTGCTAGAGGAACAGATACAGAGAACGACCTGGTGCTGGCCAGAAGAGCAGATCTCGAAGCAGTAGTAGGTAAACCTTGTAACATTGATCGTGTTGAAGGCTTCGCCATAGGCTTCATCGTGTTTAACAATCGCCCCAAGCAACGAGTGCAATTTCTCCCAGCAGCAGCCGCCATGTGTACAATTCAAACCCACAATCAGTTTGATTTGTTATACGGAATTTAGTATATTCAGTATTCCTTTTTGACGAAATAAGATTTTCAGCTGAGCACACGTGACAAGTACAATTCACTAAAAATATTAACTGCACATGTTGTAGTAATAAATGTACTCTACGAGTAGCTCAAACCATGGATAGTTCATCAACACATTTTATTAGTAAAACAGAGTGTAGCAGCACAATTTAAAAATAGCCATAGAGTAAAAAAAATAGAATACAATAACGCATACATATTATAGCTATGAGCTAGATATAATACGTTTATAAATTTCAAGAAATGCTTCATTGATATTTACACCAAACTTAGCGCTAGTTTCAAAATAGCCTAGCCCTTGTGAAGTAGTAAATTCTTTTATCATGTCTTCACTGACTTGCCGTGCATCCACCAAATCACATTTACAGCCAACAAGAACTTTATGACAGCTTGGTGATCCTTTAGTAATCCTACATAAAAGATTGGCATATACATATCAAGCCTGTTAAAATACATGTACAGACTACATGTGGTGTAGTGTATATACTGTTCCTTACCATAAGTTGTGCACATTGAGAAAAGAATTCACATTAGTTAGATCGAACAAAACAAGTATTCCTTTTGCTTGCTGACAGTAAGAATCCACTAGTCTGTAATAACGTTCATGTCCAACTGTATCCCATATCTACGTATATACACACAATTTAAAAAAAAAGTTTTTAAATATATATATATAATGTACAGTAATATACTATAATGTATTTTGCATGGGAGGATCAAAGCAATGCTGCGTATCGTATTGTCCATACAGTACTAATCAGCTGCATAACTGTACAGTTATGCAGCTAATTGGGTAAATACAGTACAGTTATGCTCTTAATTGGGCAAATACAGTACAGTTATGCGGAGAATTTATTTAAGGAATGTTACGTAAACAACACACCGTAAATTACTAAACCAGCCAAACTAATCCTACGAGTTCATTCTATGGCTAGGAATAGATTGTATAAGCACTTACTGATCGTCTGATCACGAAGCCTTTTAAACACGACTCCACTAAGACAGCACGACTGATCACGTGTGCGACATTGTAAATCGCTAAAACTAGCCAAACTAATCCTATTAGTTCATTCTACGACTAGAAATAGATTAGTTAAACACTTACTGATATCCTGATCACCGAAAGTCACAGCAGTTTGAGTACTAGAGAAAATTGCTCTGAGCCAGACAACCAGGAAGTAAAATATAACAGTTAAAGCACCGCCTATGCTTGTGTGTATGAAAATACAGCACTCGGGGGGTGTCTCGAGGCAAATACAGCACTCAGCTTCACCTCGTGCTGTATTAGCCTCTCGACACGCCCCCTCGTGCTGTATTTTCCATACACATGTGCGGCAGTGCTTTAACTCGTACTGCTCAAATGCAAAATCATCTTGTGAGAGTGTGAGTAATTAAAAGAACTCACAAATTAAAGGGTGTGGCACCCGTTTTGCTCGCGAGTATTCATCCCATTTTGTTTGGGATACATACCAGATCTGATAAATACTTGTGAGCAAAACGGGTGCCACACCTCAAGTTTTTTAATTGCTAGCACTCTCGTGAGATGATGTTGCATTTCAGCGGTACTGTACATTAGAATCTTGTGGTTTTAAAGTGGTTGTATTGTTTAACTGTGGGGAAATACTGCAAAGCAGGTTTATAGTAGACATTAATTTAATTGCTAAATAGGTACTTAGGTGATAAAGATGATATCACATGATTTTGCAAAGATCACATGCTGCTAAAAGCTCCATTACTAAGCACCCTGGGAAGATATGGTTGTCCAACCAAAGCTGTGTATGACTTGAACCTAAGAGCATGTATGGGAAATGCTGCACATTCCTCAAACTTAATGCTCAAACTAAAAAAAAAAACCATTGCACTTTATTGCCTGTGGGCTCACTAGCAACAGTTTCACAAAGCTTTCTTTCAGACTATGCAGGCTAGTTTCATTACGGAACCATCACAAATGATGCAATGGTGGCAATTAAACACAATTCCATGCACATGTAAATCGATGCAATTCATGCTGCTGTCACTCTGCAAGTTGTCTGTTGCAGTCTGTTACTAGTATTACTTCAATATGCACGTGTCATATTCTATGCATAAAATAATTTTATGCTTACTATAGCAAAATGCAGTTCATGCCGTAAATTATCACGTGTATATAACTTTGTTCAAGAATTATGTGATCTTAATTTTTGAAATAAAAATAAAGCAAGTCCCTAAATGAACAACTGTACACAAATTTTTTTCTGCTGTCTATTGCTATTACTCCAAGAATATTCAACAGATAAGGCTGAAACTGTAATAATACAATGGCATTTCTCTTTAGACAACAAAGAAGGCATAAAAAAAGAAAAATGAAAACTAGTTGGGTGCGGTCACATATGCATATGAGACATAATAAACTGACCTGGAGCTTTGAAACAGTTCCACTGTGTTTTACTGTTTTAGTCAGAAAGTAGCTACCAATTGTTACAGGTTGGAATGGGTCAAATTCTTCATTGACATAGCGTGTTACAAAACAAGATTTTCCAATGCTGTCATCACCAACTACCACAACCTTAATGGATGGATCACCTGATGATGATTCTATTTGCTCCACATCATCAATACCTGCCATAGCAACTGACCACTGTGTTGCTAGTTGCTAGGCTTGACCTGGGATAAGTGCAAATAATGTAATTTCAAGGTAAACATTTTCAACATGTGTAGTACATTTGGCAAACAGAATACATGATAAAATGTCTGGGAAACAAGTCAGAATGGACACTATCATTGGTGAAGACCTGATGTGCTTTCAAGTAGTGTATGATGGAGTAATATACTTAAACTCATCAGGCTAACAGATTAAACGTATTATCAAACGTATCATGTTCTGTGAAAAAAATGCACAAAAAACTAGATAGTGACTTTTTACGGTTCACACTTGAGCAATACAGGTATACAATCATTATACTGCATACAAAGACCTAATAAAAGTTTAGGGAAATTATTTTACAGTGCAACTAACAACAAGACCACAAACGGGCATTTGAACTCAACAGCTATCACTTAATTTATATTTCAAAAACAATGAGTAAATACGTTGTATCAAAATTCTCCACACTAATGGTGATATTGTTTAAGAAGATAATATTATTATGTACATGCATTGTCCAGTCAGCTATGAAAAATATTAAATATATCCTTATAAGGTCTGGAATGTTTACATGGTAACCACAGCCACTATAATTATAACCTTTCTGTGGAGAAAGGCTCAAAAGTTTAAGCCAGTACCTAGTGACCTATGTTCATAGTTTTAAATACCATCCATCTCATTGTCTCTATATTTAGAAAATGGTATGCACAATATGCTTTGATTTTTGGAGGATGATGAGGTCTTTAAAATCCACTAAGAGATCTGCTGGCAGGTTCTTAAAATGGTTAGAGACCTGCTAGCAGTGCGAGCTTCAATCTTTTCAGCACTTTGACAAAAACACATTCAGTCTTCCACAATTATGTTAACAGTGTGTGACGATTTCATATAACCCAGTCCTCAATCTATATGCCCATATAAAATGTATACATTGTCTAAGTTGGTTAGATACCACACACTCGGTTGATCTTTGTGGATTTTAAAATCTACAAAGATCCTCATGCTAGGTCTCTAACCTACACTTGACAGAACCAGGCTTCCACCCAAATCCAATTCTACATATTACTTGTTAAAGTTGTAAGACTGGATGTGTGTGGAAACCTGGTTTTGTCAAATTCGGTCAAATAATAATTATTGTCTTTTATATGAGACCAAAACCTGTCATGCCACATAAAACTGATAAAAGATTACAATTGCTTGTATAAAATAGCTATTCTATTTCACAACTACACTAAATGTACACATTTTATACCTTGTCAATGAATACACCTACCCATAGCATGTTGCTACCTACACAACATAGCTATAACTAAATATGGATTTAAGAAAACAGAGTATAAAGTTCTATTACCAAAAAAGCACACAATTGCAGTATTAGCCATATATGAAACCACGCAGAGCGTACATAGCCTGTGTACTATATATAGAAAATGATTCACTGGTAAAGATAAATGATAAACTCTTAATCAGAGGAGTTTAAGCACCATTAACATTAATTATGTAAAATACTTGATTTCTGGACTATAAACTAAAGAGTACAGATGATGTAGTGAAATGTGGCATCATAATTGTCTGCAGTTGGTAGAATATAGATGTACCTGAATGTAGAATAAAACACTGTTTTACCTTGATACCACCTGGGTGCTTCAAAACCAAAGTACACAAAGCACAAGCTAAATTTCTAATGATCCTCTCTGTTCACTAGTTTTGTATTATGACTATTGAGGTTCACGCGACACCAACACAACTATGTACCCAGTAAGTAGCACTTAAAACACTTCCCGCCTCCTCTGACTCTTAAAATGGTGTTCAGTACAAAATTTCAAACACAGAATTAACAACTATATTAGGAACAGAATGAACTATAGTTGGAAAAATAACTATTGGTTTACCAAACTTCCATATCTCAAGGGGGTGTCACTCCGATAGGCACTGTACTACGATCTGCAACCGCGGTCAAAACTAAAGGTCAATGAACAAGGCCGATTTTTCACGAAGAACAATGGTCAAACTGTTTTTCCAGCACGGTCAAAGCTTCGCGAGTAAGTAATACACGAAAATATAGCAAAAATAAACAGAGCCAGGTCAGTAGTAAAGACAAATTTTCGATGAAAGTCAACGGTCAAAATCGAAAATCAATCTTGACTGGCTTTGACCCCGGTCACAGATCGTAGTACAGTGTCTATTGGAGTCACACCCCACTTGTATCTAACCAGTGGCACAGCCAGCCTTTATGAACTCCAGGGCTTTCGCCAGGTAGTTTGGGCTGACAGAGTTGAACAGGGCTAAGGCTGTGATTGTCAGCCTGGGGATTAATCCTACTTTGGCTACACCATTGACTAAATACAATGCCATGTCACATCAAGAGAATTTATTTTGAATATTTGGAACCCACAAATATTTGCACTAAAATACCCACACACTGTAACACGCACCTAGATGATTCCAGCTATGGCACTACACTATCAACCACACTAACACCTATAACTAGGAGCGTTTTTTGTGCTTTGCAAAATGGTTGATCATGTTCCCGGGGATGTGCCATGCGAGCTAGCACGCTTGAATGCAATACAATTTAGTGGCTCTATGATCTTTTCTATACGTATCGCTAATTTACCATTCAAGGACACTGCTTCCATACATAGTAAAATGTTTAGTCTACGAAATTGTCTCGGCTTTTGTAATTCAATATACTGACAAACGCCATTGTACAGTTAATTAATACCTTGCGAGTCACCAAGAGAGCTTACAAGATACTGCTAACAATGAAAGTCTCTCGTAACTAGTAAAAGTCGAAAGTAATTCTTCCAGCTGTTCTAAATAATGCCCCGTGCAAAGAAATGACGTGATGCGCTGTTTATGCGTAGGTGTGTCGCTAGGGGTGACAACTACATGGTCACATGTCTCAAGTTGAGTTTGCATGTAGGTGGTATGAGGAAGTGACAAATTGTTGAGTAAGTACTGGCTATGGTAAACATTGCGTACATAACTGAGACATAACTGTTACAATAGTTTAAAAATACAACAAAGAAAATAAAGCAATTTTTACATAACTAATTATGTTGTGGCAAAATGACATGCAAATAAGTGTGTGAGAAGTTATGACAATATTTTATAAGTTATCAAAGAGGGCTTTCTTTGATGCCCAGTCACCACTCTTAGCTTCTTTGCTCTTCTTTCGGCCTTGTGGTAGTGCTGCAGCCCTGCTGGAAGGTGGCAATACACCAGGACCTGTTGGACTAGAAGGTGGCGGTGTTACTGTCGGACTATCCACCCAATCCATGTTTATTGTTGCCCCTTCTGTAATCATAACCCCTTGTGCCTTGAATATCTTTTCCGTTTCTTGGTCAATCACTAAGATCCTTTTTCCTATTCCAGTGCCACTTTGAATTCTTCGCACAACTTCTTGATGTGTACAACGTTCTATATTTTCTCCATCCACTTCGATAACATGGTCACCTGCCAGCATGCCTGCATCATAGGCAGGACTTTTGAGATTCACTGACTTAATGTACTGGCCATTCAGCTGCTTGTTCGTGTACATGTGGAACCCAAACCCATCTGATGTTTTGTCTATGACAATCAAACGGGGTCCATTGAACTTTCTTTTTGACATCCTTCAACCTGACCACAATCCTACAGTAGAGACAAAATCATCAGTAAAGAACAATACATCCACAAGAGATCTAATACCTAAACACTAAAAAGCGCAATACGATACATGCTTTAACAAACAAGACATCTGTTTTCGAGACGCCTGTGATCGATGCAGCAGCTGTACGATTACGTAAAGCACCGTGCTCAAAAGCAAAAAAGCAGACATAACTGACAGTATGAAATGTTTATGATACACGTCAAACAAACAATTACTGAAACTCACCTCTCGCCTTGCTGTCCTTCTTGAATGTTTATTGGGTGTGGCGATTAGCAGGTTCAAAAGGATCACGTGCTTTCGTGGTATCACGTGATATAGGGACTTCTGTTGGCTGCTTACTATGTTTTGTTTACCTCCTTACAACAGCTACGCTACTTCGAAATAGTGTAACAGTTGTGAAAACAAGCCGGTGATTTGTCTACATTCTGATTTTGGTGGTGGGCATTTTTTGGAGTTGATGTGATGCCTCCACCGTATAAAGTAAACTTGTCAGCTTTTGAAATTGTCCCTGCTGTCGAGAATGTAGTGTCTGATGGAAGATCAAAGACTGAGGTATATTAAGCTGTTTCACTCCCTCGGGGTGGGGTACCTCCTAATCAATGGACACTCTGGAGCATAGTAAAATTATTCTATGTGTTTGTGGAACAATTTGTTAACATACTATAGTCCAGGAATTGGACAGTATGGAAAATCTGGTGGGAGACCAGCATGCTATCAAGCATAGCCAAAATTTTGTGTGAAAACTGCAGTAGTGTGTATATTAACTTGAGGCCCACTGTTGTATGATCAAAACTTCCATTCCTGAGAAACATGTGTACCTACAATTAAATTTCTTTTTGTCTCCATTGTTGTTTTGCAGAAGCGAATTGCCAAAAGTTTCATTGAGTAATAAGAATTGTTAGCTCTTATATAAGTAGCTATAGGTACAGTATTACATTGCAGAATTACAGGCTTAAATCTGTCAGGAGCTCTTATAAGCTACAGTACTGTTAACAAATTCAACAAATATAGGGCTACAGTACTGTGAACAAATTCAACAAATATAGGCCAAGTATATGCATTTGGCAAGATTGTATTTGCAAAAGTTGTGTACTGCAGCTGTGGTTATGGAAACTGTCTTCGTCTATACTGTTACAGGGCAAGGTCTAATTCCAAGCCTACCTTCACAGGTGTTTAATACAGCAAAAAGGATACAGGCCATTCATTCTTAGCATGAGGTATTTATTTAGTTTTAGCTCATGTAGGTGTGGATGGACACTCACATAGTCATGCATGTGGGTTTCTGAATAATTTCAGGTAATTAGGGGCACAGCTGGCTGTGGGTGTATACCCAGTTTAGAAAATATAACTCTTTTCATCTTCATTTGCTGTTTTGAATACTGCACATGATGGAGGAGCTGAAACTTGTAAATACCTGTTTGCATGAAATATTGTAACAGTTGTATTTGTGATTTGGATTGTTGTTTATAGGCTACAACATTGTGGTTTCATGCACCATTAAAGCACTAGACTAGGCTCTTGAAGGAAATATTACACATTACTGAATATAGTAGTCCCCTTGCTTGTAGTGTATAATTGCACAGCTCCAGTTTTGGTGTACACAATTCCTTTGTTAAAATTTCTAGGTTGAGAGTATCTGTTGCTGGGAGAATAACCTCTACATTGGTACTAATGATGGGTGAGTATGTTAGATGTACATGTGCCAAATTATTGTATAAATATATGTGCTACTTTGTTGCATGCATAATTCATCTACATTTCATGCATTTGTAGGTTGATTATGTATTATCGTCTTGAAGCAACTCGTACCCCAATGGGGAAGATGAATCACCAGTCCATCTTGAAGTATAGTAAACAATTAGTCCAGGTACATATTTTTAGACATACATATACTGTACAGTGGCTCTATATATCTATGCTTGTATTTTTAAGCCAATTGTACATACATTTAAAAGTAGAATTGTGCCACAGCTGGTTTCTCAAATATTTCTTCTGCTATATCATATTTAGTTACATTATAGCATTTCACCCTTTATGCGTGTGCTTTGTGTGTAGAAAAAGCCAGTACAACAGTTGGCAGTAGTTCCAACTCAGTCAAAGCTACTTGCTTTAGTTGATGGTAAGTAACTGTGTACACAAACTGCTACAGTATACAGTATAAAATTACTTGCATTGTGCGATGTACTGTATATTGCACTTAGTATGTTTGCGTTTGCAATTTGTTGTTTGTATTCACTTGTGTATGGTATACTGTATGTATGTATGTACATGTCATATTGTGTAACATCACTCATATTTTTTTAGGATTCCTTTATCTGATGAGCAGCCACAACCTTGAGGTTATTATTCACTGTTTACACTCTAATGTTTGCATCAATTTATTTAACATGTTCTATATTAGTTGGTTACATGCTTTACACTTATTAGTTCATGAAGAGTGTCCAACTAAGACACATTCAGCAAAATCACTGTGTATAAATTAGAGCACCACACCTCTGTAGAGAAAAGGCTTTACCTTATTCAACACCTATTAGCAGTTCTATATCACCAAAAAACATGTTAATTTGATCACAGGTAATTGTCTATTCAATGATAAGCAGTGATTTTGTACAGGCTGCATTGGTAGTTAGACACTCCCTCCCTTGCTATGAACTCTTGGTGTCTGCCATTGCTCTGAAATGGTACTATAAATGCTAGCCTTTAAGAAATACTTCACGTTTCAGCTACACGTTTCTGACTTCCTGTATTCACAGGCTTTAAGCCTTCTCACAGGACCCTAGTGGGGTAGCATTCAGAGAATACTGTGTGAAATACTACAGCTATAAAAGTGGCATGGCATATGTGACCCGGTCTGACAAAACCAGTCTCATAGTTTTACAACCCATAACTTTTACTTGAAACTTTCCCATGAAAATGTTGGTGCTGTATGCAACAGGTGAAGTTTTACCTTGTTCACTATACAAGTTATGATGAAGACTGGTTTTGTCAGACCAGGTCACATATATATGCACATGCAGCTATTTATGCATTCAGTGTGATATGTTTTTTATTTGTAAATGTGATATATGTATTGATCCTTATTGTAGTTTTTATCCCCACGAGTACATACTACACATAAGCATAGAACATAACATATACTTACTAATGTCACCTACGCATGTTTGTTTATTTACAGCTCGTTGACTCTGGACAGAAGATTAAAAATGTGCGTACTATCGCTATTAATGTACTTATGTAAATGCACAAATGCATGTAGTCTTTGTGGTGTGAATATTGTATTTATGCACTGTACACAAGTACGTATGCCTATTATAACAATGCCTACACTGGAAATATACACCACATAATGTGTGTTTTATATACATACTCAAATAACAACAATATGTACACCTGTATTTAATTTGTAACTTGATTGTGTGTGCATGCACATATGTATGTATTACAAGGGATCAGACTGAATTAGGTATTAAATGTCCATTAGCCTGATGCCTTCAGGCCAGCATAACTCAAATACAGCTGCAGGCATGATTTATTCACACGTTAGTCACTAGAGCCTGACAGATGTCTTTTGGCATACCACAGTATGTACATTATGCATCATGAACTTACCTTTATCCTCCTTTGTGTCTTACTGACAGTTGACAGTACCAATGTGTCGATTCAAACTGTAATGGCCATTTCAGTTTTCAGTAATTGATAGTCGGTATGTGCATGTGTTCAGATGCAAAATTCTTCTGGTTTTGTACTTCCTTTTGATGTGGGTTCACCAGTCATAATTATGTTACAAAAAGGTAGGTAAACAAGTACAAGGAAGAATTAGGAACTTGTAAAGTTCAATTAGGTACTTGTAAAGTTCAATTAGGTATCATAGAAACGAACAGTAAGTTAGTGCATCAGTCAGAAAATTCCAAATGTTTTAAAATTTTGTAGCAATGCAACTTATTGGAAGCGTTCCAAGTTGCACTGGGTTTGATTTATGCATAACAGATACTGCCAAGGTGTGGTTTCTGATAAATAACTTTTTTTTTGTCAGAAAATGCAAACACCCATGATCCCTAATGTGCAATACTATTACCAAGAGTACATAATATTTATATGGGGAGAGTATCTAACTCTCAGTATGGCCTGTACAAAAACCCTGGGTAAAGTTCACCAAAGTTCACCTTTCATCAAATCATCACCTAGCTTCATTGGAAATAGAGAACTGTTGATTTATGTTGATGAGGGCAGAGCCTTTGTTCTCACAAAATGCTGAGCTGTTACTTTACCCAGGGTGTTTGATGAATGCATTCAAGTTAGACACTTTCCCCATATAAATATTATGTACTCTTGCTACTACTGTACTGTACAAACTATTAGATTTGCAGCACTCAGCTCTATACATAACTAACATACAGACAGTGGCCTTTTCATACATAGTGTACTGTACTGTTATTATGTATGGTGTATATGAATTTTTATTTTAACCAGATTCTCTCTTTCTGTTTAAATGAAAGCAAAACAGATATTAGCCATGCAACAGAGGTATGGAGTAATGTATATGCATACATGTATATGTTTACTGCATAAACAATTTGTGATGTACATACACTAATAATACTTGTATACATGTAAAGGGAAATTGGCTTTTGCATATATGGTATGCCCAATTATTATAAAACATACACGGTTTTTATTAAATGTACTGGTATATTGAATTTGTTTATGTACAATAGTCAGTGTAATATCTTATGTGATCACAAGATCAGAGGTACTGTTTGCTCTGCAGATAGTTACTGTGCCTGGTAGGAAGAAAGTGTTGCAAGTTCATGCCTTAAACGAAGACCGGTTTGTTTCAAGGAAAGATATCAGTGTTCCAGATCAAGTTGTGACCATGGTATGTGCATGCAGTGTTTTTATTAGTGTACATATGTGTGTTCTCATATATACTCCATTTGCTGGCTAATCATACAAACTGCAGTTGTTAAACTTTTCAGTAAACTATAGTAACCAATGAAGACTTAAATCAAGTTCCAGGAAAGGTATGCCCAGGAAGTAAGAAGGCAGCTAGAAAATGTTCCACTTGCAAGTACATCGTAACTCAAAAGTTCTGAAACCTGGTATATACGAAAATTGCTTGAAGGAAAATATTAGGGAGAAAAAGACCTTCAGTGTAATAGTAGTCAATGTGAAAAAGTCAAGAATCTTAAATGCTGTAAACTTGTAGACTTCCTTTTGGAGGGTTATTAATAAAAGACTGTATAATATACAAGTATACATGTAAGAAAAAAATTAGGAATTTTATATTAGATTAAGGACAGTGTATAGTGCTGCAATAAAAAGTACTGAAACAAGTTGGATCGGAGTAGTACATAATGTCCAAATACTGTAAAACAATAAGAAGTGAATATCCCTACTGTTGTGTCACAGTAGGGATATTCACTTCTTATTGTTTTACAGTATGGATACTACGTACTACTCCAATCCAGCTTGCTTCATTACTTTTTATTGCAGCACTATACACTGTCCTTACTCTAATTTAAAATTCCTATTTTTTCTTATACTCGTTTGTACAGTTTTTCACAAGTCATGACCACTAAACAGCCTGCTTTTCACAAAACTAGTCACAATATTTTAAAAGAGTTAATCACTGTACAAAATACGTCCTTTGGCTGATTGTATGTGTATTCTCTGGAGAGCTTTTCTTTTCAACAAGCAATTGCAATTAGCTAAAATGAAAGGCCTGGTTAGAACCAACTTTGTTGTTTACAACAGTTTTAAATTTGCTCCAAACATACGTATAATTAGATTGTTGGCATCAGCAGAAGGTATCACTTACATTCAAATGTCATATCTTTACTAGACAATTTAAAAAAAAAATGAAATAGGGATTGCTTGAGTAAATCAACAAGTATTGTGATTACAATGAGTAAACCCACCAATTCCTGTTTTGACTGCTGGTTTGCTCTGATGGTAGCAAATGAGTCAAAATAAGGGTTTGTAGGTAGGTGTACTCAATAACCACAATCCTTGTTGATTATTTACACCAGCTAAAAAATTGTTTATTATTGCTCTAAGAGGTAGAAGCTACATACATGGCAAGTTGTGCGTGAGAGTTGTTTACAAAATGTGGGCCAGTGTATAAACACTCCACCAAACTTTATAGTGATAGCTAGGCAATAGTTTAGCCATAGAAATCAAGTTTTGTGTGGCACAGACCGTATATTGGTACAGGGGCTCAGTATAAGACCCAGACCTAACATATTTGTTAAATTGACTAAACCTATTTTGACTCATTTGCTAGTGTCAAAGTAAGCTGACAGACTGAGAGTTATGATATGTTATCTGTCCATGCCTACCATTCCTATCCCTATTTCAACTCTATATCTAGATGGGCTTTTCTCAGTCCAGGATATATTTGTTGAGCCAATGTAGTTGGTTATACAGTATATGCTGTTGGTGAAGCAGTTACAACTTTTGTCACTTCTATGGTCAGCATGACGAAACTATATCTTCTAAGTGGTATTGCATTATAATGCATCTGAGTAAAGGGAATTAAAACTTTCCCTATACTGGTGCTGCTTTCTTACAGTGTAGGCAATTGTAGTTTGAGCATACAGTATTCTGTACATTGTACATGCAGTACAGTGTACATGAACAAACTGATTTGTTAAAGTGTTCTACCAGTATTTTATGTATACATTCCGTTAGGCAAGAGATGCTAATAGTGTTTGTGTGGCGTTTGGATCCATCAAGGAGTCATCCAGTACTGGTGTATCCATTGCACCAAATGGCCGATATGCCATTGTGAATATTGAAGGAGGAAATGTGAGTACTATAATATTCTTATGTAGATCAGTAACTTCTGTACGGTGTATCACTCAGTGTGCAGTGTTATGGTACATATATGTGTGTTACTTAGTGTACTTGTATGTGTACTGTACATGTAAATATAGTTAACCAGAGTTAATGGAGGAAGGCTGTGCACCATGAATAGAAATAGTTTGTAAGCGCATGCGCGAGAGAGCACATTACTGACACTTTACCACATGTTGAAGTGCCAAGTAAAGTTCAGCTACCAATTGTAGATATGTATGAGATACTGAAGACACAAAGCAACTCTCTCACTCTCACCACATATTTCTTGATGGCTGTTTGTCCAAGAGGTTATTTGTCATACTCTGGCCACTACAGCGCTACTGGTATGAGAGCCATCCTTGTCATCGTCACTCCAGTCTCAGGAGGCCAGCAACCATCCCACGGACAACCATTCAACATTTTGCCACAAGAGTCTTCGTGAGTTATACCTACTTCTGTATGTACATCGTCAAACCCATGGCCTTGACGCCAGCAAGCTTGTACTTTTGGTTTAAAGGGCTGGCACATGTTACAACATCTTGCTCATCCCATAGCCACAGGGATCATGGCACCCCTATAGGTCACAGGTGAGCAGCAAGAAACCGCGGGTACCTGCTCAAACATTACTTAGTTGTAACTACACTTAAAAGCTTACCTTAGTGAGTACACTCTCTAGTTGCAATGTTTTTTTTTTTACTTGTAAAGAAAAGGTCACTGTGATATACAGTTCTAGTAGCAGTTCTGGTAGCCAAGGCCCATCATGTATATTTCATACAACTTAGCCTAAGTCGTTATGCCAATTCACCTTCTTTTTAAAAAATAGTGCTCTCCATAGTGACACCTATTTGCACCTTACTTTGAAATTGCTGGAGGGAGTTCTCAAATCAATTAATTGGGGGGAAAGGACCAAGGCTCAAGTCTTTCTTCAAAGGCATGTGTAAATGCTTCCATTGCCACACATGCAGTTTAAAGCAAGATGTGGGCAGAGTTGTGGATTGCCCAGTAAAGTTGTTCAGGACATGCGTAAATTGCCCAAGCCAAAATCAAAGTTTCATAAACTTTGTTTAGAATAATAAATTTAAAAAGTGCAACCTCTCAAGATTTCTTCAGTGATCTACAGTCTCACAAAATCCTAAAGATAGTTTTCCACAAGACAGCAGTATACTTCAGCAGCTCTCAACTCTACACTCAGTTAATCCTCACAGCGTGCTTGGCGGCTGCTTTTCACAATGAACTAAACTATGCCAGCAGTGAGTTGTTTGCAGGAGCTTGACTTGCTTTACCATTTTTGTCGGTTCCCCTCATTGCTTTGATTTGTTATGTTCCAGGATGAGTTACAAAGTTGAAGTTAGTTTGTGGGTAGGCACAAAGTTCCTTTGGATGAAGGAGCCCATGATGTACCCCCAAAACATGTTAGACTAAAATAAGGTAAGAAATAGCACATACACAGATGGTACTAATGCTGGTGATACTGGTGCTAATGCTGGTGATAATGGTGCTAATGGTAGCGATGATAAGTGTGCTAATTGTGGTAGATGTGATAACTATGTACCAATGAGCAAAATGTTATGGGATGTGTGCTGCAATCCTGGGCCTTCCTCCAAACACCTTCTAGTATCCAACATCTGTTGCTATCGACATTAAACACGTATCATCTGAGCCACTTACAGTACTATTAGAAACTGGTAGTCAAGCAAACAGGTGGATGTGTGGTGCACAAATTTGCATATATATGTCATATGGTAAAATCCTCTGTATGTTTGTATGCTTTGTTTCATTTCTTTTGTTAATCACATTGTTTAGATTGTTGAGATTTGTCCATACGACACTACCAAACCACTGATAAAGAGGGCAGGAAAAGTATGTATATACTGTACATGTGACATGATTTAAATAGCTGAAGTTCATCATGGTTATACTCTTGATTGATTGACTGAACATATGTATGTTGTAATATGGTCTCTTTGTAGGGTGAATTTCTGGTCAACATAGGTCAACTGGGGATATTGGTGTCTACAACTGGAGAATCATTGAATGTACGTACATGTACGTATGTTACTGCATGATTCTAAATACACTTAAAGTTTAGCTTTTTTATAAAAAATTAATAAAATATACAGTACTGTTTTGATAGTCATGATTGTTTGCTCCTCTATTAGAGCAGGAGCTCATCGAGGACTCGATGAACTCCTTGATTAGAGTGATTATAACCATTAGACTTCCAAACCATTTTACATGTCTAAGTGGTTGTATAATTATAAGGAAGCTCAGTGATCACATAATGTGTTCTTTGTGTTCCTCCATCTGGTATAGCGTCCACCTGTGGAATGGCAGAGTCCACCAGTCGCCATGGCATACAGGTTCCCTTTCATTTTGACCTGGTCAGAGAGCAAGAGGTCAATTGAAGTGTACAACTTGATAGATCAGAGACGTGTCCAGACTATACCATTTGAGGTGTTCACTACACACTGTGTAAAATGGGTGTACTTTACATTGTTGTTATATTGTAGAATGGAAGATGTTTAGGACATTTTGATATGAAAGTTTATTCTGCTGTATCCAAAGCTGTCTATTTGTTATCTGATGTACCATTGGAAAAACAGGTATTTACTTTGATGTGTACACACACAACTGCACGCGTGCACACCTGCATGCACGCACGCACATGTATGCACACATATGCAAATGCATGCATGCATACACAGAGATGCTTATTATTTTGGCATACAACTACATATTAGGTGGATGATTTATTAGAGAATTATCTAGTGGAAGAAGCTTTGCTGTTAGCAGAGACTAAATATGCACTGGATTTACCTCGCAACAAGAGAGGAGCTCAACAGGTATATGCTTCCTCTATGTATTAATGATACACTAGGTATCTTTATTATCTTAGTCACAAAATTGTCCTTAGTAAAGGGAACTTACCTATTTATTTGGAGATCAAGTTTCACTGCATGCTGTAGTTGGCAAATACTCTGATTAAACAGTCAATTTTGCAATTTGAAACAAAATTTGCATAAAAGTTATGCTGTACTATAGATAGTTGTTTGTCATTTAGAATTACTTGTGTATCTGCTTTCTGTAGTTCTTACACACGGTCAAGCAGAAAGCAGGGTTTATGTATTTTGGTCACAATGACTTCTCCAGAGCAGAAAACTTGCTAATTGAAGGAGCAGTGGACCCTCGAGAAGTAAGTGTGTATGTGGTGTATATAGCGCTGTAATCCAACTGTATTAGAGTGACATATATCTATGACCCTTGAGGCTATATACTGTAGACTATGCAATTACTAAAATCCTACTCTGCCACATTAATTAAGGTTGTTTCAAGCTCATGTGACTCTCTGGATCCTCCTCCTTCAAAGCTGAGCCATCCAGGTACTGAATTCTCCAAAGTCTGGCAGGTTTCTGTACTATGTACACACACCCCTGTATGCCCACTCTTAGTGGTAGTACTAGAGCTGGGAAACAACTCCAAATCTGAAACAGTTCTATGAAACTGTTCCCTCTGCACTTGTCTCCTCTTAAGAAGTTTTCCTGTGACTAACCCATGGGTTACAAAGGTCGCATGGCAGGGATGCATTGGATCCTCCACTGTCGCTGACTCCATGTCTTGTGGGACTATATACTCTATCCTTTGAAATTTCTGGACAAACTGTTTTTGATTATTCCTGCTGCAGGGATATACGTACGATCTCGGTGAGCCCTCCAAGTTGTAGTGCTTGTCTCAACCAACTGTATTAGCATCATTAACACTAACAAATCACAAAGAGTTCAATATATCCTGATGCCTGGTTAAGTCCCACTCTGCCACGAGGTTGATTCCAGCTCATGTGACTCTCACTTGACTGTCTGTTATATAACTCTCTAGATCCTACAGTACATGTACACAACATTTTGGTAATTTATAATGTGCAGTGTATTTACGTCTCATGGATGTGTATTTACATGTACTTGTAAATTTGCTTTTTAGGTTATTGTTCTGTTTGATGATCTATTACCTTCCAAGTCTAATTTTGTGTCAATGGCTGCAGCAAACAGACTACATGGTTTACCTAGTGTTAAAACCTTAGGTATTAACTTAATATCTGTACTGGTGTTATTTTTACTATAGTAGCTACATTTGTACTTGTATGTACAGTACATATATGTTACAGTGTGTGTATATATAACTTACAAATGTATGTATTTTCTACTTAGCTCTTTGTGTTGTAAGGATAAAAGAAGGCTTAAGTTGCTAACGGCACTGTATTCTAACTTGATGAACTTGTAATAACTGTATTTCATGTACATATGTAGGAATCACATACATATGTTTACAGTATACTTACTGGTTGATTTTAGAGGGAGCTGGGCAGTTAACACTTAGAGAGGCCAAAAATTTTCTGATTCGATTTTTGGTAAGAATAGTGTGTGTTCATAGACATAGGACAATTTAGCAAATTTAGTTACATTCTATACTGTACTTACAGTAACACTGCATAGTGTGTTTTTTTCTTTTTTGTATATTTCAAAAGTACTGTGTTGGTACAATGTTAATTATTGTATGTGTGCTGTTCATAGAGAGAAATAAGAACAACTACACTAGCTTCTGGAAGAAAAGAGGTGTGTGTTATGTATATGTTGTAAAATATTTAGTGTATCTATTTACATGGTATAAAGCAATTCGTACCTGTACATGATATACGCGTGCTATATAGAGGAGAATCACACTGCTAATAAACACTACTTTAATTTTTTTTTAAGGAGAGAGTTGCTCCAACAATATACCATGCACCAATATACTACTGTTTGTTTTAGTTGTGCATGCCTATTCTGAGTCTGCATGCTTTTGATATGATGTTATAGTCAGTTGGTGCTTCTTTGCTGAGTCTATCAAGCCCAGTGCCAGTTTGTTGTTCTGGGCTAGGCCCAGTTTAGCACAGCTTGATCGAATCACACTACAGTTTATTCCAAGCCATGCTACACTATACCCAAATAGGTGAATAGTGTCAATGGGGTAGGATGTCATTTATGCAAAATTACAGTGTATGCTTGTGTGCTTCTGAACTGTGTTACCACACAATAATTATGTTCCTGTAGTTTACGCACAACGCTGTTACATGGATTGTATGTTACAGGAGATTGATACTGCTCTAGTGAAGTTACTAGCAGAGACAAGGTCATCAGATTTTCTAATAGAACTCATTGCAGCACATGACAAGCGTGTGTCCATGGATGATTGTGTTGAAGCACTGGAAAAGAATTCGGTAATATAGTTGAACATATGTTAACAAATATTTCATCATTTCTTCTTCATCACCTTAGTGCTACTATGTGCTAGGGTTACTGTACAGTTATTCTCACCAAGCAGATAAGGCTCTTTCTGTGTGGACAAGGTAGTGTAACATGGAATTACATGTATGCTGTACAGTGTAAACCTGTGAAGTGAGTTCATTATACCTATGGCCATTGTAGGCTCCTCAATCAACACTAAACGGCTGTGCACATCACTGCAAAGCTGCATAAAGAATAATTTGTGTACTTCCCTTCCTACTCTGTTGTCTTTACTATTTTGAAAACTTGTATCATAGCTTTGGGCACTGTCAATGGTGTCAGATAAATTAACAGATCAACAGGGTAGAGGTGATTGTATTCCTTATCCGCCACATCTGGTTAGAATACTGTACATGCTGTTCTTCCTTAGAACTCTTATTTGGAAGATTTATCGTATGCTCAATTCCACCTTGACTGGGTTTTTTTTATAGTTAGCCACTTGGAGGCTTGGAGGTTATACTTTGTGATCTTCTATATCCTTCCCTGCTGCCCTTCTCGAGTACCTGTACACTGTATACCCTTAGTTATCGTACTGTTTAAGTAAGGATCTCCAAAGTGACATGAGCTGCCTAAAATGCCGCCTTTAACAATCATCCTTGAGACATCTTACACAACGAAAATCACCTTTATTGAATTATATTAATCCATCTAACATCAAATACAGCATTGAAAACAAAAAAACACCTACAGGTGGCCAGATATAGAATTTTATAAAATCACTGAAACTCAAATTTTCGTCTACCAGCCTACCCGACCACAGTCGCAAGGCTGGAGGGCCAAATGAAGCAGCACATGGCCTCAATAACAAACTCACCAGTGGGATGTGCTTTTTGGTATTCGGACGTGTGTGTCCTCCGCACCTTGTCTTTTCTTTTATCTTCAATCAGGCTAGTCTTCATCCTTCTTCATGCAATGAAACCATATTGAGGCATTAATTTTCCCTATCAACACTTTCCTTGAGCAGCATACTTAGTCACCGCAAACTAAGTGCTTACACTTGGCAGATACATGTACCTGTAACTTCAGAATAGGTTCAATGCACCTATTAATGAGATCTTGGTTGATTAATAACGATTGAGCACTGAGACCACACCTCTTAACAATCTATTTACTTGATCATAATATTATTGTTGGTCTAGCTGTATTCATAATGCTAGCACAATGAATAATAGTATATGAAATAGTGACACACCCCCAAGGTGACTCAAGATACTCTAGTACAGTGGTCACCCTAATAGAACAGTTACACGTGTAACAAACTACAGTGCTCCCTCGATTATCCAACCCCTTGGGACATGTTCAGGTAATCAAAAAGTTCAGTCAAAGTCCATTCATTTATATACAGAACCCTGTTCAAATACTCTAATAGAGCAATCATTTCTACTGTTCGGTTTATCAAATGTTCAGATAATAGAGGTTCAAACAATAGTGTAGTATATTAATTTTTTTAAATGAAGTAGAGATCAAAGCAATAAAAAGTAGTGAAGCAATAAATAAATGATGGTATTACAGCATAGGTTGGTGGGAAAATCCCTACTTTGGCATTAAACAAAATCATATTCATATAACATACCAATGTAGGGATTTTCCCACCGAGCCTTACTGTAGGTGTAATACCATCATTTATCATTATCGCTTGGATCCCTACTTCAATTTTTCAATTAATAATTTTTAATATATGTTGTGCTCCTCATTTTCTACAGTAATGACAGCCAAAATAAATACATGTGAGTTAGTTAGGAGCATTACAGTTAAAGTTTATGTAGAATGACAATGTAGACGGGAGAAATGACAGTATAGTACTAGGTTCGGGGACTGGATGAATGTGCTCTTCGTGATGTACACGGATACATTATCACTCTACAACGCCATCACTATTCATCACGTGATAAGCTCTAAATATAGTGCAACATTACCATATTATACTGTATGTGCGCACTGCGCGTGTGTATACAGTTAATGTTCAGTTACAATCTCCAACATCCTCCGGGGGGGGGGGGGGGGGGGTCACGGATGCACTCCACACATTCTGCGATCTGTTGTTGGGCTTGTTCAGCAGCCTTACATCCTGGACGTACATCAACGTGTGCACCACTATCAGACACTGTCTTATCACCTTGATCATCATTATCATGCACATCTGTCATTTGATCCCGAATACTCCCTGCATCACTTGTCACTTCGAGGGGGTAGAGCTTTGTGACTGGTCTGTTAGTAACACCATTCTTCGTTCATATGTTAGCCAAGTGAACCATTCCATCATTGCCTGTGGTTAGGCCTTCAATCATGGCTAACTTCCAATCAATACGCGGACAGTCATTGTGCACCAACACAACATCACCAATCTTAATCTGTTGGCCACCTCTTTCAGTATGATGATAAAATTCTCTTGAATAGGTTAAATATTCATGTTTCCATTGGTTGGTGAAGTGGTCAAGCAGAATTGCGTGTGTCTTGCATCTCTCCTCAGTTGGTCTGCTTCATGGCAACTTGGATCCCTGATATCCTCAATGGTGGTGTGTTCATGTGGTAGTCTAGCTAGTCTTCGCCCATGTAGGAGATGTGCTGGGGTAAGTGGCTCTGGGTCAGTAATATCGTCAGAAATATGTGTGAGAAGACGGTCATTTAACATTGCTTCTACTTCTGAAACAACTGTCTAGAGTGTCACCAAATTGATGTGGACTCTTCCAAGTGTCTCCTTGATTGCCATCTTGGTGAAGCTGATCAGTCTCTCCCAATACCCTCCAAACCATGGGGGATGAATTTCCACCTGATACCTTCCCAGCCCAGCACTGTGCTGAGTTCCTCTGATGTGAACAGCCTAGTGAGCTCTTCTGCAGCTGAGGTGTAGGTGTTTGCATTATCTGACATCATCACAGTTGGTAATGATCTCCGGGAAACAAAACAACAGAAAACAAGCAAGAATGTTGCTGTAGTAAGGTCTGTCACTACCTCTACACTGTAGGTGCACAGCCCTGGAAGTGGCACAAGTAAATAAGCATACAGTATATTATATACCCTGACTTCCTCATTGTTCTGTTTCACATATGTAGAGGGCTCCTGTGAAATCTACACCAGTGATGGAGAATGGTGGGACGTCTTGCACTCTAACCTTCGGAAGTGGTGGTGATTCTGGGGCAGCATATGGTCTTCCACTATGCCTTCTACAAACAGTGCAGCAGCATAACAGTTTTTTTACATATTGACATCCTGATGATATCCAGGAAGATTGTCGGAGCGCTGTCAGGGTAGAACCAACACCTGCATGAGAGAGAAGAACATGTACATGGTTAACAATAAGTGCGGTACGATGGTTGTTCTGTGGAAGCAGGTAAGGAAACCTGGCCAGCTCACTGAGCGGAGCATTGTGAATCCATCCCCCACACTTTGTCATCAACAAACAACCAGAGCTGTCTAACAAGTGGTCTCTTCACTTCAGGACGGACACACTGGGATTTGGCACTAACCAACTCCTTTGGGTACGTAAGCTCTTGGCAAGCTTGGACCCATCTGGTCTGTGCAGAGCTGAGTTCTACAGCTGTTAGAGGGCCATTCAGCTTAGGCTGTGATCTGCACAGGTTGTTGATAAATCTAAGTGTGTATGCTGTGACAGCTAGTAGCTTGGGCGGTAAGTTATAGTTGCTCAGCTTGATGACCTGGTGTAGGCCAATGTCTGGACTGGCAGGCGGTTGGGGGATGAATTCCTCGACAGTGGCTGCAGCTGCATGTAAGTGGATTGCTGGCTCTGGCTGCCATGTTGACCAATTCTGGGGCGTAGTCAACCAAGGTGGACCCTTCCACCACAGGGTTTCTGGTGAGCAGAGAAGTTCAGAGCTGAATCCTGTGTCAACAGGTCAGCTGGGTTGTTGGCTGTGGGACAGAAGTTCCAGGTTGCACCAGGGATAGCTCCCTTGATCTCCAGGACTTGGCATTGCACAAATTGTGGCAAAGCCTTAGTGCTGAAGAACCATCTGACTGTCTCCCCAATAATATGTGAGGGTATCCTGCAGCTGTAGAGCATTGCTTACGAACTTGGCAACTCTTGAGGCAATAACTACCGCCATCAGTTCCAGCTTCGGTAAAGTCAGATTCTTCAAGGGGGCTACACGGTTCTTGGCAAGCACAAAGGTCACTTCACTACCACAGGTAAAGAAGGCCACTGCTCTGTACGCCATAGTGCTGGCATCTGCAAACACGTGTAGTGTAACATCGGCTCTGGAGAATCCCTTCTTGAAGTAGTGTCTGTCAATGGCTGATTCAGACAGCCTCTGGATGTCATCCATGATAGTGGTCCACTCTTCTCTGACAGTAGCATCTAGGGGCTCATCCCAGTCAACTGCTACGGCTTCTGTATGAACAGTTTGGCACGTACAGATATAGAGATAGCGATACCTAGGAGGTCGGAGGCATCTTTGAGTACCTCTTGCTTGGTTGTCAGTGCGCTAGTATTGTGGTGTAGACTATTCAATGATAGTGACAGGTGGTCGGTAGTAGTAGCCCAACGTATCCCGAATACATTAATTGGATTGGTCTCATCTGATGTCCTATCTAGCTGTGCAGCTTTCATCAGTAGCTTGCTGTTGGAAGCCAGGCTCTCAAGTTGAACTTTGCCTCACATACACTGTAGCATAGAGCGAGCTTGCTCACAAAATCAAAGAGCTTCCTTCTCTGTGTCACACCCTGTAACAGTATTGTCAACATACAGGTTAGTGTGAATTGTGTGTGAAGTGCATGTGTTGTACTGCAGCAAATGGTGGTTAAGCACAGCAAACATCATAAATGGTGAACTCACAGATCCGAATAATACTGTACGAAATCTATACGTGTCGAACTTGCTGTTTGTATGGTAGGATCCAAGAGCCAAAGGAACTAAGTAAAGTCACGGTCCTTCTCATGCAAGACAATGTGGAGGAAGGCTTTCTCTATGTCTATAGAAATGCCATATTGGTGAGTGCAGAAACGTAGAATGATTGAGGTAAGGTCATTAAGGAATGGGGGACCTGTCAGAAGGCAGTCATTTAAACTGGGGTGTTCACATGACTGACGGCAGCTGCAGTCATATACTATATTTATGGGAGTCGTACATGAGTTCTTCCTCACTGGGTGATGTAGGATGTAGTGGGATACACCACTCTCACTGGGTTCAGTGACAAGTTCGATGAAGCCCCTGCTCAACGTCTCCTTAAGGATCTTGTTGTATGACTGCAGCAAGCCTGGTGATTGGGCAAGTCTATTAGCTAATGATCTGGTGCGGTTCTGACACACTTCAAAGTTGTCTGGTAGTGGTGGTGTTCCCTTTTCTAAGGGAAACCAGCACAATAGGTCCCGTCACTCTGCCTTTAGATGTGACAAGTGGTATATGATACCAGAAATTGGTGACCTGGTTTGTCGGATTCAGTTGGTGCAATTGCAGTGTCCTCTATCTGCCAGAATTTTGTCAGATCACATTCCACCTGGTGATAGCCTGTGATAACATGCAGAGAGTTAACACTAGCACTTACTGGTTGAGGAAGCAGTGCAGGCCCTGAGTGTAGATACCCGAGCTTTGAGCTCATGGCTGTTGGGCCGGCTCCTCTGATGATGTGGTCCCCAACGAGGTCTCAATAATGGTCTGCACCAATGAGCAAGGATATCTCAAAGTTCTCTGATGCTGTGATTGGGTGTGCTAGTGGTAGCCCCTTCAAGTAAGGTAGTTGTAAGACATCTGTATCCAGGGGATTGGAGATAGGGGTGGCAATGGTAGGCACTACAAGTGCTGACAGTGATACCAGTTCTCCTGATTTGGATAGACACTGTATCCATTTGTCTGTGTAAAGGCTTCTCAGCACCAAAGGATGACAAGCTGATGGTTTCAAATTTGTACGGTGTTAATGCCACCTCCTTTGCCAGTTTCTCTGTGAGGAAAGATCGCTGTGATCCTTCGTCAAATAGTATATTAGCTTCCATCTGCAGGTCAGTTCCAACAATAGTGGCAATAGCAGTCTTCAGTAGACAGGTGGTGTTCTTGGGAACTTTATGTGGTACTAGGGTGGTAAAAGAAGCAGTGTCAACAGTAGCGGTTGATGGTGGAGCTGTTTCGCTGGTAGTCTGGCTGGTGTTACTAATATCTCCTTTGGTTGAATCATTGCAGATACTTGTATGATGTTTGTTACCACACTTGTCACTTGCAACAGCGGTTCTTTGAATGGTATTGAGATACACGGTGATGGGCAAGACAGTTGTAACACAGCCATTGTTGCTTAATTATCTCCACACGAGATGACACATCCTTGTGTACTTCACAAATAAGTGCGGTATGATTGCCCTTACAGAACACACAACTTAACTTGTTGCCAGTTTCCTTTCTGCCTTGTGGTTTAAAAGAAGGCAGTGGGATTCCCTTGTTAGCTAGACAGAGGGAATGTTTGCTGGCCTGTCTCAAAGATTCGGATCTCATTGCAAATGGTAGCCTAAAGTTCCAATGCAGTCCATTCAGCACTGGTGTGATTTCTGGCCATGTTTCTCTTAGTTTCCTCAAGCAACTTGGTCAATATCATAGGAACCAGCAGTGTTGTCGAGTGACTCTGGTGATTTGCCAAGAGATTGTAAGCAACAGACATGGGTCTCGATGGTATCATAGAGAAGTCTGAGATTGGCCAACCTATTACCGTATAGCGCAAAATTTTGGCGGTGGAAAACATTGGCGAATTTGGCGAATAATTTTTCCATTCGCCAAAGTTTTACCCTCCAAAATTTTAGCCTTAATTGTGTCTGGTGCGGCCGCCCCTTCGCATAAAGAGGAACCCGGCTCGAATCCACTCTATGCGGAGGGGTGACCGTGCCAGTCGCCATGCAGACTAGCTATAGTATAGGTGTTGTGTGAGTTAACGTTAGAATGGCTGGTATTCTGAAATACTTTAAACCTGTGCCGACTCCATCATCGTCTTCTCCGAATCTTCCTGATCCAGATGGGCCGCTCAATAGAAAAATTCCAGCTAAAGCTATTGAATTGGCTAATGCAAAAGTTGCAGAGGCGACCAAAGTGCCACGTGGTCGTTCGCCATATTTTTATCTCACACCAGGTCAACGATACGAAGTAGGCAAGCGAGCTGCAGAACATGGAGTAACAGCTACTCTAAGGTATTATGCTGAGAAATATCCGAAACTTCCTCTCAAAGAAACCACAGCAAGACGCTTGAAAGATTTGTACAAGGACACATTGAAACCTAAGGCGAAATCAAAGAAGGCCAAGCCGAAAGATGAGGGCTCCGATGTAGCCTCGGAAAATTCTGATGAAGAGCCCACGAAAGAGACAGAACCAGAAGAGGTAAAAGAATTGCCTCGTAAGAAAACAGGGCGGCCTTTGCTGCTAGGGGCTGATATAGACACCCAAGTACAGGAATACATCAAAGATGTAAGGAGGCGGGGCTTAGCCGTTAATACTTCTGTAGTCATCGGCAGTGCACAAGGTATTTTGTTGTACAAAGATGCAAATCTTCTTGCAGATAATGAAAAAGGAGCTGAAATTGAATTATCAAAGGACTGGGCAAAATATTTACTGAAGCGGATGGGGTTTGTGAAGAGAAAAGCCTGCAGTAAAGCTAAACTTGATGTTGAACGGTTCAAAGAAGTGAAAGAGGATTTCCTGTTAGACATTAAGAACATCGTTGCCATGGATGACATTCCTGCAGAGCTTGTGATTAACTTTGATCAGACTGCTCTTAATTATGTACCAGTTACTCCCTGGACAATGGAAAAGCAAGGAGCAAAATAAGTTGAGGTGGTGGCTAAGGATGATAAACGGCAAATTACTGCAGTATTTGCTGGGTCAATGTCAGAAGATTTCTTGCCACCTCAATTAATTTATGAAGGTAAAACGACTCGATGTCTGCCTCAATATAAATTTCCTTCCTCGTGGCACATAACCTATTCAGATAACCATTGGTCCAATGAATTCACAATGAAAGAGTATGTTGAGAAGGTTTTGGTACCTTACAGCTGTATATTAACAGAAAACGAGCTGAACTGAATTTATCATCCAACCAACCTGCATTGCTCATTTTTGATAATTTTCAAAGCACAGACCACTTCTTCTATGCTTAAACTGCTTGACAGTTACACAATCAATGTTGCTTTGCTCCCTGCAAATTGCATGGACAGATTACAACCACTTGATTTAAGTGTCAATAAGGCAGCAAAGGATTTCTTGCGCTCCAGGTTCCAAGATTGGTATGCTAAGCAGCTGTGTTCTCAGCTACAGGAAGAGTCAGAAACGCAAGCAGTAGATTTGAAACTATCCACAGTTAAGCCATTAAGTGCTGGATGGATTGAGTCCATGTACAATTACTTCAAGACTAAGCCTGAAATAATAAAGAATGGGTTCAAAGAAGCTGGGATCACTAACTGCTTGACGTCTGCAGATTCTGTTGCACCAAACACTGCTTATAGTGCCTAGCATATAATGACATTCTGCTGTAACTTTAATCTGATTAGTTTCAATTTGATTATATACTAATGACAATCAATTGACATGTATAACTAGTGTAGTTTGGTCACAGTGTAAATAGATTAAGACTGAAATTATTTACAATATACTACAACTCAGTATCTAAAGTGTTCTGCCAACATTACGTACGTGGGAATGGGGAAATACGATGCTTGTTAAAGCAGTTGATCAAATGTGCTCTCATTGATTCTTGCTTCAGCTGTAATTTGTTTAAATTTATCCCAAATGCAAGAGCTGTTGCAAAAGCTATGGCAAAAATCCCACAGTCAGTCCCTCCCTTCTGTTTTTGGGACTGCGAGACTGTTATCTTGAGCTTCTCTGACCCTACCTGGAACAGATTAGCAATCACATGTTCTGTTTCCTTGTCACAGTATTGAAATAATGAATCATAAACTCTGACTTCACCAAGCTGACAATTCAATGTTGTGGCAACTATCCAATGGCGTCTGCCTTTACAATGTATGATCTGGACTTTGTTCCTGACTAAAGTTTCTGTCATTTGTAACCGTCTGTCTTGGTATAATGTCGACACTAAACCATTCAGTTCCGAAAACTGTTCTTTTAATAGTTGCTGTGCAAAATTAATCTCAATATCACACAACTCTTCTCCCATTATGATTCTTTCTGTGTCAATACACTTAACCCTTTTCCTCAGAGGTGGCGCTTCTTCTGGACCTTCATTATGCTGCTCAGGTACAATTACAACAGGTAATTCGCAAGGTTGCTCTGAGGAAACCACAAGTTCCTGTCCTTGATTTGCAGCTGCAGGCAATGCTTGTTGATTGGTAGGTCGAGTAGGTGCACAAACTTCAAACACTTCCACTGACAGTGTGGACTGGATCAGTTTCTTAGCTTTCTGGCATTCATCGGCGTTAACGGACTTGAAGATTAATTTACAAGGTATTTCTAGACCACCCTGAGGCAAATCCGAGGAGTACCTTCGAACTCCATTAATTATACAAACGAGCAATCCGCCTCTCCTAATAAATAACGAGCAAATCGTCGATATTCTTCTTGGCACATGACCTACAATTCGGTCACTTCCTCCTATTGCTTTCTTCACGGCCACAGCATACGGATCGTGACTGTTGCCAGGCTCACGCTCACATCCAAGTTCCTCGCCAATTATTGGATCATTCCATATTAGTTGGTATTCATGGTATCCGCGTATCATAGATTCCACAGAAAGTATGAAGTCGAAACCCGCCATGTGGATGCTGCAGGATCAGTTGAGCCAATCACACACTCTATTTACTTCCCATCGTCACGTTACAGTCCCAGCTACATGACCTGTAAGGATATGAATTTAATATAGCTATAGTTATATTCATAGAGGCACAAAGGTTGTGCACAGCTGTTATAGTTTTGATACAGACTAGACCTCACGGCTCGCGGAGCGAGGGTGTGGCTATACCACACTATAATATGCGTTGGAGTTCAGGTTCTCCGTTTGGTGTAGTGAATGTTACGGAGAATTTGGCCGGGTTCGACTGTTTCGCTAATGTTTTACACTTGGATAGTCAGTGGAGCATTTCGCCAAAGTTTTTTTCGCCAATACCATTTTTTTGACGATTCGCCAAAGTTTTACGCCACCAATGTTTTGCGCTATACGGTAGATGGTTTAGGGAGATCTAGCAGGGCTTGAACATGGGCACTAATGATTCGATGTGACTACCCATAGTGATCTTTCAATAGGGTCACTGAGGTCTGGTAATTGGTGTTGGTCAGGGGAAGCCTAGTAATCACTCTTGATGCCTCGCCTCGCAGTTGGGCTCTCAAGTAGGTCACACCTGTTAGAGTTGGGTTGGTGTCAATGGCAGCTTGGAAGCAGTCCCAAAGAGTAGTTTTGCCAAATAGCCTTTGTGGCCGCGGCTTGAGCAAGTGATCGTCCATTCAGTAGTCTCCGATCGCAGCACCAGAAATGATGGGGGAAATGACAATATAGTACAATGTTCGGGACGTGCTCTTCGTGATGCACACGGATACAATATCACTCTACAATGCCATCACTATTCATTATGTGATAAGCTCTAAATATAGCACAGCATTACCATATTATATGTGTGTATGCGTGTGTGTATACAGTTAATCACATCATCAGATGAGCTGGCCCAACAGCCATGAGCTCAAAGCTCGGGTATCCACTCTCAGGGCCTGCACTGCTTTCTCAACCAGTAAGTACTAGTGTTAACTCTCTGCATGTTGTTACTGTCTACAAGGTCATCTCCTAATACTTCACTACTACAGGGTGTATACCAGTCTGTGTTAGCTGATTAATTTCTTGTTACTGTCATCTTGTACAGCTGCTTTGAAGTAGCTATGATGTTGTCCTGTACTTGCAGATTAAATCCTCATTTGAACTCAAATCTCTCTCTTAGGACTTGCTCTGCAATGATGCTCCTTGCTGTGGCCTTGGTTTTCTAAGGTGGAATGCAGACTTTGCAGGTTTGCTTACTGGGCTTTCTTCCTGAGGCAACTACATTTGAATAGTTTTGACACCAGGTTTGTAATAAGGTTATTCCATGAATTTTTGCAACACAATACATGCATTGGAGAACAGAGATGCTTGGTGTTACCATTATAATTTTAACTTATTTTTGTTATTTCTTTTATGATGGAATCTGCCTTCGGCTTGTTTGATAGGCTGTCTGATGTACTTAATTCTCTACATGACCCATCAGGGGTGGTGGAGCAGGCCAAAGAGTGAGAGGGCCAGGCTAGCTGTAAGTGAAGACCCCCCCCCCCCCCCCAAAAAAAAAAGGTAACTAGGTAACTACCTGCTGACAATAGCTTCCCTCCACCAACTATATCTCCTTATTTATAACTACACATGGTAGCTTGCTATACTGCTCCTCTGACTACTGTGACTGTTCTATTAGAGTATCTCAATCTTTTCTTGCAAACATTGTCCCATAAAAGTGGGGGGGGGGTGGCAATAGCCCCCCTGTCTCCACTGCCCATGTGACCCTTACAAAACTCTCATTCACCACACCCCTGAGAGTTCAGAAGACTTTTGCTGTAGCACTCTCTATCTGCTTGGTTGCTTGATTGTGTTCTGTGCAACTTTACTTTTCATGAATCTGTGAGAAGTATCTGAATCAATGCAATGTACCATGCATCAGCTCATATCCACTCACGGTTTGCACAAAAAGCACAAAATATGCAGTATAACCCCAGCTGCAGTGGGATCACAGGAAAAGTTTCATGGTTTTCCGTCAATAATGTCATTCTGTATTCTATAAGCCTGCATGCTATATGCTTAATAAATCAAACTGTAGCACTAGAATTGTATTTACATTAGCTTTTATCTGTGTACAAAGGTTCCTGTGTGTATTACAAGTATGTGTGCTCTATTCCATACCCAGAACATGTGATGGAGAATTGGAAGATCCTGATTTTGAAGGAATTAGTTATGTTATTAACTTTTTACAAAGGTGAGTGTAACACTATTTGTTGCTTACACCACATAGAGAGAATGCTTGTATATTTACATTCTAAATACCTACAGTGCCAATAGGAGTGTAGGATAAAAAGACTATAATAGTTACAGTAGGTTGCTAACCTTGTTAATGAGGTCACGAAGTATACCCTAGTTATGTTTTGATGGCCACTATATTGGAGTGGTCTTAACTTAAGAGGTAGCTGATATGGTACAGTTTTAATTTGTCCTACTGGTGTCACAATCAGTCTGCCAGTTGATGTAGCCAATTCACTTTAGGATATTTCAATTGAGGCTTAAAGTGCTAATGCATAATAGTAATAATGCTCTATCAGGGCTCAACCCAGAAAATAAACCTAGAGGGGGCGAAGTAAGTTGCTTTGGATTCTAGGGGGGTCTGGGGGCATGCTCTCCCAGGAAAATTTTGAAAATTTAGGTGTAAATATACTCATTTTTGGTGAAATTTTACTGTGATGCCATTGAATATTGACCATTGGATTATACAACTTTGGGACCAATTAAACCTTTCCATTTCTCAAGGCTTTAGGTATAAACCTAGGGGGGGCAATAGCTAACCCAGAGGGGGCCTGTGCCCCCCCCGCCCCCCCCCCCCCCCCTAGATTAACCCCTGTCTATGATTATGAAAGTATCACGTATTTTATAATTACCGTATAGTATTTTGTTTTGTGTTGTAAATAATACAGTGTATATCCTAATAAAGTAGTCACCCTACTACAACAGTCTAGCTAATATTAGTGATGCTGCTGATGTCATCCATGTGCAGATTCAATTTTGGAGAGTTTAATTCCCAAAAATTTTATGCCCCCAGACCCCTACATAGTCATACTGTTCCTGGATACTAAATTCCTCGAGATTGAGGCACTCTGATCATAGATATTTGTAAGCTACCGTAAGCGTAGAAATTTTCATGGTGTATAAATTTTCATGGATTCCGTGGTACGTCTTACCCACGAAAATTAATCCACCCTAGAAAGATTACATACCAAGTTGAGTTGCCATCAATGCGCAATCAAACCCAGTGCCATCGTCGAGGCCATCATCTGTCTTGATCCGTCCTTGTCTAAATAATGCACCATCACTTCTTTTTAATGCACCATTGTGCAGTTTAGTGACACGTGAGGTACGAGGTGAGGTAAAACCGCCTGATCACAAATTCACGATGAAGTCTTTATTATCGTATTTCAATCGTCAGAAAGAGGAGAAAACAACGCCTAGTGAGGACGATGATGATACTTCTAACAAGGATAGCAAAGCGCCCTCAAGCAAAGTTGTTAATGAAGCTTGCCACCTGGTTTGTTTGGTGGAAGAACGTGGGAAGAGCAAAGGTGATTACATGAAACTTTCACTTACAGAAAAGGCAACCATCGGGAAATATGTTAGTGAACACAGGGTGGTAGCTGCTGTTAAGGAATTTGATAAGAAGAATCTTTTAAAAGGAAAGCAGCGTTAGGGTTGGCGAGATGCCTACCTTAAAGATTTCAAAAAGAAAAATCAAGAAGCCAAACCTAGTGAGAAGGTTTTTGTCACCTCACTTTCCACCAAAAAAACATGGAAGGCCTGTGCTTTTGGTTGCAAAGTTGGATGAACATTTGCATCACTTACTGGTTGAGATGAGAGTAAGAGGTACATCTGTTGGGACTACTGTAGTTATGGGTGTTGCTGAGGGAATACTGATGAAGTATAAATCCCAATTCAAGAGTGGCATCAAGTTGAACAAGGAATGGGCTCGGAGAGTTCTGCACCACACGGGGTTTACTAAAAGAAAAGTCAACAGTAAATCCAAAGTGCTTCCAGAGAATTTTGATGAAATTAGGGATCAATTCCTGACTGATGTACGATCAGTCATTTAAATTGAGGATGTGCATGGTTATCAACTGGGACCACACTGCTATGAAAATTGTCCCGTCTATGAATTGGACAATGAAGAAGAAAGGAACTAAAAGAGTGGAATAGCTGGTATCGATGATAAACGGCAAATAACAGCAGTTTTTGCCTGTGCCATGTCTGGCAAGTTTCTACCAATGCAGTTAATATATAAAGGTACAACCACCAAATGCTTACCTAAGCTTAAGGATGAAGGTTTTCCATCGGATTGGCACATTACATACACTGCAACCATTGGGCCAATGAGACCACCACAATGGCATATCTTAAAAAGGTGATCGTTCCTTATGTTAAGAAAGAGAGAGAAAGACTCAAGCTTGATAACACCCATTGTGCACTTGCCTTGTTTGATGTGTTCAAAGGGCAGTGCACTGCCAAAGTCCTTGAACTGCTTGAAGAAAATAACATTCTTTTTGTCACAGTTCCAAACAATTGTACTGACAGGCTCCAACCATTGGATCTGTCAGTAAACAAGCCAGCCAAAGATTTTGTTCGAGCTAAGTTCAGGGAGTGATATGGGAGTCAGATTTGTAAACAACTCGATGATGGCATAAAGGAGGATGTTGACATGAGAATGACTACAATGAAACCGATTACAGCTCAATGGATGATAGATTTACATGGTTATGTTTAGTGATGTGCGATGATACTTGATATGATGATACTTGATACTTATCGGGCAATACTCCAGCTGTATCGCGATACCGATACACATGTACACATATCGATATTTAAACTTGGCTTCTTTGTACAAATGATGCACTGTATTGCATATCGATATTGTATCGTGACTACGCAGCTGTTAGATACAGATATACCATTTCAAGCATATAACACATCACTAGTTATGTTTCATCTCGACCCAGTATTGTGATGAATGCACATGGTTTCTGAGCTGCTGGCCTTTAATACCATTGTTAACATATAGCTACTTACTCAAGTTTATTTGATTATTATATTCTCAAAATGTACAATTAATTGTTCATTTGATTTGTAAAATTATTGTAAATTAAATCAGTCATCAAGTTACATGTCAATTAAACAGTACCGGGTATAGCACACATACATGTACTTCAGTTATGGAATCATGGAAAAGGACAGATACACCTTTGTTCAAAGCAAATTTGTAGGTGAGGACGTAAGCTATCTTGCTGAAACCTAAAACCAGATTCAATGCCAAAAGCTAAATTTGTAACAAAAGTAACAGCATATACTCCGCAGTCTGTCACACCCACTTGTCTTTGTACAGTAGCCATGCTGAAGTTGATACTTGACCCCAGAGCCTTTTCGATCTTGCATTTTGTGTTTTCATCCACATCTGTGTACAGCGAATCATACACATTGATCTCCCCAGGTTGGCAACCAATAGTGCTCACTGTTATCCAGTGACAACCTCGGCAATGCATGATTGAATGTAATTGTTTGTCCAGAAGCCAATGGAATCATTCAGAAGAGTATTTTTCAGGCCTTGATATGTAGGGAACTGATGCAGTATCAGCTTCTGTGCAGTATTCATGTGTGTATCTGTTAATTCCTGTCCCACTGAAAGGATCTCTCTGTCTGAAATTTTTAACACAATATTAAATATACGGACCCATTCCATGTTAGCATTTTGATCAACTTCTTTGCCTGTCTGCTCTTTACTATCTACTATTCAGCTTGGCTCGCTTTGCAGGTTTATTCTCAACGATCACATCCTCATTCTTCACCTCATCCTTACCACCAACGTCCTTAGTTGACTTACTTGTTGCAACTTTAGATTTTGCAGCAGCACTTGCTGAACTCGTTGCTTTCGTTACTTTCTGTATGTATTTTGGATCTCCTGTGAATATCAGCAGGCATGGAATTTCCAGTCCTCCCTGTGAAATGTCACGTGAATACTGCTTGCTGCCCGTAACTTTGCAGTGTATTGTCCCACCACGTCGCATAAACAAAGAACAGATTGCAGAAATTTTTCTGGGCACGTGGCCGACAACATTTCCACGTTTTATTACAGATACAGCAAACGAATCAAATGCATTTCCTGTCTCCATTGTACATTTTAATACTTCACTACGAGTGGCCTCCCATACATCCTTGTAGACATGGTAGCCCCTCACGACAGAATCGCAGTAATATCGCACCATTTCTTTTGGTATTTTGGAGAACCACGGAAGTGTACGGAGTTAACTAGCTAGATTTGTAATGGGTAGCTAGATTTGTGATGAAACTGCACAGCTATGTTTTCTTCGTTGCCATCTATTATTATTAGCGTCTTCTATCGCTTGCTTTGGCAACTGGCACTGGCTGGCAAATGCAAGCTACCCACAAAAATAAAGACCCACGAAATTCCCTTCTGACGAAAACACAAAAATTTATCCTGCAAAATTTAATACGCTTACGGTATAATATCTGTGCTCTAATAGAGCAGTCACTGAATACAACAGTCAATATCAAGAGTTCATAATAATTATCTGTATACAAATTAGCTGACAGTAGTATTCTGATTTCAGAGGGTCTAATTTCAAACTTTCATGGAGGGTATTCCCCTAGACCCCCTATACTGACATGTTCCAGATGATAGTGTGCAAGACATGTCATCTCCTGGATAAGCACCCCCTCCACATAAAAAGGGTGACTTATTCAGGGAGGTACATGCTTAATCATCTATCTTGTAAAGTCCAGTTGATTCACTGGAATTGCAGGTAGCAAAGCATTTGTATAGACAACTATTTGGTGTAATACAATCAGCACAAGTGTTCAGAGGTATTTTTAGAGGGCTAAGCCCCTCTTTGATGGAGCTACAGCACCCTTTGCCCCTACAGCACCCTTTGCCCCCATGAATGGCTGGTACATATGTGTACAAAAGAGAAAATGAACAGGGTGTTATAGACAAAGCAACTGTTGATCACTGGGTCTGAGCTAGTACATGTGTACTTGTATGAATTCACTACACTCATGTTTATTGTGTTACAGATATCCTCATGAAGATTTAGTTTTCAAGTATACAAAATGGGCTCTTCATAAAAATGAAATGCTTGCCGCTACAGTGAGTATAATACGTTCATGTACATTATATGTAGTAGTCAATTGGTAGTTATGTACAATAGGGGTGAGCAGCATTGACCAATATCATACCACGATATTTTAATTATAGTTATATTGTGGTGTTACTAAATACCCACTAAATATGTATAAGCTTCCATTACATCAATAGCCTACACAGTACTTACTGTACTCTTCAAGTGGGAAAACAACTTGGAGGTGCTGGCCAGCAAACTTTTTTTGACAGAGGTGACAAATAACACTCCCATATTTGACTTGAGCACCTTTCTAATAGTCTTATGTTACACTCTTTGCTCCACTCTTGCTAACCAGTTCTGCTATAATACTGTTTGAATAATTTGAAAACAGTTAATTTTGGTATTACTGGTATTCTCAGTATGTCTGTACACGTTATTAATGAACGTTAAATATTTAATTATTCAGTTTAGAAAAAAACAAAACTAAATTAAATATCAGTACATGTATATTGCCCTCTGCTAATATACAATTCACTTTAGACATTACTGCATACATGTGTGATGTATTATTTTATTGCTTAGATTTTTACTGATCGTCCAAAGAACGAGTATAGCAGCGATTCATTTTTACCAGAAGTTGTGCTAGATTGTTTAAAGCCATACCCTACTGCCTCCATGCTATATTTGGAATATTTAGTATTTGTTCAAAAGAGTGAGGTAAGTACTTAATAGCAAAGTTGTCACACTGTTTTTACTCTGTTTGTGTAAGTAGTAGTAGTAGCATACTATGTGTATTATAGAAAGAAGAAAATCATACTGAGTTAGCAAGCCTCTATGTGGATAAACTGTTGAAGATTAAAACCCGGTACAATGATGACTACAGGAAAGCCAGGTACAGTATTTGTGGTGTATTGAAATGTGTATGTTCTATTAGAGTACTATACTGTAGCTTATGCTGCAAACTTACTATAGCAGATAGAACAGCAAGATTTAGTGTATACTTATAGTATTTACAGTGTAATTAGTGTATTTCCACAATGCGTTACTTTTTTGTCATTACATCTATGCTTTTCAACTAAGTACTGTATGTGTATTGTCATAGTATGCATGCGTACATGGTTAGTAATTAGTTGTTTTTCTATGGGTTACAGGCAGGCCTTGAAGACGTTTCTAGAGAGTTCCAATATGTATAGACCAGCTGTTGTATTGGGTAAGATCAAGGATACTGACTTACAACTGGAGTGTGCTTTGGTCTATGGAAAGGTACTTATACCACATGTTGAATTTGTTTTGTGAATGCTGTGTTTAAATGTCTGTACACTGTACATGGCAGAAATAATGTTCAGAATTCCATCCCCAATAGTTTGGTATAAACCCCTACTGGTATTTATACAATGGTTTGTTAAAATACTCCAGTGGAACATATGAACACTCCATTTGAACTGTCGCATTCATAGTTTTTGTAATACAATAAGAAGATAATTTAGATATTTGAAACAGCACTCACAATTAAAGATTCGAAGATTGGTTGTTCTCTTTTCCAAGGCTAAGAAACTATTGTGATTTTGTGACATATAGCCCAGTATTGAGCCAACAAAAGTTATTAATGTATGGTTTGCCTAATACGGTTACCGTGTCTCATTGATTTCCATTGCGGCGTAGATATTTTCCCATTCATAGACCAGATGTGGGGCTTGCTTTTTATATGTCTTTACTGTCTGCACAGAGTGGTCATGATCGAAGAACGAATAAGTTTTGTTATGCACAATTTTATAAAGTTGTATTGTGTAAGGGCTGAAACGATCATGGTTTTTTAGTATTCGAGTACTCTCTAGAGTTAAGGATTGAGTACTCACAAATATTAGCTACAAGTACTTGTAGTCATTCCCATTTGACATATTTTATGCTGACTTTAAGCAGTTTACAGCTTTTTCAAGTAACAACAATGATACACACACTGTATTTTAAAGTACTGATGTTGGTATTCCTGACAAGAAATTATGCCAATCAAACTCTATAGCCTTCATTGTGTCACTCCCTGATGGCAAATACATCATGTGAGCTGGGTCATGTGGGCTTAATGAGTACTCAAGTACCAATTTTACTATCAATCCTTATTGTGTACTCAAGCATTTGCAGTTTTTGTTTCAGCCCTAATTAATACATGTAATTATTCTATGATGTTATTCACAGATGGATGAACATGAGAAAGCTCTTAACATCCTCATTAGTAAACTTGGTGATACCAAAGAGGCTGAACACTACTGCACCATCAATTCCAGAGTATGTTCACTGTATATGTATTATTATTATTATTATTTATTGTTTACTGTGCAAAACCTCTTACAAAGAGTATATACAAGCACAGATATATGCTGTGGCAATCCACCATTGTTTTTTTTAAATGAATTTTTATTTCTTTCCTCCCATTTGTTTGTCCCTAAAAAATACTCTAGATGTATGTACTGTAGTACAACCAAACTGAGCATTCAAACAAACATCTGTTATAATTACCCCTGTTTACACTTAGCTATGCCCAATCAGAATAAAAAGCTCACTTTTAACAATACCCAAGCAAGCATAGCGATTTCTATATAGAATATTCATGTTCCTCTGTGCCTTCTTTCTTGTGAAAATGTATAGCATGTTGGCCCTCAATGAAAGGACATGTGCATATCTTGATAATCATGTTGTTTGTCCGTAGTCTCGTTGTATTACTTAATCATGGTCCAAAGAATGGAGGGTTTCTAATGTGTATCATCTTATATTTTTGTTGCTTGTGTATTATAGGGGAAGAGCAGAGAGCACAGACAGAAACTATACCAGTGTCTGCTAGCTGCTTATCTCCAACCAGATACCAGGTATGTCAAGTCTGCATTGCATTGATCTAAATGTACCATGTTATAGTAGTATGGTAGCTAGTAAAATGGTATATCGAAGTCCAATATGACAACATGAAACAGCACACAGCTGAACTATAACTATAATGATCAACAATGCTCTAATAGAACAGACATTAATGCCTATTTATGTAAAAAAAAAGTCTCACGATTCTACTGTGTCAATTAATGGATTAATCTACCTATGCCCCTAGATTACAGTGCATATACAATATATCTGTTATGTATCCATGCATCTTATCCATGTATCCATGCACCTTATCTTGTGAATCTTATAGTTACAGAACAGATACTGCTGAAATTGAACCAGCACTGGAATTATTGAATGCTCATGGAGCAGATTTTGATTTGGTTGAGGTAACCATATAGTGATATGTTGTGTGGGACTCATTATACCTTTCTTAACCTCAGGTACTCAAGTTGTTACCACTAGATTTTCCTCTTTCAGTAATGAAACAATTTTTTATTCGTTCACTCAGAAGTACAATAGACACATCACGCACTTCTAGAATTCAGCACAACTTGGCTAAAGGAGAAAATCTGCAAGTGAGTAATTGATAATGTTGCAGTTGTACCTGGGTGCAACAACCAAAGCCTTTTATTACCTGGTGATCTTGCTCAAGTACTGGAATTGTTAACATGAATTAAAACTGAGCAATGACAAGCGCATATGGTATTACATGGGGATGTACTTGAAAACCCAGGACCTCTGATCCAATGTACAGTTGCTGCTGTGACAATGCTTCTGCTGATTGATACATTCTACATGTCAAATATAGCAATATGTAACACTTTCACACCTCAGATCAAAGGAGCCGCCCAGGCTACATTTCGTAGGCACTGATTATATAGACGTTGTTGCTGAAATCGTTGTGGGGATCGAATAATACTCACATGATTAGGATGATCAACTTTGATTTCACCATGAAAACCACACATACAGAGAGCGTTTTGTTATCCTCGCCATCCTGCGAGTTGAAAAACGTTGGGCTATGGTGAAAACTAGTGCTATAGCTTATTCATTCAATTGTTTCCGCACATTTTTGAATACGGACACACACCCTTCACGAAGCTACCACTCTGCATGGAGTAACCACTCTACAAGCAAGCTTACCTGTCTAGTCCTTTAGTGAACTGCGTAGTTTTCCCATAAATGATTCAATAGCACTGATTAAAGTATTAAACTCGCATAATGGAAATTCTCCATGATATTTTCTAGGATATGTCCGTTTATCATAACCAAACGTAACCAGAACGTCCTAGCTGCTGACCCATAATCAAAAATTTTAGGTGTGCACATATAATGCATCCAGTGGCTGCACTCGTATTGGCTTGGGTGATTGATCACCCTGTACAGGCTATCAGTCTAGTAAGTGTTACATACCTGTATTAGCTGTAACACAGGGCATTCAGGCTTTGCCTGATATGTATACCCTCTGCCCTCGGGCAGTCGGGCTTACATATCAGGCAAAGCCCTCATGCCCGTGTTACAACTATTACATGTATACTTGGAATGTTTTACGCACAGTATTTCCCTTCTAGGTCAGATATGGTTTGTACAATGAACGGAAGGGACCCATTGTTATGAATGAACTCACGTAAGTAGTACATATGTAGCTACTTGTTGACTGATAGTTGATGCTATATACAGTATTTTCTCATGCTAATAATAGCACATTCAGAATCAAGGAGTTGCGCAGTATCCTGCCCACATTTGTGTTTGCTGACAGTAAACAAGTGACGCAATAATAACACAGCATTCTACCAATTTATTTATACTTACAATTGTGCAATATCTGATTCTGGTCTAATCTATATTTGGCTGGCTTAATTAATGCACTTGCTGAATATATTATTTATATTCCAATGATCATGCTGTTACATACTGCATACATGTTTTTGTCATAGAACTTGTCCAGTGTGCAATTTGCCATTCAGTGATGCTGCGTTTGTACGCTACCCCAATGGAATAGTGACTCATCTCAAGTGTAGCAAGAACAAAACTATCTGCCCGGTCACTGGAAAGTGGTTTGGGGCAAACGCAAATTGAATAATGTGCAATATAATATTTTTACATGAACCTTACATAATTTTTGTAATATCATAATTGTTTCTAAATTACATGGCCATAAAATGTGGATTAAGCAAGTTATCATCAGTATAGTTGTTATCAAATCAGCCTTAAAAGGTCATGTGCACTACACCCATCAGCTACAGATCATGTCTCAGTACCAGAATAGATATCTGCATTATGTAATTTGTAAAAAGGATTGAAAATTGCTAGGCCAGGTTGTAGCTTGAAACCATCCACATCTGATGAACTGTCATAGTACAAAGTGATAAAAATTCTGTTAGTGCTTATTAGCTATAGTTTGGTTGGTCCAGATTTTGTCAGCAGGTCCAGTTACAAATAGCTGCATTCTGGCAATTCAGTTTATAGCCTAGGAAAGTTAGTAAAACTACTGTGGATTTTATCATGTTTGTATAGTTATCTGAAGAAAAGTCTGGCAAACACTCAGGAAAGTATATACTAGCTAGCTAACTGGTGACATTTGCACACAAAAACTCTTGACAAGCTAAGATCAAGAGTTTGCTAATTTTACGTGGGGCTGGCAACATAAAATAAAATTTCTACGTTTATTTAATCAGGGAAAATAGCATCAGCCTAAAAGGCTGTTTTCAGCTAGGTCTATGCCATGAGAGCACAATAAACAAGACTAGACTCCTGACCCCTTGTAATTGTACGTACATGGCTAAGTACCTACCTCGGTACAACCTACAATAAAATCTTTCACCGTTTTAGCACTGTACAGTGCTTTAGGTAAGCTGTTCTGCTGCGATGGGTGGGCGTTAATAAGAGCTCTTATTCCTGCTAATTATGCAGCATGTGAACGACCGAGATGTCTCAGAAAATAAAGAGAAGATTGGAGAGCCCACAAGCAAATTTGTAGCTCTTCCTGCTGAATTACTAGTTCACATATTTGGTTTTTTAAGCGACGTACGAGACCTGGTTAAAATTCGTTATGTTTCACGAAAATTGCGTAGTGTTAGCGAGACTCCGTCGCTGTGGAGGAACTTTACCTGGTCGCAGTTCGACAGTGCTGAAGAACGCTGTGTGAGGAGTGTGCTGAAATCGTGTGGGAAACACGTTAAACAGTTATGTTTTCCTGATCACGTGACGCCATCTAAATTGGTATCAATGTTGAAGCACTGTAGTCATCTTATACAACTAAGTATTCCAACAAGCAGTCTGAGTGTTGTTCAGTTGGGAAAGACGATAGAACCAATGAGAAACTTGGAAAGGCTAGATGTTCCATGGAATGGTGACATTAATCCATTACTTTTGATTAGTGCTAGGCTGAAAGAGCTCACAATTAGAGAAAAGGTCAAGAAACGAACTTCCTTCTCCTTTGATATGGCATTGGACTCGTGGATGGATAACTGGGTAAAAGAAGGATTTCAACCACAAGCATTAAAGATTGTCAGCAACACACTTATTCCACCAGAAAAGTTAACCCGGTGCTGGTTTCATTTGAATCCTAGTTCACCACCTGGACGTACTGGCTGTCTCAAAGTGTATCGCAGACTCAGAGTTCCAATGGATCTGTTTCCTGCATTACCAGAGTTCCAATTACAGTTTGGTCAGTCATGTACTCTTCCATATGTGAAAGCCAGCAAGTGTGGTTTATTAGGATTGGAAAGGGACCTTTTATTATTGACCAATTGTACTGACGGTGACAACATACTGCACAAGGCAAAAATGGTCATGCGGAGTAACATTAATGGAGATGGTCACTTGAAAAGTGACATGACCGATCTTACTTTTGTAACCCATTTTGATGCTTCCCTTTGTAAATTGCTTCATTCTGGTCATCTTGAACAACTAGCTGTGATGTGTCCTAATTTACAGCAACTAAACTTGGAAGATAATGTTAATTGTTTAAAAAGTTTACAAGGACTACGTGTGATTGCCAGTTGTAGTAAACTACAAGGACTAAATCTGTTAGGAATACAAGTTAAGGATGTTGAGAGTCGTGTTCGGTTATGGGAAATATTGGTTGATCTGAGACTGCTCTATCTTGCCATTGAATTGTGTGTTTTGTTACCTTATGGAGAAGATGACCAAACTAAGCAAAAGATAATTGGCTTTTATCAAAAGTGTTCAAAATTGAAAGCATTGGAATTGTATCGTGGAGATCTTTCACATTGTCCCAATTGTAGAAGTTTTATTGGTGGACAAACATCAGTACTATCCAACTTTCCATCGCTTACAAATTGCTTAACAGGTAATATTGATTACACTGCTGTGCAAGACATTGTCAGCAACTGTACAATGCTTAAATGTTTTAGGTATCATTTTAATATTCCATTGTCATGTGAGTTAACACACAATTGTACCTTAGAGCAGCTATTTATTAGAGCAAGTAATTCAGTTATTCCTGACAGTTTCATGCATGTAGTATCTGCTCATGGTGGACTAACTCATGTGATTTTGTCTGTGGGCGCAGTGACTGCTCAAGGTGTTACTACTCTTATTGCAAATTCTCCAAAGCTCAAGACATGCCATATTAATTCACGTTTTAGGCAATTCTCTGAAGATTATCAATTCAATGTAAGAGATTTCATTTCAGCACTAAAAAAGAAGTTCCCAGACAGAAAACTGTTTTCTTGTGGGAGTTTAAGTTTAACACAAGAAAGTACCTATATTAAATTTGATGCTCTAAATTATTTATTGATTGAGCGTAACACAGACCTTACTTCATTGTGGTCCTCACTGATTTGATTTGCTTGTATACATCATTATAAAACTGCTTGGTATGTTGTAAACAAATAGTGTATAACTTGTGATGTGTATATGGTAATACCAAGAGTTAACTCTTGATAATACATTACAATGTATAATTACATTATTAAATGAGATATAGTGTACATAGACACTAGTAAAACTATAACTATATAGCTCTCGATGTGGTTATGGCGTGTACATATTTAAAGGAGTGATAACACCTGGTGGCTAGACTGCTATAGGTATGATACATATCAGAGTGCCTGCCTGATAAGCACATCCTCAGGCTTGTAATTGGGTGTATACGTATCAGGTAAATCACTCAGTAAAGTAGGAAAAAAGATATAGGAAGGGGATAAGGAAAGTTATACAATGATATTTGCAGCATACAATGTGGATGACCTGTTTTGTTCACCATGAATTTTGTATTGAAAAAGTCTGTCAAAAAATGTTTGGGATGCTGCTGCTCCGGCTGTAGTCAATATTTGCACCTTTAATCCCTTGTCAATTTTTATTGCTAGCTTGCATTTATCTCTGCACGTGGCCATGCACATAATAGTAGTCACATTCTTAGGCTTACAACTTTTGATATATTCAGAGATGTTGGTGAGACAGTATAACCTTTACAATTAAAGCATTCACTTGCTCTCTCATCAAAATCTTATCAGCAGCAATGCTTTGTTTCATGCTCTTATTGGGTTTTAAAAAAAATTGTTTTGTTATATACAGTATATGGCTACCTCTCTAACAAGCAGTGCAGATGACAATCATGCGGCTGCACTATCTGGTGAGTTATAATGTACTGTGATGTGTGCATGTAGGGAAGGCTCTACTCAAAATAAGTTGGCATGTGGTACACAGTACATCCCATCAGATAACAGGTAATTAATATCTCAGTATACATGAAAATTCTGAACAAAATTAATAGGATTGTTTGGTCATAGGGTAACAGTCCTGTAAATTAGGTATCCAAGCACATGCATCTTGCTATTTTGCACCCTCTCAGTTAAATTAGAACTACTCTATCATTTTTAAACCAATAGACATGAAATTTTCACACAAGCCACTTTAGTAATTTTGCCAAAGAAGAGCGTTTGCCATTTTGAAATAGCAAGTTCAGATGATGAATAACATGAAAGTAAAGAAAAGGATTTCTGGGAGTGTCAACCCGAAAGATAAATATGTGATGATTGAGAAGCTAAAAGACAAAAATAAAAGCGCACAATGGTTTGTGCTGTTTAGCATAGTGTATCATAAAAGTATCAAGGCTCTTGTGCGTAAACTGTAGGACTAGTTCTAGTATAAAGGGAAAAACTGTAACTCATGTTCTAAAGCAAATTTAGCAGTTGGGTTTGGACTAAACTGTGTACTAGTGTCAACTTACATCCAGTATAAAAGTACAGAACATTTGCTAATACCATTAATTAGTAAGTTATAGAACAAATTAAATATCATGGGAAGCCATATAAGCAGACTGTACAGAGCACCCTTACAAAGTTGTGAGTCATATTGGTATCAGGGCCACCCACATGGGGGGGGACTAGGGCATTTTGCCCTGTTAAAAATATCTTGATATTCTAATAGAGCAGTCAGATCTTGATACTCTAATATAGAGGCAGTCACAGTATCCTTCAGAGGAGCAGTGTAACAAACTTATAAATAAGGAGATATGGTTGGCCTCACTTTTTTTTAACTCTTCGCCCTGGGGCCCTTAATTTCTCTGGGTGGCCCTGCGTGATATGCAGTTTTATTGTTTTCATTTTTTAGCTGTCACGTGGCCATCTGTAATGCTTGAATCACTGTAAAAACTACCTAGTGACCGTTACTACATTTTGTGGCAGTGACCTTCGCTGGGATTTACCACAAAAAGTAGTAATGGTCACTAGGTCAAATTGAATGGTTCACATGACAGCATTCATTAATTACTTCAGAAACAATTTTAATTGAAAGATTTTCTATATTTCAATTGACTAATCTATTGTTTGTTTTCTGCTTCACAGTGTAATCACAAACAGAAATGTTGACCACAAATTTTTTTTTCTATTGTAGGAGTAACTTTTGGATTCAGTGAAAACATAGTAGATACGAACTGAGCAATGGTGCCATAGAAGAGTGCATTAGTATAATCTAACTTAGACTCTCTGGTTATCAATACCACATTCTTATTGACAGGGCCGCCCAGAGAAATTAAGGGGCCCAGGGCAAAGAGTTAAAGTGGGGCCCTTGACCCAAGTTGTAAGGTGAAGACCTGCTGGCAATAACAATAACTACCCATCACCAACCATATCTCCTTATCTATAAGCTTGCTACACTGCTCCTCTGAAGAATACTGTGACTGCTCTATTAGAGTATTTAGATCTGACTGCTCTATTAGAGTATATCGATCTTTTAAACAGGTATTCAGGGGGCCCTTCATGGGGCCCCGGGGCAAAATGCCCCAGTTGCCCCCCCCTGTGGGCGGCCCTGCTTATTGACAAGTATTGTGCCATGCCATCTGATAGACTTTGGATGGCCTAACCTGCTTATATCTTAATGAAATGGCTTTGTAGAAGAGGGAAGCAGTGGGATACTGGATGTTATAATACAATGTTCTCCATCTTATGTAAATGTTCATAAAGCTCTTGAGTATAGGAAATTCAGTGTGCTAAATATAAAACGTATTATAAAATGTCCAGTGGTGTATACCAATCCCCCAAACACTGTTTAACTTTTGACAAAAAGGTGCTACCAAAAAAATAGTCTAGCAAATGTAAAATAATGTCACTAATGGGTGCCATTACCTGGAAAGTTGGCCCAATCTTGATTGCCCCCTAACTACACATGGACTTAAAATGTTATTTAGCAGTGAAAAGAAAATTAGGAAATGAATGCTCTGCTGTGATTCCCTGGCCTTGGATCACATTAGCAGCCCAATGTGGTAACGACTGAACAATCACACTCACATTATAAAATTAGAGAATTGTTGTTTCTATCCCATGAGTGCCATACATGCATACACTTAAAAGTGCTGCCATCGACATGCAATGTAACTGCCAAAGCCTTTTCTTTTGTTACAATATACTTCCTATGAAAGCATTTTGGGGTTCAATTGCCTACCAACACTGCTAAGCTGGCATGAAGAAAAAGTAAAACTGGTTGTTGAGAGTGATACTGATGGAAGTAATTTTTGGGAAGGAAATTCCAAATCTTTATTATCCTTTAATGATACTGTATTTATTACATTTACTATATGTGTAATTTAAACCTCACATAATTATCAAGACATTCAAATCATTGCAAACTACATACTTGTTACTAGCTCCGTACCCAAAACAAAGATATAGTCAATATATTTTAAAAGTCAAAATACATATATCAAAAACAGGTACACAAAGGGTGAAGTAACTATACTATCACTAAAAGTTAACAAAACAAATTATATTGTTCAGTATCTCCTGTGGGGATAGTATTGGGGTGGTGGGGGAGGGCCATATCCATCACGGCCACCACCGCTACCATAATAACCTCCTCCACCTCCCCTAGGGGGATACCCATGACTTGGTGGTGGTGGTGGACCTCTATCATAGCGATGCTGAGGTGGACCATATCTGTCATAATAGTGAGCAGGTGGACGATCCATACCACCACCTCTTGGATGAGGAGGTGCTCCATAGCCTCCTCCACCACCATAACCCCCACCACCATAACCCCCACCACCATAACCCCCACCACCGTAACCCCCACCACCATAACCTCCACCACCACCATAACCTCCACCACCACGCATCGGTGGACCATAATCCCTTGGGCTGTCTCTGTAGCCATAGCTATCCCGATAATCACCACCTCCTCTGCGATAATGATCACCACCATAGCCTGGACTACTACGAGGAGGGGGAGGCCTGGAATCATACCCTCCACGGGAGCCTCCACGGGAACCACCACGAGATGGGGAATCATATCTGGGTCTCTTGACATATGGTGACACTGAAGGTGGCTTCTTTTCCTCATGGTATTTCTTCACTTGTTCTTTAATTTCCTCTTCCGACTGTTCAACAAATGTAACCTCCTCAAATAGATCATCAACTTCTGGCAGGCTATAGTTAACTACATGAAAGAAAAGAGGGGATATGCCATGTGTCCAAACTCAAACAGAACAAAAGCTGTTCAACACCACTAGGTGTAAAAGGACAAGCATAAACAACACATACATCACAAATTGCCACATAAAACAGGCAAAAAATCATATAAATGAACATGTTACTGATATTCGGTGATTAAAATTGACTAACAACATACGTGAATCTGTCTTCACATCCGATGCTTAGACTAACCATTCCATGACAGTTCGGACAAAGTTATACTAAACATTACTGGTTTCCAATAGTAAATAGTAGCTGGTAAGGAGAGTTTTTGAAACAACCACATGAGTACATCTTTAGTTGTCAATCAGTTATGCACTGCTAATCATTTGCTACACAATAGTAGGATCACAAAAGGAAAACAAACTGAAAGCTTATGGGTAAGGCCTGTATACTTACTTCCAGCATATTTGCATATTGTTTAATAACTCAGGTCTGCTTTTGCCAGGTGCTCCCATTTCGCACTGCCGCAATACGTTCACTACCTCTGCTAATCATTATTATCTAGTCAAACAAACCACTAAGTTTGTTGACTACATGGTAAAGTCCCCTCACAATCTCCAATTATCACATTACTTTTTGTAATTGTGGAAAGCTCATTGGAGTATGGATCACAGAAATACGAAACAAGAGATCATCAATACCTGCAGCTATACTAGAGGACATTCAATCCCTACTTCAGTCATTTTATTATTTCAGCCATACAGTAAAGCCATAACTGAATGATAGCTGCAGGTGTAGGCAATCTTATTACTTTCAATTTATATAATCCCTAATTGAATTTGAATTCCATATTAGTCCTTGTATTTCTTTGTTAACATAATCGTGGCTGGTGCACCAGTGCATACTGCATCAAAGGTGCTGCGCGTGCATCATAAAATAAAATTCACATCTGAACATGTGGCCCAACTATCAATCACTAAAGTGACCATATTCTCTTCATGTTCAGCTATGGTTCGCCCATAACACAGCATTATAAACAAATAACAGTATGAGAAGTGCCTCTGCAACCTTACTGTTTAAAAAATATGTATGATAACGTAATAGCCAGAAACTTGAGATAGCTAGTCAATAGAAAACTCTGTTCCAATGCCAACATTGCATGGGCAATAACGATGAAGCCAGGGGTGAGTGGTAGAGCGGTGCTGCGGAATGTATCAAGACACACGGTAGTGTGTCGTGCAGCCAAGAAAGCCAGCGCACCACACCGTGAGTATATCGACAGTAAGAAAGGAAACAGCTTTTTCACATGTGCATAACTCCATGACCCCTCCTCCAAAGCACACCTTTTTGCATTATAGCTGTCCGCCAAGTAGGGTAAGCCACACAGCAAATTTGATTAAATTCGCAACATCCATTTGCAAGATATGGGCATTCAAAGTTTCATTTTAATTTCTTCATTTTTTTTCTTCTTACAGTATGCCGTATGGGGCTGCAATTTTTTTTCGCACACTTTGCAAAAATTGCTATAAAATGCAAACGTATAACTCGATTGCCTCAATCTTTGGCACAAATGAAGAGCATGTAACAGTGGATTCACATACCAAGTTTGCTGTGAATCAGAGGAATATCCAAGGAGTTATGAGCATTTATTCACATAATAAAAAATCGAACTTCTGTCACGGCTACAGGGTAAACCGAATATAACAATAACTTGAAAATTGGTGTGTAGATAGGCTGATCATCGTAGCAGTGCCTTTTGATAGTTTGAATAGCAATAGAGTTACAACGATAAAGTTAAAAAGCAAAAGCCAAACAAATGTAAAATTGCGGGATCAAGATACTCTAATAGAGCAGTCACCATGGGATAAAAAACGTACACAAAAATGTCAAAGTTCGAACCAGGGACCTCCATACCTAACACCTACATCATTAACCACTGATACCTTGGCTGATCACCTCACTTAATTTCTGCTTTATAAATGAAACTTTAGTTGAAATCTGCTTATAATCAAACGTTCGTAATTTCATAGAACTACCAATAGAAGTACTAGATTGTTCTAGAACATTCTATGTATGTTCTATTAGAAGCCCTCAAAAAAATGTGCACTGTATTAGAGTATTACAATAATATTATCAAATATTGAAATAAATAAATCATGCAATGAAATACATGTATAAGTCTGTCTTCAATAATCATCATTGTATCTGCATAGAAAAGAAGAAATGTGAGTAAAAACAAACCTCAAAGTCAGCCATAGGCTGGTTTTGGGGCCTTATAAAGCACAAAAAGAAGTGAAATCCACACAAAAACAGCCAAGCTGTGAAAAATGGTACGGCCTTAAAAAGCCTGGGTGAAAAAGTTGTGAAATCAAAGGTGGCGGCCAAGAAATGGCTGCAATGATGTTAATGCTAATAAATTTAACAATGCACACATTCATCATTAGCATTAACATCATTGCAGCTATTTCTTGGCCACCACATTTGATTTCACAACTTTTTTCACCCAGGCTTTTTTAAGGCCGTACCTTTTTTTCACAGCTTGGCTGTTTTTGTGTGGATATAGTTAACAAATTGACTTTGATGTTGGTAACAAAATGACACTTTTACTGCTCTACTTTATTTTGCTGGGGAAAGCTCTGTGAAGCCATGCTAAAAAACCAGTGCCGGTGCAAAAAGTTAAATACTGCATGCACATAATCACTGATAACCATAATCACTAATGGTACTATTAAATGCCAAATGATTGACTTATTTGATGGCAAATCATGGCTCAAGTGACTCTAACAAAAAGCTACCTTAAAATAAGTAACCAGTATGAAAATGAAACACTGCTCTTCACTGCTTCACAATGTTGCTACGGTGGTCACACAACAATCCAATCCATGTTACTAGAGTAACTGGCCACCTGCTGATCATTCAATCAAAGATTCTTGCAATTGTGTTTTTAACGATGCTTTTCTGAATTCCACCTTCAGTTAATAAAAATAGCAGGTGGCACCCTGGGGATTCAGATGACTGAGATCAAAACATAAGTCCAAATCACCATGTCAAGCTTTTCATATCAGTTGCTATAGGCAGCTTTCAGTCATCTCTGAGACTGTCATTATTAAACATAAACATGCTTAATCATATGGATAAACATAACTGTTTGGTTTATTGGACTGCGTGGAAAGCTAATGGAAACATGTAAGTACTACTAAAAAGTTGCACATACATCATCAATTAACTAGCATTGCATATACAGTAACACTATAAACATTTGGTGGTTATGTTTTAAAAACTCTCCTTTTTACCACTCATTTACCCTTGGAAGAACAGCATGTACTGTATGCCGCGCATGTCATACAAAGAACATATGTATGTTCTGAACGCATTATATATCAATGCAATGATCACTACTTTTTGTTATATACACTTTGGTCAGAGTACTTAGTTATTTCCTCATTCGTACACATCACAGTAAACACTTCATTGTATGATCATTACCATGGTATTGTTTTGCTTAATAGCAAATGTTACATAACTTGACAATCATTTCTGCGAGATATCAGAAAACGCCACAAGCCAACTGTTCTCTTTAGCAAGTATACATGTTGATGATGTATGTAATGGTAGAACATATGAATTACACAACATCGGGTGTGATTTGTACCCTCTTACACTTTGTTAAGATCACTGTAGCACCAGGTCATCTGTATTACTCCAACTGCAGCGGTGAAGACAACATGCAGCTCAGCTCCATCAGATAGTAGTAGCTCCACAGATGTATGCTTTATTGTGTGTACAGCCATACTGTGTGAAGTTTAGTATTTTGTGGAATAGTATAATGAAAATCATTAGATGATAAATTATTATCTTTAAAACTATAAGGAAAAACTCTTATGTACTCTCACACAGTATGGCTGGTGGTGGTGCATTGCATGTACAATGTGGTGTACCTAAAATAGTACTTACAAACAGACATGCATTTGTATTCTGCAAGTTGGCACTACAAACGCATATTAGAGTTGATGGAAACAGTCACTGTGTAATCATGTAGCAGAATGTACACAGTATCCGCATTGTTGTTATAATACATTGGAAATGCACTTCATTTATAACTGTATACACGCCTACTATACAATCACGAAGACAAGAGTCAACGGTATACCATTGGATGTGTATATAAACAAAATGTATTAAGAAAAAATAATTCACAAGTATATGTGGCCATCAACAGTACACACATACCAATGTACTGCACCACACACAAACTCAATTAACTGTAATACGAAATTTTACTACAGAAGGATAGGAATTTCATAGATAGTGCATCATTACAATAGCACTTGACATGCAAATTTAATTCCCACATTAACTAGTTTTAACTCTATTAATTATACGGGCTAAGTAGGGATTAAATTTGCACATCAGTGATCTTTTTTTCAGTACAATGCTTCCTTGATTATCCAACCAAGACAAGTTCAGATAATCAAAGCCCATTAATTTATGTAATAAAGCCCTGTTCAATCACTCTAATAGAATTTACACCTTAGATAAATTACTCAAATAGAACAGTCATTTCTGCTGTTCAGATAATTGAGTGTTTGAATAATCGAGGGAGCACTGTATTGCTCATTGTAATGATCCCCACTACCTGTAAGATTCCTAATTTTTCTTACACTTATTTGTTAACTACTGTATAGGGGGAAAGTTTCGATGGGTGAAAGTTCCGCAGTAGAGAGCAAACAAATTTATTCATAGTTAAACTTTTGCGTGGTGGATGGCGCCTGCTCAAAATGCTTAGTCGCGCACATAAACAATGCACATTACAGTAATTTGTTGGTAAGAGGGCGTGGATCACGATGGGACATACACTGGCACCTGATGATCGATTAAAGTGGGCGTGGCTCTACATTGGCGTACACACGGCAATGCACATGGCTTTGTACATGCCTCCAGATTGTTGCAACATGTCTTAATAAATGGGTGTGGCTCCACGTATGATTATCAACAGACAGTGATGCACAATCCAATTAAGTGGGCATGCTCACAAAAGAAGCTGGGCTGTTGCAGGACTTTCCACATTATTAAGCAACTTAACTTATGTGACACGTCAGTCAACCCAGACATCACAGCCAGCAGCAGCATTCGCAGGGAAACTTTCAGTTTTTGACAAAACCGCGAAATCTGCGAAAGTTTAGCTCATTGAAACTTTCCCCCCTATATGGTATTACTGTAAGTTCCGTAATACCAAGTAAGCAGAAGAAAGAATGGTGTCAGACAATGAACCGTACGAGCTAGATGAACAACTTACAAACGTAGAAGCCCTTTTGCATATTTTTCGTGTTGTATTGGTCACACGGTATTACACACAGGCAACAGTACAGGAAGAGCAGCCTCTTCACTTTAATTGCACATGGAGGCTGGTGGAAAAAGTTAAGACGACCCCTAAAAATAATGTGATTCCACAAAGTGCTATATCAGCGAATCAACACCTTTGCACTAGAGGTAAAAAGAAATCGGACACAAAGATGGAAATGTTAATGGATGCATTGTGTAGCTTACACTCTACCAAAAGGCACATGTCCAGCTCAAGCATAGCATAGGTCATTGTACCATTGAAGGGTATACAGAGATTGGACATTTGTCACAATTGCAAACTCAAATGCTGCAAGTGGGTTGATTATTGTGTGTTAGATGTGTCGTTTACTGAGGAACGCAACCAAAATTTGCTCTTTATCATTTTTTAAAACAAAAATTCAATATTTGCACTTTTGTAGATGATTTTTTTACAAACTAGTACAATAAAAAATTATTACTTTCAACATGAAGTAGAGTTCCAGCAATAAAATGTAACAAATATGAATGATGGTACCTACTGCAACAAAGCTGTGGGAAAATCTCTACATTGGTATGCTATTGCCATCTGTTCGTTGCCAAAGTAGGGATTTTCCCACATATCTATGTAGTAATAGCTACCATCATTCATATTACCTTGTTTCATTACTTTTTATTGCTGGAACCCTACTTCATTTTAAAATTACTATACTAGCTTTTGGTATAGCATAGCACATGGTGGATGTGACTGCTTATCAGAGTGTATCAATCTCCCCTGTCCTGTGTGAGCTAAGCAATAGATTAAGGGATGTGGTTTGCCATGCTTAGTTTTACAACAGCATTACCACAGCTTGATTATTAAGGGGTGTGGTCATGGTGACCTCTAATGGTTAATGGCATGCCAGTGTGTTCTAAGACATGGTCGGATAATGCAATCATTTTATATAAGTGTAGCTACACGTTTAATCACCTAAATGCGCTCCTTTAAAAAAAGCATCGATACAGAAAATTATTGCATTGGTATGGTTTCCTACCTGGATTGGATCACACGTGAAATGAATTAATAAGTGTGATGATGTGGAAGTGTATTACCACATTATAGTCAAAAGTCTAGTGTATCGGGACTGTCTGTAAGCATACATGGAGCCACGCCCATTCACCAGTGGATGTATTGCAATCTGTATGATTCCATGCCCATTGCTACCTGCAGATTTATGTAAGGCCCAAAAATCAATTGTTTTCGTATGAGCCACAGTCTAACCTTGTGGCAGACCAGCTTATTTTGTGAGCCATTCCTACTTATTGAGGATGTGTGATATTGTTTGCAGGCATACGTGGAGCCACAATAATTCATCAGCATGGTGTGTTGCAGTTTGTAGGCATGAAGCTACACCCACTTACAGAAAACGTGTTTTGCTGTCTGTACACTTTCATGGAACTAGGGCTGGGACGAAGTTTCGAATGTTTTGTGGGTTCGAAGGTTAAGTAAACTTCGAATTTTAAAAGTATCCTTTAAAGCTTCGTAATGCACTCATAGCCTATGAAAGAATTACAAGTAAATGTCGCTACCTTTATTGCAGCTGCTATTCATCTTGTGCGATCGGTGTTCATCTCTTCACGATCAATCTTTGTGTGTCACACCCACTTAGATTAGCTTGCTACCATAGTTGTAGCCTTAAAACACCTTATAAAGTGATAGATAATGCACAGAAACGTCCTTTTAGCCATTAGTTGGTGTTAGCCTATGTATAATTGCAGTATAGCGGACACACCCATTTGCAATCAATCGATCGCGTCATTCAGTACTGCTGCTATACATTTTCCAAATGCTTACCAACTTATTAAATGGATTAGAAAGATAAAACTTAAGAAGGATGTACATAAATGCAAGAAAACCTGTAACTTGAAAGCTAAAACTGAAGCTTCGAATGTTCAAACATTTTATTAGCGAATGTTCGAAGGTAAATTTCACTATTCGTCCCAGCCCTACACGGAACCATACTCACTGATTGATCATATCCAGACTACCCTCTAGGACCGTGGGTAGTGTAGTGTAGATTTTAACACTGCTTAATTAGAATATTCCGTCATTACTAGAGTAATAGAACACAGGTCAGCAAGTAATTTTTTACAACTGTTTCATTTTTTAGTTATTAAAATTCTGGCATTTTTGGTTTTCCGAATATATGATGGCTGAGGCATCGTATGCCAGATGGGGCAGAGTTACAGGACCAGGGAGCATCAGGATCTGCTGAGTCATTGGACAGTAAGCCAGTGAGTGCAGGTGGTCGACAAAATCGTAAGCAAGAATCATTTGAATATCGAATCAAAAAGTTGCAAAAGAAAATGCTTACAAAACACTACTACATTACTTTCCACAGCAATTTTCGTGGAGTGATAGCTATTCGATACTCTCAATTTCACTAAATCACACTAACAAATAACAATTCACCATGAAATACATGTACTTAGTAAGCGTTACCGATCTTTAACAACACAATCTTATTGTAAAACGGAGTCTATACACCCTGTAATATACTTGTGAATTTACTTGTACATATCCAATAGTATAAGTTGACTCTTGATCTTCATATAAGTTTTAATTAAACACTTGGTAATTGATATAGCGCATAAAACGGTCAAGTCTTTGATAATTGTCATGTACACCAAATACGCTACACGTGTGCAGATATGACATCTAATATCCACGGTATATCCAAAACTACAAGACCAACTTATGCAAAGCTCATCGCTATGATTACCTCAATAAGTCTTGATACTCGCTCAAACGTTAATGCAATATTAACATTATTATGTATGTATACAAGCACGCACAAGACAAACATAAATACACACAAAAAGACAAATAAATGTGTATGTGCATGCATGTAAGATCGATGGCAACCTAAAGAAGGAAAAGTACAAATGTACATATGTAAAAGGTTACACATATGCATATGATTCATAAACACAAACCGAAAGCTCACAAAACAAACTGCAGTCATTATTTCTAAGCCAGCAACCTTGGTTAGCACTTGAACAACACATGAATACTGATATACATATGCTTAGGTATAACACACACACATATACACACACATGTGAGAACATATAATTGCATGGGTGATATAAATCAGCCTTCAGGGAAGTTCAAAACATATGCAATCATCATTCAAAGTGTACTTCGATCAAATTGAGTATTCTCAGCCAGTCTGTTCCATTCAATGTCACCACTCCAAATGTACAACTACTTTTGTAACCTTAGGGGAGTGTACGTGTGAATAATCAATATGTGTAGTGCTACATGTTAAGCCCAATAATTGTCAAAGAAATTATGAGCTTCTCTACTTTGTTCTGACCTTACAATGAGAGTGGGCGCCAACTCATTGCAGTTGCCATCTTTGTGTTCAAATTTTGCAATAGACGATATGCACTGCTGTAAATACCCTAACAACACATGACCTTTTACATTTAATGACGGTGAATGAATGGGATACATGTGGTATACGTAGAAAAAATGCGAATCGCAGTGACTCTCAACAAATAGATCATATTCAAGTACTTCATTCAGAGCCATGGATTCCTCTGTATAGCAGAGTAAGTGGAAAGAGGAGCCCTGCTCGTAGTGCTTATAGCCAGAGCTGCATTTATTACCCATACTTTTGTATGGGATTTGTAATGGTCGTTCACTGATGAGCACGCCGCTAAACAATGCAAATCAATCATTTTTTTGTTCAATAGTATAGAGCGTGCATATGGTCCATTAAAAATAGCACTATATATAAATACTGTAAGTTCACCACAATAAAAAGTGCTTGATACGGGAGATCATCACCTTACATGCAAATTTAATTCCTCCTTACCCATGCTAGTGTATTCATTGTTGTCCATGCCTCAGGCAGCATGGTCTCAAATATCAATGGTGTTTGACATCACTTTCCTTTATATCAGCTGTTAGTAAGTTACTACAACATGAGCATGCATACCATATGCCCATACTGCATATGCATGGAAAACTTACAAATACAGAAGACCATTGGCACTCTGGCCTTTTTAGTACATAAGAAAATAATGTTGATGTGCTTTATGCTTCCTGATGACACTAATCTAGAACAAACTTTGGCAAGCTACCCAGTGCCAGATATGCTCTTACGCAAGGAGGCATAGTTAAAGTTATGGTGTGGCCAGACAAGAACTAGAGGAGCAAGGACAATGATAACCACTGCTCCACAAATGCTGCGTCTATGAACCCAATTGTGCTCTGGAGCAAACTGGGCAAAGGAAATCTGTGACTCCTCAAAGAGCGGGATGAGCATGAAAACCCAACACGTACTGTGGCAGCAATAGCGATGACAGAGGCGATGCAGAAGCAAAGTTTCACATAGCTTGAGAACTACCACCTGGTGCACTTAACTTGTGCTGCATGTAAAACTTCAGGTAGACGTGCCTACACTTGATAAGGTGACAGCAACACAGTGTATGAAGTATATTGGCTTAAGTACATGTAGGAATTAAATTTGCATGTTAGGTGATGATCTCTCTTGTTGTTAGAGGCATGATACAAGAAACACAGATGATTTTTATATTCCTCTCATGTGATAAGACACTACACAAACTTCTTGCTGCATTTCCCATAAATTGACCTTTGCACCGCAAGCAAAAAGGAATGGGACAAAGAGAACAACAATGGTTTAGTAAATGATCCATACACTGTAACTACAAGTATAAGGAAAAATTAGGAATTTTAAGTTCAATTAGGGATCATAGAAATAAATGGTAGTGAAATAAAGGAGGTCACCTACACCTGGCGATAGATATACTAGTGGACGTTTAATCCCTACTTCAGATCTAGGGATTAAATGTCCACTAGTACAGGTGTAGGTGACCTCCCTCATTTCCTACTGTTTATTTCTTTTATCCCTACTCAAACCTAATTTTCCTTCTACTTGTTTACTTTTTTTGCAACATTATTATGACAGGTAAACCCACGCATACCGCATTAGAAGAATGGTGTCAGGCTTATTGTTTCATCTGAACGCACACCCCGACTATCAATTACTGAAATAGTGAAGTGGCTATGTTACGCTTCATTTTCAACCCGTTAAACAACATCATGAATGAAGAACACTAAAAGCTCGAGAAGGAACAATCCAGTCACAATGGAAAATTCAGACTATTCTTGTTACAAACAAAGGGAAGCCATTGTGCAGCACTACCACGAATTAACATCTTGGTCTGTCAACAAAGATAAATGAGACACAACCATTGAACTTACAGCAATAAGGTGGACATTGTGCAGCACTACCATGAATTGACACCTTGGTCTGTCAGCAAAGATAAATGAGACACGACCATTGAACTTACAGCAATAAGGTGGACACAAGTCCATGAAGCTTACTGCAATATACCACAAAAAGGCATTCTGTTGGACTGAAGCAATATCAAACAGTAAAAAAACAAGTCTGTAGTTTTAGCCGTTATCAAGTTACACTTGACTGAAGGCACCGGCCAGCCAGTCAGTCAGTCAGTCAGTCAGTCAGTAGAAAATTTCACCAATAAATTTTGTAGCATCATACCAGGGTATTGGAAGGTACTGAAGGCATCGTGAGGTTTTAGGGTGATCCCTTGGCCCAGAAAAGCCCAAACCTTCATGATGCCTAATACTGTATTTACTTGGTTTAATGCCACACCTTCACTAGTAGCCGCACTTGAGTGGTGTCACAATAGATTTTGAAAATAAGGCCTTGCTTCAGTGTTTAGTATCAGACATCGCTTCTTTTAATTTGTTTGTTTTTTCGTATTCACTTTAAAAGTATTGAAAACATCTACCAATCTAATATACAGTATATGCAAAAGCGTATTTTTGTTCTAAAATATAATTCTATCTTGCAATTTGACCAAGCCATTTCATAAACAAAACAATGTGCACATGTAAAGTTATAGTCCCAACACCATGAATTATAAACGATGCCAGATAATTCTGCTTATAAAACTGTCCAGCACCTCATTGGGATGACGAAAGGTACACCTCGCCTGAAAACAGGTCATTCTGTAACAATTAAGCTACAGCTACTTTTTTATTTCAATTAGGTACTTGTATGGTATAGTCCACATCCAATTGCAACGGAAATGAAACCTGATGATATATTTTATACTTATTTTCTTGGTCCCTAAGCTACAAACATACTTTTTGATGAAGTAAAACTTGAAACTAAGCCACTAAGACACTCAATCTATTATTGTTGGTGATAGAAATTGATAGCAAAATTTAATGGGTGGATTTGGAATGTGATACACTTACAACACTATATATTTACCTTTCATTTCGTAGACTGCATCATCAGGTATGAATATACCTTGATCACGTTGCCTGTTTTTATCACGCTGTTTACGCACTTCCTCGGTAGGGCAAATTACAACAGCACGACACTTGTAGCCTTCAAAATTCTTCATTTTGCGTGTTCGGGCATTCTTGTACACGTTGGTCTAAGAACAAGTCATCAATGCAATACACACATCAAGGGTAATTTACTTGGTCAATGATGTAGTTCCTTGGTTGACGAGCAGCAAGAATAAAAAGCTTGTTCAAAATTTGAGTGGCTTGCTTGATGAGCTGTTCCCAGCGCCCATGGTAATTCCTTTTCCGTTGCAAGCCACTAACCTGTGTTAAGAAAGCAAGAACAACAAGTACAGTACAAAGAAAAAGTAAGAATTGGAAGTTCAAAAAGAAATGCATGGGACACAAAGGAGGATAAAGGTAAGTCCATGAAGCATGCATTGTATGTATTGCAGACTTGCAGTAAGCCAAAAGGCATCTGTCGGGCTAAGTGACATGTAACACAACCTATTGGAAGTGTTTTAAATCACAAGCAAGACACTTTTGAGCTTGTTCATATACCTAACCAATACTACCAAGGCACTGGTCAATATTCTTTTGTAAGAAAATGTAAGCCTCCATGACCTACTGTACTACAACACAAACACACAAAATCATAGTAAATATTTAACTAAGAAGTACAAAATGCAATACAATCAAGTGTACCACAACTAAATTAATGAAGATCAAATTCTTAGAGCCTTTACCTTCATTTTATCCATGATCAAGTTAGTACCCAATATGTTGAAGAACTGGTCTGGATGATCCTGAGCATACTTCTCAGCCCAAGTAGTCTTACCACTAGATGGCAATCCCACCATCATAATTGCCTGTTAATACACAAGTATATATGCATGTAGTAATACCAAATAAGCATACCTACCTCACAGTCCTGTTTTTTAGCTGGGGGTTTTGCAGCTCTTACAAGATGGTCACTACTTGCCTTTTGCAATGGCTCAAAGTCATCAGGGATTTCATAATGCAAAGACTACAGTATATAATATATGCAAGATATTGTGAACCAAAAGGACACAATAGAACAACTATATACAATTCATAATACAAAGACTATACTACAACCTTAGGGACCTAGTAAGAGATACAGTACCTCACATCACAGATAAATTTGGTATTCTAAGGATTAGAGATACTGTTTAAGCACATATTTCCAAATATAGTATGTACTCCAATGCTATTCAGAGTTACACATTAAAGTATCGATCAGTACATACACCATATAGCACAAAGATATGATGTTAAACTCACCTCTTGTCCAAAGTTGAGAGATATCCTCACATTCTTTGTAGTAACGTGAGGAAACAGCACTTTACCACGAAAGTCTGGACTAAGCACAAAACACTTGCCAAAATGTTTTCCATTCTTTGAAAATGCAATGTTTTGCTCCTCACTATGTAAATCCTATAATAAAAATAATCAATACAAATAATATAGCTCTATTTTACTCTGAATACAGAATCAATATGATATGAGCATACAGCTAGTACTTGTACGAAGAGTTCATAATATAAGCACTTGTACAGTATTATGAATTCTTGCTTGTACATTAGGAGAGATATTGCTTGTTCAGGATTTCAGTCTACTGCGGTGTGGATCCTCAGTAGGGGTGGAATGAATATACCAGTATACCCTTCTCTGGAAGAGTTACAGAAGCTACAGTAAGAATGCTTTACAGCTAACTTTTATATACAGTTACAGAGTAATATCGGTGGGAGCATGCATACATTAAAATGTGTACTAGCTGTCTGGGGGTTGTTATGTTGTCATGAGGCCATGCACAGTCACCATAAGCATTAATTGACAGTGATTGTTAGCACTTTGAACTACTTTCTTCACTAGATATGGAATATTAAAATGTTAAAGTTCCCTATTAAGTTTTTTTCCTCCAAGCTAAATGGCTACACTTTATAATATTAGTACATTGAATCAGTATCGATGTTTAGACTTGATCTATATATCAAAATATCAGATTGGTTCAAAATTTCACTATCGACACACCCCTGAGTTCCAACAAGAAAGAGTGACTATAATTAACTTACAACAAAGCAGCCAATCACATCACCAGGACCAAATGATTCACCGTAAGAGTTGAACATCCCTGCAGTGGAACTCTTACCAGTAGCACCATACCCATATGACTGGGCTACTTCTCCTAAAAATGAAGAACAAACAGCTTTGTGTAAAATATAGTGCTTTAAAGGGTATAGACCTATTTACAATCTACTGCATACATGGATGTACTTAGATTCTATTTTGGGTTGTTTTGGATGGATAATAAATCTCCTATATATACTACATGGAAATGGGTAAATGCAGGTCTATTACTCTCATGATCCCAAGTTCTGCAGTAGATGGGTTTGAAATGTATATGCATGAAAATTTGGTAGACTTGTGACAGTTAAATGTTGACATGCAAGTGCACAATTACATAAAATAGCAGACAGCATAAACTATTACGTATCTGCATGTACAATTTTCACAATACGACATAAATCTGTACCAAGATTCATGGATGAGTTTTCAGTAGAAAACCCAACTCTAACAATGTGAGGGTGCTCTTCACCAGGCAAATCAACATCTAAGTATTCCCCAATCTATAACAACAAATACACAATATGAACCATGAACACCCAACACACTCAACTGCAGACCTTGCATTCAAAGCAATAGCGGCCATCCTTGCAGCCCCAGGTGGCCCGGCTACCAGCCCACAAATATGCAAACCCTTTCTCTGTCCTTCCATAGCCACCTAGTCCATCCTTTTGAATTGTGAAGTGCAGGTCAGAATGGTCTAAGGATCAAAACAAGTTCATGCCAATAAACGTCTATAGAAAGAAACAGGCTGCATGCAAGTCAATCAATAGAATAATATTATGTGCTTAATTTTACACATTACAATTACAAAAAAATACACAGAAATCATGCAAAACACACCATAAAGCATAATATGCTACATACAGTGGGACCTCCATTATCTGAACGCCTGTGTGTTCCAAATAGTGTCATTTTAAAAGTCAAAATTGGTAGATAAAAGCAACGTTGGTGGATTATGTATATTATTGCATTGGGAAGAAGAGTTTGAAGTGTAAAATATCTTAATTACAGGTGTAATTGTCAAACCTTCGCACTATGTACAAAAACTGTATTTTAAACACACATCAATGGGTATACTATGATCACAACGAAGAGCTTAACTATAACTTACATCGATCCATCACAATCAACGAGTCATCATCAGGTGGAACATAGTCATCTTCTGCCAGGTACTCATCTATGCTGTAGTGATTATACATATCGTAATATAACATAACTGCATATATTCCCCTAATTAAAGAGACCAGGTAGAAACAGGGTTACACAATATAACAAACACGACCAAGAGATTACAGGTGATGCAATAAGGACATGGATATAGCATACAGTATGAAGCATTCAGACTTTTATACATACATCTCATAGGTAGTCTTTTTCTCCTCTTGTTTTTCACCTGTAAAATAAAGTACAAATGATAACAATATGAAATAACATAGCAACATATCTACACTTCAGTTGTGCACATGATAATAATACAAAGCAAAGGAGGTCGGTCACATGTTATCACCAGGCAAGCATCTTGTCATTGATGTCAAAGAAAATTTCAACCGAATCAACACCTCAGTACCAATAAAAAAGTATTCTATTACATGAGATAATATCAATGAAGCACAGTTCCCAGAGCCCTTTTATCAGCCACTCAACACTTTGTGTGGCTTTTCTAGTTAAAATACAACAGCTATGTACACATGCATACTTCTCGTAAATGTGACAAAAGGACTTCATAAGAACAGTATTGATTTTTTGTTGCACAATTACACATGCCAATACATAATAGCAAGAGTTCATAATATATATATATATATTTAGGAGAGTATCCAACGCCTGTATTACCCCTTCAAAACACATTGTGTAATAATTGTGCAACATTGTGTAACATATCCGAATATTTTAGTATAATCTCCAACACATGGCTTTGCCATGAAAGACTTGTTGATAGGCATCGATATACCAAAGTGAAGACCTGCAAGCACTTCAAGGCCCTTCTAGTTCTTGAAGCAAGTTAACACCTTTGGTGATGATGACTATTGCGTAAGGGGCAATACAGTGTTGGATACTCTCCTAAATATATATATTATTATGTACTCTTGATAATAGGGCTTTGAAATATGACCAACCTCCCCTGAATAAAAATACAGAAATACACCCCTACAGATGGTAAACATTAATTCCTGATGATTTTTTAATCTGTCGACATGTGCCATCAATGAATCTTCCCACAAGATAATATCAATATGTGACTGGGTCTGGCAAAACCGGTCTTATCGACCATGATAGCAGATTTGATTTTCCCCAAGAACACAAAGCTACATAAACTATTAAATTTCACAATCAAAATCAGCCAGACTTGAGTGGTCTGCTTTTTCTGACTGCTTTTCCCAAGCACAGTGGCGATCCGTACGAGCGGTCTGGGGCCCCAATGGAGCTCTGGCCAGTCTGGGGATGGCTGTGTGTGGCTGTACAGCTTTGTGGAGTTGAATAAAGACATGTGCTGTAAATGTCCTTTCATTTTAGCCAGTTTTGAGACCTTAAGGTTACGGTATACTTTAAAGAACCTGCTGTAAACCAAGCAAGGGATAAATAATTTCACCGTGTTGTGGAAGTAATACAACTATTTGTACTTGTTTGTTTATACTGCAGAACAACAACTGTTCTTGGGTGTGTGGTTCAAAAAGGCGTGCCAAAAACGAGACTAACAGATTACTGAATCCCTACAATTTCGACACAAGTAACTAAGCAACTAAAATATCTAGGTCCTGTGGAACTGATATTTTAAGTTACTGTTTGTGAAGACGTTTTATTAAACTTTTAGTAGTTTCTTCGAGTGAAACAAGCTCTTTGAAGGCTTGTATCTCTGTCACTGGGAAGAAACACACCAAAAACACTTCCACAGGACCTAATAAATTTAATGTACGGTATCACCATGCCCCAGAGCTGCATTTGGCGGCGGAAAAACATGGTAGTGACAGGCTGGCTTACCTGTCTTACTACAACAACTTGTAGTGTTCCACCTGGCTCAAACTACACTGTAGCAACATAAAAACATTAAATATGAAGGGCTTTGTGTTCACTTTAAACCTTTCAGGCTGCTAGACTCAGTAGACTGGTTTTATGGCCTTCTCAAAAAGTACCGATAGGCATTCAAAAATTTGAATGATTGCCCGTGACTATACCGTAACCTTAATGGCTCATAACTTGGCCCAATTCATCCCTACGCCTTCCTCTTTAATTATTTTAAACAATCTCTTTCCCGCCTCCCACCTCTTTTGGAACTTGCCTGGTACAGTCAACCTCGGTATAAAAACTATCTAAAATGGTGGGAAACTTAAGTGTTGCATGGCTACTTCTACTGTGGGTGCTCTTGAAGGTAAGAAGTTGCTGTAAATTGTGTGAAAATTTGGTACACAGGGCTTCTACCATTGGCGAGCTACAACACACTGAATACTTAAAACCAGTATTTCTCGATACTATTAAATAGGCGATAAGACTGTTTTTGTCAGACTGGGTCACATATATTACCTTGTGCATCTTCCTCTCGTCGTCTTTTCCTACTGGTAGACTCCTCAGTGGTAGCACTGGCAGTTGCATCCCTTTCCTTCTCTTCAGCCTTATCACCTTTCTTCTCTTCAGCCTCATCACCTTCCTCCTCTTCAGCCTTATCACCTTCCTCAGATGCTGGCACTTCTGTAGCAGCAGCATCATCCTACAATAAAGTACATTGTATATTTATATAGTCAATACCCATCAGTTGCTTATCAATCATAGCGGTATTCATGTCAGTCTCAATAATCACAGTACAATCAATTCACTGGGGCTCAGTGGATATTTGTTTGTTTGTTAAGGCTTTACACAACACAAGTGTTGAAGGTCTGTAGGACACCTGGTCCTACAGCCTTATAAAGTTGTTACATAGAGTGTGTTTGAAAAGGTGGAGAAAGGAGAAAAAATCCATGACTGGACCTGAGCAGCCTTGAACCTGCAGCCATCCGATTAACACTTGAACACTTACAGGGGTCTGCCAGGCGGTCAGGATGTTTTCTCCGAATTTCATGTATACGTATCCATAGGAACTCTAGAGTGACTTATTATTTCAAAGTACCCCATGTGGAACCAAATGGATACTAGTTTATTAAGTCTTTAACTATTTATATTGTAGATAGTGCTTCACGCAATTTTCAAAAAAAAAGTACTTTGTTTTGAAAGAAGTCTGTGAAAAGCATGCAAAACATTCTGCTCACATACAGTACATTTTTCAAGAACTGCACCAATTGTTAGCGCCCAGCTAATGTCTAATCAGTACTAAATACATTTTCTTTAAAATTTCCAATTGAAAAGAACTGATGTACTAAATAATGCAGAATTGGCAAGCACAGTAGATTTTGTGAATTATATATGACACAAACTGCATGTACACGTGTTGCATCATGCCACTTGCCTTAGCAATGTCAGTTGTTTCATCTTTCTCAGCAGCTATATAGATAAATAAACTAGATAACACAACCCACAACATATGCTAGTATCCATGTACAGGCATCATGTAATTCATACAGAAACACTGTGACTGTATGTAAATATATACATGTATATACATATAGCTATTTCATATACTTGTATCGGCCACTTCTGTTGTGGCAGAGTCACCAACGGTCTCCTGTTGTTCCATTTCTTCTTGTTCTTCTTCTTGTTGTTCTTCTTCTTGCTCTTCTTCTTGTTGTTCTTCTTCTTGCTCTTCTTCTTGTTCTTCTTCTTGCTCTTCATCTTCTCCATCAACATCTTCATCAGGTTTCTGCTCATCAGCAGCAGCACTCTCTTCATCTTGACCCTCTGCTAAAGTGAAACAACATTCCAAGTAAGCCAATGTTGCTATGCTAAATTATGTTCATACCTGCACTGTCAGATAAGGCTAACTTAAAGTCACTTTGATCTAAAAAGCAACACAATAAAGACAATTAATTAACACAAATATAGGACCTCTCACCTGGTTGTTCGCCATCACCAGTATAGCCTATAAAAACAGATCAAGGCCAATTGAAGTTAGTGCAAGTATATACTGTATGTACTTGGTCTTTAGCAGACAAGCATACTTGATAGTGCTCAAGTATGTACAGTACTTTTGAGAAAGCATAAAATGGCCACATGCCTGATAGTGATCAGCATAAGCTGACTCATGGCTACCACATCATATAACAAACTTTCTCAAAAAGCACAAAAGCATGAGCATGTTTATGTTAGTGGTGGTGTTTACCAATAATATCATACAGAACAGTTCACCTGGTTTCAGTTACCAGCCATACCTCCTTCAAGTAAACATGACAAAAACAGAAAATTAAGTGGCGCTGAACCAAACAAGTGCAAGTGCAACTGCACAAAACAATTTGTTCAACCCGCATGAACTATTTTAGGGTGGCCCAAACTTTGCTAGTGTAAAACTTAATCCACACCTAAAGAGCTGTTGTGATAGCCTGTGATACTTTAGTTTAGCGTACAAAGTTTCATGAAATAACACGCCTTCATTTTACGCCTACATACAGTAACTCTAAGTTTCAAGCCGATTTTTAAAACAACTTGGCCAATGAACAACCTATCGCTAAGACACTTCGGTTCCAACCATTTCTCACCTTGTAGAACAATTCTACTCTTTCCTTTTCACTGATAACACAATACAGAAAGTAGTGACAATGCACACCTGTGAACTACAACATTGGCTATATAACAACTCCATCAAGCCCAAAGCACAAAAATTCAAAGTATACTATTGTAGAGTAACGCTTACCCAATGCCTATACCAAGTTGTGATGGTCTGTGGTGCATAATTTTGGAGTTATTTAGTGAGAAAGGAAACCGTGTGGCTAGTCAGGGCACTCAGTATAACAGTAATCACCGATGGCAGCTGGTACAGTTCGCCAGTGAAGATAATGTATTTAAAGTGTGAATGACAGTAGCTGTATCGGATAGAGCTTGTTTTGTTAGTCCACTGAGATGTGGTTACCACAAACATGCTGTCCAATTAACTTTGTACGGCTGCTTTTAATCCTTCAGCACCACCTTAATACACTATGTGAACAGCCTTTATTCATTGAATGGTTACTTTCTGTTTGCTCATGTGGGTATTGGACAGACGTATTGACAACGCAGAGTGCCAATTGGGCACGCCCAACTGTGGGTGCATACTGGCTAAGAATTTCAAAGGGATCAAAAGGAATAAGCAGTAGTGAATTGCCTACACCTGAAGATATACATGTACTAGTGGACAATTAATCATGGGTATAGATTGGTTAAGCATATCTTGACCTCCCTTTGTTTTACTACCCTAAATTCCTAGTGGTTCTGTAAAAGAACCACAAAAGCCTATAACAAAGCAAGAATGGGAAATACACCATGCATGCCCATGGGTGTAAAAAGAAATGTGCACCATTTCCCATTTCTCGCTTTGATCATATATAGGCCTTTACTATATTCATCACCACTAACAATTCCAAAAGTTGTAGATCAGGCCTGCACATTGGAGACCCTTTCTCCACTACCCACGTAAAAAAAGGGTCTGAACACGCGACTTTCGTATTTTTATTAACGCCCACCTTCTGATTGAAGAGCACCCGTCAATCGCTGCTGCAGCGTGGCCTTGTTACCATACGGTGATAACCCTCGTTTCTTCAATTCATCTTTTAGCTCTGTCACTTTCAGCGGCGATACGAAAGACTCGAGTTGTTGACTCATTGCAGCTTAGTGAGTACTAATTGGAACTAAATATAGAACAAGATAGTACACTAATTTTCGCACTCTATTGCACAAAATAACATCGATTTATCAACTAAACACATGTACTCACCTGCAAAAGTACCAGCAGGTAAAGGACCAACAAAAATGAGAATAGGCGTGAAGCAAAACTTACATGTGACTACTACGCATGCGCACCGTGGTTACTAGGGTTACAGAAATCCACTATGGCGGAACCCTCTGCTAGTGTTCCTTCCACCGTAGAAGACCCGATACTCACAGAGGCTAAGAAGAGAGTGGCTGAAACTTTTGATACATTTGATCATGAAAGTAACAAGACAATAGATGTGAGGTTAGCGTGCTATAATTAGAATAAATAAACAACTTGCAGAAGTAAAGCGTTCAGAATATCTTATGTTTTACCCTTATAGAACTGATGTGTACATTTCCAGTCCATGCAAGTACCAGTAACTTTAGTTCAGCTTTTCAGTAGACTGTTCTCAGCATTATAAACTTGACCAGTTAGGCACTGGAGGGTGAATATAGAAGGCAGAGCCATTGTTGCAAAGCCAGCCGGTATAGATATAATATGTCTAGGTATATACTTATGATCATAGTGGTAATTACCTATCATGCAAGTAGAAAATGGTATTTATGCAATGAGAAAATGGCAAATACACACATAGTTTGTTATGTGTGTATTTGTACACGCGCATGAGAGATAAGGGTGTGGGGAGTATGACACCTCACCAGCTGTCCCCTGTACTAGTAACCAAACCCTTGTGTAGTTGGAGAACAATGATAGTCAAGTCAACAGTAATGGGGTAACAATAAGTGCCATTTTGTTGTTGGCAATTTTACACATTGCACACTTTTAAAAACAACTTTATAGATTTTTTTTTTTAAATTCTTGATTGTTATATTAAAATCACATTCCGCAATAGTTTTTACAGAACTCTCATAACCATTTTATCTAGCCCAAAACCATACCTCATCTATAGCATTTCTGGTAGCTACAAACTTACATGTAGGTGCACTATCTATATAACATTCTCAGGACTTGACTACTCTATTAGAGTAAATTACTTGATTGCCTTATTAGAATCAGGAGCACATCGAATCCTGTGGACAAGGGAGCATGTATCTCTGTAAACTACTAATGCAACAGGCAATTCAAACATGACATCCAGTGTTACTGTGTATATCATTGGTTACATCATCTTTACGTGCAACAGGGATATGTGGAATTAACTGCCACTTTGTATTCTGTCAAGACAGCCAAACTGGCTTTGATAGGTGGCCATCAAGTTGAAGGATAACTTTACAATGGTCCAGTTAAGTAATTTCACATCACTTGTGAATACAGAAAGACGTGGTATACCTGTACTACTATTCTTCTGTCATGCCATTTGACTTCATTTCCATAGCTTTGTTTCAGTGATGCCAGAAATGTGACATACTCAAACATGCATCTTCGTATAATGTCCTAATAAGGAATTTTATAAAGTTACCCTTTATAGCACATGGCGGCCATGTTTGAATTTTGCTGTTTACGGAGTTACTTTCTCCCTTGTCCATAGGATTCAATGCGCTCCTGTTAGAATGCAGTAAATATATTGACTGCTCTATTAGGATAGATTAATCTCTCACATGTACAGAATATCAATTATCTGAATGCTCTATTAGAGCAAACAAGAATTGGGAGATTTACCACTATGACAGTACTGGTTGTCAAAGCAGCATAGTGGTGCATCCCAGTACCCTAAGTATGGCACACTGTTTTCCTAACTAACAAACAAACCTTGGACAGGGTGCATAATCTCATGTCATAGGGTTGTGATACATGATTAACCTCTTCTGGCATACATGTGTTCGATGCCGTTTTTATAAATGCATTGCATTTTTCAAGGGGGGAAATTTTCACTACTTTTTAAAACTTTCTCTTTGAAAAAAGGCCACTGTACATGCAGTAATGTGTGAAGTTATGAAATTTTGTAGGGAAGTGGGAACTATTGTCAGAGCACTTGGATGTTATCCATCTGAAGCTGATCTTGCAGATATTATAGCAGAGGTATTGACATTTATAAAATGTTTAAATGTCCATCTTGTAGTTGTTGATCCATAAACCTATGCACGCATACCTTAAGAAATAATATGTTTACCCAAAATATTGGCAGGTTACAAAGTACTTGTTAACAATGGCAACTAGATTTTGTATTCTTTAAGGCAGCAGCAAGATTTGCTAATATGGGAAAGGAGAGTATCAAACTTTGTTACAAATAACTGGAAGTTAAATGGCTTCCTCTCCCTATTGTTAACTCTTGGTGATAGCCATATTGTTACCTATTTTATTTGATCACATGAGCTTTGCATGGTATGAGTGCAGAGGAGGTTGGATATATGTGCATTTCGCTTACTTTAATAACATAATTATTATTTAGAATTTGACACGAGTCTCAATAGTCATAATGCAAAACCAACAATCACTAGGGCTTATTAGATCTAACTCTTAGCTTAAATAAAAAAATGTACTTTGTTTTAAAAGAGCTCTTGTTAGGTACAGGAAACAGTGATTTTTTCACCATTTTGCCAAGAAATCCAGAGGCTCTTATGAAACAAAGCCTTGAAGCACTATCTTAATATCCACTGTTCCCCATTGTTGTTTGATTATTGACACTCGCATTAAATTCTAAATAGTAAGAATGCAGTTAAAGTAAGTGACATGCACGCATTTCCTACCTCGGGATGAAGGTTTTTTTTGTTATTGCACTTAATTGTTTTGTGTATAGTTTGAATTAGTTTCACAACAAGTTGTTGTCCCCTTAATTTCTGACAGGACAACACTCCTAGATACCATTTTTTGATAAATCATTGCATAGCTTCTATAAGCAATAATGATTCGTAAGTTGCAACCACCGTTTGCATTTGCTTACAACACTATGCAAAAAAATTACCAGTGGTTGTATAGAAGCCCTTGTTCTAATGAGAAATTTTGTGCAGTACTTGCATTAATCGTGTCAAAATTTCTGTAGTCACCACCATTTTATGCTATTAAAACACCTGCAATTCTTTACCAGTCTCCCTTTTCCTTTGTGTCAGCTTTGACTGCTTTATTGATGTAATGCTATATACATGTAGGTGGAGGAAGAAGAACCAACTGGGTTTGTGCGTTATGAAAAATTTGAACCAGTTCTATGTCGGATACTCTTGGAGCGCAGATTCCAGCCAGCTAGTGAAGAGCAGTTGCTAAAGGCCTTCAAGGTAATCCATGCATACAGAGCAGCTTCGATAAATTAGTTATCACCCAACTAAATCAGCCAGTAGTAGAACCACTCAGATTAATGCTATTATCAGCAATGGATCAAATAGCAAGATGTGGAAACATTGCAATAAACCATAGCAGGAGCTTATGAGCCGCCAAAGGCAGCGAAGGAGCATGAAACTGAGTTCCATGGCAATCCAAATTACATCACTGTGCTTGTTTTATATCACGCACAAATGGCGCTCCAGTCACATGAAGTAGAGACAAGTTCACCACCATCAAAGAATATAAAGACCTTGAGGAAGACTCAGGCCATCACCATGTGTCACTGGTCATGCCTATTTCGTATACCGCTTCAAATAACAAGATTTTACTTTCCTTATGTGGAAACTAATCGGCGATTGATTTGAATTGTGATGGCACGTGGCAGGCACTGTAAGTTTCATGCTCCATAAGCTCCTGACCATAGATACTCTATAATAGCACGTGACATTACAACACATGTGTTATTAGTATAGTATCATGAATCCTTGATTATCCGAACAGCAAAACTAATTGTTCTAACTGGTGTATGTTTCTATTAGAGTAAGTGTACTGTGTATGTTCTATTAGAGTAGTTGAACATGACTCTACTATACAGTACAGTACTGTATATTAGTGTTTTTCTTGCCCTTAAAAATCACCTGAACAGTCTCACTTTTCCTTCACAATAGCTTTGTGGTGTTGGTTAAGTAGAACCAAGTCCAAAAAATGCCTTCAGAGCTGCTTCAAATCGAGTTTCTAAAAATTTCCTATTTAACTGAATTTTCTACTAACTGATTAAATAACTAGCTAACTAACTGATGCCTTCAGCCAAGCATAACTCGACAATATACATAAGGCTACAGGCTTGATTTTTTTATTGTTCTACACTTCGTCCTGCAGTACATGCAATGCACGCATCATACACACATCATGCATGTACTTACTATGTTAAGGGAACAGTTATTATATCAGGCTATGTGAGTCATTGACCTGACCTAGCATATTGAGAAATTCTTCATGTGAGGCTGCAGTTTCCAAAGGTTCAGTAACAACTCCCTTTACACCATTAACTTGTTTGTAGTACAAACAATTAAGTAAGTTGCTCAGAAACTGACCAATTTTTTTGTCGATCTATACTGTAGTCTTCCATTATGCTTGATAACGGCAAATATGCAGTGTTGCGAGCAAGCTTTCATTTCCTGGACCAAAAAATCAAATCTAGACTGCAACTTTCATAAAGAGCCTTACCTCCTTTGCTTTATCTATACTGCTTGATCTATATCTGATTGGCCCGACAAGTGGTTTGTGTTTTGTGTCTGAATGTTATGTAATGGTCAATGAAAACGGATAGGTTCCCGGGTAATGGAGCAGTCTAGGGCACCCAATTTTTGATTCAGAAGGTTGCTAGTGTATGGTAATGCTGCATCGGTAATGGCAACAATTCCATTGTCACAGGATTGGGCAGAGTTTGCTTCTCTGTCCAATTTGAGCAAGGCAAACACTTTCTTTTTTTCTATCAATATGTTGTATTTGTAAAATAAAATAAAAAAATAAAAAAACTATTACATGGTCAATAGTGTGTGATTAAATGACTAGTATATTTGCTTCTAGCTGTATAATAATTTGTACATCATGTATCTGTAGGTCCTGGATGTTGACAAGAAAGGTCATTTAACAAAAGACGAAGTGGCTAAGGCAATGAAGGAAGAAGGGGAGCCATTCACTGATGATGAATTTGCTGAGATGTGGAAAGCTGCAGTACAAGATGGCAAACAATTATTTATGTATCATGACTTTGTTCCTTCCATGCTAGAAGAAAATAAACCAAATGTGACTTAAATATTGTGTTTCAAGTAGACCTATCCAAAAACTGGCTGTTCTATTAGGGAGTTTTGGTCACTACCTGGGGCAGTATCACATCATACAGGTGTAGGTCCTTTTACCATAGGTGTAAAGGATCTATGCTTTTACGAATACTTGGCACGTTAAACTTATTAATTTTTCGCTGCATGGAGAGAAGAACCGTTTGTTTTCAAGTGGTGCTGGTGACGCCATCAGGAAAATTCCCCAGACACGCCCAGACCGGCTAAATTAAATTTTGATAAATGAAAGCCGTGCAAACTCTGATCTGTTCACTCATCACAAACAATCGCGGATTTCAGAATGTTGTTTCTCTTCGCAAAACCTTCCTTGTTCCTGATTTGTGTAGTTAAACGATCGGAGTCAAATCGCTGCGAGGATCTCTGCTGATCGAACTAGTCTCGCGTGGCCAGACCGCTTTTTCTCAGCACGGCGCTTATCGATTAAAATTATAAGCGCCTGCTCGAAAAAGCAGGCGCTTATAATTTTAATCGATAAGCGCCGTGCTGAGAAAAAGCGGTCTGGCCACGCGAGACTATGATCGAACTGCTGATACAGTGATAACCGTCTATGATGTCAGTGGCCCATACATTGACGAATACTCTTAAAGAGTTTGAAGGCTATTTTACACCCCATGTGATCAGGAATGTGAAAGAAATAGGCAGAGACGAAGTCGAAAGAAAATACCGCGAGGGTGCAGACGCCATTATTGTTGATCTAGATTGGGAAGAGCAACGGTATGTGGGTAAAAAGCTCCACTCGATATTCTTTAAACCCAACACGCAATTGGAAGGGATGAAATGTATGCTTGCTAAGTTTTGTAAGGAGATAAAACTCGTAAGTGAACTTGATCATAAAAATGTCGTCACTTTTGTTGGGGTCTATTACATTACTGCACCCTCCAGTGAAAATTCTTTTTTGCTACCAGTATTGGTCATGGAGAAAATGCCATTTAGTTTGACCAAGTACATTGACACATTCCGGCATATCCCTGAAACTGACATCATTAATATTTTATGCGATGTAGCTAGAGGCTTAATCTATTTACATGATGACAAACGTGTCGTACATGGTGATTTGTCTTCAAACAACATTCTTCTCACTTCAAGTTTTTGTGCCAAAATAGCTGATTTTGGATCAGCCCAAGTGGTCAATCAATCACGTGTTTCAGCTACTCCATTGGTAATACAACCTGGTACTCCTGATTTTATGCCACCAGAGGCATTAATAGATCCTCCATGTTATACAATATCAGTAGATGTGTTCTCATTTGGTTGTGTTATTATCCATATGACCACTTGTAAATGGCCAACTCCTACAGTCATAGTATCAGAAGCTAGTGAACTAGAACGACGACAGGAGTTTATCCTTTTGATGAGAAATTCTCATTTTTTGCTATCAATTGTAAAGAAATGTCTTGACATTAAAGAGAAGAGACCTTCATGTAGAGATCTCTTGCTGTGTTTGTCAGAAATAAGGGCAGCACCAAAAGAGTAAGTACCTAAATTACGCATGTTACGTGAAGTGATTATGTCATTAAGAAACATATAGTAGCTATAGGGATCACGTAGACTTTCTACCAAGATTGCAGTATCTGTCAGTATTACAGTACTAGTGTGCTAGTTGGCATGTATTGTCCAAGAATTGAATTTGGAAAGTAGTTTTTTTGTTTGTTTGTTTTTTGTTTCTGATGTTCAAGCCTTCTTGTATTCATACAATGGCTTATTTACTTAGCATCTCATATGTACTCTAGTTTCCTGTTTTGCTGAATTTAACCTTAGTGTTAGGAAAATTTCAGCATAGAAAATTTTCATCTATTAAAATTTTGACGCAGCATATTTTTGTCGCTAGCATAATCAACAAAAAATTTTGGACGGAACAACTATACATTAATAGCTATTTGTATGTGCAAATTATTTGTATATATATATATATATATAGTTAAGAATAATTCGTCGTTTTAATTTTCGTTGATACAGCCAGCGATGAAAAATTTTTGACGACAAATTTTTCCTGATTTACGGTAGTCTATACATTTATACTATTTGGTGACCATTCTAGCTTTCACCTCAGATTTTGCCACCCTATCATGATTTTTGTCTAACAAGCCCGGCAAAACTACTTCCTTTCACAATGTCACTGTTGTTAAGTTTATTGTTAATAAAGGTACATCTGCTTGGGTGCAGCGTGTAAAGGGACTTGTATGTAGTGTTACATTCTGCAGTCATCTGTTAATGTTTGTTTCAATGTCATGACAAGTGTCTTAGTTAGCTATATTATACACCTATAGTCTGAAAAGGGCCTTGACTTTGGTCTTTAGCTGTACTCATTCTTCACAACTCCAACCACATGAGTGATGATTGAATCTAGTGATGTGGCTTTAACCAAGTCTGACCACAATCACTGAACTTGTCAAAGGTACTTGTTTTCTACTTCACGTAAAGCATGGGGCCACTGCTTCACTGAAGCAGCTACTCACCTGAAATGAGTTGGTAAACCATAGTTTCTGTAATGAGCGATTGCAACTTGCTTGGCTGACTTGCCTGCATTAAAGGACTTTTTGATAAACAGTTCTGAAATTTAAAGGGCTTCACAGTGCTACTAACGAGTGCTCAGGTGAACGCAAACCAACTATGTATATCAAGAGTTCGTATTATGAACTCTTGTATTATATATGGCAAACAATGCTTTATTGCCCACTCTTTGTGGACAACAAAGCACAGTTGCCCACGTGCTCTAGTGCGGGATAAAAGTAGCCCGCGGCGCTCATGCCAGTATGACTAATCACCCAAGTCGGTGAAGGCTGATACCCCTCGCTGCGCTGAGTGGTCAATCACCCCAGCCAACACTAGTTCTACTACTGGATTGCTTTTATAGACTTACCTAAATGTTTCGATGATGGGTGGGAGAAGGTAACATTGCTGTTACGTTTGTTAATATAAACAGACAAGTCCTGGAGATATCATGGAAATACTTCACCATGTGTCACAATAGAATCGATTGTGGATTACTACCCAAACCTGCCATAATTCGCGATGAACTTCTATTATGCCGCCAAACTATGGTGAACTACGTGTGAGTTACTTTGTTAAACTAGTTTGTGTGCATTCAGGCTGCTAATAGTTCATGCAACGCATGTTAATTACAAGTCCTAGTGTATGGTGAAGCTACACGGCTAGAAACTTCCATAAATCATTTAAAGCATTGCCTTGCTCATGCTCTATGAAAAATAAAGCATTTGGCGCTTGGCCTCTTACTTTATTTTTCATATAGCACTCACGGCAATGCTTTAACATGTACATATAAAATGGCCTGTACACCTTCATCAGCTAGTGGACATGGATATCAGGCTGTATATGACTGAAGTAGGAATTAAATGTCCACTGTTAATAGGTGAGACTGTATTGTTGTTTTGTGGCTTTTCGTTTCTGTAATTCCTGTAATTTTCTTTTACTTATTTTGTTGCTAAGGTAATGCTCTATGGTAGCTAAAAGCTGTCAATTTTATCCTTTATGTACTATAGAAGAGACATGGATGAGGATAATTTGGACCAAGCATATAAAATGATTAGAAAAATTGGCTTGAAAGAAACTATGCAATATTTGTTCAACAATGCACTGGAATCTTCTCCACTCATTCCTATTCAAAAAGATTTGCATGGCATTGAGCCTGGTGACCATCTGGTTTACAAGACTATGAGTGGATGGAAAATACATTTTTATGTGGTTGCAAATCTAGGCAATGGTAAAATCAAGGTGATTGGTGCCTTTCTTGAAGGAAATAATGATCCGTTTATTGAAGAAAAGCTCGTATTTGATCCAAACAAAGCTGAGCAGTTGAAAATTGACATTAAAATCCTTTATAAAGCTCAAATTATATTAGGACATGGCAACATTAGCAAGAAGCTATACAAGGCTGTGGCTAATCTCAATGAAGAACAAGAGCGTTTGGAACATTTCAAAATGCATAGGAATAAATATAGTGTTCTGTACAACAATTCTGAGCATTTTGTGATGTTTGTGAAAACAGGAATAGCCAAATGCCAAATGAGCAAAGAAATTGTGAACATCTTTAAAAAGTTTCTGTTTGTACAAGCCATTGAAAGTAACAACTTGGATACATTCCAGTCCATGATTAAAAGCTATAAATGGATGAGTGCAACTGCCAATTCACAATATGATGACTTGTTAGCAAATGAAGTACGGAAAAATGCTCTGTTGAGTGCTACGAGAGAAGTAATGGTACAGGTCTCAAAAGAAGTTTTAGAGGAGACTAGCAAGGCTGCCACACTCCAGTCAACTGTAAATGCTGCTAAAACCATAATTGCAGGGCAAGTGTCTAAAGAATTATTAGAAGAGAGTGGAAAAGCAGTGACATCACATGCATCAAAGAATGCTGCTTCTGTTGTTGCACAAGTCACAAAAGAAGCAATAAATCAAGGAGCAACATCTACAACTTCAGAGACTATCAAAAATGCAGCAGCAACTGCAGTTCAGAACAATCTTAAAATGTCTGTTGTTGCTGGAGTAGCCTTTGAAAGTGCTATGTATTCTTTTAAAATGAGCAAAGCTGTCTATAAGCATATGAAAGGCCAGATGGATGGAGAAGAATTTATTGGCTATACTGTAGAACAAACAGCCACATCTAGTGGTAGTGCAGCAGGTGGAATTAGCGGGTCAGTAGCAGGAGCTGCAGCTGGGGCTGCATTAGGGTCTGTTGTTCCTGTACTGGGCACTGCAGTAGGTGGTCTATTAGGAGGATTGATTGGTGGAATAGGAGGAGGTGTGGGGGGTAGTCTTCTTGGGAAAGAAGCTGGCAGAGTAGTCAATTCCATGCGAGAAAGCAAAGATTGGCAATTAGAAATTAAGAACATTGGTGACATTGCTATTTGCCCAAATAACCAACTTATTGTTGTGGATCAGTCAGTATCACAAGCATTTGTGTTTGACGGTGGATTATCATTGATAAAAGTACTTACATTTAAAGGAGATGGTACAATAACTCAACCATCATGTGTTGCAGTGTGTGATGTAATTGCCATCAGCGACAGGAAGAAACATGTTGTAAAAATCTTTTCGTTTGAAGGAACTCACCTATCAACGATAGGATCAAAAGTAGGGAGCAAAATAGGCCAGTTTGACTATCCCTTGGGATTATCCTTTAATAGCAAAAGAATACTGTATGTAGTAGACTTTTACAACTGTAGAGTGCAGGCTTTTGATACTAACAAGTGCAATGCGTTCTGTGGTATGGTTGGTTCTGAAGGATCCAATCCTGGACAGTATCAGCACCCAGAGTACATTGCTATAGACAACAGTGATCATGTATATGTGACTGACTACAGCAGTAACTGCATTAACATGTACAGTGGAGTTGATCATATTTTCCTATGTAAAATTGGCTGTAACAGACCATGCACCATAGCTTTCAGTCCAGACAATCATTTGATAGTTGGTGATTACGAGAATAATTGTCTCTGTATGTTTGGTCCACCACAGAAGCAACGCTACTCTCGTGAGATGACCAGCATATTTGGAAATAAAGGTGAAGACAGAGGAGAATTTAATGAAATATGTGGTTTAGCTGTTAATAACCAAGGCACTATCTATATAGCAGACAGTAAAAATGATCGTCTACAAATAATAGGAACTAGCATGTGGAGAAAACTATAAAATTGAAGAAATTCATTCAACATGTATTATTACTGTACATTTAGTATTGTATCTGGTACGTGCATTTATATAGTTGTATTGTTGTTTGTTTGGTCAAGATATATGCTGCTTTTTGTTCCAAAATTAACAAATGTGTCAATCAAAGTCTCACAGAATTGTATTATTAATATATTACTGTTGTATTGCAGTGTATCAGACTTGGACTTTCTGTTCTGTTTCAAACAAATGGTTTATAGTATGTTAAAAAAAGAAAATAGTTGATTATTTTCAAACAGTGGGTGGTATCATCACACATACAGAGGTTAGTCAGTTTGGTCGACTTCTAAAACACTGTTCAATGTTTTTCTGTCATTAGCTGCTGCAGTACTTCTTCCTAACACTTCTACATAATTAGCTGGAACTAGCCTACAACGATTAGTTGTAGTTATCACAACAAATAATAAAGATTTCATACCCAATTTTGTTATTCTTTGCTGCTAATATCCAGCCTCTCACTCTTGGTTGATTTTCTGATGGTGCCAAAATCTAATCAAAAATATACAAGCAAACAGAAGTCACTTAAGATCCAGAAAACACTACACCAACCAGTTAAAATGCTTCAGCTACTGACAGTGGGCTGTCTAAGGAAATTGTTGGGCTGTATATCCACCCAGTTGTTGGCATAAAAAAGTATATCTAACACTGCAGCTACTTTAACTGGCTTTAAATATTTGACGTTAAAATATACACTAAGACTATACCATTAAGGTACTTTTGCTGTTAAAGATATTTCTAGGGTGGATTTTAGAGATGAAATTTTGGGGGGCGTGCATGATCCGTATTATGTAGTAGATACAGAATATAAATTACAGGTGCTTCCATAACTTTGTGTATACATTAGTTTACAGAATTGGGATTTGGTAAGTTTACATATCCACCAAGTACAGTTTCACTCTGTATTCACAACACGCATGCACACAACACACACACACAAACCAGCAGTATGATGGAAAGACGTTTATTGGTGTACATGTACTATGCACGGTTTTGCCTAGATAGTTGTTGCACTTTTATGATAGCGTGTGCATATATTTGTAATAACAGCTTTTGCATGTGGTTTCCTGCAAATAGAGGACATATGACAAGATCATAATTTGATAAATCAGTGTTCACACTTGGAAATTTACACAGATTGCAAACGACATAGTAAAATTGTCTTTAATTTATATAACCAAAACCTACACGTGCCAATACTGAAAAAAAGAAGCCAAAACCTGAATTGTACTCTGCCTGTGTTACTGCCTGCCCACCTGACCACGGTTGCAAGGCTAGAGACTAAATGACACATCATATATGACCACCAATTTTGCCACAATTGCAAACTCACCAGTGGCATGTGCCTTTCAGGGTTCGACAAGTGATTACCCTTTGTGCCTTGCCTTTTCTTTTATCTTCAATCAAGCTAATCGGATGGCTGCAGGCTTGAGGCTGCCCAGGTCCAGTCATGGATTTTTTCTCCTTTCTGTACCTTTTCAAACATACTTTATCTAACAACTTTAAACAGGCTGTAGGACCAGGTGTCATACACACCTTCAGCACTTGTGCTGTAAAGTCTTAATAAATAAGAAAAAATAAAAAGCTGGTCATCTTCCTTCATGCTATGAAACTGTATCGAGGTGTTAATTTTCCGTATTGGCACTTCCCTTATTTAAATGCCACAAATTTATTTAAAAGTGCTCACGTTGTTTTGTTAAGAGATATTACTGGTAGACAGTTGGCAGACACTGTAACGGACCCCTTCACTTATGAACCTGATCTGGCAATCGAGTGACACACTCCTTTACGACCTAGCTGAACTAATAATGATCGAGGGACATGCCCCTTAATGATTTAGCTGTATTTGTAGCGATTGACAAGTCTCTTATCAGTAGCATGGTGAAAAACAGGACATGGAAAGACCATGTCCCTTAAACATCACTTATAGTTCTGTATACTCTAATAAAGCAGTTACCCTAACATGTTTGATATCCTAATAGAACAGTCACATGTGTATATTATAGCTATAAAAATATTTGGAAATGGTGCAAACTATATGAGATGGTCACATATGTATTTATAAAATCACCAACCAATTCTTCACCACTAGTAAAACTGATTTCATCAGGTTTGTTGCTATTGAAGTCATACAATGTTTTTCCAATGACATGATTTCCACCTGCACTGGCCCTACAATGTTGTACACCATACCCATCATGTACTATAAACTATACACATTGTACTCACCAGTTAGGTACAACTGCAGGAGATGGTGATTGCAGTAATGTTATCAGTTTATACATCAACCATGGGATGCCGAAAATAACAACAAAGAACATCAGAGTTGGCCAAGCCCTTTGTCTGAAATAAATTTGTTTATTTCTATGTCCAATAGAATTTCAAATTGGACAATAGCACAGTATGGTTGATATGGTGGTGTCTCTGTTCCTTATTAACAGGGATAGGCATGCTGTAGTTAGAACACAATGGCAATAAGGCTATTTGTCAAATTTGTTAATAAACGAACACTGGAAAGGCGCAATCACATGAGTTTCTCCACCAACGGAAATAATTCATGTATGAATACAAAAGGAACTTGCTAACACATGATAAGGATGTTTTGCTCCTAAAGCTATAACTATATTTATTTCTGGTTGTATTATAGCCACCATTGACTCCCACATTAAAAGGCACATGTAGTTCAAAATATTAAAAGACTAGTTATATTGAATTATTGACATGATTATTTGCTACCTGTTTGTGTTGTGTCCACTAGGTGAATGTGACAGTACTGTCTCATCCCAAGCATTCTCCTAAAAGACATGTACTGTTTTAACACATACTGTATCAATACACACAGTAGAGTCTAGCACAGCTCAAGAAGCCAGCAAGCCATGCCGGTGTGTTGCTATAAACATGGACAATGACACTATTTCACCCCCACACATGCTACTCCATGTGATGCATGGAGTTCCCACACACCGAGTTTGCCTGGGCCATTCTTGAGATATGCACATCCAAATTTTCATTAAATGGTCTCTTTTTTCCCCTTCCTTTTTATTTGCAAACTGCCATAAATACCACCCATTAAATTTTGCACATGTACAGTGTAAAGAGGTCTAAAGGCAAATCTACACCGTAACTTTGGTGCAAATCAGATCTACACCAAAACAGCCAACTTGTGAAAAAGGCTTCAGCCCCCAGCCCAAAAAATCCAGAGTGAAAAGTTGTGAAATCAAAGATGGTGATAGCTAAGAAATGTGATGTTAGCATCAATCATTTTTAATGACAGCTTTGTAATCATTAAAAGAGACAATTTGCATTATAAAGACATAGCAGCCATTTCTTGCAGTAGAGTGGCTAAGCAACAAATTTTGCAAAAAAAAATCATTCACTTTGTAACAAATTTTCTGTGAAAGTTCAGTAACATATAAAAACGATTTCAGACATCAATATTTGGAACTTTCTAAACTGCGTTAGCCATTTCTATCTGGCCGGGAAGCCATACAAGTATATTCAAATTGTTTTTTGTGTGATAAATTATTACCGATCCAATCAGAAATTCTTTCAAAACAAGGTAAAATAAACTGTTTTAGACTATGGTACAGCTCATTTAGAGGGTTACTAAATCACTTAGTCACTGACATGCTCATTTAGTCACCTACACATGTTCATTAGTAACCCGCCCTCAGGCAATTTTGTACTTGAAAATAATTATAACACGAAAGATACACTGGAGTACTTGATAATACTGTGATACAATTCTCCTCCGTGTTCTGCGAATAACTCTGGACAAATAGTAGACTAAACGGCGTATCTACTGTAGCTCTAGCCGTTACTCTGGTTACCGGTAGAATAATTATTTTTGTGGGCGCTGTAAGGACTTCAGGAAGAAACCGTTCTGCCGTTCTGCATTGCCCACCCTAATGCTCTGGCTATAAAGGTATGTACTTTAAACCATAGTCTAAATAAGTTAGACACCGCGACCAACGGGAACTAAACGATTTAGTAACCCCTCTGGCCCTTAGTAGCGTCCTTGCTGCGCTCGGGACGCTACAGCCTCAGGCCATCGGGGTTACTACATCGCTTAGTTCCCTTGGTCTTGGTGTCTAACTATTATTTAGTTGCTCTCCTAAAGGTGCCAATATATTCTCAGTGTAAATAGTACAAGCACAATCCAATAGAAATAATATGTTGCACATCTATGGCTTAGTATAGCATAACCTTCCACACTTCTTAAGATTGCAACCTAATCTGGACATCTCCCTTGATCAGCTTTTGGATCTGGCTATATCCTTTGCTTTCCTATGAAGCCAAAAAAATTTCTATTAAGTACTTTTATGGCTTCCCATATCTTTTGTATTGGCTGCTCTACTGCCACCCAGTGGCAGATACAGGGGGGTTGCAATGGTTTCAGCTGAAACCTCCTCTGAAAATAGCGCACACCCCTAATTTATTTACGACTCGTCGTGTGGGTGATAAAGTCACCACGAGTTATACATAGTATATTATATTAGGACTTTTTCTACTGGTGAAACTTCATACTTTAAGGCGTTCAACAGTAAGTAGTGACCAGTGACCTTTTTTTTAAGTCTTCGACTTACAGCTAGGCTGAAGTTGAGTGGAATCTGAAACCACCTTTGAAAATTTCTAGATCTGCCACTGCCACTATTGATTTGATACATGCTTCCCAGGGAGAAATGAGTTGCAAGATTCTTGCAAGGCTGCAAGTGACTTGCAAGAAACTTATGAAGATAGAACTTACAAAGAATAGACTTGCAAGAATCTTGCAAGAAAAGGGACATTTTCTGTGCAAGAATCTGACTTGCAAGTCTTGCACATGATTTTTCCCTGGGTTGCTGGATGAAAGTTCTATTACGATGCTGTACTATTAGAGTGACTGTTCTATTAGAGTATCTCGATCACACACGTCAGGCTTTAGCATTATAATTTAGTAGCTGGTCAGCAATTTATTTTCTTCAAATTGATCCTGTACATAATTAGTTGTCTTTACAAATCTCAATTGCGTGCTAGCTACCCATGCTTCAATATTTTGTTGTGTGATTTCAATTAACTCACAAAAAGTTTGAGGTACAGGGGTATACAATGGTTACAACTTATCAGTGTACTGTAGATAGATTAACTAGTATAGGTATAGAGTGCTTTTGGTGATATAAAATTAGTCACTGCATGAAATCAAAGGCACACACAGTCACTCTAATATTAAAAGTAGAAAAATAGTAGCTTTGTGACAACAAAACAGTAATTATCCATGCACTTAGATGACTTCACATAGCGTACTGCTTTTAGACAAGGAAATAACTACTGTTTCTCACCCTTGTTAGCTAAATAATAGGGTTTATAATGTGGCTTGATCATTGGACAGTGTCCTCAAGATATCTAGTTCAGTTGTATATCGGTGTATCGTATCGGTTTTTAGCAGCAATATCAGCTCCCACCGATATAGTAGAAATGTCCATATCGGCCACCGATACGATATGTATCGGTATATCGGTACACCTCTACACACTACCTATCCAGAGTGATGACCATGGCCACCATACCAGCACTACCACTATCCACCTTTCTTACTTTATAAAAATTTCTAGATATGAGAATCCACACAAAAACAGCTAATAACTACACCAACAAATATGTAAATGGCAGCTCCACAAGGAGTGACAACACTAGTTTAACATGTTAGTATCCATGGTAATAAAGCTTTGGTTGGTAAAGCAGCATCCAAGTGTTATGAAATCAAACGAAGCTTTGAACTATTTGTCTCAACCCTATACTATACCTGTTATTTCTTTGCTTTCTAATCATCAAAGGGCGCTGCTACAATGGCTATCCTATGTACACACCAAATTTCCATAAGCAGTTAACCCTGTAGCTGTGACAGAAGTTTTGCAAATAAATGTTCAAAGTACTGTGGACACTTTATCAGATTCCCTGCAAACTTAGCATGTTAACTCACCTTCATAAAAAAAAATATATGCTCATTATTTGTAACATGTGTATGTTGCAAGAAGAAAGAAAACACAATTTTCACACCCGCAGTGCATAGCTCCATGGTCATAATATATAAAGGTTGCAACCATACAGTATGAAATGGCTGTAACAATGTTAAGTGTCAATAAGGGACAACAGTGCTATACACTAACATCATTGATTCATATAATCGCAACTATTGACACCACTTTAGATTTCACAACTATAACTTTTACAAGACTGTACCCTTGCTATTTGGCTGCTTTGGTTTACTATTACCACTATTCAAAGTATATAATGTACTTACAGATGTTTCAAACTGTCTTAGTCTCAGAAATATCATGATTCTTCTCAACCAGTACTGTAATCTTCTGAGTAACTGAATAGCACTAATAACCTCCCAAATATGATTTCTACAACAAATGTACAACAAATGTACAACAAATGGTACGTGTCTGATGTTACATAACACACCTGCCCACCCATACCATATTATATGGCTCTATTTGATTATTTAGTATTTGCTTCAAAGGAAATATATACTATGCGGAAATCAGTGTGTACAGTACCAGATCACTTATACCACATGTTGCCTCAACTATTCAGTGCTTGAAATAAGCAAAGCAAAGCAAAAACAAAACAAAAAAATTCTAGTTCTACAACAAATTTGTCAGAAAAAATGAATACCTTGAAACTGAAACACTGTCAAGTATTTTCTATTGCACATTACGTCCAACCAAATGGAACGTGCTTGGATAAACATCAATTATGGTCAGAAAATGTCAGATGTCTGACCATTATTTCAAACACTGCTATTTACTGCTACTACATAAATAAACATTCACAGAATTGCACGATTTACAAACACAACAGGAGATGAACAAAGCACAGTAAGTGGGTTGTCAGTTCCCCAAAGGTGTATGCATCACATCTAAGTCAAAAATTACATGCTAAGTTTTGTAGCAGTACCATGACCTGAGAACAAGTTACACAATGACCTGTATAGAGCATATCCATTTGACATCACACTAAATATTTTCCGTATAATTACAGGTTATCTTTGTGAATGCGTGAAGCAAGAGTGAGTTACAAGCCAAAGAATGCTACTGAAAATAAGAAAGCTGTGGTGCATTTGCTATGTTATTTGTTGCTTAGTAATATCGCTTCGCAGCTGGAAGAAACAAGGCCATTGTTTCTTCCAACTGCTCGCTGGCTTGTACCGATGGTCCCCTTTATCCCTGTTCTTCCATTGGCTATTACTATAAGTAACTCACTCGGTGTAGCGATTTCCCCCAAGTCTTTCTTTAATTGTGCAAAATCGCAAAAAGTTTCATTTTCTCACATGGGTCCCATTGATTTTTGCCTCAAAAATATGATGTCTAGTAACCGTTACTAACTTAAAATGACGTAAAAAGATGTAAATGGATAAATTCTATAGTAAGCAATTGTCAAATCCAAGCATCTTAGGGAAATTTAAGTATCGTAGTGCTAATCCAGTACCAGCATTAAATATACGGAAACTATAGAGTCTAGAGTGGAATTTCAAGGTGGGCTGCCAATATTTGGGTGTATCCCTACTAGCAAGTACTATTGTACTTATACTGATGACAACAGTTCATAAAGTGCTCTACATTTTTAATGCAAAACTTACTTTATGTTTGAGAAATGTTCAGCAACACCCAACAATGCTCTGAAACAGCTGTGAACAGCAAAATAGGTTGACTCCAACATCATAGCTATCTGTGGGTATAAAGAAAGTAATATGGAATCATGTGTATCAGACACTATGTAATGTATTCTGACCAAACAATAATTGCAATTATATACATATATGTACAGACAACACAAATTCAATTCAAAATCAGGTTGTATTTTGTTGAACAGATTACACAGTGGATTTGATGATGCATATTACACTAGAAGGCACACCACTTATTAGTAACATTAAGGCTCACCGAGCCAACTGCTCCTACTACTGACTCAACTGACTGAAATGCTGATCTTGTGCTCTCCTAACAAATAAAGCACAAATATGAACATCTCAATATAATCATGGTGTTATGCTGGTAAATAATACCTAAAGTAATGTCATAAAATTATGCATCCTATGCTGTTAGTAAATGTTTCTAGTAGCATACGCCACCAATTATTGGCACCATTATTGTAATTCCTTAATTCAATGACATATGAACTTCCAGTTTGAGCCAGTTAACAGAGCAGTCCTTTATCTCTTAAGTAGCACACCAAATTTTAATTATCTCATGTAGTGAACATTTTGCTATAAGGAAAATTGCAAAGCCTATCATGCACCAATTATCGGCATGGGGTATATGCCTATTATTGGCAACTGTACTTTCATGATTACACGAACACAATATGTGCAATTTTGCGTGTAACTCCATGATGCCTCATTGGTTCTTTGTGAAAATTTTATGGGAGGTACAGTCCTTGGATAATCACAGACGTTTTATGAAGATGAGGCCAGCCATTCGAGAGATATTCAGGTTAGATGCAAAAGCATACTGGTCTCCAACATAAAATTACACCATAGCTTGTACACTGTATAGCACTGAATGAGAACAAAATTAGCCTCTATATATTACATATGTACATATTTGCATATACAAGTGTACAAATTTGCGTAAATAATTTGCATAATTAGTATAAAATATAACCTCTGCTTGTCGGACAATAGCATTAGGCTCTCTGTCCTGGTTGTAACCAAAAGTACCCAATGGTCTATAACCACCATATCCACCATATCCACCATAAGCACTACCAACACTTCCTAGTGAATACCCTACAGGACATGTAGTTTCAACACTATAATTATATGTATGGACTAACCTGCTCCAGGGTAGCTGTAATTATTATAACCAGTAAAACCTGTTCCATAGGGTCGTGACAAGTAGCTTCCATTATATCCATAACCTTACAAGTTAAATTCAAGAGTTAAGTATATGGCATAAAATAAGGAGTACATGCAGTTACTGTATAAGCTTTGCAAAGGACATTGTTTTAAATTTTGGGGTAGCATATAGAGCGTATTCACGAAGAAATTATAAACGAAGTGCTTACAATACGTGTGGAAAGAAGCCCAATGCTACAATACAAAAATATCACGTTTTTGCCACCAGACCTGGTACAGCAGCAGCCAATTCATGGCTATGTGGTAATCACCAATGGATGGGTAATAGCATAATAGAAGTACAACCTCGTAGCTAGTCTACTTTCTGATATTGCAACAGAACGTCCCATCTGTTTGCCCACACATGTCACAACATGGCGGGTACTGTGGTGAATATTTCAAAAAGCAGACCAGCTACTTCACTGTGCTTCTAGTATGTCATTATCCTTTAATAGACTATTGCCATACTGCTACAAATTGGTTTTCTCTCTACCTCTGGTGTCAAAAAACTATAAGCCAAAACGAAACAATTCTTCTATGCGTCTTCTCACCATCACAAATTCACTGAATAGGCAGTGTGGTAGTCACCTATCAATGGAGAATAAAGTACTATATACAAGGATATGAGCATAATTAGTATGGTTTCTGAAAAAATGACCATGGAGCCCGCCAAGTTCCTACACAAGATGAAGTGTTTCACTGCTACATCAGGAAGTAGATCAGCAACAAGTTCATGCTTCTAGTATGTTGTTACCCATTCATAGGTGGTTACCACATAGTCACGAAATAGCTGCTCCTGTACAAGGTCTCGTAGAAAAAATGAAGATGCAATTTTTTATTCTATTGTACCATTGGGGCTTTATCCACACGTCTCAAATAAATGCCACACGTGCCTTAAATAAATGCCACACGTGCCTTAAATAAATGCCACATTTGTGACGTCACATGAATACGCTCTATATTGTATTGATGCACCTAGCAAACTTACAGAAGTGCTGATTTTAAACTTTAACTCCTCTCCACACGCCAACCTCAAGATTGAACATACCTGTAGTTGTATGTGAGCAAATTTGACAAAGCCAAGTTTCCACACATGCAGTTCTTTGACTTTAACAAATTGTAACTTGATCACTCAATCAACTGATCATGAGTTAGAATTTTTACACAACTCTAGGTATCATGAAAGGACTGGGCAAACTGAGCCTGATGATGCATTCCTTCAAACTCATAAAACTAGAAGTCTGATTTTCAGTCACAATTTGATCATCTATTATGATTAAAGTACCTGGTAAAGGCAGAGCCTGTATACCAGAAGGCCTTATAAAGGCCTAAGATGTTTATATTAACTGCACTAAGTATGTTTGAAAAAGGTAGAGAAAGAAGAAAAAATCCATGACTGGACCTAGGCAGCCTCGAACCTGCAGCCATCCGATTAACGCTCAAATGCTTACAGGAGTCTGCCAGGCGGTCAGGATATTTTCTTCTTACTATTTTCATGTATTTGTATCCATAGGATCTAGTGATCAAGCAAGTGAAATTATTAGAATACGGAATAGAAACCAACCAACCAATACACTCTGCCCAACACTTATTAAATACGTACAAATCAACTTATTGGTTTTCATACCTGACCCGTATCCTGTTGATCCCAAAGAACTGGGCCTTGGTGGAATGGCTGGAGGTGATCTTGAGCTAGAGCTGGTAAATGACTGAGACTCCACTGACTGCGGAATTAAATTTCTCTTTCTGACTTCCCATGGCTTTTCAGGAGCAGACATGCTAAGTAGTTAATAGTAGGGGGAAAGGTCAGTGATCCTACAACTAGTCCTACAGCCTCGCCTCGCTGCCTCGCCTACAGCTAGTGTCGCGGCGCCCGACTCTACTACGTATCCGGAATTAGACTGACTTCCGTAAATATTAGTTCGCGAACGCAAGATGGCTACTGACGTGAGTTTTACGATTCGGCAGGTGGAGCCAGCAAGAGCAGACGGCACCATCGAAACAAGTGAAACGTTACCAACTACAGAAGCAGCTGAACCACGTGGAGAAGAGGGTGTAAGCAGGCGTGCCCCGAGGCGTGCCACCAGTAAGAGAAAGAAGAAGAAGGAAGAAACTAAAGAAAAGTCAAGGAAACCGCCGGGTTAGTTATAGAAATTAATTCACTGGTGTTATAGTCTATATCAACAAATGCAGTTTTTCACTTTTCGAGGTTCTAGGGTCACAACACTTTGCCAGTTACACGAGTAGTAGTCACGTCCCGAGTCACGTACTCCACTCAGCCAGTTGATACATTTGCACCGGGTTCAACAAGTTTGATCGTTGCTTTGGTTGGTTGCTTGATTTCATCTTTGTTAGTCTTGATTCTTGATCAACAGTATTTTAAAAGCCTTGTGTTGCTAAAAGAGCTTACAAAGCTGATTGCTGCCTTTTCAATTAAGGAATGCCACAAGGTCACTGTTTGGTTACATTTTATACTGTGTTTAATTTTCAACAACCTTGGATTCTTGGTTTACCATGCCCTTAAAAAAAACTCTTTACAGAACTACAACTATTATTAAAAATTGAACTGATTGATCATGATCAAGGTCATTCAATGTTTGCTACATATGCAAATATGTAAAATTGATTAGCTACAAAGTTTATCGCTCAACTCTCATCAATACTGAAATCTGTTATCCTGTAGTGAAAACATACATTAGTGTTGCTAGACAACAACATCCATGGTGTAGCGTAATATTCTTTGTTACTGTATCTGTAACGATCGACCTAGTTTGAATTACTTTCTAACATTTGGCTGGACTGAAGCTGCATGATTCTAAAATGGTGCTGGTAAGTACAGTAGTTCACATAATATATCTTTGGTCCTAGCTAGTGGTAGTCCCTAGTCTCATTCAGATGTTCTTTTGCTTGGCTTGGCTGTAATAATGGTATTAGAAAGAAATATTAAACCAAATCACCATGCAAAAGTGACTTAGTTGATGTACTAAAAATCAGCTGTGAGAGTTTCCAGCAGGGAAGGTTGGACATGCTGTAAATATTATTGAACTTATTTAATTGCATCATTTTATTTAGCATTTCACGTGACCCTCAATAGTTACACTACTAGGCAAATGATGAGTTTGATCAGACTTGATACAAATCACTCTTCACATAAGCTTTAAGGAAATGTACTTTAAAGCGCATAAGGTTTTGGGTGAAAATGCCAAACCCCTCTTTCATGCATATATAACTACATCAGACTGATTATTGTGTATTCATAAAAAGAAATCACTGTTTATATATCGAGACTACTGTTTACTAGCTCCTCTCCATAAAAAGGTCTTAATATATTTTACTTCCTCTGGATGCGGGTGGGGTGGGACAAGACTATATATACAATAAGAAATGCTCACAAGAAAAGTGTAGTCATCATACTACTTGTTGAAAGCAACAGATTGTACAAAAACGATTCTATTGATGATCATTATTGTTACTTGTTAATGTGAAAGTGACTGCCAATCATCATCATCATCACTGTGAGTCTAATTTCTCCATAATGGCAATGTTATTCCAATCATGTACCATTCAAAAACTAATTTATGTATATTGGTATAAGCAAGAGTCATTATATTATGTACTCTTGGTATAAGCCCTACCTACTTTTTGTAGGAATTATATTTCAGTACTTAGTTGTGCAATTGCCACTGCAATATTATTGACATTGCAAGTGCATGTGGGCTTGTACCCGCATTCCTACAGGCTGTACCAACACATACAGTACTGTTATGTAGGTTAAAGGTCTTATAGAAATGTTGGAATACAGTGTATTCTTCATGATGACTGTATCCTTCCTAGTAAAACTTAATGGGTGTGATTGAGAGACTGCTATAGCATGTATGATCTTTGTCATGTCATGCATCAAGAGTTCAACTCTTGGCTTTATTGATTTTTTTTCCATCAGGTTGATGTGTACTCTAATTGATCACTGTGTATACCCTATACTAGTTGTATAGTTACAAAGTGCTCTTGGTTGCTTGGTGTGTTACTGCATTTGTAGGTTTGCCAACTAAGCACAAATAGTATAAGAATGGAATTTCAATGTGCATGCATATGAGTTCTAGTGTTATTATATGTGTTCTGTTTTACATGTACATTGTCTAGGTAACAAATGGCTGCAACAGAAAATCCCTGCTTGCCGGCCAGTCTGGATGGTGAAGCACGTGTTTGTCGTCTTTGTTACTGTGGGCATTATATTCATTGCTTTGGGAATTGGTTTCCTTGTGACCACTGCTCGAGTAAGTGCCAATTGTGTGTACAGAGTATAGCTACAGTACAATACATACATAGGGGATCTAAGTATCTTTGTACTATAGTTAGCACACTGACCATTGCTATAGGTTATTTGGTAGCTCTAGTATGAGCTACTGATCGAGCCTTAAAGAATATTTCTTTTGCAATACATACATAAAGTATGTCATAAAAATTACCTCATTAGTCATATTCTTTGTTTTACAGTTAAAGAATTTCACTTATGAGTATACAAATTGTAGACCAGTTAATCCTCCTGAAGACGTCAACAATAGTTCTACTTGTGAGCAATACTTATACCAGCAGGCTAGATTACCTAACGTTGAACGAAGAGATGAAACCACTTGTGTGTGTATGGTAAACTTCACAATAGATGAAGACATGGATACTCCTGTATTCATGTACTACTCACTCCACAACTACTTTCAGAATCACAGAAGGTGCGTTGTGTGTGTGTGCATGCATATGTGCACAAATACATGTGTACTCCTTTTCTTTATTACTCTAGCTATATGTGCAACAATAAAATTCTGCATGGTTATGCCATAGGTTTGTCAATTCCTGGAGTGGTGATCAGCTACGAGGTGAAGATTTAGAGGATGAAGGTACTTGTGAACCTTTAGACCACAACGACAGTGATGTTACATTCCTACCCTGTGGAGTAATTGCCAACAGTTTCTTTAATGGTAAGACTGTAGAGTACTGAATATGTTATAGATTTACAGTACACTGGGTACTGTTCATAAAATCATGTGTTCTGTGATGAGCTGTTGATCAATACTTTGTATTTGAATATACATGTACTACAGTCTTTCACAGTATGTCCTACAGTCTGCCTTAAATATTTAACTTGTAAATATTTGATCTCCGTTTGGGAAAGATTGAGTCATAGACATAGTATACAAGGCATCCATTCCTTCTCATGCATGTCACTTGTTATAGACATGCTTTGTGTGCATACCTTGGACATGACTAAAACACGGAATAAACCAGAAATCTCACTGGGAGAAAATTCTTTTTACTATACTAGCTTACTGTATAGCTGCTTGAAAACAACGTTGTATGCAACAGTTGCCATGAAGTACTGTAACCTCTGAACAATCTCAGAGTGTGCTTGCGGCCCTTGAGAGCAAGTGCGTATATACCAGGCTACACATATACAGTATGGTATGTGATTATAACTGGTCTGGAATTAGTTTTTAGTTTTTTTTTACACTATTCAACTGTTAGCATTATGGCTTTAAACAAGCTAATATACATGGTTGAAGGGTTGGATTTGTGTTCAGCTTAATAGCTTTGGGGCCTGCTCTACACTTCTGACGTAGTGCATCACGCGTTCATTGTACGTACTGTGGTATGCTAAAAGGCACCTGTTGGGCTGAAGCAACGTTGAATAGTGAAAAAATCGAGCCTATAGCTCTAGCAGTTATCGACTTACGCTTGTCTGAAGGCATTAGTAAGTCAGTCAGGCAATAGAGATTTTTTTTTTTTAAATTTCGTAGCAGCTTATTGTGTTTTAGGTCGTACCTAACCAATAGTCTCTACTAATCAATCCTGCCAAGGTGTCATGAAGGTGTTGTGAGACTGCCATTTTTTTGTGAGAAAGTGCAAACCTTTGTGATCCCTTATATACAGTTACTATCATACAAAGGGTTGGCGTGTTTCCTTATATTACCAAATAGTTACTTACATGGCTAGTTTTGGCCTTACCATTTAGTGTCAGGGTAAATCCTAGGTATCATTTTATTTAATCCTTGTTACAGTACATCACAAGTAGAATGATGTGAATTACATAGCCATAGGATGTACGCTTCAAAAAGTTGTAGTGCTTTAGATCCAGTTTTCTGGACTATGTTAATATTAATTTGATCCTATAGCTTTTGTAAGCAGTGTATATGTACAATATGCATCAACTCTCTACTTCCAACACCCACCTTCGATCCAGTTTCTTTGTAATTTGTGTACCTAGTGCAGACTAGTCTAAATGAAGCTGCAGAGGGCTGTATATTGCACTAGCTTATTCTTCACTGAACTTGTTGATACATGTTGCATTAAATACTGTAGACTATTCTACTTGTACCAAAGTGTGTATGGGTACATTTATTTTGTGTTGTTTACTGTATATAGACACTTTGCAGTTGATCAATCGTGATACATCTGTTGATATCATTGAAGATCGTACTGATATATCGTGGGAGAGTGATCGGGATACTCGCTTTCAAAATGCTGATGGAAATATGACTATTCCACCTACAAGAGGTACTACCCAGCCTAAAAACTGGCAATTTGATATTTCGGAACTGAATAACAGTTTGGAGAATGAGGACTTCATTGTTTGGTTCAGAGTATCTGCCTTTCCAAATTTCATAAAGTTGTACAGTCGTCTTTATGTAATGGGCGGTGATACATTACCTGCAGGAAACTACACTCTTCAAGTGGATTACAGTATCCTTTTTGTTATGCTGAGACAAGTCTTCATCTGTGTGTTATATATTACTTCTTTAACTTGTTGTCAGGATACCCAGTAACTAGGTTTGAAGGTACTAAATACTTGGTACTCTCAGAGAAGTCATGGCTGGGTGGTAAAAACAACTTTTTGGGGATTGCATATATCATAGTTGGCAGTCTCTCCATCGTTGGTGCTGTGGTGCTGATAGTCATTCGCTTGAAGTTTTCAAGATGGTAAGAAATGCTGTTTTGCTTAGTTATCCAAATTTTTGTGTACATGCATTATGCTTATGTGTCAGCTGTCATGTTCTGTTAACCCTTAAACCCGCAGCTGTTTTATAAAACATAAGCACTGAAAACGCATAATCCAGTAAACTGAATCACATGCATCCCTTGTAAAACTAAAGTCCATAATACAGAAACCAATAAAGCTATCTAAAAACAGTAAACACCGTCTTACTCACCGTTAAATTTTGGCTTAAGTAGTCCCATACTTTGTCACTTTCATCCAACCCAGAGCTTCCCGTTTCACTTTGAAAGAGCAATACCTCTGTCTTCCTTCTTCACATAACAATGTACAAATGGCCATAACTTGGCTGTACTTCATCGTATCGACTTGTTCTTGGTATCACGTTGCTCTTCATGTGATGGCGATTCAGTTGATATATAGATATCACATGATTAAGTCATTGTTGAATGAGCACAATGACGATACGATACGAAAGGACACCAAATTATTCAATGCATCTTAGCGGATGAGTTCCTTGTTGTATGTTGAAAGTTTATACACAGTTAGATAGTTTAATGCCCATTAATAAATCTTTTTTCTAAGCGATTTAAACTCATTCATAACATGTAACACCTTCACACCTGAGCCACCCAGGCTACATTTGCAATGTAGCCCAGTTGGCGATTTGCCTGGGCTACCAAAATCAATGTGTGTGTGGGGACCAATTAATACTTGCGTGATTAAACTGAACACTTGTTTCTTTTTCCTACTTTAGGAAAGAGGATGACCGTGATTACATGCACAGAAAACACTGAACAACATGTTGTGTGGAACTATATCTAGCTATAATGTATATTTGTGTATACATAGGAAATACTATGTTGTATTGTGTGCAACTGCACTCTATCAAGGTGTATTTTGTACTAGTGAATAGTTGTTTACAAGTACTGCTAATGTGTAAGGCTGTTTCTGTCTTTGTCAGTTTGGTAACTCAGCAACCAAAGTACATAATGATATTAGCAAAATTTAGTAATACAGTAACACAGATTGTTGTATTCTGTACTGAAATTTTCTGTTCAAGGTGCATAACAGACAATAGGGAACAAGTGCTAAATGCAAAAAAAAATTAGGAAGCCAAGGCCAAGGGGCATAGTAATACATGCTGTATAGCATAAATATTTCAAAAGGGGAAATTTTTTTTTTGCTGATTTCGTGGTTTGGGGGTTATCAAAAAATTTTTTCCTTGAAATATTTAGACCTTCATATAGTCATAATACATTTTGGGAGTGTTTGCAAATCCACGAAAATTTATTTTTAGCAACATTGCTGAACCTCAAAAAATATACCCCTTGAATGATTTAAGCTATGTAGTAGATGAGGGGGAATGATACAGCTGATCAGTAATTATTCAGCCATCTTGCATTCCAAATCTATTGGCATTCCAATTTATGGAAGACTACACAGATCCTAGTCCACTGTCATATCAACAGTTCTGTCCAGTTCAAAGTGCATATTTACCATGTTTCATGTGGTACAGATTTGATACATATGTATAGACATAATTATTCTTATACACAATTGTACATTATTGAATACTCGGATTACATTGGACACATACTGTACAGTATACAAAAAATGAAAAAAATTTACAACAAATTTTGTATTCATTTTGGATCTTCTGTCACAAAATAACTTGTCCCAATTGCAGGACTGAAATTGTATTGTTCAATGAATTTATCAGGATTGAAGTGTGGTCGGTCTTGATGTGACAAATGATTGAATACGGTCTTATCATAAGGCTGTTCCAATAGAAATAAGAAGTATCTGTGAGGACCACTCCCCTTAGGTGGTGTTGGTGGATTATAGGCTAGGAACAAAGAATTGTATCAATAACAGAAATGTTAACTGTACATGTGCATTAAATGCAACTGATATGCTGTGTGTTATATTAGCTGCTGTATTTGACTGGTTAATAGCCACCCCTGGGATTAAACAAGGTCAGTCACTTGTGAATCTGTATAGGAATGCAGGCTGCTGCCACACAATCCCATAGTAGCTGCCAGGTTTTCCTTACTGAAAGTTATAGTAGCTGTGCAACAAAACTTCACACTTGCATTATCATTAAGTAATATTACCACACACCCATGAAGTTTGTACCTGATTTGTAAATGATGCGTCCCGAAGGCAAAGTGTTTTTTGATACTGTGTTATCAGCTGCTTTATCAAATGAACGCCATTGGTCAAACGTGTTCATTAGTGACATGTAAATAAAACCAAGGCTAACAATGGCTATTATTGTCTCAGAGGTTAGCTAATACAATGGCAGCTATGTAGTTTTACATGTACGGTGAATTTGATGCCAATTCAGCTATTTTGCTGCTTCCTATTGTTTCAGAGCATAAGTGTTGCAGATATGTAATGATGATGATTTAAGCAGCAAATTTGGGGCTAATAGGCTGAGTTGTGAAGTGGTAAATAAAAATTGCAAAACACTCTAATAGAACAGTCACACAGCACATGTATGTGACAAAAGTTTTGTGCTTGAGTATCCTCTAATAGAGCAGTCATTACATCTTGAAATTAGAACAGGCACAAATTAATTTGAACTTGAGATTTGTAATAACTAATTCTGAGCAAAATAGATGCAAAGTATTGAGCATAATAGATCAGAAAAAAAAATTGCTGGAAAGAAAAGCAAAACAAGCTCATTGTGTTGGAAAATTCATATATACAGGCTGGCGCTAATGTTCTTTTTGTACCCAGTATACAGATGTCGCCCAGCATACAAATGGTTGCAACACAGCTAAGCGCCACCTTTAGCCCACATGCAATGCAAACCAACCACACTGAACATAAAACATTCCGACTTGACATGGTCATTTACCATCGCTGAAAATAATTGAACATCAGGTGTGGACTGTATATATCAAAAACCCTTACCAATTAAGTTGATATAAGCAGGATGGATCATTTACAAGAAATTTTTGGGCTAAATGCATGATTTGCTATAGGCAAGCCATAGTTTAAAGTTTCAGTCACAACACCTTCCAACACAACAACCGGATTTTATCATGGTCTGTAAATGAACAGTTTGCATGGCTCATGAGTATTTGTACATCACACTCACTGCTAAAGCAAACAATAATCTGAAAGTACTAAAATGTATATGTGAAACGACAAAATAAGATTACTAGTTTATGCTTACCAACAACAGTCTCCCCTGTGGATAAATCACCATTTCTCAGTCCAGAGCCCTGTAAAAAGCACAATTGTGTTTTTAGTAACTGTTACCGGTATGGTAATACTGTTACTATACTGTATATAGCATGAAGGTCCATGACAAATGACCAGAACAAGCCTCACAATACCTTCACAATGCTTAGTACAGTAGCTAGTGTAACAGCTTTAAATATTTTTGGGGGCATTTAAATTTACAGGAAAGTGTTGATAAGAAAACTAATACTCCGATATGGATTTGTTGATGATGATGATGAGCAGATAAAAGTAAGACACAGAGGACAGAATCATAGGAACCTCAAAAGTAAAGGCACATGCATTTCAGAAAGATATTAGTGGTGTAAAATCGTGGCTGTACAACATGTCATTTGCTATAGACATGCAGTAGTACCTACACAATAAGTTCATCTCTTAAAACAGAGCATGACAACAACGCCTCTCAATGATCTAGTTAGACTCATAACAATCAAGCATAGTGACCACGCCTCCTAATAGTATGAATATAACAATTAAGTATGATGACCACACTTAGCTGCACTTCTATAACTTTAAGTGGTTGAATAGTTATACAGTGACCATACACACCCCATCATCACTAACAATAAGGCACAGCAAACATGCTCCATTAATGATCAATCATGGCCATCACACTTGCACAGTATAGTGGAAACAATGCATATAGCAACCACAGCCACCTTCCACACACACGCTATAACATAAAATCAACAAACTACTATGTTCAACTAGTATGTTTACTAACTATAGTATACTGTAATAATAGAACTCCTTGAACTGGTTTACGTGTAGTGAGCTAGCTTCTAGAGATGCACAACACACTATCGTGTGTCTTGATATGTACATTCTACAGTATTGGCACAATTAAGAATCCACACTTCCTGACTCAATCAATCACTACAAGAATCAAAAAATTAGGTAAACATTTCATCATACAAATGCTCAACCACTATCATCAAGTGAGAAAAGAAATTGGCAAATGCAGGAAAGTTTGGCAAGAGAAAACCTTGACAATTTGATGCAATAGGATTTTAGCAAGAAAAGGTTTGACGAATTTGGCATTAGCTCTTGCTAATACAGATTTGTATTGGACAATTATAGGATTTGGCAGGTTATAATATATCGCTCATTTGCCAAATTACTAGATACGTTGAATGCAGAAAAATTCCCAAACCCAGTGGTAACTTGATCATCCAGTAACATGTAATAAAGGATTGGAGTTATAAAAGCTGAAACTCGTCTGCATTAAGCACTGTCTTATGATACACTGAAAACTATTACCACACATTAAATTGTACTGTACATTCCTTACATTGATGTTGCCAATAATCCAGTGTAGCCAACATTTGTTATATGGATAATCAGGATTGGGAGCATCAGGGTCCACCATCATTAATGCGTATAACGAATCCTAAGGATACAAGGCAACACTAAATTGAGTTTGATATCTAGTACAATAAACATAAACTGGTACACAGTGCTTATTTATAAACAGGCTCAGATGGCCCCTGTGCACTTCACACGTCATCAGATATAGATCTGAAAGTAGACACCAATAAGGCATCCACTTCATTTAGTGCACCTCATCATTGCCCAAAACACTGGTACAAATCAAGAATCAGCTGTATAAAGTGGAAGGCAAAACTTAAGCTATTAGTCATACAGTATTCAGGATAGCATGGAATATAATTATAACATACACTACCAAGTTGGACAAATTGAAGAGTGATATATGCATATAACTAGACAGATGCTAAAAGCATTGTGGGGCGAGCCTGATCTCTAGCTAAAAGACTTGTATAGCTAGCTATACACATTAGGGATGCAACAATACAGGTAAACACCCTAATTGCGTATTGTCTTTATTGCATTCCACACCATGACTTTCTCGTAAAGTAACACTGAGAAACGAAGAATAATAAAGAAGAAATTACGTAGTTGTATCGGAGGAGAGGGAGTGCCTTCGTTCATCCAATGTGATCAGCTTATTACTGACTTATGTTGACAAGCAATTTAGATGGCTATCAACACAACCTCACTTAGTTTATTGAAAGTACTTAATACACAGTTCTTTGATAAACTTAATGTGTTACAAATTAAAGATACATGCATTTAACACCCATCAACAGTCCTATTTTACCCGGCAGCACCTTGCTTCCCTCTGTTCATCAGATTCTGTTCCACGTGTATGCCGATCTTGCTGTCTTCTGGTAAGCCTTTGGTGTTCATCCACGTTCTCGCGTCTAATTCTTTCATATTGTCTTCGCTTAGCCAACCTACAGTAGTATTTTCGAAAGGCACAGGTAGCAAGCTGCACTTAGTGCATGGACCGGCTATTTGCGTTTACAAACCTTGCTTGTCTTTCCTCCTCGGTTTCTCTATCTCTTCTGAGCCTATCGCGCTCCCTTCTTCTTCTGAGCCTTTCTTTTCTCTGTTCTGCACTTTCAACACTCGCCATGGTCACATCGCGCCACGTGCAATAAAAGTGACCGCTGTAAATTTTCCGTGTTCTTTGCGTAAACGTTTGGGAACGCGACGATCGTACGGTCGAATAGACTACTGTAATTGTGGGACTCGCTCAGGCTCGCCCCAACTAAGAGTTCATAATATAAAAAGAGAGGAGAGTGTCCTACTGCAGTATAGCCTGTACAAATACGAACTTCAAAGTCATGATGCAATACCTATATATAGTCACTTTCAGGATGTACTCAGCATAAGTTTCAATGACTGCTTTAGTTATTACTTTGAGATACCCATTTATACAGGTATAACCATATGCATATAGATTAGGTATTGTATATTCCACAGATACTTCTGCTAAATGTACAATTTGTACTGTAAATCTGCAAACACTAACACTGAAATAAATGCTCACATTTTCATGAGCTTCTCATCACACAGTTTGCAAGCTTGCTCTGATTAGTTGCAGGTGACACCAGTAACCATAAAAACCAAAACTCAGTTATGCCACATTACAGAAACACACACTCCTGCAGACACAAATAGTTTTAGGCCACTGTCTCATGCTTATATTACCTATACTGGGGTTTGGGTATATGAATCAATTGTGGTAAACTACAAAATATCAGTAAAATTTCCGACTATTTACTGTTGTTATAATTAAATACGTCATTCACATTTCTGTAAACAACTTTCGTGACTGAGATCAAGGTTTTTTGATGAACAAAAATATTCATCTCTTGAAAATGGAAAGCCCTATTAAAAAGCAGATTTGCTTTTGATTCAGTGCACCTACTGACCACTTAATTCAATCATAGATAATAGACACCCCTACCTGGATTGGAAGCACACGCATAGTGCCCATACAAAACTACTGTTCTATCCGCGTTTCGCGCCTGAAGTTTTCAAACACTCTTTTTCATTCGAAGATTCTGTTTTACTGTCTGGATACAGCTTGGTTGTTTTAACTAGTAAGTTTAGTAGATTGTTTCTTGGGTGGCGATTGGCCTACTACTGGTATAGGCGCTTTCCGTATAAAAAGTATTTGAACATGTTTGTGAAAATGGCGGGGTGAACAAGTTTAGTTTAAGGTTGATGCTTATTACTAACTAATGCTACATGTACTGGTATGTGTTTCATGGTATATTCGCTCCAGTTTAGTCAAGTATCACCTTTCGCGCTTGTCAAACTTCTAGCTAATACACACCAGTACACCCACTATGAATAGGCCAAACCTTATATTCCATAGCGGTAGGTTTACTACTCACCAGTAAGCAAAACATGTTCTTATAAAATATACTCCCGGTACTGTGTACGGTATAAGGGGCACGAAGCGCGGATAGATTAGGTGGCGCTTAGAAGTTTCCAATCCAGTATGGGGCGTCTATTATCTATGATTCAATTTTGATCCTGAATGTAAATGGCTCTACAGGTGTGGATACCCCTTGTTTTTATACATGTATAGGATTAATGTGAATGTGCAATTTGTGAAAAAAAAAAATTTTTTTTAACTTACAATTTTGGCTCTGGAAAATTTCACTGATAGACCTATTTGATTTTCTGAAAATGCTTTAATAGGAACTGTCTTTCCACAAGCGACTGGCTTGTTATTTATGAAAACTTCCAGCAGCCATCTACTGCATGAAAACTGCACCATGCCCAACTTCGTCCCCAAGAGATATTTCACCGCTTGATTCTTTGGAGGTGGCATCATCTCATTGGATGAGAACAGTGTCATAAACACGATGATGTTCACGATAACGAATATCACCAGAAAAGAGATAACTCTAAACGGTGTAAACGAGTTCCATGCCAACATCATGATCCCACTAGCGTAAATTGTGTAGATCTCGTGACTTCGATGGTCAGGGTGTGCATTATTACGAATATACTTGTAAAATCTCAGGATCTGAAAAAGCGCCTGATCGAATTATTAGCTGAGATCGACAGAACTGGTACCTTGATTTTGCACCTCATTATTAATATGGAGCAAATGAGGGACAGAGATAAGAGTGGTGAGTCCACGATCAATTTATGCACCTATCAATGTTAAGCCCCACCCCCCCCAGTACGGGGAGGGTGGGGATATAGTGGGGATTTGATCAAGTGGAAAGTCAAATTCCCCTACCTGGGGGTGAATTATCAGGTCAAATCCCCACATAGTCCCACCCTATGAGGTGGGGATAGGAAGGGGATTTGACAACCAACGTGTTGTAAAAACAGAAGCCACAGTGATAAAGTACACGAAGTGCTGCAGTTTTATCACGCAGTGTTCTCTCGCGCTTCACTTATAAAACTACTGTAAAGGATCTATGCTACTATAGAGCGCTTGTTCAAATTCCCCACCCCTGGGGGCAAAATTTAAGTTCAAATCCCCTCCTAACGCCCCACATAGCCCGTACTGGGGGGGGTGGGGCTTGACATTGATAGGTGCATTAGTAGTTCTTCCTGCTGAGCTACTGCTTCACCTATGTTCATTTTTGGCTGCTGGTGGCATGCGAGATCTGGTTAAAATGCGTTATGTTTCAAGAACGTTACGTAGTGTTTGCGAGACGCCGTCATTGTGGAGGGACTTTACCTGGTCACAGTTCGATAGTACTGAAGAACGCTGTGTGAGGAATGTGTTGAAATCGTTTGGGGAGTATATTAAAAGGTTGTCATTTCCTGATCACGTGATGCCATCGAAATTGGCATCAATGTTAAAGTATTGTAGAAATCTTGTACAACTCAGTATTCCAACAAGCAGACTGAGTGCTGATCAGTTGGGAAAGGCTATAGAGTCGATGAGGTACTTAGAGAAGCTAGATGTTCCATGGAATGGTGACATTAATCCATTACTTTTGATTAGTGCTAAGCTGAAAGAGCTTACAATTAGAGAAAAGGTAAAAAAACCAACAAGTATTGCTCCAATTTCTTATTCCTTCTTTGATTCATTGGATTCTTGGATGGATAAGTGGGTAAAAGAAGAATTTCATCCACAAACATTGAACATCGTTAGCAATGCACATATTTTGCCAGCAACACTAATGCAGCATTGGTTTCATTCGAATCCTAGTTCACTACCAGGTCTCACTGGCTGCCTCAAAGTGTATCGCAGACTCAGAGTTCCGATGGATCTGTTTCCTGCATTACCAGAATTTCAGTTACAGTTTGGTCAGTCATGTACTCTTCCGTATGTGAAAGCCAGCAAGTGTGGTTTATTAGGATTGGAAAGGGACCTTTTATTATTGACCAATTGTACTGACAGTGACAATGTACTACTACACAGGGCAAAAATGGTTATGTCAAGTAACATCAATGAAGGCGAACACTTGAAAAATGACATGACCAGTCTTACTTTTGTAACCCATTTTGATGCTTCCCTTTGTACATTGCTTCATTCTGGTCATCTTGAACAACTAGCTATGATGTGTCCTAATTTACACCAGTTAAACCTAAAGGGTAATATTCATTGTTTAAAAAGCTTACAAGGACTTCGTGTGATTAATAATTCTTGTAGTAAACTGATAGGATTAAATCTTTTAGGAATACAAGTTAAGGATGTTGAGAGCCGTGTTAGGTTATGGGAAATATTGGTTGATCTGAGGCTGCTCTATCTGGCCATTGAATTGTGTGTTTTGTTACCTTATGGAGAAGATGACCAAACTAAGCAAATGATAATTGGTTTTTATCAGAATTGTTCAAAATTAAAAGCATTAGAATCATATCGTGGAGATCACTGTGCCAAATGTAGAAGTTTTGTCAGTGGACAATCACTACTACTGTCTAATTTTCCATCAATTACACATTGCTTAGCAGCTGATATTCACTACAATGCAGTGCAAGACATTGTCAGCAGTTGTAAAAAACTCAAATACTTTAGATATACCCATGTTAATTTATCATGTACGTTAGCACAAAATTGTACATTAGAACAGTTTTGCATTGGATCAAATGATAGAGGTATTCCTGACAGTTTCATGGACACAGTATCTGCTCATGGTGGACTAGTACATGTAGTTTTACGTTGTCTTTCAGTGACCACTAAAGGTGTAACAGCTCTTATTGCAAATTCTCCAAAGCTCATGACATGCCATATTTATGCACATGTTATCTCATCTGAAGGTGTTCAATTCAACCATAGAGGTTTCTTTTCAGCACTAAAGAAAAAATTTCCAAAGAGGAAACTGTTTTCTTGTGGGAGTTGTAATTTAACACAAGGAAGATCAATTTATCTTAAACATGATGCTCTCAATGATTTCTTGATGGAGGAGCACAATACAGATCTTGTTTCATTGTGGCCCTGACTACTTTTCAATACGCACACCTTTTGGCTCAAGACTGCTTTGTGAATTCAGAAGGATGTGCCCATATGCAGAACCAATCAAAAGTTTAAATTGTAACTACATGTCCCTACGGAGGAAAGTACTGACAAGATATTCTTATTTGCACACTAGAAAGCATATACTGAGGTACAGTGGAAGGTTTGGTATTACTTCATGAGTATTTTTGTTATATTTATATTGCTCAATGCTAAAACTTCTTGTGCCAGTAATTTCACTCTACAAAGTACAGGACAGTGTATAGTCCAGTGATCATGATTAGACTCTACAAGTGTACTATCCAAGCCATTAAAGTAAACTTGCTCAGGCAAGTAACGCTGACTGCGGGCATGTCAACTTGGTCCTCCAGTACGTGCCTCAATTTGCGCATGACATCAGAGATACAGTATTAATTGTATTACACAACGTATTCAGCATTAAGAGAGATTTTAATTGAGTTGGTCTAGTGTGTATGTACATTAATGACGCACTGTCAATCATAACGTATAATTTAATGTGTAGCAAGTGTTGGTCTATGTTTTCTAGTTGTTTGCTTATAACTTTTCATCTCCATACTGAGGAATCTTCTTTTATTTTGATCACCAAAGCTTGCCTCCTTCTGCAAAATACACAAAACATATTACAGTGTATTATCTCGTATAGTCACATACGCCTATCCCATGGGGGATTATACTGTATACCATCTCTTCAAATACACTCATCGTACAGTGGAACTTCAGTTATCCAAACCCCTTGAGACTAGGGGTGGTAAGTCTGAAAGTCCATATCTCTGAAAATATTAGTATTATCAACTACCCTAATAGAACAGTCACTACTCTAATAGAACAGTCATTTCCATAGTGATAATTGAGGTTCCACTACTAAATTGCACCAATTGCTGCCTGTTTTTGTTTTTTTGATTACCTTGACAACTGGTGCAAACATACTGTACTGTGAATGAAGTTCATATGCAAAAACTAAACAAATGTGGGGATGATCTACTCTAATAGAACATTCACCACTAAAAAAGAATATATACTTTACATCTAACAGCCAATTGGCCATATATACTTCACCACTGTGTCACAGATGATCAGCTCACTTAATTTTGCTAATATAAAATTTGTAAGTTCTAAGTTAATTTCATACTGTAGATCTATCATGACTAGAACATTCGATATGTATTGTATAGAAGTCTTCAAAAATGTGCATTTTATGAGAGTATTTAATAAGCAATACAATACAATACACTTTTAGCATCTGTAACCATGCATCATTGCATCTGTAAAAATAGAAAATAACCCCCCTAACCAGCCTAGGGTGACCTTGGGGCCACATTACAGTAAATTACAAATCTACATCATTTTTTATAAAAAAAGAAAAACCTCCAGTAAGTGAAATGTATTTGTATTTGAAGGTAGTAGAACCTCGTGAAAGGAAGTTAAACCCCCAGTAAGTGAAATGCAAAGACTTCATGGAGGTTTGGCCAAAAAATATCGCCCAAAAACCAGCTTCACAATATATACCTTCCTAGTACCTTGGCAGTATTGGTTAGGTACAACCAAGCCCAAAAGTACCTTCAGTATGACCCTAAATACTTCCAATAGATTGTTACAAAATTATATTTAAAAATTATTCAATGGAATTTTCTATTGACTACCTGCCTGCCTGATGTCTTCAGGCAAGCGTAACTCAATCACAGCTAAGGCTACAGGTTTCACTGTTAGACATTGCTTCGTCCTGAAATGTGCTTTTTGTTGCAGTACATATAATGCATGCATCATGGACTTACTTTTGTCACACTTTACATCCCATTTCTTTTTCATTACAAGGCCAAGGTGTCGATTCGTGGTAGCACAATGGCTTCCTTACATTTTTAACAAGAATCGTCCATATTTTCTGTGGTGACTGGATTGATTGGAGAGGCGCTTCTACTGTTCTTTGTTTGTAATGCTGTGAAATGGGCTGAACAAAGCTCAGAAACATAATGGCCACTTCCTATGCCACGTCAGTAATTGATAGTTGGGGCAAACGAATCGTTTGTATTTTTCATAGCGACTGGATTGAAAACAGAGGCACTTCTATACTTTGCTTCAGTTGTAGCGCTGTGTAGCTACAGGGTAAAAGGAAAGAGTAATGGTCACTTTCGAGTCAGATGAAAATATTAACTCTGGTGCCATCTTTTTTTTTTTTGATGCAGTAAGCGTGGGTTCATCAGTCATATTATTGTTACAAAAGAAGTCTGTAACAAGTATACAGTAGTAGTGGACCTACTCTGTAATTCAGTCATGGGTATATTAAATGTCTACTAGTATATCTGCAGGTGTAGGCAACCTCCACTTTTTTCTATGATCCCTAATCAAACTTAATTTATTTTCGTCTCTCTAATTTACGTGTACTTGCAGGTTGTATGAAGTAAGCACTTGGTTAAAAGCATATTTTCACTGTTACGGTATGTAGGTGTAGTCCATAATCATGTGATTGATAGACAACATAAAAAAATCAACTCTACTATACATATTACAGTGAATGTAGCCGCCTGCAACATACCTGAGAACACTTTACCTGCATCAAATAGTCATTATTTCCTAATTTAAGCGTACTGTAAAGACTTAATTTTCCTGTGCTGCCAGATTGAAGATTTTCTGTGAAACTTGCACTTAATTACACTCAATATTATAAATTAGTTGCATAATATATCATCATCCTGTTCAAGTATATAAACGCCACGTGTCGCAATGAAACTGTCTAGCTGAGGTGGCTTCAGCCACTTAAAGTCAGGAAGCCCGAGCTTCGCCTTTTCTTAGTTCTGGTAGCATCATCCAGTCTAGTCTTAAAAACTGCCTCAATAAAGGCACCACCATCTTCAGACAGTTTGAAGGTGTTATCACCTTCATCATCGCCGCCAGGGTTGTCATTGTCAGACGAGTCTGAGTCATACCCAGATCGTTGCCTCTTACGAGGATTGCCACCTGTTTCGTTACCATTCTCTGGTAGAGTGGCATGACCGGACTTGTTGGTCAGCAGGTTGTTTCCACCAGTGGCCCTGCTGCTTTTTAGTGCCGTCCCATTGGCCTGAAGTGTCTTCACACTAGTCAGCAGTTCTTGAAAAAGTCCTTGAGTAATTGCATCAGTCTCAGTCATGTTGTCGGTCAGTCCACAGAGAAATAACTTGCTGTCAAAGCCAAAGAAAAAGCCGGTCTAGTGGCCCCCACCATTCCCAAGGAGTTGATGCTGTCGCTCAGAAGACTCACAAACTCTGGCTGGAGGCAACTGCTCCACTGACAGCAATTATTGAGAAAGTGGATGCAGGTAATATAGACCAGGCTGAGGCCCTCCAGGGAATAAGAGCTGCCTTGGTATTGCTTCCCAACATCATGCCATTCAACATCAACATCATGCCATTCATAAAGATGAGGACTTTGCTACCACAGCCCCCTTTCTGTTTGGACTAAATTTTGGCGAGATTGCTAAAGAAGGGCAGAAAGGCACAACAGGAGGCAATGAAATTCCTAAAATCACCAACAATCTCAGCAAGGGAACTTGCAATGTTCATAGGGAAAGCTGTAGCAACCTCCAGAGCTGTCAAACAAGCTCCACTACATTACAGAGCTCTTCAGAGGTTACTAAACTCAGTAATCCCGAGAACAACTCCCTGGGGTACTCAGACAAGTGTGATTATCAGATAACTCTGATCAGCGAGATGATCAGGGATCTGAATTGGTGGTCAACTCTAGACAGACAGATAGACAATGGAAGCACCAATCTGTCTTTCACAACCTGTGATAATCATAGAATCAGATGCCTCACACCAGGTGAGGTGTGGCAACGCAGGGGCAGATCCAGAGTTTGGAAAGGGGGGATGCACTTAGCTTAAAAGTTGAAGAGCAAAAAAAAAAAAAAGATCACAGCAATAATGGCTGCCCTTTACCAAATGTATTTACTATAAAGTATATAAAAATCCTTATTCATAGCTTCATAGTTAAGCTACACTACCTCATGAACACTGTGACTGCTTTATTAGAGTGACTGCTCTATTAGAGTATCTCAATCTTGTATGCAATTTTTTTTTGAAAGGGATGAAGGAAGTGGGGGAGGAGCTGTGTCTCCCTACCTGGATCCGCCACTGGGACACCAGTACAGGGGGGATCAATACAGGAAGCAACCCAGCACATCAACTTCCTGGAGCTTTCAGCTGCCTTTCTGGCCCTCAAAATGTTTACCACAAACCAAATGGGCATGGTTCTTCTGACAACACCTCTGCAGTGAGTTAAATTACAACCATAAGGGTGGTACACACTCAGTTCAACTGAGCAACTTACATGTAGCTCTGGAAATATGGGAATGCTGTCTCCCGAGACAGATATCACTGCAAGTAGAGCACCTACCTGGCATTCTCAACAAGGTGGCAGATGCAGAATCCAGGGTAATGAAGGACAGGTGAGACTGGATGATCAATCCGTCTGTATTCCAACAAATTCAGCAATTAATGGGTCCTCTCCAAATAGATATATTTGTGTCCCCCGCTTCTACAGCTGGAGGCCAGACCCAGGCGAGGGATTATGCCAATCCCCCATGGTGCCTGATTTCTAGTTGCCTGAGTCAGATAAAGAGACAACAAGCCAGAGTAGTTCTGGTGACACCACTGTGGCCATATCAACCATGGTTTCCTCTGCTTCTCAAAATGCCGGAGGACTATCTCCACAAACTTCCAAGCATCCCAGATCTACTCTTGAACCCAACCAACCAGGAGTTCATAATGAAACAGGGAGTGCCAAAACTGGTTGCATGGCCCACCTCAGGGAATCTTTTGCTTCATGAGGAATTTCTACACAGGCTTCAGACCTGTTGCTCTCCTCATGGAGAGACAAAACCAATTAACTACATCTTCTACAGGTCCAGCAATGGGATTTCTATTCCTTTGCTCACACCAACTAGCCCACTTTGCAAACTGTGAGTTGTAACTATTGTTGATTTTCTAGCAGAGCTTTTTAAAACCCAGGGATACCAATATAGGTCTCTGAATGCATACCATTCAGCTATATCATCAATCCAATGATTGCTATGAAGTTCCAGAGCCAAAGTACAAAAGATGAAGAACCCCTAAAAGCCTTATCTATTTTTCCGATCTGCTTGTTTCAATACCACTATGAGTAGCAAAGAAATAGAGGTGGCTTGGACAAAAGGGATGGTTGAATAGACTAAAGAGGTTAACCTTAGCAACGAAATTTACACAAGGGAGTTTGAAGCATAAGCAAGTATCCTTGTATGTATGTATGTATATATGTACTGTATGTATGTATGTATGTATGTATGTATGTATGTATGTACTGTATGTATGTACCCTTATGAAAATTTGCACACATGCACACGCAAACACACACGTATATTTGCATGCAAATGCATGTAATCAAATGCATGTGTGTGCATGTTAGTATTTGGCCCGATTACACACATGCATTTCCAAAGCTGTTGCATGTAAACGCTTGCATGTGTGCTATTGCATGCGTGCAACTTGTGAGCAGTTTAGCAGTTGAGCGACTGCATGCATGCAGCTTGCAAACGTTGGCTATTTATTTCATATTTGTATTTCTTTTAAATTTGTAATTCACATCTACAAGAAATGCGTGCAATACAATACAAAACTACAAGTCAGTTACAAGCCACAAACTGTCTGTTTGACCTCACTGCACACAATTTTTTCACAAAGATGATCTTTAGTTGAGCTTTGTCCAAAAGCAATGTAGAAATTGATACAGGTTCAAATACTCTCGATCCCACTTCTTGTCTGCTTTCAATTATACATTTCTGTAGTCTTTAAATCAAAGGTTAAAAGTTACACTCCCTCATTTTGTTACAGAAAGCAAAGAAGCCATAATGAACAGTAGCGGTAGTATTTTATTCATGTTTAGAAATGTTTCTCCACCTGTGACGCACAACTTTCAAGGAGACTCAAGACGCCAACCTCAGCTGTACTTGTAAAGTCATGTACTGCTACAACAAGTTTTCTTGTAGAACATCACATCCCACTAACAAAGACTACTTGTTTTCTTTGTACAGGTTGTCAATAGTAGCAAACAGTTTGGGCGAAAATTTTAAACATTTGTTTGTTCTCATCTGATTGGCTATTTCGTACTGTATACTGCATGTAAGCAGAAAGAGAACAGACTGCATGTGTGTAATTTATGAGCAAACTAACCCCCTAATACAGCTAAACTTATGAAAGCAAACTGCAAGCATGCAGTATGCAAGCAAAAAGAGCACAATGCATTGCTATTGTATGAGAACAAAATGCACACGTGCAATATACAAGTAAAAGGATAGCATGAATAATGCTATTGTAAGAAAGCAAATTGCATATGTGCAATATGATAGCAAAAGAACTCACTAGGTTATTGCTACTGAACTGTATGCATGCAGAGAATATGCAAAGTTGTGCTATTGTTTTGCAACCATCTTAAGAGCACTGCACGCGTGTAGTTGCAAACCGCATACAAGTTGCACACAAAATTTTCATAAGGGTATGTACTGTATGTATGTATGTATGTATGTGCGTATGTATGTACTGTATGTATGTATGTATGTATGTATGTATGTATGTATGTATGTATGTATGTATGTATGTATGTATGTATGTACTTAAGTATGTACATATGTATGTATGCATTTAAGGCTACATGATCAAGGACTGGAACCAAACAACATTCTCCATGAACAAATGAACAATTTAGTGTATAGGTACATACCATATAATGAGAGTACTGTAATTTTCAAATGGTTTAATTTACAAAAAGTTCAAAAACTGTAAGCTGATTTCGAAAATAAAAAATTTGAAATACACTAATGAAAAAAAAAAAAAAAACTCTAAACGTCTGCAAGTTGACTTTGAAATTTAAAAATACCCATTAATGATTTAAAATTAATATTGTCCATTTTTCTTATAGCAATTAAGTATACAGTAATTTTGCCCATTGTTTTCCAATGCAGAAAAGCATATTGGTACTACAGTATGTGTTTATGCTAGCCGTGCACATAAAAGATTTTCTCAAATTATCACCTTGCATGTTGTTAACTTCTGGCGTTTTCCAAGTACACAATCAATGTCTTTGCCAGACTTGCTAGAAAGATCTTTGCTGCCTATAGTTTTCTTATACCTGTGCACATGTAAAAGAGCAACTACAATTATTAGTATACTGTAAATACTTACGAGTGTCTCTTTAATGAGTGAGGCACTATACCCTTAATATGACACGATGTCTCCAAAGAATCTGATGTGGATGATGCTGCAGCAGAATTCAAATTTGCCAACAAATCATTAAATTCCTCTTGCCCTGCAATCCAGTCATCATCTCTACCCCTTTTAACACCTAACCCTATAATAAAAAAATATGTATACATGTATTGTAGACATGTATCATCTCAGATAAAAGGAGCCACCCTGGCTACATTTGTGATGTAGCACAGTGACAACTTGCCCGGGCTACATCTAAATGTAGCCCAGGCTACAACTATAAACGTTAGGGCCAAAATTGATTGTGGGGATACTATTATTGGCTTGGATGATTGATCACCCGGCACAGGCTAGATCATAAGTGCTACATACAGTATTAGCTGTAACACAGGACATTCGGGCTTTTGTGATATGTATGCCCTCGTTGTAACTAGAGTAAATGCATGTACGTATCAGTTCACATGTATAGTATGATTCAGCCTTGATCCATTCACTTTTAGGATGAGCAGGGGGTCAGATTACACATGGTGCCTCGGCAGATTGATTAGGTGTAATCAAGCCCAAAAGTTCCTTCAGTGCAACTAGTGCTGAGTAGTTTTGATATTTCATAGACAATACAATATTGTTTCAGTATAAGTATGCCACTTCTAGACCTCTACTACTAGATCCAGATACAAAAGTACAGTTTCTAAACATATTTACTCAAGACAAAATTGTGTTGACAAGCTCATTGCAATATATTATTGTACACCAGCTAGTCTATATCCTTTTGTACTGTATGTACACTTAGATGCAGTATGAGTCAATGCATGGGTTCACCAGCCACAATTACTGTGTGTTATAAATAAGGCAGTGGATACTGAACCGAAAGTCAGTTCAATACGCTGTACTGGCTATTGAACCGACAGTAAAAGTTAGACAAAATGGGTCACTAAATAATAATAAAAAACCCACAAAACTCAGCCGGGGCTCGAACTCTAGACTAAGGCAAGTGTGCCAACCACTGTGCTACTGCTGCTAGCTACCTACTATTCTATCTTATAAATGTTACTGAAGTAGTAGTATCTCAGTATAAGCTTATAGTAAAAAAACCATAACTATTAAAAGGTGAAGAAGAAACCAAAGCTGAATCCGACCCTAACCCAACCCTATCGCTAATACTATTTTTCGCAGGCCCCTAAAGTCGAATGCTTGGGGCAACTACTAGACGTGTCTCCTGAAGTCGAATGCTCGGGGCAACACACTACTAGATGCGAAAATATAAACTTTTCGGTTCAAAGTGTTATTCTAAAGTGTACAATGTACTGTGACTACTTACCAGATGTGTCATGTTTTGATTTAACTTTGACATGTTCTAAAGCTCCATCTTCCATAACTCCCAGTCCCTTTCCTTCGCTCCAGCCCATCTTCTGCAACATCTTGTAACCAAATTTACTTTTATCTACCAAAAAAAACTTGTATGTCAGTGATTTGCAAGTAGTTCAGAATGCAAATAATATTATACATAACTAGTCTGTCACTTAACAGATTACACCTAAACATGAATGGTGACAGTTTTAATGCATACTAATGTGGGCAGTCATGGTACTGTAGGGTTTTCACTCAAAACACAAAGGTACCTTTTTGTGATTTCACACAGACTGACCTTTAAAACAAGTGCGAACTGCTCCAATATAAACTTAGTTTCAACTAATGGATGTGCTCATGCATGCTGTGATGCCATAAGATGCAAGTAGTAAAACGTATAACACTCATTGTCTTACTGTACATCACCCTATACATGTACAATGACCTTTGAATGTATTGTGGGATTTTTGTCACATGCCACTTTTTGGATATTCACACATGCTGACACAGAACACTTAAAGGAGTTCAACAATAAAATAGCATTTGTTTGGTTGTGTTGTCAAGGCGATTCATGTGTGAACATCATTGGCATGCATTACTTGGCTACCACCCAATCTGAGTGCTAGGTATCTATATTTTTTCACCAGACCCTTACGTTTTGCAAAGGGGCGGCCAGACTAATTTTTTGTTGGCTCTGGTTTTTCACATAGCATGTCCTATAAAATGCTTTGTTTGTATCGAAGCACAATCTTCTGACATAACCAGCAGTTACGTAATTGAATTCCTTTTTTGAAATGATATCTGTATTTCACCAGATCCTTTCTTTTTGCGAAGGGGCGGGGGGCGCCAGACTACAAAGAGGCACCTTTATTTTGAGTGGAAACCGTAGTCTGCAGTGACACCTTCACAAGTAACAATCAGGGCACATGTGGATGGTATTATTAATAATATGGGTACTTCAATCTGAAACTACAAGGATGTCTCGCAGGAGAAATATCGAGAGACTTTAATAACAACACCTTTGGTCCACTGAGTATTCTGAGGGTCTTCGCTCCATTTAACTTTCTGCTTACGCTCAGCAAGCATCTTCCCTTCGCTCTCGCCTTCTATTAATTCGCTCTCCAATTTTATACTCAGATACTCAAGCACGTGAAATAATCCAATTAATGATCACTTCAGCAAATTAGGTGCGCCGTCAGACTAGGGTGGTGCCAGTAATGTAGCCATCACGTGATTCATTAGGTTGTATGTTTCTAACACGACGGTTTCCTCGCCAGAAGTACGATGGCTAATTTGAAGGGGCCCGCTGCTCAGATAGGGTTAACAGAAGATGTTGAATCTGATGGAGAAAGAGAATGGACATTTGGTATCTTAAAGCTAACGTTTAAGAACCAAGAGTTCGAAACGCTCTACCGGCTCTTCTTCGAGAAAGTCAACCGTAGCCTGCTGGTGATAGTTTGTTGTTTAATGGTATTTTATGGAGCAGTTTATTTCTTAGATTTCTTCGTTCAAGAAAAAGTAAGAGTAAATTTTGTGCACACTATCCGGTATACGTACTACTTGCATCTAAACACACTGAATGTTTTCAGGTGCGCATGAGGAGTAATTGGTGTTGATTGTCTTGTTATTTCTGCCTAGTTAGCACAGTTTGATTTGTGCTTTTGTGTATTGATCAGATAATGTGGCTGAATGTGTAAAAAGCATAGCTTGTTTTGCATAGTAACAATTTCCTGGAGTGTGATCAGTGAATACCATAATAGTTTGCAGGTAGTGATTGTTATGTGAAGTGACATTTCTCCCTCTGATCACCTCATTGCAAAGTTGGTAGTGATGGTTTATGTGTTGCCATACATTGTTGCTACAGCTACACAGGTGTATTTGTATACTGTAATCTTATATATACATTGTGTAATCCTGTAATGTTATTGTGTGTAGTATACAATTTCTACATCAAATTCAGTTTTCTCTTCTTATTGCTACAGTTTGATGGCATACCATTTGATAATGCTACTCGTACATGTAGAGGAGGATTTGACTTTCATTATGGAGTAAGAGATTGTGTTGAGTTGTAGCAGATGTTGTGAAGCCATTTGCTATAGCAATCATTCATGTAATTCCATTCATGAAATATTGTAAGCCCTTGGTATCTTTTGTGGGTGCATATTTGTAATTCATATGGTGATCTATTTATAGTTTTTCAGGAAAATAGGTTGGTGAATCCTTATCATTATAGTATATGTATTGCAGGAAGAAATTAATAGCTTTTTACCATACAGATCAATTGTTCTGGGTGAGATCACTGTGATCCAGATCACTTTGGTGTGATCCAGATCGATTGTTGAGTCATGCTTATACTTACAGTAAAAGACGTGTTTGCTCCTATAAACTAAAAATAACCACACTTCATCGAATCAGGGATATGTGTCTTAAATTTTGGCAACAACCTCTTACTTGTTAGTTTTCAAGCCCTTGTGTTGGTCTCAAGTATCTTTTATTATATTTATAATATACAATAGTTGCCATTTTAGCTTTACTAGTACAAGCTATAATACAGCTACATTGCTGTTGTGTTAAGGCTGGTTTCCTTATACAGTAGCTGCAAACTTCCTGCACATTGCCTGTTATTATTTTCGGGGTCTTGACGGGGGGGGGGGACTTTAAACAATATGGAACATACCTCACCGGTATCGCAAAACAACTGTGCTGCAGCCACCGTAAAAGTGGGAGAGGCTTAAACTTCCCTGCTTTTCCAGCATCACAGGCAGGACAATTTGTTAATGGAAACTAACACCGCAGGTAAACGCCGGCAATGTTCAACATGAAGAAGCCAAGCATGGTGCCTACAAGTATACCACGTTTTGTAGGGTGTTACTAAAACACCTGTAACGTGCCGTGTTGTAACAAATTAAGTGTACTTTTGCTGCCAGGATTGTTTCCAAGGTTCGCTAAACTTATAAAATACGGGAAAACACAGATGTGTAGCAAACTGTTAATTCATCTCAGCTGCGGCAAATCGCAGGCAATAACTACAGGTAGATTGCTACACTCTGACTCAAGCAATAACGCTGGCAGCTTGCGGCTATATGGAAACCCCCTTTATTGTGTCATTGACAATTATGGTTTGAGACAAAGGTATTGTCAAATTCTATGTGATGAATGCTATGCAATATTGCAAAGTTGTTGTTTTAGCACTCTCAAAGTTGTTGTCTATTGATGCAAAATTTGAATGGTATGATAAAGATAGCTACAAGGCAGTCTGTGTAATTAGTGGAGGCTTTACTAACAAGTACACAAAATAGATTTGGGGACTATATCACATCGATAGAAAGTACTGAAACAAGCTGGAGTAGTGCATGATATTAAATCACAGTAAAACAATAAGAGGTGTTATATCCCTACTGTGCATTATACCACTTCTTATTGTTTTACTGTGATTTAATATCGTGCACTCTTCCAGCGCTTGTTTCAGTACTTTTAATCGATGTGCTATGGTCCCTACTCTAGTCGAAAATTCCTTTGTGTACTTGTTAGTAAAGCCTTCACTAATTACAGACTGCCTTGTAGCTTAGCTATCTTTATCATACCATTCAATTTTTGCATCATAGACGTCTATTTAAGAGTGCTACTTTGCAATGCACAGTAGGGATATAACACTTCTTATTGTTTTACTGCACTACTCCAACTTGTTTCAGTACTTTTTATCGATGTGCTAGGTCCCTACTCTAGTTGAAAATTCCAAAAAAAAAAATTGTGTACTAGTTTGTTAACTTTTTTTTGTAGTATATTATTATGACTGGTGAGCCCACGCATACCACAAAAGAAATGGCGCCACGCACCCCAGCTTAATCCATTATCGTCTGAAAAGTGAAGTATCCATTAAGCTTCGTTGTCAGCTATGGTAGACCTGTTACACAACATTACGAATCAAGAACTATTCGAAGAGTACCCCTGCAATCCACGCATACCACATCAAAAGAAAGAAATGGACACGCCCCAGTTACATCAACTATCGTCTGAAAAGTGAAGTTTCCATTATGCTTTGTTGTCAGCTATGTTGCAACCTGTTACACAGTAGTACGAATCAAGAACTGTTAGCACCTCTGCAATCAAAGTAGCTACTATGAAAAATATGGACAATTTCCGTTACGAAGGAAAGCCATCACGTGCTACTGCCAAATTGACACTTTTCGCTGTCAGCAAAGATGAATGGAACACAAAGGAGGACACTGGTACTGTAAGTCCATGAAGAATGCATTGTACATACTGCAGTATGCCAAAAGGCACTTCTCGGGCTGAAGCGACATCAAACAGTGAAAAAATCAAGCCTGTAGCCTTAGCCGATATCGAGTTACCCTTGTCTGAAGGCATCAGTCAGTTACTTACTCAGTCATTAGAAAATTCCGTTATATAATTTAAAAAAAAAATTCTGTAGCAACTTGTTGAAAGCATTTTGTGTCGATCTCAAGGCTTGTTGGGGCTTAGCCTAACCAATACTGCCTCATCAATCATCTGGCTGGTTTTGGGTGATGTTTTTTCATGGGCCACACCTACACCTTTGTGGTCCCTACTATACAGTACTATTGTACTGTATGATGATTGTATCATCAATTGATTTGGTAGTACCAGGATTATAAGCACCTGGTAGTACTATTGTAGTTCACAGATTTAATCTTTCTTGCCATGAAACCACTACCAGAAACCAGCCTCGTATAACCTTCATGATGACTTGACAGTATGGGTACAGCAACTAAAAACATTCCTTAATCAACCCAAATGTGACAGTCTCAGTAAAAAGCAACTTCTTTGCACAACTTTCGATTATTACTTCAACATTTTCTACAGTGTCTTAGGAATGGATCAGCTAAGTTCCAGCTTTTTGTGGTGAGTAGTTAGGAATTATAGTGCTAGACAGTAGGAAGAGCAAGAAATCAATTAGTACAGCAACCAGATCGAAAATAAACTATACAGGCGCTTACATTCACAGCCATATAATTTGCATTAGCATACAACGTTGGAATTTGGCTTAAAATGTTCAAGCAAATCAACCAAGTATAGTGTTGCAGTAGCTCTGTAGTCACTTGCACATGTGGGTACGAAGGTGGTTTCGTTGAAGAAATGATGATTTTGTTTACGTTTAAACAAACACGTATCGTTGGGACTACAGAAAGAAAAAGACTTTCGTGAGCAGGTGAATAAGATGGTATATAGTTTTGATCAATTTGAGTCTTCCTTCATTGAGTAATAACCCAATAAAACTTGCATATTTTTTCTTTGTAGCATGTGCAATTTTACATTGTTATTGTTTTTGTTGTTTTTTAAAAATTTCGTTTTTCTCAAAATGCACATTTTTGTGCGAACATTCTGAAACAGTCACAAATGCTTCCAATGGATTCCTACAAATTAAACTTAAGGTTTTCTGGAGTACGTAGTGACTGACTCACTGTCAGTTTCTGACAAATATATAAACTACTTATATATACAATCAAAAGGAAGGATTGGTCACACTGTAATTATTCTCCACATATATACATCCAAAATATAGCTGAAAATCAAACAAAATAGTTGTGAGAATAATTAAATATACAAGCAGTTACATTAATTATACTGTAATGGATATTATGCAAGTTTACTACTAATGACACAGTAAGTGAACTCACCAGGATTTTTAGGATTGACCCGGGCAATGATCTTGGGTATGAAATACTTTACTCTTGCTACTAATGTTGACAGATGTGCCTCATTCCTGACTAATGGTTTGTGGAGGCAACTCAGGCAAGTGATTGTTTTTATTTTATATAGCCATATACAATTAAGATTATAGTGATGAAAAAGATTGAAGAGACAAATGTGTACAGGCAGATAGATAGAATTTACAATGTAGTGCTTGCATGTGTAGTCTAATTATGTTCATTAAAGGCTTTGTGGTGAAGTCTGCGTTGATATTGTATATACCTCAATCATGTTCATAGGGCACGAATTGCGTCCAGATCTGCAACAACTTCACATTGTGTGCAAAATTCACTTATACATTTACTTTTTCTAGATAGTAAAGGAATGGTCAACTGAAGTTTAAGCCTTAGTAGTTACAGTGGTACTGGCATAAACAGAAAGATTGATTTGTACAATTACTGTATAATATGGAAAATAAACTACAGACACTTACACTGTACAGTATGAATGCAGTCTTATACAGAGATTGTACTTGCACTATCACATTCCTCGTAAACAGGTGAATTAAAGGTCCTTCCTAAGAGCAGAGTGAAGGCGAAAACTGAGAAAAAAAGGATATAGGTGAAACCACGCATCCAATGCAAAATAAACTAATGCTGTATCCTGCATCTCCTTTGAAATACTGACGTAAAGCTCCTCTTGCATTGCAATGATACCAAGGGTTTTTCCTTTGGTGCTCAAAAAAACTTTAAAATATATATATAATTTGTAAGTACTTCATCCATTATGTTTAATGCATTCTACTGTAAAATTGGGCTTGCAGGTGCACCATTTTTTCAATGCTCATTGGCTTCGCTCCAAAAGTTAACAGGCTGCACCATGCACAGATCAATATCTCCACACTGCATGCTATTTGGGACTAGTAGGTGGACTAGCTGGCTTGATGGCCATATTAATTGGACGTGCCAATCCATGATAAAGCGAGATCCAGAATTCCAAATCTGAATTTGTACATGCATAGCTTGCCTTATCTACAGACAGTACTATGTGTTCACTACTATCACAATACTGAATGATACTGAATACAGTATTTGTTAGTTGCTATCATTAATTGATTTTTCTTTTGTAGAATGTACACGTATGTACTCACTTGCAGATACAGTATGTACATTATGGTATTTGACAGTGGAACCTGATAATCAGGACACTTTTGATCGGTCCCAAGGTGTCCTTAGTTTCACTGTAAATGTTTGGTGTGTTTCGGTTAGAGACAAATAATGCTGTGCAGTTCTAAATCATTGCCTTATCAAGTGCAAGAGGTGCATATGTGTATATTGGGTCATCCCCCATTTAGCTTCACAAGTACACACTTTTTGTTGCACTAAGAATATACATACCACCTTTTAAATGCCATGGCTACTATAACTCTAAACATGGAAAGCCTACATTGGCAGCTATTAAGACTGTGGCCTAAGCTATGTCATTTTTAGTGCAAATTGTTATAAACATTGTCTATGTTTACTATTGTTTAAGTGTACAAATAGTACTGTAACATTACTGTAAGCTTGAAATAGAATCAAGGCCTGTTGTATTTATAAGGGGTTACCAGTATCGATTCTCCAGCCATTTCAATGATCCCATCAATGTATATAATGTATTCTGTGGACTGGGTTTACAGATTAAGGCTGGTTTCCATATATACTGTAGCCACAAACCGCCTGCACATTGCCTACAATTATTACCGGGGTCTTGATGGGGGCACATTAAACAATATGGAAACCTACCTTGCCGGTGTCACAATAACTGTGCTGCAGCCACCATAAAAAGTTGGGAGAGGTTAAACCTTCCTGGCTCTTCTGGCATCTCAGGAAAGATGATTTGTTATTGGAAACAAACACCGCAGCCAAATACTGGCAATGTTCAACACCAAGCATGATGCCTATGAGTATACCACGCTTCGTAGAGTGTCACTAAAACACCTGCAACATGCTGTGTTGTAACAAATTAAGGTGTACCTTGGCTGCCAGGTTGCTAAACTTACAAAATACGGAAAAATACAGACATGTAACAAACTGTTAATCCATCTCAGCTACGGTCGCAGGCCAACCGCAGCAAGTCACAGGCTACCGTAGACACTCTGACTCAGGCAATAACGCAGGCAGTTTGTGGCTATATTGAAATCAGCCTTTACATATAATATACAGGTATACTAGCTGTGTCACAATACCTGTATGCCATGTATGGCAATATTTGCAAATATGCTGGACTTTTCTGTTGCACATTGTAACTGACACATATGATTAATGTCAATCAAACTACATATCAAGGAACCTTGACTGTACACAAATAATCATTGAAACTGTGACAGAATACTGTACTTGTCAACTACTAGTATATACTGTAGGCAAAAACACAAGGTGATAAGGTCTTTAATTTGTACTGTAAGACTTTATGCATACAGTATGTATGTGTGATTTTGTATTTTAATTACTATCGTTGGTATTGTTGCAGGGAGACATTGCTGATCAAGGAGCCTTACCTCCTCTACTAGTACTTTGTATTTCAACCATCTTATTTGGAGTATTTGCTATCGTGATTGCACTTAGCAAAGTGTTGGGATCTGTGCTGACAGTATCCTCCTTACTGGTTTATGCCATGCTGATAGTGGTTCATTATACAATATATGCACTGCTCAATCATCATACAGCAACAGACTTGTTTGGATTGATGATGCTTATCGTATTTGTTACATATACAATGATTCCTCTTACTCTAAGGCTATCGACTGCCCTCAATGTGACATTTAGCATATTCCACATTATCATTACTGCTGTGTTGGCAGATGATTCACAAGAGGACACTATTGCCAGTCAAGTAAGCAGAGCAGTGTGTCACCTTCAGTACAGTACCTGTCTTGGACTACACTGAATGTCTAGAGTTTAATTATCACATTTACTGTAAAGTCTCATTCACAGCAAACCCTACATTAGATATACACCCCTGTACACTGTAGCAATAAAACTCTTACAGAAGAATGAATACTGAATTTTAAAAACCGCTCAATCCCAGTGTTTAGTGTGCGACCACAGTCACAAGACTAGATGATAGCCCTTAAATGTGTAAAGAACTTGTGGGGAATGTGTGACACAATATGGGCACGTATGGCTACAATAGGTGGGTTAACTTAATTATTTTACAGTATATAGCCTAAAACTACACGTTGTTTAAAAAGAGTATGGTATGTTCACGGGGCTATTTGGAGAAGATTAAATGAACACCGTAACGTACTACAGTGGCTTTCTTGTTATGAAGCAATGAACAACAGCAAGTTGTGTCTCTGTGTTCTTGCCACGTCTTCAATTGTGGGTTTACTCACGTGAGTCGTATATGGCCTGATAGAAAATTTTACAGTGAAACGAACGAAACTTAATTATTGCAAGTTGATAGGAGCAACCACCATCCAGATATGGGTCATTTTATAAAGGTATGTAGAGGGTTTGTGTGTTTCCTTGCCAAAATATTATTTACACGGTTAGTTTTGGCCTCACTGTTTAGCGCTAGAGGAAAACCCTTGGTATCATTTTAATCCTTGTTACATCACAAGTAGAACGATGTAAATTGTATAGCCATATAGGATAGATGCTCGAAAGAGCTTTGTGCAAGGCACGTGCGTTTGGGCCAATTTTCTGGCCTATGCGGGTTTAAGGGCTAAACAACACATTTTATGACCACCATTTTACACCACAATAAAAAAACTCATGTTTGCTGTCTGCCTTTCCTTTTATCTTCAATCACACTGGTCATCATCTTCATGCAACAGAACCATTCCAAGGCATTTTCATATTGGCACTTTCCATATTTAGACACCGCATGTACAAAATTATTTAAAGCATTCAATCGCACTATTAAAGTGTTGTGTATTGGCTGCCCCTTTGAGGTACTCAAGTAAAGCAGTCACCCTAATGCAACAGCCATGTTCAATATTCTAATACAACAGTTACACTTGTGTGTATATATATATACAGCTGTATGCTATATCAAAAAAAAAAACCGAAAAACTAAACAAATGTATTTAACAAATGAAGTAGGGATCCAAATAATAAATAAATGATGATATTACTTTTTCTCTACGTTGGTGCATTCAGTGCCACAGTAGGGATTTTCCCATAGGGCTATGTTGTAATATCATCATTCATATCTTGTTTCACTAGTTTTTATCACTTGGATCTCTGCTTTACTTTAAAATAATATATATTTACTGCTAGATGAATGGTTACTGTAAGTGATTTTACAATGTCTGCCACACAAAAGCTTGATCATTTTTTATGCAAATAGTTGCTAAGTCTTCATTCAGAGAAAGTTGACCAGCTGTACAGTGTGTATGCGTATCTGTATTATCATTTGTACTGTAATACATGTTGTACAATGCAGTGCACACAAGCTAAGAGATGTATATACATGTGTACAGCATGTGCAGAATTACATATACATACTGTACGTGTGTTTTGCCATTGTCTAGGTTGGTGCAAATATCATGCTAGTGTTTGCTACACACATGATTTGCATTTGTTACTTTTACATTGCCGAAATTGATCTAAGGAAGGTCTTCTGGCAAACCAAAACAACAGTGTATTCTCAAGTTAATAGGCAGGAGCAAGTAGAGAAAAGGGTAGGGAATTAAAGTACAGCTGTACATATTGGTCATATTCATAATTACAGTGCATATAGCTAGTACTCTATTGCTTTTAGCATTGGAAGGTCATGGTGTTTGAAATGTTTAAACATGGTAACTGTTTTTGGTGACACCATTTTTGATTTGGGGGTCCATGCAGCCTGTAAATGGTAGTTAATTAGCTTGATAAACACAATATCAGCCTACTATCAGCTGTTGAAAATTTTACCTAGCTCTGTTCAATTGCTTTAATAGGGCACTTACTGTGACAGAACGTACAGTACATCTATAAACAAAATTTAAAAAATAATAAAGCGGTCACTTCTAGTACTTGGATATCAAGGGTTTGGTTAATTTTTTAAAGATTCAGATAATGAGAGTTCTTCTGTTTGTACTACAAATGTTTGTATACTGTAGATGTATGACAGATACACAGTATATTCTGATATGTATATACAGTAGACCCTCTCTTATCCGGCCCTCGATTATCCGTAACCTCGATTATCCGAAATCGGTTTTGCAAAAAAAAGAAAAATCACGTGCGATTGTTTTCAAAACATGGTGACGGTAAAACGCAAACGGAAGGTGCTAACTGTTGATGAAAAACTGAAGATTTAGAGTTGCTCGACAATATTTATTCCTTAGCAGCAATTGCAACAAAATATGACATCGGTAAGAGTACCGTGAGCGATATTAAAAGGGATCGCCAGAAACTTCTAGACTTCAAGAAGGAAACGCTAGATATGGGAATGCATCACCAACCCAAGATGATGAAACTAGGAACTAGTGCGATACTGGACAAGGCTGTGTATTTGTGGTTTAAACAAAAGCGGATGGACGGGATACCAGTGACGGAGCCCATATTGTGTGAGAAAGCCGTTCAATTAAGTAAGAAGCTGTTTGGAGACAACTACAAATTCATTGCTAGTGAAGGGTGGAAATAGAGATTTTGTAATAGACATGGAATACAAAATATATCAAGCCAAGGTGAAAAGTTGTCTGCTAATTATGATGCAGCTGTGGACTTTGTGCCGTCGTTCCGTGAATTTGTCAGAGCGAGGAACTTTCCTTTAGATAACATCTTTAACTGTGATGAAACGGGACTTTATTTTCGTTTGTTGCCTGAGAAAACACTTGCTGCTTCGTTTGAAAAATCAGTTGATGGGCAGAAGAAGGTCAAAGATTGAATAACCCTGAATGTTTGCTCTAATGCTTCAGGCACTGTCAAACTGCCCATTCATTTTATTGGAAAAGCTAAAAAGCCCAGGTGCTTTAAAGGCATTAACATGGATCTTTTGCCTGTTGTCTACTCAGCACAAAAGAACGCATGGATGGAGTCTAGTTTGTTCCACGAATGGTTTCATAATAATTTCATTCCGTACGTCCAAGAGAAACTAGGCAAAGACTGTGAAGCTGTGCTGCTTCTAGATAATTGTTCTGCCCATCCTGATGCAGATGAGTTGGTTAGTGAAAATGGAAAAATCATAGCTAAATTTCTGCCACCCAATGTTACGTCACTTATTCAACCTATGGATCAGGGTGTTTTGATTGGTTTGAAACGTATTTACAAGAAGAAGCTGCTGAGTAGAATGCTATTAGCAGATGAAGATGGTAGGTCTATCATAGACTTTTTAAAGTCTGTCAACATGAAGGTGGTGGTAGATCTCATTAAGGAGGCATGGGATGAGGTTAAGGCTGAAACACTGAGGAAATCATGGGAGAAAATCATACCAATAGACAACGAAGATGAAGTCATCCAAATGATAGAATTTGATGAACCTGCTGCTGATGTATTGATGATGGTGAGAATGTTAAATGAAGTCCAGAATGAAGAAAACCAACTTGAAGAAGAGGATGTGCTTGACTGGTTAGAGCAAGATAGAAATGATCAGGATTACAGGGTCTACACTGATGATGAAATCTGTGAAGTCGTTCAGCTAGAAAATTCAGAAACTGGTGAAGATGATGTTGATAGTAGTGAAGGGTGCACTATTTCTCATGGAGCTGCTGCAGATATGTTTGAAAAGTGTTTAAAATGGCTGGAATTTCAACCAGAGGCAAACATGTATAATTTGACGACAATACGTGAGCTAAGATCCCTTGCTATTAAAAAACGGTTTGCTTCAATGAAACAATGTACACTATCTAATTTTTTCCATGCGAAGTACTGTAACAGTGTACATGTACAACGTAACATTTTATTTCAATACAAGTACTGTAATTCAAATAAAGTGTACATGTGCATGTAAATATGTCATCCTAATGTCTCTTCAGTTATCCGAATGATTTCAATTATCCGAACACTATCAAATGGAAATATACACAGGGGGTCGGATAAGAGAGGGTCTACTGTAGTACACAATTGTTTGTTAAATTAACGTCATATTTGTAACACTCTGCTGTATTGTGTCTTACAGCACAGACTGGTCCGTTCGGTATTGCCAGACTTTTTGGCTGACAAATTTCAAGAGGACATAGCAACTCATTCAGTTGACAAGCTAGACTTTAAATCTACAGGATTTCATAAGCTCCAGGTTAAAACATACGACAATGTCAGGTATGATTTGAAAATACGTTACATTATGCATGCTACATGTGCACTGTACAAGGTACATACCCACATACAGTATATGCACCTATCCGTGCAGTGAACAATTACTGAACATGACCACGTATATATAGAGGTGTACCGATATGGGTTTTTGGCATGTACCGATATCCGATATTGATGCAACCAAAGAAGCCGATAACCGATAGTTGATCCGATATTTGCATTAATATTTTTAAGTACACGAAAATATACTATTACCTACCCTATGTACAACAATATGTGCATGTATTCATTGCTATACTGTACCTGTGGTGGTATACAGCTTGAGTTTCTGTTGTGCAATCCAGACAATTAGGCACCCACAAATATTTTTATGTATAGACTACTATAGTATGTTCACGTTGAGCTGAATCCTGAAAAACAGCTAAAAATTAAAAATGGATTTTTTCTCAACAAAGTTAACATTTCAGCCAACCAGATGATTATTGGTAACAGCAAAGGTGTCAACAACAGATATGTACGGTTTGGCTCCATTACAAGTTCGGGAAAGGGCTGTAATGGACACTGTAATTATATGGCTTCCCTATAGGAAATGTATTATGAAAATTTTGATTGGTCGTAAATATTATGTCAAACATTTGAACAAAAAGATTTCAAAATATTTTTAGTGGATCAAGCAGTACTACAAATGAGCCAAATTTCAAGATCATGTGTAATTGTATCCATGAGTTATTAAATGTTTTTGAGGATTCAGCTCAACGTGAACGTACTATACCATGAAGCCTAAAATGGATATTTTTGCAATAGCATTACTCCGCATTCTAATGGCTTGTGAGGAAGCTGATACAGCAAGTTTCCTTGGTTATCCTGTGACCCTTCTTTTATTATAAAGGTACTCTATAACTGCTTCATTTGTAAAGACTGAACACTAGAATCGCGTTTATTTATATGGCTTCTCGTAGCGTAGCGCTTTTTGCAGAGTGAACAATAAGCCACTGGCACTAATGAACCACATGAATAACGTAGAAAACCAATGCATAATCCGTTTATGTACAAATCATTGCTACTGTATAAATATCGGTAGCGATATCGGTCCTCCTGCTGTTCTGTACCGATACGGATATTGGTAAAAAATGCCATATCGGTGGCCGATATTGTAGCCGATCCGATTATCGGTACACCTCTACGTATATATATATTTACACACTATCTGTTGTAAGTGTCAGTGCATCGATATCTAGTACCTGGTCTCATGAATGAAGTGGGCACCCCTGGACGTTTTGTGAAATTTGAACTTTTGGTATTTTCTGTTCTTGTAAATATTAGACCTAAATTGATAGACATGTGGAGCAAAGTTTTTTTAGGAAACAATAGGAACAACTAAACAGCTGGGTAGAGTTAGCAGCAGCTGTAGCTGGGTACCACTTGCCATCAAACCAATAACTAGGGTTCCACCAATACAGAAGAATACCTACTTATCCATTACCGATACCTAGCAGTAAATTCACTTATACCGATACCAATAATTGCCTTACAATTTTCCCACCTCTCAAGGTAGCTATGTATGACTGCTCAATTAGAACATTTTATTGTGCGGTGACTGTTCTATTAGAGTTTTTCAATCTTAACATGCACTGTAGCAAGTAGCAGTTGCTCAATGTTTAACAAAGCAAATCTTGTACCTTGTATGGTAGAATAATGCTCATCACTACACCTGTATTTATACCCCAAATTTTGCTAGCTTAGCACTTATGATGATAGTTATGATGATGATTGGTACGAGTGGCTATTAATTGGTATTGAAATACTGTACTGTATATAACCAGGAGCGCATCGAATCCTATGGACAAGGGAGCGTGTAACTCCGTACATTACCAATGCTACAGGCGAAATTCAAACATGGCGTCCAGTGTTACTATGTGTATAATTGGTTACATCATTCTTACGCGCAACAGGAATACACTGAATGGGCTGCTACTCCATCGTCTTATGTAAAACTGCTTCAATAGGAAGATCATCAAGTCGAAGGTAGAGCTTGGAATAGTCAAGTGGAGTAATTTTACGTGATTTTACATGATTAGTGACTGTAGAAAGACTGTCCTGCTAAGCCTGTGCTACTATTCCTCTGTCATGCCATTGGACTTCGTTTCCATAGCTTTGCTTTATCGCAGCGGAAATGTGACGTACTCGAGCATGCGCCTCCACATAATATTCTAATTAGGAAATTTTAAAAGTTACTTATTATATAGTACACGGCAGCCATGTTTGAATTTCGCTGTTTACGAAGTTACATGCTCCCTTGTCCATAGGATTCGATGCGCTCCTGACATAACCAATACCGTTCAATACCAAAATGCCCAATATCGGCTCTGATTCGACACTGATCCGATTATCGGTGAAACAGTACCAAGAACCATGATTTCCAGAATGTTCTAACCAACCTGACTGCTGCTGCCTCACTAACATGCATACAAGTACAGAGCACATGCATAGTATATATAACACACCATGTGTCTTATCGACATGTTTGATTCTTTATAGTATTGTGTTTGCTGACATCGTTGGGTTTACAAAGCTCTCATCAGGATGTACAGCACAAGAGTTGGTTGAAATTCTCAATGCTCTGTTTGATCGCTTTGATAAACTAGCTGAGGTTTGTACAGACAAGAAATTTTGATTATGTGTTGGGGTGTGTATGTACATTTGTATATGTATAGGGGTTGCAGTAGACCCAAGGACACATAATCTGTTTATGTCATGTCGAAGCAATTGTACGTTATCAATCTTTCTTCGCAAACTTTGCCTTTGTTTGCAGCAAAGAAAGGTGGTAAAAGAAAAAAAACTTACCCAATAATCTATTTCACTGTTCATGGCGAACACGATGGTGAAAATTTCAACTCCGTACGTCATTCTGTTCGTAGGTTACAACCGTTTTAGTAAGCACTTGTAATTTATTTTCCCTATACTTGCTGTACATATTGATCTTTCTGTTGTTCCTACTTAGTAGAGCTGTACTGTAACTCCAAAAATTATTGGCATATGAGGCCGAAACTTTGACAGAGGGTACAATTGGCTACAACTGTATGTAGATTATAAATATTTAATATATAAGCAGGAATTTGAAAAATGTGCGATTGTGTTGGGGGTTTTTTGCAGATCCGGTTACGTATGTACTGAGCACATGCACCCAGTGAACACTTACTGTATACACTATAGTGTCAGTGCAGGCAAATCTTCCAGTATCCTGTTATCAATTAAGTCTCATAAGTGAGGTAGGCACCCCTGGACTTTGTTTCTGTATGTGAGGTTTGGATATTTAGTGTTTCTTCCTCTGTAAATGTTAGGTCCTCATTGATATAGGTGGAGCATAGTTTATTGTGCAAAGAAACAACAGCAATAACTAACACAGCTAAGTAGCAGTTTGTTGAACAGCAACAACTATAGCTGGTCATCACTGAGAATTGAACTGAGAATTAACCTTATGATTTCCAGAAGTTCCAACTGACATGACTACTGCTGCCTTGCACAAACATGCATACCCCCATGAGTTATGCATGGCATATAGCTGTACACAATTACCTTATACACTCTGTAGTGAAGTCCAATTGGATAGCATATACAGTACATGTTACATGTTACAACGATTTATTGTGCACGAGGTGTGGCTTATCAAAGCAGTGTGAAACAAAGTAATACATAGATCAACATAGTCCAGCTTAGCAGTACACAAGTATTGTCGACCTTATAGTGGTATACCTGGTATGTAGATGTGTGTAATGATTGAATAAACACTTGTGCTGTGTAATTTCAGAAATATCATTGCTTGAGGATCAAACTACTTGGGGACTGTTATTATTGTGTCTCGGGTATTCCTGAGAAAACTAATAATCATGCAGCCAACTGTGTCAAAATGGGACTTGCAATGGTTGAGGCTATTAAGTTAGTTACTGTGTGTATATGTAGTGTCAGACAACATGGAGTAATTTATATGATCTTTCTTCCATTGTAGAAAACTTGAATTTTTGCTGTATACGATTTAATTATAGTCTATGGGTTAATGTGTGACATGCTATGCAGCATAGCTGGACAGTGCTGTATATAGTGCACAGCACGTAATCCCTGTACATGTCAAATTGTTTGATTTACCTTTACATCAGTACCAAGCATAATATCAGTTGTTGTGCTCCACTGTACTGCCTCACCAAAACAGCCAAGCGGTGAAAAGGGTATGGCCCTCCAAAAAGGCCAGAGTGAAAAGTTATGGAATCAAAAGTGGTAGCTACAGTGATGCTAATACCAACGGTGTGATCATTAAAGTGATTGGTATTAGCATCATTGCAGCCACCACCTTTGATTTCATAACTTTCACCTGGCCTTTTTGGTGGACTGCCCCCTTTTTTACAGCTTGGCTGTTTTGGTGAGGATATCACTTCTTTTTGTAATTTAAGTCCCAAAGTGCCATGGGTGGTTGGCTTTTTATGCTTCCTTGTTTCTTTTTCTTTGCTGCAGAAATTGTTAAAGACTGCTATTTGTGTGAATCTATGTATTTATTGTAGTTTTGAAACTGAATAAAGTGGGTGATAAAGGGTTTGGGCATATAAGGTGTGGAGGTCCAAAAAAATTTCTGTGGGGTGAGTGGATATCAGGTTCATTTAAATGCTCGGTCCAAAATCAGTTATAGGAAATAAACGTCTGGGCTATTACGTATACGGATGCATGTAAGTATGGGTACATGTACTTACAGTATGTACTGTGTAATTGCAGAGATGTACAGAGACATACAAACACTGATGTCAACATGCGTGTTGGAGTCCACACTGGCTCTGCTTTGAGTGGTGTGCTGGGCAGTATGAACCATATGCAGTTTGATGTTTGGTCTGATGATGTGACACTAGCTAATCATATGGAGTCTGGAGGCTTACCAGGGTATGGTACATTGTATAATAAATGCATTGGTCCCTATGAGACGGACACAGTTAGTCCTGCAAACTGCATAGTGTATTTACTGTAGTATACAGTGGCTAGCATACTTTATCATAGAGCAATATGCATTCATGATAACTACATAGTACTAATCTTTGGTACAATGAAATTTTAGGTGTGCATGTGTGTATACTCCTTTAATCCATGCAGTCACATATGTATTGCAGTGTACGTGTGTTTAAAGTGCTACTATAGGTAATAGCATTTACTATTGTGTGACTGAATTTTTTTGGTGAATAGGGGTCTTCCACACTCATCAAATTTTCTATTCATAACTATCAAACTGAAACCACGCAATGAGTCAGGTAGCTATCACAGTATACACTGTAGCTACAAAATTAGCTTACAACTGTGACTTACTATTCAGACACTTAATTATCATGCAGTATGATAGTAGGGATCATGAAGGTTTGGGCTTTTCTGGCCTAAAATATCACACTAATACCAGCCTCATGATACCTTCATGGCGTATTGGAAGTATTAGTTTGGTACATGTATATATCCATGCATGCAAGCCCAAAGGTGCCTTCACTACGACCTGAAACACTCCAAAAACTTGTATGAAGTTTTTTTGTTATTTTTTTACTGGAATTTTTATTGACAGACGACCTGACTGACACTGATGCCTTCAGACAAACGTAACTCTAAGGCTATGGGCTTGATTTTTCACTGTTTGATGTCGCTTCAGCCCAACTGGTGCCTTATGGTACATGCAATGGCATGCTTCATGGACTTACCTGTGTCCTCCTTTGTGTCCCATTTATCTTTGCTGACAGTGCAAGGTGTTGATTCGCTGTGTGATGGCTTCCTACATTTGACAGGAATCATCCGAATTTTCCGTGATTACAGAGGTCCTTCTCCTAGTGTTTTTTCATTTGCATAACAGGCTGAATATAGCTGATAATAAAGCATAGTGACCACTTCACTGTCTCAGTAGTTAATATTTGGGTCAGAGCAATAAGCCTGGTGCCATTCTTTCCATTCTAATGTGGTGGTACAGTCATAATAATGTTACAAAAAAGTAAACAAACAAGCATAACAAGAAATTTAGGATGATAGAAATAAAAAGAAGTGAAAAAGGGAGGTCGCCTATACTTGCAGATATACTAGTGGACATTTATCCCTAACTCAGTCGTGGGTATAGGGATGTAACGTCCACATCGTTGAGGGATTCTTTCCACATACTGTAATTGTAATATTCCATTGTATTTACAGTATACGTATATCTACTTCATTTATTAAGGCTTTACAGCACAAGTGCTAAGGTTGGTAGGACACCTGGTCCTACAGCCTGTTTGGTTGTTATAGAAAGTGTGTTTGAAAAGGTGAAGAAAGGAGAAAAAATCTATGACTGGACCTGGGCAGCCTCGAACCTGCAGCCATCCAATTAACACTCGAACACTTACAGGAGTCTGCCAGGCAGTCAGTATGTTTTCTCCTTGTCAATTTCAAGTGTATATATATCCATAGGAACTCTAGAGAGTGACTTATTATCTCAAAGTACCCCTTGTAGAACCAAATGGCCTTATTTATTTGTTTATTGTATCTAATTTGTCAGAAAGACAGAGTGGAAAGGAACCAAAAGGCATATCCTGTACAAGGGTGCTTCCCTAACATACAGTGTACATGTCACACACACACACACACACACACACACACACACACACACACACACACACACACACACACACACACACACACACACACACACACACACACACACACACACACACACACACACACACACACACACACACACACACACACACACACACACACACACACACACACACACACACACACACACACACACACACACATACACACACACACACACACACACACACACGCAATGACAAGAACAGTTACCATACAAAATAGGTCAATTGGAAAAAAAGTGAAATCGTAGAGCCTTACGAAAGGCAGCGGGCTAGTGTACAATACATTTTATTAATTAATAAGTTTTTAAAGTGCATGCACTTTTGGACTATTCTTTATCATTTTTTTGCAGAAGAGTTCACATATCAGAAGCAACAAGAAAAGTATTGGGTGATCAATTTAACCTTGAGCATGGTAATGGCCAGGAACGTGATGATTATCTTAAAGAAAAAGATGTTACTACATGGCTGGTGGATGTTCCTGAGGTACTGTCTATATACAGTACGTATCTGCGCAGGGTCAAGTACACCTGTACATGAGTAACATCAACTTGTCATGAAAAATTTTGGTTCTGGGTTTTCCTATCAGGATCTAGTATTATAGTCAGATAAATAATTAATGATGCTACTCAATACTAATTATTGACCCAAGCAACATGCCTTAATTATGGATAGAATATATTTAGGATTCACTATCAACATGCATTGCTGAGGGTTTTTAAACACCTATACTGAAATAGTTATGCCCATAGAATTATAGAAAATACTTATTATTGCTGTGTGTCCATCAGAAGCAAACTACAGTATTATTGTTAACTAGCCTGGGATGTGTTCACATTGTATCCTAACTTGGGCTGACCTGTGCCAGCCCACTTCGTCTTGTTGTGTTGTGGTGGGCCTATGACTTGATTGCTTCACACACTGCAATTTATTTCGAGTTGTGCCCAGGTTAGAAGGTAGTGTTGTGAATGGGGTGTATGTGTTATACTGTAAGTACTTTTTTGATGTACTTATCTCCATGTCTGATACATATAAATTTACTGTACAGTAGAATGTCATCTTTTATGCAGTGGCACTACAGTGTGTTTGAAAAGTTGCAAAGTGACCAAAATATGTACTGTACTGCATAGCAGTAATAGAGTGTTAAATGTTATAATGAGGCTTGCTTGTACTTGTAGTGTAATGAAACCTACTTGTTTAGTATTATAGCTATAAATGTTCTTCTGTTGCTTTTATGTGTACGGTATGTTATGATTTATTTCAGAACCCTGAGCTTGCAGCTGTAGAGGAAACCCCAGCTAGTTCTCCTACTGTAGAGCTCAAGCCAAATGACCAGCCTAGAGTAGTTAGTTTTGTTAAACAGTGGCCAAGTGATCAAGCGTCTGGTGGAGTTTTAGCGGTAAGCAATCTACTAACCAGGGTTCATGTGAAATGTTGAGGTCTACATGTACTGTATGAACACTTGCTACTAGCTGTTATGTCACATTGTTTATGGTGGGAGTTTCTACTATGTAGTATTTATACAGTTTCTACTATGTAGTATTTATACGGTTACTATTTATACAGTTTCTACTATGTAGTATTTATACAGTTTCTACTATGTAGTATTTATACAGTTTCTACTATGTAGTATTTATACAGTAGCTTAAACATCGTGCATAGTAGACTTAACAGCACTGCGTTTAACTACAGGTATATTGGCAAGCATTCATAATGTTTGTGTGAGGTAACTTTTGATATAATTATTATTCCTTGAATCATATGGGATGGTACATATTATACAGTATTTTTCTACCTATATAATGTAGAGTGTGATAGCTGCTCAAATTGGCATGATGGGCGGTGGTGCAAGGTGTGTTTAATTTGTTTGCTCATTATTCCCGTGTATATGAACGTACACGTATGTACTGTACACACACGTACACGTATGTACACCGTACCAGTACTATCTAATTTCCCCATGTACCTGTACAGGAAAATATTACCAGTACTATATCCGAATTATCCAGTGCTATCAAGAGTTCATATTATGAACTCTTGGTATTATCCAAATTAGATTTGTAGTACTGTTGCAGATATACCCAGCAATGTACTGTACACTCACAGTGTTTATGTACATGCACAATACACACTGTATGTACTGTATACAGACAGTACTGGTAGCATCAGATTCTGTGTAGGAGCAAGTTACAGTAGCTGGGTTCCTGTATTAGTGATTTGTCATCTTTAATTGATAGAGCTGTTAATATGTCAATCAATTTTTATTGACACCATTGACATATCATTGACAATACTTTGTTTATCCGAATTAATTGATATCAAACTATTGATTACTGGAACAGTACAAGTGATTGTTTTATTAGAGCATTTCCCCAATTGACATGCATTCTTTTAGAGTAAGTGTATAGAGTAGGGCTGAAACAAATATCTGTATTATCCAAATATCCGGATAATAGTGTACTATCCAGATAGTAATTAAAGCATTTTACCTGCCTTTCTAAAAAACCAACTGTTCATCACAAGATGAATCATTTTTTGCCATGAAGAATTAGCTAGTTTTGTGCAAAATTAACAGCTGCCTGGTAAGTTTGTCACGAGTGACCACGAGTGACCACACCCATTGCTAATGAGAAGCAAAGTGGCAAGTGCTGCTATATAATTTGTAGCAGAAAAGTTTTTGGCTGTTCTTTACTACTGTAAAAAGTACTGTAACAACTGCTAGATCTTGTTTCCAGTGTTTTCTCCAGCTGCCAATCTTGTTACTGCAAAGCACCGCTGCAACAAACTATTTGTTTTCATAATGAATTCTAGTACTAGTGAAACAAGGATGTTTATAATAAACTAAAATGTTTGTAGCAAGTGATGATGCTACTATCCGTAGGATATCCGGAAAGGTTCTGTTCAGGATATCTGGATAGTAAAAATTGCTATCCGTTTCAGCCCTAGTATAGAGTAGTACTGTAAGCAGTTTTATGAGAAGCTGAGAAGATTTTTTTTTAACTAGGCCAGAGTAGCAACCATCAATCTTCATTCATGATCAGTCTTCTTGTAATGTCAATTGATGGTTTATGGCGAGACATTTACAGTATGTAACAGTGTTTATAGTGCATGGAAATCCAGTACAGTTTACATACAGTGTAGTATATTATAGATTAGGACATCAAACTTCAGTATAGTCAATTGTATTGTACTAAGTATATAATCACTGTGTATTGTGTAAGGTTGGGCGGTATTGAATTTATGACATGCGATTACTGCACGAGTCATTTAATGCGATTATTGCAATATTGCATGCAAAAATTGAAACTCAACCACATACACTGTAGTTTGAAAAGTCCATATGACTACTTGTTTTCACTGAGAATTAGTTTTCAGACATAACTTCTTTGAACAGGTTAACCAATTGACATAGTTAGAAATAATATTCATGAACTGTATCAAATATTGGGCCTAAGAAGAGACACAAAATAGATGATAAATGAGATAATTATTGTAAAATGCGATAAATATTGCCTATGCGATAATATTGTGAAGGCAAAATACAGGCATGCAATAATGGCATTGCGAGCACTTGCTTAGGCGATATTGGCAAATTATTGAAATATTGCCCAACCCTATTATTGTGTTGTACTGTAAATAGTATCGGCAATAAATTAATAATTAACCCTTTTGCCATATTAGCAGTAGGGATGGGTAATTATTTGGTTATCCTGATAATCGTGATTACTTTGTTGGTAATAATTGACATCATCTAGTTTCATTAATAATAGTGAATTGAAATTGGCAATTATATATCATGTAATAATGGTGATGATCGATAATTTTTTTAAAGTACTAATCATTTATCTTAATTATTTTGTCATTTAGTTGAATATTTTAGTGCTTTTTGTTACAGTAATCATGATAATCGTGATAATGGCTCATGACTATAATTGTATGGCAGAAATGTCAATACTGCCCATCCCTACTGTAATATTAAGATATGTATTGGCAGACTGTTAAAACAGTCTTATGATATGTTTTGTTATGAATAGTTGTAGTTTAATTCCTACAGTTGTACCATGTCCTATGTGCTCTGTTTAAAGGAACATTAATGTTAACGCTGCAAAAAAGGGGAGAGATGGTAAATCTGAAGATGTAGAATCCAAGACACTTGACAAGATCAGAGAAACAATTCTTGATGATCCCAAGTAACCTTACATCACATACATATTGGATTTGGTTAATGTAATGGTTTGTTTCTTAGTTTATCGTTTTTTGGAACATCTGAAGAATTCTATAAATCATTACTCATCTATAAAAAATGGGATGTTGTTAAGCAAGTATGTGTATGTATAGGGGTGTACCGTAATATTACACAATCTTGTATCCAGTAATGTTTTGTGGAGTACAAAGTATGTGTACTATACAGCTACACTGTAGATAATTTATGAGGGACAAAATTTCAATGGATACAAATGTTAATATTGTAGTAATAGTTATTGTGACAATGAATAGAGCTCAGTAGGTATTACACTATGTCATTGTGTCCATTATTAGGACTTATCGAGGTCTGATAAACAATTTAAACTTCACTTAGCTATTTCTTTATTATGCTACTTGTTCTTGTATGCTGTTCAAGTAACCATGACACCAAGGTAAGGTGGATTATAACAGTTAATAATGTGCTACTATCTATTCATTTTCTATAGGAGTTATGTACTGCTGGGGACATTTATCCCAGGATTTATTTTTATCACGACATTTTTAATTCTGTATTCACTCCACTTACTCAGGGTAAGCAACTGGTAAAACCAATTGATATTGAGAAGAAAGTGAGGATGTGGCAAACCTCTTTGGAAATAATAATTCCATCATCCAAGTGCCCAGTTGTTTTCTCTCTTTCTCTAAGATACGATACATTACAGCCAGTATATGTTTTAACAGCATTTGGTTTTTATGGCAAATGAAGCTATTTCAGGCACCTCTTTGGACATTGGTATACTATGTACATGACATTAAATGTTGTCCACTAGTATGTGTAGACGTTATTTCTATGATCCCTACTCAATATAAATTTCTAATACTGACTTATGAGATTTCGAACTTTCCTTATGCTTGTGGAGCTCTCACTAAATATTATTGTGAACTCTTAAACTATTAGTTATCTATTACAGAATTTTTGTACTTGTGATTTACACTATGTTTATATCTTTCTATAGCATTTCAGCATCGGGAGCAATGGACCACTGATATCATTAGTTCGTCTCTCCAATTATCTAATATCGACATATGCCATCAGAGTTGCTGTCAGTGTTATAATAATTTCCTGGATTATGTTTGCTGCCATGATCAATATGGTGAGTATTACTGATTTGTATGCAAGGAAGGTTTCAATGAATCTGTTGTACAGTGTATACAGTGTTTGTTTTGCATGTTTATAGTGTGATGGAATGTATTTACCCAGGCCCACAAACCAGAGTTGTCTGCCAGGGAAACTGGGATCGTACATGCTTGATTAGATGAATTTCGTTCAAGAAAATACATCCACCTGAGCAAAAGTTTCAAGCTAAATCAGTAATACTAAAGCTTATTTATGGACTGTATTGTGTGTTAATAGAGATCGCCTATGTTTTTTGCCAAAATCTTATTAGAGCACACACCTAAATACCACCTTAGGAAGCTCCACAACCACAAAAGAAGCCTTGGACGTAAATTTGGAGAAGTTTAGGTCCACTGAAGTCAAAAGGAATGAATAAAAGTACTTTTTTTTAAATTTGTGATATATGCCATTTTGTTTTTATTATTATGAACCACGATAATGGGTTCATAATAGGGACCCCCATGTTTTTTTTGCAAAAACTCTAATAGAACGCACACATAAAAAACCACCTTGGAAAGCATCCTCCAACTCAAAACAACCCTCTGGTGATTATTTGCAATTAGTATTGGTCCACTAGTAAGTATCAAGTGAAAAGGAAACAGCATGTGTATTTGTGACAAAACAGAAAATTGCCGTTTTGTTCATCTTCATATGTGACCTAATTTTAGAAAACCGTCAATCTACGCACAATACTACTTTTGTAATAAAATGCATTTACAGTAAAAACAATGGGTAAAAAACGCAAGCTCCAGAAAACAATTAACACAAGTTTTTAGCTCCTTTGGGTTTTGTTGCAGCATTAATTGAGGTACTCAACAGTACTTCTTAGACTACGCATAGCTTCTCTACGTGGTGAGTAGTTTACTTCTTCCTGTACGAGCAACCATACAAGCGCTCTCAGACATAACGAAGTGATAGCGCTGATACCAGAGATTATTCATTGCTATGAATATAGTTTCTATAAACCATATTTCCTTTCCACACAAAGCCTAAAGTTGGGTGGAGTCATCAGTATTAGTGTTAATTAAAATTGAAACTATTTGTGAGTGCCATAATTGTCTAACCACAGTAAGCAACATGGCTTCATGCTGTTGATAGCTCATGCTTTACAATAGGCATTGCAGCTACACAGTAACTGACTTTGTTGTTGTGAATGATGTGTGTGCATGCAGATTAGCTACTCTACAGTCTACAGAGTCATACAGACTAACTGTATATGATGTAGTGTGTGAAATAATTTATTTGTAGACGCCACATATTGTATGGGAAGCCATATGTATTCGTACATATCCATGGCATGGATTTCTTCACTGTGGTAGTGTGGTATATCCAATGGATACATTACTAACACAAACTCTGTGCAAACTATATCACGTATCTCTTTTCTGACGTTAGATTATCATTTATACTACTGTACTGTGTACCAATGAGCCAATCATTATTCTCAGTATAAATGCGCAACCACCAACTATTAAACTTATAATTATGTGCTTGTCAGAGTTCCATGTCTTGTGACATCACACAATCTGGCGTGTATTCATGAACACTGCATGAGGATGCTAATATGACGACAATGACTAAGAGACTAGAGTCCTGACACATGTAGTAAGACAAGTTAGACAACAGCCGCTCAATATTAGGAATGTGTGATGCATAGTGTATAGTCTCGTCCACAGCCAAGAGCAGTCAGGTAAATACTCTAATAATGCAATCAAGTGTGTCTGATAACAAGAAGCTTGCACTAAGCCACTAATGTAAATTATCTACAACAATTATCAATAAAACAAATCCATTACTGGATTAATAAAAAGTACACAAACTAGATGAATAAAAAATTGAAAATTTTAAAAGGGGAATATGGATCGCTGAAAAAGCCATGAAACAAGAAGGGATTGCTGGGATGGTAATACTGTATGTAAATCACAAATCCCTATTTTGACTCTCTGGAATAAATTTTAGTTACACATGCTGTGTATGTATGTACTATGTATACTCCTCCTATATGGAAGAACGGCTATGCCGAATATAGTTTAAATTCAAATTCAATTCCGTCATTTTGAGACAAGTCAAAATAGGGATTTGTGGTTTACATACATGTATTACCACCCCAGTGATCCCTTTTGTTTCATGGCTTTTTTCAGCGATCCCTATTTCCCTTTTAATTCTAGTTAATTTTTTCACAGGGCTAGAACAAAATGTGAGTACTTTTTTGGGAATAAAAATTACATGACTTTCCTTCCTATGTCTTTCTTCACGTCCATGACCTATTTTTAAATGCAATTTACAATGATAACACCCATTCTCAAGCAATTTGCTTCTTGTAGCTTCACTTTGCCATTGATCTTCTGACTTAGTTTCTGCAAGGGTAACCAACGTGTTAATATGTGTTAATAAATATCCAATCTATTTTTGTTAACAAGTTCATTTGGAAACCTTATATCATTACCTATATTTAACCACAGTATATTAACCCATTAATAGCCACTGCCTGGCATGGCATTATAACTCACTCATAGAATAAACTTTAGCCTCGCTATAACTTGTACAACGTGTTTCATAGCAAGATGTGGTTAGTACTGAAACAGACACACCCATAGAGGTCCCGTTTCTGGGATAACCAGATCCTTCCCGGACTAGTGCGCATTTGTTATGTAATAGCGTAAAGTGTAACCTGTTATAATAGGCGAATTAAATCATTCTTCAAATTAAAAACTAGTAGCTGATAACAAAGAAAGTGTTATACATTGATGGATACAGGTAAAGTTGATAGTCGGCTGCTTTATCCTAGACGTGGCATGGTGGACAGAAGTGCAGATACACATGCGCAACAGAAGAAATGGGACAAATCACGAAGAAACTAGCTGTGGGATGGATCACACTGTAAGTAAACTGTATAGAATAGTTCTTTGGAGTGTAATACACCTTAGTAAATAGCTAGTTGGGATTCCGTTGTTTGTTCAGGCTGGTTTTTACCGAAGTTTAGACTTTGTTGTTTGATAAATTCGTTGCGGTTACTGTGATGTAAACAAAAACAGCACAGTCAACCTCCTTAGTTTATAGCGAGTATTTAGACCTATGGTTACTAAGTAGTTCTGTGTACTGGACGGTTAGTATGATGTGATTTGGCATTTCAGCCAGAATTTGGCTGGCAATGGGTTAATAAGTTCATACCAGAGCTACAATGTTGTTGTGTGCCACTGTGCACTTGACTTATTTGTGATCATGTAGGTGCACAAATCAGAAGCCATACTATTGCTGACCAGAGCATACTGTACACTGCCTATATATATAGTTGGAAGCTGTTTAGTACAAAGTACATTCCATAGTAATGAAACAATAGAAACGATACACTGGTGTTTGATAATATTAGCTGACTACTTAACAGCTACTATACATGATGACTAACTTGATATATATGTTTAGTGCTGTGCAATATTAGCACTTATTATCATGTTAGCTATCCATAAATGGATTAATAATAAACTAGTGTAAAAATAATTTTAAAAATTAAAACATGGGAATAGAGATCGTTGAAAAAAGTAAAGAACAAGAGTCAAACAAGCCAGCATGTTAAACACACTGTTTTTTCCTTAGTTTCTACCATATCTATTGAGACCTCTGTGTGTTTAACATGCTGGTTTGTTTGACTCTTGTTCTTTACTTTTTTCAACGATCTCTATTCCCATGTTTTAATTTTTTAGACCAGTAATATTGTAGTGCTTAAAACAGTTTTGGCATGTCTCAGAAAACATCAAGCATAAAGAAGAACTTCAAGCTATTAGTCCAGTCATTTTATGATTTAACCTTTAACTAATTGCAACACAAGCTTTCTTAACAGTTTCTAGCACAGAAAATTGTACTCTATAACATATCAAAAGTCCTAAGGAATCCCATGACGGGAAAGTGACCTTTTAGTAACCTTTTACAGCCAATTTTTGGCAAAAATTGAGAATTTTGCCTCTATTTCATCCAAATATCAACCAAATTGGTCAAATGTGGTATCAAATGAATGGTCTCACTGAAAGGAACAATGTGATACTTATTTGAAGTCAATAGCTCATTTCGTTCAGAAGTTAGAGCCATTTAACTGATCAAAAAATTGGCTGCCCACGCACTTAATTAATTTTGTCTGGCTACTGTGTTTTGATGTAGCATTGGAAATGCATGATTTGATTATGGTAAAAAACATGATTGATAGCAAGGGGTAACTAAGAAGCCTTTAGCGTTGGTCTGTTGTCATGGAAACCAAATTTGTGTTTGAATTGATGCTAACATGATTGTGACATATAAACTGGTAATTTTTCAGCAAATAATAATATTATAGCAATTTCTTAGATTGTACGTAATAAGCTAATGTAAACTTATGACTTATATAAAACAGCATAAATTCCTAAGAAATTCTGTAAGGATAATCCAAAGTCTACATCAATTATCAAGAATCACACCATCAACATTGGTACAAGCTGTTCCTTTGCAATTGCCACATGCAGGAGAACATTTTACATTATATTTCTTGCATGTGCACCTCATAGTGCTACAATCTGTGTGGCAATTACATCTTATTATCTTAAGTAGGTCATCTGGAGCTGGTGGTAAATCAGTGAACAATGGCATTAGAGTCCCATCACACTCTTTCCACCCCCATTCAAGTGGCTGAAATTCTCTGCCACAGCCTTTCCACTCCTGTATTTGTAAATACACACGTAGGCTATGGTATTTGGCAGCTGCGGAAGTAGGAGGTAGAGTTTGTGGATGAATAAATGTATTATTCGTAGCCACTTTCTCACAGAAACACTTATAGCGTAAACAGTCCAATGTTTCTCCTGGTTTTCCGTTGTACATTGCCACTAAAGCTTGCTCTCCTGCTGCAATTATTTCTTTCGGTGTAGCAGATGATGTGCAAAATACTTCTGCTTGCTCTTGAAAGTTTCGAATTGACCGGAACTTCTTAAGGGAAGCACCTTTTCCAATACCATACAGTTGTGAAGTAGTATCACATCCAAGTATAGCATGAAGGAAAAGAAGATTTTTACATACTTCAGGACCAAGTTTCTTCTTGGCAGCACTAATGTTCCATACTTGAAGTTTCTTGGTGGTGGTTCTTTTTGGCTCAGGTTTGAAAAATATGGTATGAGAATTTAAGCAGGCATGATAGCATAACAATACCAGAAGATCGGTGTCATCACCAACCAGAACAGTGTCTGTTACTGTGGCTGATTCTACAGCTTTCTGTACTATCATTACATCAGCATCTCCTGGACTATGATACACTTTGCAATTTCTTCTTTCTAAGTACTTCCCAAGCATAATAATGAACTTCTGCTTGTTTGTACAGTTTGCTAAAAAGGTTTCTTTTCTCATGTTGAGTTTAGTACTATCTGTAAATGAAACAGGTACTCCTGATCGTCCTTTAGCTCTCCTTTTGTGTGCCATATCTTTTGTTGATGACTTCTGATATCCATCAAAAACAACTATAGCTTCTCCATATTTCTTTGCTACATAATCTGTGTATATTGTACAAATATCCCCATAAGCTGATCCTTGTGTCCATGGAACACGTTGTAGGAGGGCTCCTCCATCCAGCACAAATTGGACCTCTCCAGGTATTTCCTGACTATCTAGTGACACAACACTCCAAATAGCGTTACTTAGTGCAGCTTTCTGTGGCTGTCTAAGCATTAGTGAAGAATCAAACAATGCTGGTGGATAGCTGCAAAGCTCATACTTGAACACATCTTCAATTCTATTAGTTGCATTTGCTGCTACAGTTAACCGTTGGAAGAGAAGTTGGGGATCAATCTGAACTGTAACACCTTTGGATAATGCTTCTATGGGTAGATTGCAAATGACACACTCTTCTAGTACCTCCATGTCTTATCCATTGAGATCAGAGGATAGCACTCTAGCTATTCAATTGTCTTATAAAGCTTGCTAAATAATAGAATAAGAAAATTTAATGTGCAAGGATTGCATGAAGAATAAAACCTAAAAAAAACAAATTAATGGCCATGCACAACAATGTCCAAGTAAATTAAAAGGCATATATAGCAGCCTTAATGATTAAATAAAAATATATGGCTACTATGACTAAAATGTTTGAATTCTTGATTTCACAAATCTTATTAACACAAATACAAAAAGGTTGGCAGCAGTCACTAGTTGGCAGAAAAATACAGTATTGATTTTGATTCTCATACCTGAAATCTATTGCTTTAGTCTCTAATATTCTACAGCAATCAAAAGAAAGACACTGTTTTGCTTCTTTTTAATGCCAAGTAAACAACACCATTAGTTATCATGGCAACAGTTATTGGAGCATAATAATCCCAGCTGTGTGATAGTGATAGTTTTCTACCTCTATACTACAAAAAAATTAGCTGACATTGCTCTGCAATTAGTTGGACACTAATAATTAATATATGCTGAAACCTTTAAAGCTGAGCATTTTGCTGACAGCTGAATGTGATTTGTTGACATAAATGTGCTATATAAATTTTATTTGAACTTCCCATATACTAGCCACCTTTGCATAGCAAATTCAAAATTGTACAGTTTGCAATGTAATTGGTGGATCTGTGTGTTAGGCCTATACACAGTGTGTAACAACAATAGTACAGACTGGTTTCCATGGTAACAGTCAAGTCCTGAAGTGCCACAAATCTCCTTTGTCATTTTTTGTCTTTTACCACAGCTTAAAGTGTGCTTCCAGTCAAGAAAAGAACACTACTATAGTGAAAACCTTAAATTTAATTAAGTGCGTGGGCGGCCAATTTTTTGATCAGTTAAATGGCTCTAACTTCTGAACGAAATGAGCTATTGACTCCAAATAAGTATCACATTGTTCTTTTCAGTGAGACCATTCATTTGATACCACATTTGACCAATTTGGTTGATATTTGGATGAAATATAGGCAAAATTCTCAATTTTTGCCAAAAATTGGCTGTAAAAGGTCACTAAAAGGTCACTTTCCCATCATGGGATTCCTTAGGACTTTTGATATGTTATAGAGTACAATTTTCTGTGCTAGGAACTGTTAAGAAAGCTTGTGTTGCAATTAGTTAAAGGTTGACCCCTTATTTTCCATAAAATGACTGGACTATATAGGGATCATTATACAAGGAGGATCTCATCATCCAAAGTGCTAATTTAATTTCTACTCTAGTCTAAGTGATTTTGCAATAAGGAAAGAACAGCGCCATGCGTACATATAATTTTGTTCAACAAAACTCACGTCCTTGTACTAATTATTAATATGCGATATGTTCTATGTTTTTGCCCGATATACAGCCCCAGAATGATACAGTATGTGGTTGTGCTAACTAGTATTTTTTCGTAGCAACTAGATTGCTTGCAGCGACACTTCTCATACAGTTCTTCATATGTAATGCCTGTGTAACAGGCAGAAAGTAGCTGAAAACAAAGCATAATGGCCACTGCACTTTCAGTAATTGATTGTTGGGGGCACACTTTCAGGACACAAAATTAATTTTATGGCATGCCTAGCACCATTCTTTCAGGTTCATTAGTCGTATAGGTGTATTTATGTCAAACAAACAAGTACAGCTGTATACATGTAAGGAAAAATTAAGAATTTTAAGTGTCTAGCACCTGGATTTGAAAACCAAGGCAAATCCGAGGTTTTTAAAACACGAAGATCCGAGGGCATGGTCTCTAACCAACTTAAAAAATGAAAGTGTTTTATTTAGCACATACGGTGTAGTTATTGTAGGATTGGATTAGATGTTGTTTTAAAATCATCACCCAATCTTCACATGAGTGGGAAAGACGGAACATAGTTTCGTCAAACAGCTGAAGAGAAATTAAATCTACAGTAGCACCTCATCACTACTTCCTGAAGACGGATGATAGTGAAAATGATCGTTTCAACAAGGAAATTGAACAGATGCTGTCATTGCACGTGCCAGCAATATAAAGAACAGATGAATTAACATAACAGTTGGCTTTAGTGACTACGATGATGACAAGTTGTCACAAGTTGTTGTATTTTTGGCACACACTGCAGTATAAATACCAGGCTTGGTTTCACATACAGCACATTACAAATAACGCAAAATAACCATTCTACAAAGAAGCCTACCCATTTAGATATCAGGTAAAGTGTAAGACAAAACATGCTTAAAACACTCTAGAAAGCGGATAGGTGCTAAACAGAATTTTCTGGAATATAACTGGAGTTCTCCGTTCATCCTGACAAACATAGCTACAACGTTAAACAGTACCTCCCATAATTGAATTGCTTTAGGTTAAAGACCTCATTATCTCCCAAAGATCAAAGCATTCTATGCATACCATTTTCTAAGCTGGATTAGGCCTACAGCCTATATCAAATAAAGAACAGCCTTGAGGCTTTGTCTAGAGAATTTTCATATGAAACACAATAGACTACAGTATATTTAGTTGAAATGCTTCAAATTGTACCTATAAATTAATTCTGATGAACTTTGAGACATTGTAAAAGCTAAAATGGCTACAGCATCTGGGGGGTTACGCCCCATGCAGACTATAAAATAGTTGAGAAGGCATTTCTGTGCTTCCTTAGCAGCATAATTGATGAATTACAATATACAAGTGTAATTGGTGAATTACAAAATACAATTTTTTACATTACAGTAGCTAAATAATTTCCAAGTATTATAAAACCAAAGCTGTGTATTATTTGTTATTTGGTACCACCCAAGCACATCGCCATTTCTCATGAGTGCGTGAGATTTAAAAACTCACTAATTAAGGGCGTGGCAGCCATTTCGCTAGCGAGTTGATAGTGTTAACTGCATGGCTGCCTGGTTTTTTTTGAAGTATGTAGAATAACACCAACTTTTTAACGACAAAAGTACACTCTATTTGTTGGAACAAAAAATGCTTAATTTATCTTACAGCAAGTACTTAGTCCTGCAACATACTTCCACCCTCCCCACTGTTTTTGACAGTGATACAACTATCACAAATATAAAACTATGGCTATCAAAAACTTTCTGGGCTGTTATTTGCCAATGCCATGCAGGTATTACTTCATCAATAACGTTCACCAAACAAAGGTGGAAGAAGTACCTGTAACTGGTATACTGTACTCATAATAAAGTGATTCACATTATACTTCTTCAGTGTTGTGACATGTCCAAGTATCATTTGTTAAAATATTTGGTATGCTCTCTGTGGTATTATAGTAATTAATAGAAGTTCCACCCTATTAATAACAACAATTTGCATATTTCTTTGTTTACATGTACTGTACTTTGTTGTGTATACTGTAACAATGTAATAACTGTACCTTAAAAGTTATATATGTATTTAACTTTAGAGTACCTGTGATAGTGGTGATCATTCTGTTGATGGAAACGAGGTATTCAACAATGCAAAATGGTATACATGCACATGCTAATAGTAAAATACTATACAGTACTTTAGCCCAGTGTCAACTGGTTCTAAAAGAACATACACTTGTTGTAGCAGGTCCGATCTATATCACCTTGGAACATTAATGTAATGTATACAAGTTCAGAAGATACAGTACTTTCACTGGCATCAATAATCATCACATTTTCCCTAATAGGATTCATGCAACTGTACAAATTTTGATGAATTCATGAGCTACACGAGGGGTTGGACTGCTAGTAGCGAAAGATGTCAATATCCACAAGTTAGCTGTTATAATACTGTAAATTCTACCTATTTAATCACTTATTATTCACTTAGTACTTCTTCCTTTGTGCACTGCTGGCTATGATGTCAACAGTAGTCTTTGTTCGCTTGAACTGGATTACAAAGACAGTAATAAACCTTACTGCTGTATCCGTGTATACAGGGATCATAGCAGGAGCCAGACACTGTTTGTTTGATAATTTTGATCGAGCTGTGTATGGATTGTGCATCCCGTAAGTTTTTCAATAATGTTTGCTATTTTAATGTGTGTACACTTATCCAGGTGTACACATTATTTTCAACTTAAAGTTGAGTCAGTTATATTGTTATGGACATTGTTTTTGGCATTGCTGATGATTGCTCGACATGTAAGTAGAGGTGTACAATGGGTGTATGTACAGTAGTTGTACTGTGTTGTGATACACAGTCTGCATACATATTTACACTTTACTATCAATTTACTGTGTCACTGATTTTTTTTCTACATTATCCTTAAAATTTTCAAATGTTTTAAATATGTACAGTAGAAGCTACTATTAAATATAATGTTTTGTGACTTCTCTGACTTGATGAATGTAATCTAAAGCCTTTTTTTTGTCTTTGAATAATGTCTCTTGTAGTTGTATAGTTATATGGTGAATATACTGTAGTTTTGTTTTTACAAATTGACAAATACCAATAAATTGTATGTGACCGGATCTGCGATAACCCGGCATAGTGGCACAAACCTAACTTTTCATTGATTGCAGTGGGTAAAATATTTGCATAATTGCAAAAAAAATGTAAAATTTAAATGCTTTGTTCTTTGTGAAGAAATGGTGTAATGATAAAAACCTGGATATAATCTTATTCACCTAAGTTCGAAAATATTTGTTTCAGTGCAGTAAACTAAAGGATACATGAGTTATGGGCGTTTGTTTACGTCACGTCAAAATGATCATACGCGATCAATCTTTCTTCACTGATTTCGTCTCTGTACAGTATGTAGTGAAGAAGGGAAATAGAAGGAAAAACTTATCCAGTAATGGACTCTCCTATTCATGGCGAACACGATGGTGCAAGTTGCAACTCTGTACTACATTGTGTTTGTAAGTCACAGACATTTTTGTAAGCATCTGTAAGTTATTTTAACTTGCTGTACAAATCGATCTTTCTGATGTTGCTACTTTGTAGGGCTGTAACTCCAAAAGTTGTTGGCATATAAAGCTGAAACTAGACCAGAGCATACACTTGGCTAAGTAGACTATAAATAAAGAATTTGAAAAATGCACTGGGTTTTCGCAGATCTGGTAACCTATGTGTACTGTATTATTGCTACATGTTTTGATGTATGTAAATGTGTGTGCTCTTTAGGACACTCTGACAAACAGAATAGCATACTTGTGGCAACTGAAGGTAAATCATTATGTTAGTCATAAAAATTGAAATAAAATAAGAAATAAAGATTGTTGGAGGAAACCCCACAGAGCAAGATGGGATTGCTGGAGTACAGGTCAACAAGATTATGAACCATTTATGGGATGAATTTGTTAGACACCTTATAATAGTACAGTACAGTAGTATGGTTCATATAACCAACCCCATACTTGTCTTCAGGGATTGCTCAAACCAGTGCGGATCTAGGATTTTTAAAAGGGGGTTTCTGAAAGTTGGTATAGCTGAATAAGGCACCTGATGACATTTCTCCAGAAAATATAGAAATTTTAGAAGCTCTGTGATCAGATTTTAAGCTACTTTTAATTAGCAATTACAATAAATCCAATGGTTTAAACTGTAAATACTATAGGGGTGAAGATGGTGACTATAACTGTAGCATAGATTGCTCTATTAGAGTAGTTACTTGACTGCTCTATTAGAGTATCTTGATCGTTTTAAATGCAGTGGGAGATGAAATGTGACGTGTTGCCGAGGGTTTAATAGCTATAAATGGTGTTAGTTAAGTGCAACTGCATGCATGCTACTGAAATACAGTGGTATATAATTGTTTGCTGTGACAAATTGTCAGTACAACAATGTTTATGTATTTAGACTGCCAATTTAAAAGGGGGTTTCAAACGCCAGAAACCCATCTAGATTTGCCACTACAAACCCTTCCAACAAGTTTCTAATTTAATTTGAATTTTCTGCTAACTGCCTGACTGACTTACTAATAATTGATGCCTTCAGTCAAGCATGCATGTAGCATAACTCAAAGGCTGTGGACTTGATTTCTCACTGTTCTACGTATGTCGTTTCAGCCCGAGGTGTGCCAACCACAGCAGCTTATGCACGTATCATGGACTTAACTTTGCACTCCTTTGTGTCCCACCACTACTGTGTAGGTGTTGGTGGTAACACATCATGGCATTAGTGCCATAATTTCCATAGTGTGACTGAATTGATTGCAAAGGTACTTCTTCTCATACTGTCCATCTTTTGTAACGCTGTGTAACTTGTGGAACATATATAGCTGAAACTGAAGTGGAATGGCTGTCACTTCATGTATAGTCGGAGGGTGCATTCAGTCGTAATTTCCATAGTATTACGAAAGAAAGTGTAAGGAAAGAGAATTTTGTGTTTGAGTACGGATCATAGAAATAAAAGCAATGAAACAAGTAAAGAGAGGTCATCTAGTAGTGGACATTAATTTAATCCCTACTTTGGTCATATCACAAGTTGTATATGATTGAAGTGAGAATGAAATGTGCACTAGTATAGCTGCAGGTATAAATTTAAATTTTCCTTACACTTTCTTAATAAAATTATATGTGTGATCACTCAGTCATGTACATACATGTATAATTTAAAAAAAAAAACATATACAGCATAATTTCCACAATCATACACTACTAAGGTACAGTACATTACTTTAGTGCATTAATTAAACCAGCAGTAATTGTGATCATTGCACATCAGATAAAATCAAACTAACACCACCAGCGGATAACTACACTACCATATACAGTGTAGTATTGGTTTTGACCCTCAGCATTACTCAAACGACTGTACTCAAAGCTGATTTTAAGGGGTGACTTTTCTGGGTGGTGTGGCATGCTCAAATGGTGGTTTCTGGTCCTGTGAAGGACCTGGCTTGGCAAGAATCTGTGGTGTGTTGGTGAATGACCTGATTCTGTATTGATTTTGCTGCATATCAGCCACTAAGAAGCCAGCACAGCCCAGTGATGTCATGTCTGGGCTTCAATTGTGGTCTGTCTCTAGTGTTGCACTGTTATGAGATTTTGCTGATATTTCAATAGCCAATATTGGATGCATGCTTGTCTTCATGCAAATTTTACTAGAAATTTGATTATAAAGGACCAATTTAACTTGTTTATAGTGCCAGTAATGTTACGAATATACATGTACGGTACTGCCCAAGTGCAACATCACACTCACTTGCACGCACAATTTTGCTCAAGATTTTAAAAATCACTAATTAAGATGCGTGGCAATTGTTTTGTTTGCGATTATTGTGTGCAAACAGCTTCCACGCTGTCTCGCGAGCAAAATAGATCCCACTCTCCTTAATTAGAGATTTTTTTAAATCTTGAGCAAAATTGCGTGTGTGAGCGAGTGCGACATTGCACTTGGGCAGTACCATAGCTGGCATATAGGCATTTATTAACATCTTTTGGTGCACGTGAGCATGTAAATGAATACATACATGTATATCTGTATCTGCTGCTTTTTTCTTCATATGGCTGGTCCAATACTGATATATACAAAAAATACAGCCGATATGCACATTGTAAGGTTTTTCCGATAACTGATCTGATTATCGGTGCAACACTATCTCTTCCCCACCCTGCCACTTGCCACCCTCCATCCCTTTTGTGAGCCCTTGTGATACTACTTCACTTGTCCAACTGCTCAGATTTTCTATTGTATTTGGCGGGAAACACTTAAGTATTGAAAGTGGTCTGAAAGGTAATATGTGACCCAGTCTGAGAAAACCGGTCTTATTGCCCATGTCAGCAGATTCAAATTTTCACCCAGGACACAAAGCTACATGAATAAACTATCTAATTCCACAATCGAAATTACAGGGGCATAGGAACCGGTCCGGCTGGTCCGGTTTTGGCCGGACCACTTTTCACTGCTTTTTTTTTAATGCATTCATAATGTAGCTAGCTACCCAGCCCAGCAACAAGCGCACGTGCATGACTTAACAATGAACTCACTTAATAATTACACGTTTTTCGGCGTTAAAATGGCGACTCAATCTGCGACTTTGTCGACAGCTGTCAGTGAGCCTTTTAGAGCTTTAAACAAGCCTCATCAACCGAGAAGCTTTAACTATCCTTCCAGAACATTTGGTAATAAGAACCCAGTAAAACGAGCGTTTAGAGCTGCGTGGTTTGAAAGATGGAGCTGGCTGCATTACGACGAAGCTTCAGACCTGGCGTTTTGTTTCTTATGTCGTAAAGCAGAGACAAAAGGAAAGCTAAAAGCTGCTAATAAGGATCTATCGTTCATTAGCAAGGGTTTTTCGAACTGGAAAAATGCCACTGAAGCGTTCAGAACGCACGAAAAGACCAAATAAAAGAGCATTCCCTAGCATCCACCCTGTCCCAGGTCCCTCACAGGCAGAACCGGACCAGTAGCAAATAGCTTCCTACGCCCCTGAATCAACTAGATTTGAGTGGTCTGGTTTTGCTGGCTGCTTTTCCCAAGCCCAGTGGTGATCCATACATGCGGTGTGGGGCCTTACTGAAGCTCCGGTCAGCCTGGGGATGGCTGTATGTGGCTGTACAGCTCTGTGGTGTTGAATAAGTACCTCTGCTGTGAATTTCCTTTCATTTTAGCCAATTTTGATACCTGAATGGCCCAAAATTTGGCCTAATTCATCCCTATGCCTTCCTTTTCAATTTTTGAACACCATCTTGTCCGCCTTCCAGGCCCCCCGCCTCCCACCCCTTTTGCAGCTCGCCTGATACAGTCAACCTCAGTTTAAAAACTATCTAAAATGGTGGGAAACTTAGTTCTTGGCTACTTGCACAGTGGATGCTCTGGAAGGTAAGGAATTGGTGTAAAACATGTGAAAAATTGGTGCACATACTGTAGCTTCAACCATTGGCAAGCTACAGCACACTAAATACTTAAAACCGGCATTTCTCGATAGGCAATAAGACCGGTTTTCCCAGACTGGGTCACATATATTGATATATATCTTGTGTAAATTTCACATGCGTGCTTGCTATCCTTGGCAATTTATACCCTGTAATAGCTAAAACCATTTATCCCAAAACTTGTAATGTGCGATTTGGATCGTTTTTTCCTAAATCCAGTCACAATTGGTATTTGCTGGTTAAATTATTACTGTAGTTTGTTTTTGACTACATGTACTTTATAAAATTGAATTTTAAAGTAGCTTCCATGTTTAACCCTTAAACCCGCATAATCCAGAAAACTGGATTTAAACTTAATAAAATGCATGCCTTGCACAAAGCGCTGTAACTTTCGAAGCATCTATCCTATGGTTATGCAATTTACATCATTCTACTTATGATGTAACAAGTATTAAAATGATACCTAGGGTTTTACCCTAACACTAAATGGTGAGGCTAAAACTCGCCATGAAAATACTGTAACTTTTCGGTAGGGAAACAGGCAAGCCCTTTACATACCTTTACAAAATGGTAGATAACTTGATGGTAGTGTAATAACCGGTTCAAAGCCAACTGGATGCGCTTCAACAACACGAGGTAACACTTCTCATTCACACTCCACGCATGCGCATACAACAACAGTGCATCATATAGAATACAAGACAAATCATTATTAATAATAGTCCAGTGTTACACTATCCCCTCCTTCAAGAAAACTCGTCCCGAGTTTAGTGACGAACATAGTCAGTAAGACGACTCGGTGGGTGGCGGGTGCGAGATGGATAACGGCTAGAAGGCACTGAGCTTGCCTGTTGATCATCTTCTTCATTCTCACTGTCCCCATCCTCTAACAGCTGTAAGGCTGGCTCCACGTTCTGTGATGTTGCAGGGTCAGAAATAGAGGTCTGGGATTGGCCATTGTCAGGCTTGTGCTGCATTGATTGTACAACTCCAGTGAATGGCTTTAGGCGATCAAAATGCACAACACTATGCTTAGAACGGCTCTGGGTATGCTGTATTCGGTAAACAGACTCGGAAAGTTTCTTCACAATGGTGTAAGGCCCAGACCATGGCCTGTGGAACTTCCTGTGTTGTCCTCGAGGGGTAGCAGCAGTATATAACCACACAATGTCACCTTTGGTGTATGGGTGTCCATGGGCTCTGTGATCATAAAGTTCTTTTTGTCTGTGTAGATTGTGTCCTAATTTCTCCCGGACCTGCTTGTAGGAATCTCTTAAAGTGTCCTGCAACTGTGCAACATAGTTACTATGATAGACTGGCTGGTGCTATGGAAGTTGAAATGCTAGGTCCACTGGGAGTCTAGCTTGTCATCCAAACATTAAAAAGAATGGTGTATAACCTGTACTAGAATGCACACTAGTATTGTAAGCATAACACAGTTGCCTTAATTTGTCTTCCCAGTCCCATGGGTGATCAGCTATGGTAGTGGACAACATAGATAGTAGGGTGCGGTTAAACCGCTCAACCAGACCATCTGATTGTGGATGATATGGCGTAGTTCTAGTCTTTGTAATCTGTAAAAGGCTGCTCATTTCTTTGATGATGGTGGACTCGAACTGTATTCCCTGGTCAGAATGCAGCTGTTCTGGAAGGGAGAATCTGAAGAAGAACTCGTCAACAAGTTTGCGTGCTACTGTTTCCGCTTCCTGATTTGGAAGTGCATATGCTTCTGTCCATCTTGTAAAATAATTGGCAACAACAAGAACATAAGAATTTTTGTGACAGCTTTCTGGTAGTGGTCCCAAGATGTCCATTGCTACTAGCTGGAGTGGGTAACCTGGATGAATACTGGTGAGTTGTGCTCTGTTCTTGGGAGCTGGAGTTTTCCTCTGCATACATTGTAGACATTGTTGGCACCATTTGTGTACATCCTCTGTATGGCCAGGCCAGTAAAATCTTTCTCGCAACCGGTTTAATGTCTTGTCTTCTCCTAGATGGCCGCCAGCCACTCCACTGTGTAGACTATTCAGTACTTCAGTTTTCAAGGATTCTGGAACTACCAACTGTGCCCATTTCTCTTTACCCTGACAGTCTTCGTAGCGGCGGAACAAAAGTCCTTGATTAACATAGAGTTGCTTCCATTGTTGTAGTAGTAGCTGAAATTTCCTACTGGTTCCTTTCGTCGCACTAGCAGGTGGGCACTGTTGATCTTCCACAGACTTTAGCAGGGGACCAATAGTATCATCTTCCTGCTGTAGCTTCCTCAAATCTGAGAGAGTGTGTTCACATAGTCCAGGAAGGGGTTCTGTGATGACTGGAGATACAACTTGAGGGCAATCATTATGCACTGTGCTTGTTACATTCTCCATTGTTGGGGAATCAAGGTGGTGGGAAGGATGTCGAGACAATGCATCAGCATTCTGATGGTGGCTGCCTTTCCGATGTTGAAGTTGTATTCTTGCAAACGCTCCAGCCATCTTGCTAACTGTCCCTCAGGCTCCTTAAGAGAGTGCAACCATTGAAGGCTACCATGATCCGTTCGCAGCACAAAGTGCTTTCCAAGTAAAAACTGTCTAAAATAATTGATAAAAGTGACAGCTGCTAGTAATTCTTGTCGCGTTACAGAATACTTTCGCTCCGACTTGGACATTGCTCTGCTGGCAAAAGCTATCACTCGCTCAGTACCATCCTTGTGAATTTGAGACAGTACAGCTCCAATGCCGCACTGGCAGGCATCAGTGTCCAAAATGAATGGTAATGAGAAATCTGGAAATGATAGAATAGGGCTAGTGCTTAAGAGCAGTTTAAGCCTAGCAAAAGCATTCTCACATTCAATAGTCCATTTGAAAATTCTGCCTCGTTCCGTAAAGCGTTGCAATGGTTTGGCAATTCCAGCAAAGTTCTGTACAAATCTCCGGTAATACCCTGCCAATCCAAGGAACTGTTGGACTTCCTGTACGCTTTGAGGTGTAGGCCACTCTGTGATTCTCTGTGTTTTACTAGGGTCAGTAGATATTCCTTCTGGAGAGATGACGTGTCCCAAGTAAAGAACTTACTCTTTAAGAAAGTTGCATTTCGACAGTTTCGCCTTCATATTGACTGCTCTCAGTCGTGCCAGTACAGATGCTAAATGGCTGAGATGTTCTTCGAATGTGCAGCCAAAAATTACAATATCATCTAAGTAGACCAAACATTCACTCCACAGCATGCCTGAAAGAGCAAGGTTCATCAGTCCCTGAAATGTGGCAGGGGCATTACAGAGGCCGAATGGCATAACATTAAATTCAAACAATCCATCATGTGTGATGAATGCAGTCTTTTCCCTGTCACTCTCTGTAATGTCCACCTGCCAATACCCGCTTAACAAGTCAATAGTACTAAACCACTTGGAGCCTGATAGTGATTGCAAGGCATCATCAATGCGTGGAAGTGGATACGCATCTTTGTGTGTCACTGAATTCAATCTCCTGTAGTCTACACAAAACCGGGTAGAGCCATCCTTCTTTTTCACAAGTACAACTGGTGATGCCCAGGGGCTCTTTGATGGCCGGATAATTCTCTTCTCTTCCATTTCCCTGAGTAGTTTTCGTACTTCCTCTCGCTGTGCTGCAGGTATTCGTCGAGGAGGTTGTCTTATTGGTAGTGCATCTCCAGTATTAATGGTGTGTTGCAGTTTATCTGCCTTTCCCAGATCACCTGAGTCATCTGCAAATACATCAGCATAATTCAACAATACGGCATACAACTGCTCCTGTTCTGACTCAGTGAGTTTCTCTGCTGTAGACTCCACTGCTTGCCACAGTTGTTGTCGTTTAACATCTGACACATCATACTGTGTAGGAGAGTTATCTTCAACCCCTGCTACCATAATTGAGTTGCTGTCCAGAGCATGTGTGCATGCAACCCTAGTTCCCTTACGTACAGTGATACTATCTGCAGAGAGATTCAATAGCCGTATTGGCACCAGTGGATTTATTGTATCCTCTTGTATGCTCACAACTGAAGTGGCCAGCAGAAGAGATGACTTCTGTGGGAGAGGTTTTCGCTCAATCATCACGGTACCCTCAGCCACGTCTCCTTGTATTACTGCTTCAAGTTCCATCTCTGTACATCCTGGAATGGATATGTCATTAGACAATACTACACTCACAGTCTCTCTAGTTCGATGACTTGAATTTCTAGCCCTATACAATGAGATTGTCTGGTTATTTCCACTTAGTTTCATTGTCCCATGGGACAGATCAATAGCACATTGGTGGGTTTCCAAAAAGTCAAGTCCCAATATGCCTTCTGTTCTCAAATCAGCCACTACCATCTCTACCTGATACTGTTTTCCACCCAATTCCAATTGTAGCTTAGCTGTGCCACTAACTCTGAGCGGGGTGCCCCCAACTCCTATCAACCCTGGACTTTTCCAAGGTGTTAATGATGAGGTGCCTTTAATTGTATTCCATGTGTTAGTGTCCATTAGTGACACAGCAGCCCCTGTATCAAGCATAAAATCCACAGTGTAAGAGTTAATAACATCATTTATGTGAAAAGCAGCATGTGGATTGACAGCAAACAAATCTACAATGTTATTGGCCATGTTTGAGTAACCCTCCCCTGCCTGGCCAAAGGCAAGGGGGGTTTCTAGTTTCCCTGTCTAAATGGGTGGCGCAGGGCACAGCCCCTGGCATAATGCCCCTCCTTCCCACATCGGTAGCAGATCACACTTGGCACCTGGTCTCTGTGCTGGTGCTGATTCAATGGCTTCCTATTATGACTGTAGTCTGGTCTGTTAATGCCCTGCTGGCTTATCCCCATCTCGAGCTGGGACATCCTCTGGGATAGCTGCTCAATTGCTTGCGTCAAGGTTTGTTCTGATGATTGTGGCATACGTGCCATGTCACCTCCACTCGAACCAATTGCACCAACTGTAAACTCATTCACGTCTAGATTTAAGCTTCCCACCATGGCTGGCTTCACCATATATGACTCCACCTCCAGTGTGGCACGTACAGCTTCTTCTACCGTCTTGGGACGTTGCTGCTTGACTGCAAACGCCACCTGTGGGTTACTCAAGCGGCCTAGGTAGTGGGTTAGGGCCATCTGCTCCACACCCTTTGCATCTAACTCAGGGAAAGCCTTTTCAGTAAGGCGTCGCAGTTCTTCGGCAAAATCTGCCCACCCTTCATTTGGACGTTTGGTTCGTACCTGCAACTCAGCATTGTAGAGTTCTTTCTTACTAGGTGGTTCAAATCTCTGAGTTAGTGCTTCCTTAGCTTTATCGTAATCACCTTGTGCCTCCTCAGACAAACTTTTGAAACGCTTTCTGGGCCCTCCCTGCCAGGCATACTTTGATCCAGTTCAGTTTGGCTTCCGCATTCCAACCATTGACAGTCGCAACGTTCTCGAACCTGGTTATTCAATCATCCCATCCCTCGCCTCCTTGGTAAGTCTCTGGAATTATCAGTGGCTTGTTGCATGACATCTTCTGTGACGGAAATCACTACAGGGTAACAGACGGAACACAACAGCAAACTAGCACGTGTCAAACTCGCCTAGTGTGGTACCGATTCAGACCACGGTACAAGGTATTAACGCCTCGGGTTAGAAAGGACTTCACTCGTCAAAATCCTGCCGACTACGCCAAGTGTAATAACCGGTTCAAAGCCAACTGGATGCGCTTCAACAACACGAGGTAACACTTCTCATTCACACTCCACGCATGCGCATACAACAACAGTGCATCATATAGAATACAAGACAAATCATTATTAATAATAGTCCAGTGTTACAGTAGTTGCTCCTATCACTCCGCAACAACTTCCATTTGATTCCTCGTGAAATTTTCTATCAGGCCATATATATATGACTCACGTGAGTAAACCCATAATCGAAATTAAAGATGTGGCAAGAATTTTGAAACACGGACACACGACTTGTCACTGTTCATCGCTTCATAACAAGTAAGCCACTGTAGTTACAGTGTTCATTTAACCTTCTCCAAGTAGTCCAGTCAGCACACTTTTAGTCTATGTGTATTTGTAGGCTGTAAGAATTACTGTAAGTTACTCCACCTAGTGTCGCCATGCGTTCCCATATTGAGTGAACACGCATCTCCCAAAAGTTCTCTGCAGGTTTAAGGGTTAAACAATTACTCCATTTAAGATAGAGAAATTAGTCAATTTCACATACAGTGTAGATTGTGTGTTAGTTAATCTTGCTGTGCTTTAGAACAAACAAGAAAAGGAAGATCATCGACTGAATGAGGAAATAAATTTGTTACTGATTAGGAACATCATGCCAGATCATGTAGCCCAACACTTTTTACAGCTAGGCCAGCAGAATTCACCGGTATGTTGACTCACTGCATTCACAGAACACACACTCGCACATGTACATGTATATGCCCACACATGCAGTACATACACGCTCAAGGGGCAAAGAAAGCTCTTCCAGATCTTTCTATACCTTCCCCAGAGTTTTGTAGGATAATATTCACACCAAAAACAGACTATAGCTAGGAGCTTGAAGTATAGAAAGTTAGAAGACAAAAATATGGGCTACACTTCATGCACACTATGTAGCAGTGAGCAATAGAATTATTGTGTTTTTTTATTGTTTTATCCTTATTTTCTGTGCTTCCCCTAATACTGTAGATACAACTGTATACATCTACACAGATCTATTTTGCGCATATTGATGTACATGTGTATTTGTTTGTTTCAGGGACTATACAGTGAATCACACAATGATGTGTGTGTGATGTTTGCATCTATACCTAACTTTGCTGAGTTTTATAATGAATCTGAGATTAACAAGCAAGGTCTTGAGTGTCTCCGATTGCTAAATGAGATCATTAATGATTTTGATGACGTTAGTAGAGTTTATGTACAGTATAGTGTGTTTACAAGTTGATGTGTGGTACTTTTATGGTTTATTGTTGACTCTTAGTAATGGAAAATGATTTATAAAGTTTAGTTTATGCCAATACCCATTCTGGTAGTGTGATTGTTCAATCTTTGGTTAGGAATACGTTTTATGACCGATTAAGTCCAGCTGCACAAAATTTGTTTTTAACCTATACACTTGATGAGCTATTTTAAGGTGCCTGAAACTTTGCTAGTGTACAACTTACTGTAATCTACGCCTAAAGAGCTGTTGTGATAGCCTGTGATACTTTAGTTTTGCATACAAAATTTCGTGAAATATCATTTCATTTTATGCCTAAGGAACTCTTAAGTTTCAAGCTGATTTTTTAATAACTTGACCAATGAACAACCTTACTTTTATGCCCTCTGTGTTACTGAATCTGTTATATAAGTGAGAGGCATATTCAGATTGGGTGTTACTATTCAGTGGACTGGAACACTGGACTGAAATATTTTTGGTTTTTGCACATTCTGTGGTTGGATTTACGGAGTCTTGCTAGTAAGTACCCTTAGGACACCTGCAGCCACTTCTAAACGCTGAAGACGAACAGTGGAATATGTGAAAACTGTCTCTTAAATAATTTTGCTACTGTTCATTATACCACTATACAATGCTTATTCCTTACCCTGCTGTGTAGTAATGCTACAGGCAGTGCAGGAAATTGATTGTGACAGCAATAGTTAACCAGCAATCAACTAGCCAGTAGATAATATCCTTCGAGTTATATCCTTAGAGTAAGCTTGAGGAGCAACTGCAAGCTAGTCTCTTTGCCAGACTTTTGTTTCAGTGCAGGGACTTATCAATTGAAGATTATAAGCACCCATACTGAAAAATCTCTAATTTTTAAGCCCCCGCACTGAACTAGAGGCAAGTCTAGAGGTCTGGTCACGCTAGCGAGACTAGCTTGTTCCTCAAGCTTGCTCTAAGGATATAAGATATTGTCTACTGGCTAGTTGATTGCTGGTTAACTAATGCTGTCACATTCAATTACTACACACCAGGGTAAGGAATAAGTGTTGTAAAATAGCATAATGAACAGTAGCAAAATTATAAAAAGACAGTTTTCGCATATTCCATTGTTCGTCTTCAGCATTTAGAAGTGGGCTGCAAGTGCCCTAAGGGTGCCCACTAGCAAGACTCCATGAATCCAACCATAGAATGCACAAAAACCAAAAAATGTGTCAGTCCAGTCCAATGTTCCAGTCCAGTAGTTCAGTCCACTGAATAGTAACACCCTATTCAGATTTATAGTTTTAATTTCCCTTTTCTTAGTAGAATTGGTAGAATCAGACACAATACCGCTCTAATGTAACATTGTCTCACGAGAGTGCGAGCAATTAAAAAACAAGTTAATTAAAGGGCATGGCACTCGTTTTGCTTGTAAGTGTTCATCACGTTTCGTTTGGGATGAATGCTTGTAAGTGAAACAGGTGCCACGCCCTTTAATTAGCTCAGTTTTTAATCGCTCGCACGAGACAACATTACATTTGAGCGGTACTGTAGACCACATTAAAGGAAAGAGTGGTACCAGACATTTTAGGCTATGAATTGTAAAGCTATGTGTGCATGCCAAATTATATTTTTACCAATACACTTGTATTTGTGAATGTAATCTTTTCCAGATACTATTAAAGCCGAAGTTTAGTCGTGTACAAAAGATAAAGACTATCGGTAGCACTTACATGGCTGCTACAGGACTCAACCAGGTGAGTACATATGCGGCATGTTTGTTTATATGTATTTCATACTGTACTACACTGTTTTGTTTTATATTAGAGCAAGGGTTTACAGCATATTGGATTAATGGCAGATTATGCACTAGCAATGATGCAAGGATTAGCTAGAATAAACAAGGATTCCTTTAATGACTTCAAGCTCCAAGTGGGTAAGTGTTAACCTGTACTACCTGTTTCCAAATATATTAGTGATATGTATTTTATCCAGGTATTAATCATGGTCCAATTGTAGCAGGTGTAATTGGAGCTAAAAAGCCTCAGTATGATATTTGGGGAAACACTGTTAACGTTTCCAGTAGAATGTACTCCACTGGTAAACCTGGAACAATACAGGTACAGTAAATATAGGGGTACATTTATAATGTCAGTGTCATTATTTTGACTTAACTAGCTGAAGTGCTTAAGGTTTTGAGCTGTTTAAATCTCATTTTGTCTGTCTATCCATATGGTATCAGACTTGTGGCTTGATTGCTATTCTATGCTGCAGTTTTTAGTAAAGGCTTTGTAAATTAAGTTTGTCCACCAATTATTGTATGTTGATAGACCAAGCATATGAAAATTTTCAAACACGTTTGCACACACTTTTGCACACACACACACACACACACACACACACTTTTTTCAGTGTAATACTGTGAAACCTCTTGATCAAGAAGTATTTGTTGCAAGGGTGTCAACCTATATCTGCCTACCACAATAGTTTCTCAATTAATTTCTACTTCAGGCATGGTTTCCCAATTACTACTGACAAGAATGAATATTAGTCTAATTTTAATTCCTATGTCTTGTTGTACAAGGATGTATGTATTCAGACCAGAATGCTGGGATTATGATTACCTCAGTAGCATTAAAGAGTTTTGGCCGAAAATAGTAACTACAAGAGATTCTTGTTATATGTTGTCTGAGTGACTAGTGAAAGTTAACGGAAATATTCCTTCTTATGGTCAACAGTGCACAAGAAAGACAGGAATTAAATGACCAGCTTCCAATATGGTTCTTACAGTTGTGGTATAGCTTTACTGTACACATGCTTCTTATAGCCTTAGCCTACCACTGCACAATTAATTACAGTGACGTTCCCAATACAGTATTGCGCTATCAACCATCACACGATAATCATATTATGGGTTACATGTGGTTTGTATGGTCTGTTTACTGTGACACTGTCAACAGTCAACAGAGTCGTTAAACTGCATCTAATGATAGACTGTATTGCTGTTGGTAACAGTTTACCGACCCTGTTCCACATGTATGGCTTTCAACTTTAGCGCTTTGTAATCTCCAGTTTAATGGATCAGAGCTGAATCATTGCATAGGTATCGTAAAGGCCTATATAAGTAAAGATAAGCAGTAAACACCCTAAGAAGCATCCATTCTCAATCCGCAACCAAGCTATGCAACAAGTTTGTGGCTTCTTTTGTAACCACAAAACCTATGTTTTCCAATGACTACAGTGTATTTTAGCCTCTTCTTTCTTCGCATGTTGCTCCTTCATATGCTCTTTATCACTTTCTTTTACTGTAACTTTTAATTATACTTAGATGTTTTTGTGTTGTTTTTTTCTGTCTTTCTAACTGTTACATTTTTATATTTTGCAACTATATAGTTACTTGTACTATGTATATATGTCATGTCTTTATGTGTCTGTATTTAAATTACATCACACTTGCAGGCTATAAGCCTTCTGTGTACCCATGTCTTTTGACAAAATTGACAAATCACAATACAATAAATATATAAATCAGCATTAAACCATAGTAATTTTTTTTCTTCAATTTTTTTCCCCGATCTCTAGCTAGAAGTTAAACCTAATTTAATTTATAAAAAAACAAAAAGCAGTAATCAGTTACTACTGTAGCACTTATACATACCTACTAGAAATCTCTACTGAAAAATGTCTTAACTCTTAAACCCACATAGGCCAGAAAACTGGCCCAAATACACGTGCCTTGCACAAAGCACTGTAACTTTTAGAGTCTGTCCTATTTATGCAATTTACATCATTCTACTTGTGATGTAATAAGGATTAAAATGATACCTTGGGTTTTACCCTAATGCTAAATGGTGAGGCCAAAACTAGCCGTGAAAATAACTTTTCAGTAAAGAAACACACAAACTTTTTACATAGCTTTATAAAATTGTCAATAACTCGATGGTGGTTACTCCTATCACCTTGCAACACATTCCAGTCAATTCACCATTAAATTTTCTATCCGGCCATATATGGCTCATGTGAGTAAACTCACAATTGAAATTAAACATGTGCAAGAACCTTAAAACATGGAGATTTGACTCGTCGCTGTTTATTACTTCATAACTAGTAAGCCACTGTAGTTGCTGTGCACTGTTCATTTAACCTTCACCAAGTATTCCAGTGAATAAACTTTTAATTGATGTATTTGTAGACTGTAAGAATTTAATAAGTTACCCCACCTAGTGTCGCCATGCTTGCCCATATTGTGTAAACACACATTCCCCAAAAGTTCTCTGCAGGTTTAAGGGTTAAAATATTTTCCTGTAAACTGGTATAAAAGTGGATAACATCACAACATGAAAGCAATTGTAGACAACAGAAATTTTATCACAATACACATACATATTATTGATATACTGTATTGCACGTCCATCACTAATGTCATGGGCAAAGATCTTGACATACAGTAACCTTTATATTCAACACCACAAAAAAAGTTTGTATCTTTCATGATATCAATATAAGTAGTCTGCTTTCATGTCTACACAGAAATCGTGTATGAATTACAGTACCACTCAAACGCAACGTCGTCTCGCGAGAGTGTGATAAATTAAAAACTTGCTAATTAAAGGGAATGGCACTTGTTTTGCTCGCAAGTATTCATCCCGTTTCGTTTGGTATGAATACTCGCGAACAAAATGGGTCCCACGCCCCTTAATTAGCGAGTTTTTTAGACACTCATACTCTTGCGAGACGACATTGTGTTTGAGCGATACCGTACTTTTATTAATTTGATTATACATGTAGGTTACTGAGGCTACAGCTTTTATATTAGAGGATCAGGGATTTCAAATTGAGAAAAGAGGAGAAATTTTTGTCAAAGGCAAAGGAAATCTTACAACATATTTTGTTCATGGTCGGGTAAAGTAACATTCATTCTTTCATAGTTTTGATGAATTTATCTTTCTTATAAATTACACATATAATTTATTTAATTATTTTAGTAGTCTTTTAAATTTCACCTGCCCTTGTTATTTGTGGCATTGTTTCTCTGTATATTGCATTTTATGGAGATCCTTTTTATTTGCAGATGTTGTACACTGTATGTGCATTGCATCTAGGTATACAACATGTACATCCGTTGTGCAAAAAGTACTTTTAGTTATTGCATTGTATCTATCTATTTGTGTTTTATAATATTTTTTGTGGCTATGTACAGTGAATGTTATATTACTTGGGTATCCTGGCCATGCACACTTTATGGAAGACCTTGTGCTTTATGTGACAGCAAATACTATAGAGATCTACAGACATGAATAGCATATACAATTCAGGAACTAATGATATAGACTAATAGGTTCAACTAGCTAACTTACCAATTTTGTCACCTTCCTCAGGTTTACCCCCCAGCAAAATAAAGTAAAGTGGAAAACTGTATATTTACTACCAACTTCAAAGTCATCTTATTAATTACATAGATTCTTTTTAACCACACTAAAGGGATTTGAGGAAAGTAGAACAGTGTTGTGCCACTCCACCACTCGTTAGGGAAGACCCTTGAAAGGTGGATCTGTAGTAGGCATTCCAGTATCCAAGATTTAAAAAAAACGTAGCCCTTCTAGAATTCTGGCACAAAATAACTATATGCATTACACTTGCGATTGCTCACTCCTACAGTATGAAGGTGGGAAGCTTGTCCTTATACTGATCATTGTGGAAATCTTAGTTTTACCATGTGTGTTACAATTAAGTAAGTTGACTTGTAGTGTTTGCAAAGTACTTTGAAACTTTTATGGAAGGTATTCACTGCTGTGCGTAGTTACTTTGCTCGGGTTAACAATTTTCAATTACACAACAATTTTCTAATAGCTTTTCAATGGCATAGCTGAAACCACAACTCTGCCAAAAGTATTGTTGACATCTCCACTTTAGTTGTTTACCTTTAGAAGTTGCTAACTGTAACCTTTTTACTTAAGATAGCCACTTGCCTATGTGTATTCACCAGTGGACATTCTGGACAAAAGCACCATTAATATTATACTAATGTCTGTAGCTTTCATGTTTTGATAGGAGCCACTTCATCTAATTTAAGAAAATTATATTTTTTACTAGAAAAATGAATTGTAAGCTACAACTACACCACTGTACAAAATTGAACTGCACTGTTTAACTTCTTACACTTAGTCAGGTTCACTATGTCAAAAAATACACTTTCATTCAAAGTTTATGGGAATTAGCAAACCTATACATTTTTGGAAAGCTTAGAGCATAGAGAATCTGAAAATCGATGTTTACTATTGCACAGATTCCTGCAAGATCAGCATTTTTTAATTTCAAAGTGACAGTTAATAAAATAAGAAAATTCTAACATATCAAGTTTAATTTGACATAAAATTTAATAAATGAACTCAACAAATTTTCTAGTGACATTTTTACACCTCTATTCATTAGAGGTGAGACAGTTAATCATGAATAATTAAAGTTTTTACAAAGGGAATAGAAGAACACCTATTATACTGCAATATTTCAGGAATAATTATATAGTGAACAAATATTCTGGATTATTTGGGTATAACTGGTGCAAAGTAGCTATAACTAGTGAAAGTATAATTTGACTTCTAAAAAAGTTTCAACCTAAATAAAGCAGTCACTTATAAGCAGTCAACTTTTGAGCCCTTTTTTTGCTAATGTACTTACGTATGTATAGCATAATTAGCACTAGATGAATTTTGAAACAATTTCATTTTAAAATTACAGTAATTGGAATTTGCTCTCCCCTAAAAGGTAAGTTTCCTTTTCACATAAACAATTGGCAACAGTACTAGTGAATTTACTCTGATCACCAAGAGCAATTTTATGCACCAGATAGACATGTACCGACAAGTTAAAATTGATACACAATCTTTGAAAATTATGTTAATCCACTGAAAATTTGCTTTCCAGTGACAGAATGATTGCATATTGCACATCTTTAAATAATCCAAATATTGCCATTGTTGATGGAGTGATTCTTATCCAGAAAATGACAAAAATAAACAAGGACATTTGGCACAGTAATAAAATATCTAGCCAACATGTTTTTAATGACAGGCTTACAAGTAACTGCTCAATGCTAAAAAAACAATTTATCTTGCATAGTTGCATGGTACAGATGAAGATTTAAACATACAAGTAGAAGGAAAAATGAAAATTTTGAAGTTGGATTAGGGATAAAAAAGTAGGGAATAGCAATATAAGAAGTTGTGAAAGAAGAGACGTTGCCTATACATCTGCATATATACTAGTGGACATTTAATCCATATACTTCATTCAGTCTATAACCACAACTGAATTAGGGATTAAATGTCCACTGCAGCATATATGCAACCTCTCTTTTTTCACTACTGTATTAGACTGAAGTATAGGGGACTGTTTTTGTAACATAATTATGACTGGTGAACCTGCACATATACTGCATCAAAAGGAAGAAGGGCACCTGACAAAATATATGCCTAGTCACATGCCCCAACTATCAATTATGAAGCAAAAATGGAGGTACATAGCCATTACACTTCATGTTCAGCTATATATGCTTTTTCCATCACACAGCATTGCAAACAAAGAACAGCATGAGAAGTGTCTCGACTATCAATTGTATTGCAATGGAAAATACTGACAATAAGCTTACACAGCCACAGTTAAGCTGTATCACGCTATATAGTGTGAACTGACACCTTGCATTGTCAGCAAAGAGAACTAGAGCACAAAGGCAAGCCCATGATGCATGTATTGTATGTCTGCGGATGGCAAAATCAAGTCCGTATGTCAAGTTATACTTGGCTGTCAGTCAGTCAGTCAGTGTAAAATTCTGATATAGAAATGTTATAGAAAGAGTTTGGGGTTAGTCTGAAGACATTTTTGAACTTGGCTGTGCCTAATCAATGCTGCTAAGCTGTCATGAAGGAAATTGAGACTGGTTTTAGGGTGATACTTTTTGGACTGGAAAGCTCCTGCATGATCCCTAATATATAGTACTATTGCACTGTATAATGCATCGAAAATGACAACAGTAACAGTGCTGATGATTGTTAGGCTCATATTTTTGAATTAACTGTATTAGATATTAATACATATATGTACAGGGGTGTATATGTACATAGATACATAGCTGTGATGTCTTTATAGGTAGCTATACCCTACATCTCAATGTTAATAATTCACTTTGTTTCATGTAATAACTATCTGCCAAATTAAGTTTCTTAGCACTTTAGAGGCTATCAATGGATTCTATATGGGTGTGAGAACATAGAAATAGTGTTTGTTGCAAATAAGAGGCTGACATACGGAGAAATTTGCACCATATGGACTGCTATTTTCAAACTGCTAATTGACTAACATGTAGGTATCTGTGTAAATGTAAGCATTGATTTTCACTGATCTCCATGCTCTCAGCTTTCTAATAATAATTATGTAGGCCCATAAATTTTGAGCAAAGTTATCTTTGACATAAATAACTGTTTCAATGCATGCCACCAACTGGTGCAAAAGTGCTCTTGGGTCTAAAATCATAGTTGCTAATTGCTAATTTTCAAAGTTACTTTTAAAAGTAGAATGTTTTATGCAAATTACAATTTTTCTTTTAAACCTATTAGCTAATCTCCTGAAAATTATGCCTAACATAAGCACACTAGCTAGGATTTTCACAAAAGTGACTGCTACATTAGAAATATGTGACCAGATTTAGCAAAATCAACCATATGGGCGCAAAAGGCAAAAGTGAGATAACACCAGCATAAAGTTGCTGCACTATCAGGCTAACAATTTCCATATCAAACTCGCCTTCAACTTGTCAGGCTTTTGGTGGACCATTCTCTGGCGGCCTGTGTAACCACCCCAGATGTCTGTACAGGTCTGTGAACAACAGGGAAGTGCTTTGGGGGTTTCATGCACTCTGTACAGATGAGCAGGGAGCTGAATGTGTGATGTATGTCTGTTTTGTGAGATTTCAGTCTATTCCCTGCCTCTGACAGGCTGTTTTGTGGTCTGGTGCCTTCATTTACCATTCTCGTCCATTTTGTAGTCTATCTCTTTCCCACCCCACCACCCCCCACCCTCCACCCCCTTTTTGAGGACTCGTGATACAGCAACACTGGTAAAAAAACTTATCTAAAATGGCAGGAAACTCTACAGGGATTACCTTGGCCACTAGCTGCTCTTAAAGGTTGTGAATTGCTCCATCTTTGCTGAAAAATCCAAACGTGTAGCTGCCAAGGCTGGTGAGTAATAAAGCTTTAAATTTAAATACGTTTTTCTCTGAATCAACAATGCACCCAAAAGGGTGATTTATATGGACTCAAAGTTGACTGCTTTATTGGATATATGACTGCTCTATTAGAGTAACTCAATCTTTTGTGTTGTTTTTAGGCTTTAACTGTTTCAGTGGAATCCAAACTTATACTTTGCACCAGTTATACATAGATCTCATCTGGAATATTCCTCAATTCTTTTTGCTAAAAATTATTCCTGAGTTATTGCAGCATAATGGATGCTCTTCTATTCTGTTTGTAAATATTTATCATCTCTAATGAATAGTGATGCGAAAAATGTCACCAGAGAATCTGTTGACTTCATTAATGAACTTTTAAGATTGATATACCAGGAATTTTTACTTTATTAGCTACTGTTTTGAAATTTAAAAAATGCTGACCTTGCAGAAATCTGTGCAAACGTAAACATTGATTTTCAGATTCCTCATGCTCTAAGCTTTCCAAAAATGTATAGGTTTGCTAATCCCCATAAAATTTTACCAAAAGTACATAGTGAACCTGACTACTAGCAAACTTGTACAATACTGCACTACATAACTACAAAAGTATACTACTTAACCAAAGTCTCCCGAGGATAGGGCATGCTGGTGAAGGGCATGCTAGGGCATGCTAGGGCATGCTAGGGCATGCTAGGGCATGCTAGGGCATGGATGGATAGGGCATGGATAACCTGGCATGGATAACCTGGCATGGATAACCTGGCATGGATAACCTGGCATGGATATAACCTGGCATGGATAGGGCATGGATAGGGCATGGATAGGGCATGGATAACCTGGCATGGATAGGGCATGCTAGGGCATCTTAAAAGTTCATCTTGGCATTGTAATGCGAAAAGGTTGCGGAAAGTTTTGTAGCAACTGACGCCTAGAAAACTTTGGTTGTATACCATTTTTAACAGCAGTTCTATCAACAACTGAAAAAGGGTGATTATGGCAAATGGTGACAAAACACCAAAAGTCTCACAGACAAAGGGTTTTTTATAAGTATTAATATACTCTGAGACATCTACTGCACCACCACCAGCAATCTACTGGGCCAATCACTTCCAAATTTGAAGTGTATTAGGCACAAAATTGAACTAGTGCTGAAAAAATTGGAGCAGAAGCCATGAGGTGTGTGGGTCATTGTGTTCACACTGGTCCAATGGAGTGCCATAGTGCCATATTGCTTCAGGACAAGGGGGATCTAATCTCCATTCATATACACAGGTTCTAAATAATTTATTGGCTGTCCTTGCAGCCACCTTATCCTGAGAAGTAGCAGGCTGAGTGTTGCACCTGACAATAAAGTCAAAATGTGCAGGACAACTAAGAAGAAAATCAGGGTGATAAAGATACAGTATCTCCTGGACGAGATGATCAGCAGTTGATATACCTTGTTTTCAGATCTTGTGACGAAACATGCTGTAGCTACTACAGATACCAGAGTTGAATGTGTAAGGGACCATGAGAACAGCTTAGGAGATGGCCATCGAACTGGCCAATAACAGACAGACGAGTACAAAAAGGTGATGATAGAAACAAAGGAATCCCAAGAATAATGTAATAATGAGGGGGAAAAAGGCCTAGCCTAAAAATGGTGGTGGCAAAGGCTTAAGCCGACCACTGCTTGTGCCTGAAGAGTAAGATACAGCACGCAGGCATGCTTGATCACGAATAGAAGAGCTATGCACAAGTTGTCCACATACAAGGGAGATAATCTATCTTCAATGCATGTTCCATACACCCTCTGTTTAGTCCACTTTACATACATAGCTCGCATAGCTGTTGGTGATGGCTATAATAAGGATAACCAGCCTATTGTGCGATAGCCATTATGCTAAATACACCGTAATAGGACATTTGAGTTAAATGGTGTGTTGATACTGTTTGTAGCCAGCCCGTCTCATAAGCCACTTGCTGAATAAATGGCTAAATTTTCCCTGGAGTGCAACTGTATTACCTAGGGCTTTGCTGCCCAAGCATTTATCATGTCTTCCCAGAAATTGTGTCAGTACTTCTTCTTACTTACGGCTTCAGAACTTGGCCTACAGTTACAACTCAGAAATGTTTTGTCAATTGCACAGAAACAATTATCTGCCTTCCTGTCCTCATAAAAGAGTGCCAAAAATCACCAAATAAAGGAAAAGATTGCTTACACTGTTCTGTCCAAGTTTTGAGGGCTCAGCTAAGTTAGAAGACTCTGGAATTGTCATTTCTCCTGTGTGCAGCATCTGATACCAGGCCCGTAGCCGGGGGGGTTCGGGGGGTTCTGAAGAACCGCCCTCTTGGAAAAAGGTCCACAATCAGTTCAGTAAAAAGGTCCACAATTTTAGCAAAAAGGTCCATAATTTAACTATTTAACCAAAAAGGTCCACAATTTTAGTATACAAGTCCAAATTTTCAGGAGCAAAAGTCCATTAGCTACAGTTTACTAGATAGCTACCACTAATAAGAAGCTAAATTAAGTGCTCCGAGTAACTCATTCAGTGCTTAATTGTATTAAATGTAATGCCAAGATCGAGATACTCTAATAGAGCAGTCAATCACACTAATAGAACAATCACTCTAATAGAACAGTCACAATTATATTTTCTTTTAAAAGCTACTTAATGTACATGTAGATTGTCTAAACCAAACTTTCATTAAAATATAAGATTTTGGTGGACATACTCCCTCCATGCAGAGCCCACGAATAGTATCCATGCTTCAACTCCATGCAATGCGTAAATTTCATTGTTTAAGACACCCTTTGTTCTGCTCCACTGCCCCTGTTGATCATGGCAGAGTGTTCTATCTTTCCCATTCTTATTCACTGTGACATTCCAATATATTATATTTAGACACATGCATGTGCAGATGGTATAATTACAGTAGCAGTAGAGATATTTTTCCAGATATCATCCATACAGCTGGTCTTCAGCTTACCTAAAAAATTGTTATTTTATTGACTGAAATGCCACTAAATTCAACCTTTTAGTATCTATTTTCAAAAACTTTCCTGGGGGGGCATGCCCCCAGATCGCCCTAGTTTCAGCATGCAAAGCATGCTGGGTGCGCACACCATAATATAATCTGAATCATGTCATATAAAAAGGTCCACTTTTCTTCTAAAAGAACCTACCCAGATAAAAGTCTGGCTACGGCCCTGGATACCCTGTTAATTTACAGCAATGGCCTATATATTAGCAAAGTGTTCACTTTGTGATCAACTAAGCGTCCCATTGCAGCACATGTTTTAAGCAACTGTCCTGCTTTAAATCCTCAACAGTGATATACAGTACTTATCAACACAATCATTCATTTTGGCCTCTAGAGATCTCTGTGTGTTTAACATGCTGGTTTGTTTGACTCTTGTTTCTTTATTCTACATTATTTTTTTATGCTAGTAAACTTGTTGAGGCCTTTGCTGACGGTACTGATAATTCCCCACCCCAGCCAACAATTCCAACAAGTCTACTCAGTAATCATTTCTTTCCGTCCTGACATTGTGATATAATTCACAGAGTCCCATCGTTATAACTTGCTCACTGGACTCTGTGATGCAACATAGTTATTCAGTTTTCCAGAACAAGGAACAGTACAAAACTGAATAGCTCAGTAGCTATTTACAGTTCAGTGTTGGCTGATCATGAATTTGACTGCCTAATTACTAATCGAAACGAGTAGAAGGAGTGGATTAGGGAAAAGAGTAGCAAGGGGCATAACTATAGTCTATACCCTACATTTCAGTCTATAACTATGGGATTAAATGTCCATGAACGCCTACGTTGAGAATTAATTTAAGCAACTTAAAAGTTGAGCTAGAAGTGGTACACATACACTCTGTTAATTTCTCCGCCCGCCCACGCACGTGACACGTTGCTTTGTAGATCCTACAAATGGCTATATCAATGTCTTAATTTATTTCGTTGTGTTCTGCCATATTTTTGATGACATTTGTATTCTAATATTTTGGGTCGGCGCACGGCTTTTTTTGCCGAGGACTTTAGCAGCTACCTTGTATAGAGAGGAGGTCTCATGGTAAGTTAGTGCATATAGTAATAATGATGTACGTACGTATGTACATATTCATACAAACGTAAATACATACATAGGCCTGTAAAGTTAGGCATTTTTAAATTTTGGCTTTTGATTTCCGATCTCATAGTTCTAATAGAGCAGTCACAGAGCACTCACTTTTAATTACCCACACAGTGCCATCTTTGGCTAGCTGCCCTCCAGAAACTCCAGTGCTGAGTACAATGGGGTTCACTCATATCCGTATGCAGGCAGTATGCAACAGTTAATGACATAAATAACGAAGCTTCTATTGTTCCGGCAGCCGGAAATATTTTGTCAGGGATATTGTTCTGGCAGTCCACTAGATTTCTCTCGCTATCAAACACACTAGTTGTATGCTATGCCCCGAGTATTCACGTGTCTAGCAGGTTGCCCCGAGCATTCAACTTTAGGGACGTGTCTGGTAGGTTGCCCTGAGTATTTGACTTTAGGGCACGCGTCTCAGTAGTAGGTTGCCCTGAGCATTCAACTTTAGGGGACGTGAAAATAGTATTAACGTTAGGGTTAGGGTCGGGTTCAGCTTTGGTTTCTTCTTTACCTTTGTCTTCAGCTTTGGTTTCTTCTTTACCTTTGTCTTCAATATTTATAGAAGTTACTCCACTCAGAGACATATAAGGTAGAAACTAGGGAGTTGGGTAGCTGGGAGCCACGTAGCACAATGGCTGGGCTCACGCACTGGAGGTCCCGGGTTCAATTTCCTATCAAGAACATTGTGTTTTGTTGTTTTTTTCATTTGAGGACCCTTTTTTGTGTAAGTTTTATTTTTATTCACGTGACTGCTGGAACAATAGCAACAGCCTATAAATAATGACATATAAATCTGACTAACGTGTAAATAAGCAAATTTTCAGATCAGAAAACAGTATTATCCAGCCAGTATTAACCAACAGAGAATATACACGTATTACGAAAAATGATCAATATAATAAGATTAGTGGAAGCTGAATCTGTATTAATCCCGCAGGCTTCTGCTCATAGTAGCCACAGGGTTTTCCTTGCTGAAAGTTATAGTAGCTCGACTATTAACTGGTCAAATATACTACACTATGCAGGGTGCTTATTCTGTAAACAACTTCTTGACATGTGTTCTGAATTATTTGGTAATTATAACCTGTACTTGCAATAAACATTCAATTGTTTTAGACGGCATTCTCTTTATGGTTTTATTAGATGGAAAGGGAGCCATCTTGCCAGTTTTTCAGACACTTAATAAGATGACCATGTGTTATTTCCTTGTGGCATGATAAACATGCCAGCATACACTCCAGTCGTTAGGAATGCATGTACTCAGCAATCTGTTTAAAAAAAAACATGATAGCTGTGTCAGTTGCATAAGATGCTGTCATATCTAAACTTCAGAATCTGACACAGCTTTGATTGCTACCTAGCTAGTGATCGTAGCCAGTGTATGACACTTGATAGTCTGCATAACACAACATCCAGTCAAACTTTTCAAACCTGAAAAATGTTCTCCAACAATAGTTTCTAGGCTCTGTAAGTCAGGATATTGGTCATGTAAGAGCTGCATGATGAGCTGCATTTATGTGATCATCATGATGCTTCTTGATACTGCCAATAATATGTCTCATAAATCATAAATCTTTCATTAACACCATGGTAACAATGACTACAATTGAGTTAACTTTCCTCCTTTTCCAACAATGTTGAGATAGTGGTTGGACTGTTGCTCATCTTGTAGTGGTGACTGTTCAATGGGTTGCTGTTTAGTTTGAGTTTACCTTGAAGTAGTGTGTACAATGGGTGGCTACTTTTCATGCTGTACAATCTGTAAAAGATGATTCAACTAATGTACACTGTATAGCTTACTTGTTTTACAACTATATGGCCTATTTAGTAAACCAAATCTTCATCCTTCTTTGGTGCACAGATTGCCAACGATTCAGAGTACTAGTTGCTGAAACGTCAACATTACATCACAAGCGATCCTTGATACTTCCCCTCACTGAAGCATTCGACAATTTACTCTAGTGAAAGATGTACCAATGTAGAGTAGACGTTCACACTATTGAACAACTTGCAGACCAAAAGCGACATGTAGTTTCCAGAAGCGTAATTTATTGAACTAGCCTGTTTATTTGTATCACATGAGACTGCCATACAAATAGTATAAGAACTATTCATACATGATTGCCATACAAATAGCCACTCTGTTCCTTTTTTTCCTCCTATTTTTTGTACTTTGAAATGCCCATAATTGTTCTCTATGTGTCCACTTTGTGCTCGTATCTTGGTTCGCATACTGCCCGAGGTCTCACATGCCTTTATTATTTTTGCTTTGTATATTATGCATACATATTTTCAACACCAATGATGGTTTTCTCTCAAATACTCTCCCACTATTAGCAGTGTAGCTTATAGCTTTTTGTTTGACCATAGTTACTAGATTTATAATATGGTCTCACTGAATTTGCGAAATTGGTCTGTAGCTACACCAGGAGCTTATATGTGCCTTATGGCGCTTACAAGCTCCTGGCTACACTCTCACTCTGGCTCTAAACTATGACTAACTGTGCTAAAAACTGAGTAAAGCATGAGGTAAAGCAGAGACCAAGTTGGCATGAGTGTTGACATCTATAGAGTAATGGGTAAGCATGCCATGAGTAATTTGGAATAATATTGACAAACAAACTAATATAAAAATGACAGTCCTTAAGACAGTTTTTTTTCTCTGGGTTAGTGTTTGATTACAGAGCAGACAAGGAGTTACACATGGTTTATAATACTACAGTAATCTGTTAGGCTTTGTGTCAATGCTTGTATAGCGCTTGGTTGTCTCTTATGGATTTAATTTAATAGAGCTTTTCCATTTCCATAGTAACGAAAATGGTTGGCCATATTGTTTAACAAGTGCATGCTAAATGGCTTTGCATCCAAGTGTGACTTCTCATACCAGAGCAGATGTGGGAGTGGACTACTGTATGTTGAGAAACTCTCCATTAATAATAAAAGAAGATACCTGATATCTATGAGAAAACAAGAGATACAGTTACCCTTATTGCTACAACAGTGCTTGACCTTGATGGCCTTCCACCAGTGACTTCAAAAACTACCTGTTATTTATTACCAGCTTTTGCACTAGCAAACAGATTAAAGCTCATAAGAGTTAAGGCGCTTGCAAATATTTTATTTGTGGATTTGTTGGTCAGTGGCAGTAAAGCAGATACGGAACCTGTATTATATGTTGTTGTTGGAAAGGTGAGGATAGTATAACTATATAACTACTCCAGTTCGACTATTTTATGCGTATGCTTTTAGGTTAGGCGCTCTCAGCAAGCGAATGAGCCCCTGTTAAATCTCTGGGTGAAAACAGCTAAAGATGGAGTTGTGGAGTGTGCCCATTGTACAATGAAGCATGCCTAGGATCAATAGCTTGCCATGTAGGTGGAATATGCTGTCAGTCACCTACAGTATACCTATTGCTAGGATTGCTGATTTAGATTATTACCAATTATAAGTCTTTTACCAGAAGAGGTGCTCATTTGAACCATCTGATATTGAACAGACACAAAGTTCTCAAATCACCTCAAAGTAATAGTCGGCATGAGTTTCAATGCCAACATGACGACACCAACTGAAGATCATAAATTGCAAATTTTAAACAAAGTACACTGTAGCAGAGCACAAGTCAATTTTTTGATGTTTCTTACACTCCAAAAGTTAGCCCAATTATGTGACCATTAAATTCTCTGTATTCTCTATTAAGCTAATGGAGGGAGAAGCTGGATCGGTATGACAAGCAGCTGTCATCTTAGAAGCTGTAATTTTTTCACTCTTTGAACAAACCATTCATCACAATGATGTTGTGTTCTTGTGGCTTCTTCTATGTCAAAGATCTGCTGTTCGGACAGTTCAAATCAAGGAATTCTTTGTAAGTCAGTCTTCATTTAGATAAAGAGATCTCTATTTAAATTTTCTACTCCAGCAACTGATTGGAGGTGTGACCATGAAACTACCGTATAGTAAAAAACTTTGGTGGTAAAAAAAGTGTGACAAAACCCCTCTGTTGAAAAAAATTGGCAGAAAAACTTTGGCGATTGAAATAATATTCACCAAAGTTTTTACTGTACGGTACGTAAGGATAAAACAATAAGGTGTCAACTCGTCAGTTAAGTAGTGTAGTAAGTGTATAGGTAGCTAGTGTTGTTGTTGTAGCAGTACTTTTGTAGTTACTGATCTAACGACATGCTAGCAAAGGTGTGCTTTTCTATCTCCTGCGATGCCGGGAGTGACCGTATTTGCTTTTTCAGTGAACTCCAGTAGCAGAGGTTATCACGTATATCAAAGTATTTGGCCAAATCCATCACAAGACGATGAACTAACTGATGTGCGAACGAGAAGCCGGTTGGAAATACTATCCCAAGGAGTGCTTACAACTGTGGGACACATTCCTAGGAAGATCAAGATCTCCAAAGTCAGCTCGATCTTTATTGCGTGGTGGTACGAGCTGACCTTCATCTCAAGTTCTAGTTACTCAATGTACTCGTGTGATCATCTAAAATAATTGGCAAAAAAAACTTTGGTGAATTGAACGCTATTCGCCAAATTCGCAAAAGTTTTTTACCGCCGAAGTTTTTTACTATACGATATTGCAAGGGAGATCTATGTGTGTAAAACACATGAAACGGTGTCACACAAACTTTGATTGTTTTGTTCCTGAATTATTTGTTGGTAAGGGGTTCCCTTTCCTTGCTGCCACACCTGATGGCCTGATTTGATGTGATTGTTGTGGTGATGGAGTCCTCAAAATAAAGTGTCCTTTTACTGTCAAAGATCATAATCCTAATACAACTGAGAAGATTGTTCCTTAAAAAGAACACACCAGTATTATTACCAGCTTGTTGCATAAAGTTTGCAAATTTTGTTGTATGTACTTTTCCAGATGATGTTCCTACCCTCTACACTATTCAGATGCTGACCTTATTACTGAAATTCTGATGAGGTCCAGTGAGTTTTACATGGTAGCAACATTACCTGAGGTACTAGAGAAATGGTGCACTAGAAAAGAAGTAATGCCAGTTGATGGCAGCTCGACTTCTGTAGACTAAAATTATTGCTATTATAAGGAACAACGTGGGAGAGAAATGGTGTGTTTTGATAATGAGAATTGACCTGAGAGCTAGTGGTTTCACCTCAGTTTTTTGAATTTACAATCTGCTCCTAAGATGAGACAGTGGTACTGTCCTTGCTGTAGAAAAAGTATACAAGCTATCAAAGACCAAAGTAAAGTTTATATATTACTCATATGTGCTGTGACTGCATTTTTATTCAAATGTACATTGCATGTAATATACTTGATAAATGGTACACAAGTATTATTTAATACTCTACACACACGTAGCAGTTTGTTATTAATACCTGTGAGGATTTTGCAGTCATGAAATGTATTGGCAGTGTAGACATTAAAAAATGGAGTAACACTGCCTGGTAGCTCCTATAACTCTCTCCTCATGGATTCGTAGATTTGCCAGCTTTCTGGTTTTTTTCTGCTACTATAGTGATTTACATCCTTAATCTGTAAAGGCAGAAATGTGTAGGGAAGCTTGATACAGTGTACACTGCAACTATTTCAGCAATATCAAAACCTCTAAAGATAATGGTTCCCTGTGGTGCAATTGCTATAAGCATTTCAATTGTTTATATTGCAATCATGTTGAGGATCTTGCCGCAAGATTCAAAGGCTTTTCTATTTTTATTTCACAGCAGTCAATTATGGTCGCCACATATGTTGGCCGAAATCAAAGTGGCGTAGTTTTTTTTGTTAATTCCTCACAGTCTGGCCAAAATATTAAGAAGTCTAGTCTGATGTACAAAAGGTTGAATATGTCCTGAAATCTTCTTGCCACAGTGCTAACAGACTTACCAATTCATTGTTCAACTATCCCTCTAGGGACTTGCAGGGAGGCAACAAGTTAGCCTGTAGCAGGAGTCAGAAACCTGAACCTGAAAACTACACCGAATTCAGAAAAAAACAAGTGGTGAATTTATTCACAGACAGCTTGTAATCTAGGCAAGTGCCTGAGAAGCCACACAGCCTGTGATCCAGGATTTCCTCTGCATTCAGCCAGTACTTAGAAACCTCAACCTGAAGACTATGCTGAATACAGAAAAATATCCCGAACACATAGATCTTGATAACTTGCTTTATCAATGTCAGAATACAAATGGCACCAGTAATATTCTCTTTGAGCCAGGGTAGGAAACTGTCAACTCATCAGAACTTCTCTATTGGGAATGCCTGTGGGGTTGCTGGGTTAGAGCCCATTCACTTTCATTTTTAGCCCCTTCATGCATATTTTTTTTAAATTGAAATGCTCTAATAGAGCAGTCAGCTATTCTAACACTACTAGATTTTTGTCCATGAAATAGGTTGCTGTTTCATACCGAATTCCTTGCGAATTCATAGAATGTTCATAGATTCCAATGTATGAAACATTAACATTTCATGGACTGGATATTTTTCATTCAAATTTCTGTATAAATTCATGGAAAAGAAATATACACCCTTACCCCTCAAGCCTGCGGCCCTCGGTGTTTGGGTGTATATATTAGCTAAATCCCTGGTATAACATACGTACCATGTACAAAATGCCACTCACAGGCATGTATAGATTGGCTAGTAATATTTTTCTTCGGTGAGGCCATCTCTTGAAATAGTCAACATGTAATTTTTGTGAGAATGTCTAATACACAGCACTACCATGTTGTATGATAATTATAATCCATTAATTATTCTTAAATTCGTTTATTCAGTACTACTCACTTTATAGCATAACTAACGACTTTTTGTAAAAGTATAGTTTTGACTGCTGGTAATTTAAGGTTGAAAATCTACAAGGCCTGTTTTTATAAACAGATGTGCAGGGAAGGGATTTGATGCCCAGAAGTGTTCTACATGCCAAACTCCTTATCCAAAAGTGTCTTAAACTTTTTCACTACATCCCATATGAATAAACCACAACTTACACTTGTGGGAAGTACGTGCTCTATACAACCTTTATTTCACAAAGCATTTTTGTCACGTGTGGCAGATAGACAAACATAGATACAAACACAGAGTTGTCATGGAATGTACACCTTTTGCTTTGCCCTTTTGACACTGCATAATTGTAACATGTTGTCATCAAACAGTTGTTGGACTGGCTGTAATTTAAAACAATACTGTACAACATACATATGTTATGTTTCTGAAAACAATATGATGTACAATCACATTAATCAGTGGTTGCAGAGTTTAAACAAACAACCACACTAAAATACCTGTATGTAGAAGAACATGTATTAATCATTTTATATACAAATATTACATGGGATGCCTTTCAAATGATAATACATCAATTAATTTTTGTAGCTATACTGATTTGAGATTTGATTATAGTGGTGACATGTGCTATATTAAAAGACGTGAGTAAATTGCCATATGTGTGTACTGTATGTTTGTGTACTTCTTAATTGATGTGCTATTGTCAGGAACTTAATTGTGAATCAGTTAAGGCAGATGAAGTCCATATTAACATTCATTACTAACATTTGCTGAATGGTTTTTATGTGCAGTCTAGGTACTGTTTGTAAATTTCTGTGCATGTGTTTGTATCACCAAGTGGCAATGTGTGAGTCATCTTGTGATAGAGAGTGGTTGAACATAGCCATAGTCCATGTAAACACTTTACTTTGTACACTGGGGTGGCAGTAGTCATAAACTATGTAAATGTATTCAAACTATCATCAATAGTCCATAATAGAGAATGTGTGGGCTTTCCTGTCCAAAATATCACCCAAAACCAGCCTCACTTTTCCTTCAAGACAACTAGGCAGTTTTGGTTATAGAAGGAAAACTTATGAATTTTCTGTTTGATTGGAGACCATAGCCATGAAAAGTATGAAACAAGGGAGGTTGCCTACACATGCAGATATACTAGTTGACATTTAATCCCTAATTCAGTCATGAAAGGTGATCTCTCTTGTTTCACTACTTCTTATGGCTATGATCCCTAATCAAACTAAAAATTCCTTGTTTGTTTGTGTTTTCTTAAAATTGATAATGTAGTTATGACTCATGAACCCCTGCATACCACATCAAAAGGAAGAATGACAACAATCATGCCGTTAAATCAACTTTTCATCTGAGCGTACACCCCAACTATCAAGTATTACTGTACCATTACAATATATTATGCTCCATTTTCAGCTATATGTTCTTGATCGAACACTATGAAAAAATCAATTGAGCCACAACGGAAAACTACGTTAGGTAGGGAAGTCATTTCACTGCACTATCACGAATTGACACCTTGTGTTGTCAGCAAAAGCAAATGGGACACAAAGGAGGACACAGGTAAGCCCATGAAGCATGCATTGTACATACTGTGGTATGCCAAAAGGCAGGCTGAAGCAACATCTAGCAGTGAAAACTTCAGTCCCTGTAGCCTTAGTGGTTGTCGAGTTATATTTGCCTGAAGGCATCAGGCAGGCAGTTAGTTAGTTAATTAGTAAGCAGAAAATTCTGCGAAATAAAAATTCTGTAGCAACTTATCGGAAGCGTTTTTGGCTGCTCTGTAGACGTTGTTGGGCTTGCTTATACCTCACCAAGGCACCATGATGGTATTGTGAGGCTGGTATTGGGATGACATTTTTGGCTAAAGAAGCCCAATCCCTAATATACAGCATGCTGTATGGTGAGCAATAGGCAAGTTTGGAGTTATATGTTCTCTAAATTTATACCACAACAGGGAAGATTCAGTAGAGAGTGCATACCAAGGGTTGTGGATGCATGGAGCAGAGAGGTCTTACATTTTATAAACTACAACTGGGTTCCAGAATTCCTTCTGTGTTCAATCAATACTACTCAATAGTGGACTAGTTTTTATAACATACAAATCTTTACTTTCCTCTTAGATATTGCAATTCACCTTTTTTCGTTGTAAAAATAAATTTCATATGGAAAAAATATATGAAAACTTATACCAAAACTTTTTGCACCTTGTTATGCATAACTAGCTAGCTATAATTTAACTGTATGGCTTACTGCCTTTAGTTATAATACTTTAGCTATTGGCTAGCTTTAATTAAGACACAATAAGAATCAAGCTTAAATCTAGTACTGCAGAAGATTGAGACATTCTATTAGAGCGGCCATATTAATTAAGTTTCGTATAGTCAAATCATGAAAATATTTTTACACAAAACAGAACATTTTATCATGGAATTTTTGTACAAAATGAAAATGAATTACGGTAGCCACGGTATTGACACTGCATTTAATCCTTCACATGTTCTGGCTTTTATTATTTCCATATTGCATATATACATACTCTCCATGTACACTTACAGGTCGGTGTTGTGTGATCAGTGTACTTCTGTTGAGTGCTGGATTAATAGTGTGTTTTGTTGCAATGTATGACAGTCAAATTTTTGCCATTAAACAATTTGAACCCAAACATTCAACTCGCTATTCAAGTACACTTAAAGAAACTATTTCACTTTATGCCAACACCTATCATGATAGAGAATATAATGATGTCAATAACAGTCTTCAATTGCAGTGTGATTTTAAACATGATGTTACTGTGTATATGGATGCATTTGATGCAATAAGCAAAAATTACTTTGGAAAGTCATATCAAGGTTACATAACTCGCTCTCATCATTGCAAGCCATTGCCTGGAGGTGGAAAATGTTTATTTAATCATGATAATAAATCCTCAGATGCAATATTTTACTGTGGAATTTATAATAAATTAAACTATAAAAGAACATTTGATAAGCAAGTAATGATTGTGTTCACATTGGAATCTGAAAAGGGTCACAACTGCCATTTTCCGCCACCTGATCAGTATGATATTAAAATATCATATAGAAGAGATGCAGATATTACCAATCCTTTCTTTTGTGGTAGCAAGTTGGCTAAAAGAGTTGCCACTAGGGGACAACCAACAGTACCAGATGAAAGAGAACATCTTGTGGCAGGCTTTATCAGTGGATGCAAGCACAAGTGGAGAAATGATTATTTAACTGAATTGAACAAGTATATAACAATAGACCAGTGGGGAAGGTGCTTGAAAAACACACCAGGTGATTTTTGGAAAACTCGTCAGTCATCTTTTGAGAAAGAAAAGTTGGCCTTTTTAGAGAAAACTCCATATAAGTTTTTGATAGCCTTTGAAAATACTGTAGAAGTTGATTATGTTACAGAAAAGATTCACCATGCCTACCTGACACGGAGCATTCCCATATATTATGGTGATAAGGCAGTTTTTGATATGGTACCTGCTAACTCCAGTCTAATATTTGCAAATGACTATAGCCCTAAAGAATTGGCTGCACTAATACACAACATTGCAAACAACAGAACCCTATACAGTCAATACTTTGCCAAATGGGATTTGTCTGTAATGGAGAGCCTACATCAGAAATATTGTTTAGAGCATTTTACATGCACAGCCTGTAGAAAAGTCTGGGAAATTTTACACAAAAGAAAATGTCTAGGGATTGATACACATTGAATGAATGTCACTTCAGATATTTGTTGCGATGATCAAGTACTACTGTCTCTAATATACGAATGAAGTTGTTATTGTTATATTATGTATGTCTGTTAAATGGCTATGGGGTCATTCCTTACCAAATCAACAAAAAAAAATCTGGACCCCTTTCGATTTTCATGAAATTTGGCACAGACATAGACCCTTTCAAGAAACTTTCTCACACTAAGATGTGGCTCATTTCATTGGTCTCCCTTTAAGTTATGACCACTCAAAGTTTCTGTCGAAAATTTCATTTTGTTTACATGTCTTCAACAAAATGGCCACAACTTTGTCTGTGATTGACATAGACACTTCTGGTTTAGATTTTTGAAATGCTTATTAAATTCTCGTTTAGGTGATATATAATGTTTTATAATTGCTCAAAGGAAAAAGGTCAAACTACAAAAATGTAGCTTTTACCTTTGATCTTAATTTTCAAAAATACATATTCTTTAATTAAATTTATTTTTAGTCTACTTGTTGCTCTAATAACCATCGTTTAAAGGTGGAACCAATAGTAGATCATGAGTTATAAGTGCTAATGTGTAGCCTTGTAATCACTACTGTTTGTATGGTATAAATGATTAAGTGTAGATAGCAATTTCCAATACCAATTGCAAGTAACCTTATATTAGTATGTCACAAATCATTTTATGCATTAAATTAGTTAGGGTTTGTATTGACAAGGGTTCACTACAGTGAAACCATACTAACAGAGCCACTTTTAAAGCTAAGAAAGTTGGAGCAATAATTAGGCTGCCTAATGAAGGAATCACTGATTATATTTTTGCTGTAAGTTTATGTGTCCTATATAATAGAGGTGGCCACTATAACAAGGTGGCCTTATTATAGAGGTATCTATATTTATAGGGGATTTACTGTACAACTAATGAAACTCCAATCTATTCTTTCAATCTTACTGTATATAATGATAATAATGCTGCCACAGATTATGATGATAGTTTTCAATCTAATGTGTGTATAATAAATTATAGTAACTACAGGATGCAAATAACACAGTTATACATATGTACACGTAATGTGGAATTGTTGAATTGAAATGCCATTTCTTAGTGGTATCCGAAACTTCTTGGTCTTAATACCTAGGTGGTTGCTTCATATAGTTGCTTTAGAGTAGAAATGTCCTATTTAAATTTGGCCCTTATAAAGAGGTGGCCTTTAAAGTGGCTGCTAAGATATTTTCCCTTTTGAATCATACCTGAAAGGGCATATCTACTACTGACCACTTTAAGGCCATCTGTATATGTTTGTATCTATAAATGATGTCTTTGCTGGAAAAATGTACACTTCTAAAACCACTATGCATTGTCTTATTTGTCAAAAAATTTGATGGAATAGAGTGGAATCCATGATCTGTCTTAGTGGCCACCTGTATAGAAAGGCCACCACTCCATAAGGGACAATCTATACACTTATGCAAATGTACTGCACATTTTTAAGGTCCAGAAATTTTGGTCCTAAGGTAACCAGCTTAAACTTCATACATTGACTGTATTATGATGAAACTACTTAGATGTAGCAATGTAGCTCGTACTTTGATTCTATAATTGAGAATTGTAGAATCATAGAAATGTTCCACAGAAATTTGTGTTACATTGTACAAAAGCTTCACTACAGCAATTGCACACTTATGCATATCTATAGCTTTAAGTAAAAATACATCAATAATTGACTAAAGAAGGGTCAAGGCAATTAACTTCCAAGTTAAATCATGAAATACAGATATAGTATAAGTTGAGACTGAAAGTGGTGCATATTGCATGATGGTCTCTACAACCACTTTGACATGTAACGAAATCTGATGCATTGATATCAGTACACAAATTGAATCTTTGAAGGTGTAAGTTGAAAAGATTTTAAAGCCATTCTAGTGCATCAGTCATTCATTACTACTTGTTAGAAAAACTATATTGTAGTAGATTACAATATTTGAAGTAGCATTCATGCATGTGCTAAGAACAAAGAATGCAGCTACATAACATCATGTTTTATTTATAAGTGCATGTTCCAAATTACAGTGGAACTTGTCTTAGCGGCCACCTAGCTGTAATGAAAGGCCACCTTTCTATTAAGGCCAATTTTAAATTGTTCTAGTAAGACATTTATACACATTGAACTATGTATATAAATAGCCACCTGCATATTAAGGCCAAAAAAATTTGGCCCTAACTGACTTAGACAGTTTCCACTATTGGTACATTTGTGTATCATAATATGTACTTGCATATCAAAAATCAACATGAATGCTAACAGTAGCAGTAGCAGTTACTGTAGCTAGTGATCAAGTTCAATATTCCACTACTACATACATAATAGACTTGGTGTCATAATCAGAAACAATATATACAAGCTTGATAAGGGGTAAATTACTGAAACAAAAAAATTAACCTTACTTGCAAACCAACAATATAATTATTATGTATAAAATGACTGTGACATAAAGTTACTTGCAATTGGTATTGCATCTTTGCATACTTGAACCATATAAACAGCAGTGATTACAAGGCTACACATTAACACTTATAACTCATGATCTACTATTGGCTCCAACTTTAAACTCATGCACAGTTGTGAATAATGGGTGTTAGAGCAACGTGTAAACCAAAAATAAAGAATATATATATATTTTTGAAAATTAAGATCAAAGGGAAAAAGCTACATTTTTGTGGTTTGACCTTTTCCTTTGAGTAATTATAAAACATTATAAAGAGAATTTAATAAGCATTTCAAAAATCTAAACCAGAAGTGTCTACGTCAATCACACACAAAGTTATGGTCATTTTATTGAAGACATGTAAGCAAAATGAAATTTCAACAGAAACTTTGAGTGGTCATAACTCAAAGGGAGACCAATGAAATGAGCCAAATTTCAGTGTGAGGAAGTTTCTTGGTGGGGTCCATGTTTGTGCCAAATTTCATGAAAATCAAAAGGGTTGCAGATTTTTTGTTGCTGATTTGGTATGGAATGACCCTAAGGACAATGATCAACGATAGTACTGTATACTAGGGTCGCTCCAAAATGACAAACACACACACACCCCAAAATGTTGCCCATAAAAACCAACATAGAAAATCTTATCCGCCAGAAAGCATCTGATGGAATAGAATAGTCTAGTGTTACTAATGCCAGATGTAGCATTAAAAACAATAACCCTTACAGAAGAATAAATACTGATTTTTTTAAAAAACCTCCCAAACCAAAATTATTTAGTTTGCTTGCCTGCCTGACCACATTTGTGAAGCTATAAGCTAAACAATACATCTTATGACCACCATTTTACTCCACAACATAGGCGCATGCCCCAACTTTATGCATGTTTACAAGAGAAGATCAAGATACTCTAGTAAATGACCCTATAATTACATTTACTTTACTGAAAGAATTTATTTGCATGAACATAAGAGAAGATATGAAAAATTTTATACATGGGGGCAAGCCCATACATTCTGCTCTATGCTTCAAAATCCACTGTATAATTAAATTTCATTATCATATAGTTATCCCCCCCCCAACTGCTCCACAGTAATAAACTCACCAGTGGTATGTGCCTTTTGGGTTTCAGCAAGTGTCATTAATTTTCTGTATTGACATTGTCTATATTTAGATGCCGCTCGTGCTGTAGACACCATGCCTGTAGCTGCACAATAGAATTGACTATGCCCCTTTATGATCTAACAGCACCAATAATGATCAAGCACCTCGACATGCCTGTTGACGATTTAGCTGTACTTATTGTGATTGATCATATCAACCATGCCTCTTACTAGCTGCATGGAAGCACCTTGAAAATATTGCATAGGCCAGTCATCTGAGGTCCACTTCAGATACTCTAATAAAGCAGCCGTTGTTTTTAAACAATTTAAAAACATTGCAGGAAGTAGTTATAAAGTGTAGTAATTCATAAGCAAAAGTATTTTGTGATATATATAAGTATTTTCAAAATGACATACATATTAATTTTACAAAATGAACATTGCACGCTTTGATAAGCTTGATTTTCCAGCTCAAGCTATTTTGCACAGTGTAAAGAAGTACCCTGTAGCTAATAGTGTTCGTGTTTAACAAAACACATCCAAATAATGGATTTTGGGGAAAAGTTGCTGTAGACCTTCAGTACTGGACATTGTAAAGCAGAAATAATAATAATAACTAGGCCGGCAAGCAAAAAATCATGTTCAGCACTTTAAAAGTGAAATATTACCTCTAAGTCTTATATTAGCTATAGCCCACTGTTTCACAATTTAATTATGCAGTACTTAAAATCCTCGGGCAGCTCTTTGTTAGGTATGTATAGCAATTATACATTGGACCACATGATACACATACTTAGAAGGCATGGCCTAAACACAGAAGAAATTCACAGTTGTTCATTGATGAAAGAAATGATCTTTTGACAACATAGAATTGTCATAATTATGATAATTTTTAATAGCAGATCAAGTAAACTCTTTCGTAAGGAAAGTATAATAATATAGATTCTTCATCAGTCAAACTCTAGGAATGGAATGTCACAAAATACTTGTACTCAATGCTACCAGGTACTTGACATATTTTTGTATTCTTTGTGAGAGCATGCGATTGCACAATCATTGACATCCATAGCCATCACATGTATACACCATGTTCTTTCAAATATTGTGCTAAATATGTATGTTCAGTGGAGCTAATAATACTGCACTTGTTTAAAGCAACTTCACATTCTTATACTAAACGAGCAATTACAGCGTCATGAAGGATATAGTAAAGCCAGTGTTTAATACATATTGACATCACAAATACATAGCATGGTCACGTGATTATTATTATTATTTTTTTTTTGCTTCGTAATCGTGTAGTGGTAATCACAAATGGCCGACGCTTCAGTTCCTCAGTCGCAACCCTTACCTGGGATGGTCCCCAACAGTGCTGGTGGGTACTCGTACCAAGTCAGTGATATGCAACGATTGAGAAGATTCTTGTGCTTGGGATCAGAGGGCGGCACTTATTACATCGGTGAAAAGAAACTTGGAAAAGAGAACGCACAGGCCATTCTCAGATTAATCAGCAACGGAAAGGGAGCAGAAGTAGTGAAAGAGATTGTGGAATTTAGTGTAGAGGGTCGTGCAGCCAAGCAAAATCCAATTATTTTTGCTCTTGCTTTGTGTGCTAGGGACGGTAACTTGGAAGTAAAGAAAGCCGCTTATACAGCTTTGTCAAAAGTTTGTCGTATACCAACTCATTTGTTTACCTTTGTGGAATTCTGTGAAGCTTTGAGTCTAGGCACTGGATGGGGAAGGTGTCATCGCGAGGCAATCAAATCCTGGTACTTGACAAAGGATCCGAAACACTTGGCAATGGCTGTTACCAAGTACAAACAGCGCAATGGATGGTCACATCTTGATCTACTACGACTGTCACATGTGAAAGCCGATGATCCACTGCTTCAGAGCGTTTTCAAATATGTAGTGAAAGGCATTGATGTGGCGACACAAGAATTTATGGGAAAGTCTGAAAAGGGAGATGAAATATTAGCATTTCTCAGAGCAGTTGACTCGGTCTTATCTGCTGATGAGGGTGCTGCTGTTGGTCTTATCAAACAGTACAATTTAGTGCGAGAACACCTTCCAACCCAACTTCTCAACTCAAAACCAGTAAGTTACCTATGAATGCATGGGTTACAAGTACAAAGACAAAGGTATATTTTAGGGAGAGTACTGTATGTATTTAAAGTTTATGAGCCTTATCCACAATTACGTCACAAAATAAAAATGGAGACAATGGTGGGGGTACTTTGTACAAAGGGGTATTGGGAGAGATGGCATTTCGCTATGATAACAGTAGTATACTCACAAGGGCAAAGGTGAGGTGTAGTCCTGCAAATATGCTCATTCATACTTACTTCCAGTATGAATGAGCATATTTGCGGGTCGTTTACTAGTTTTAGTTTGGTCGTTTAGTTTTAGTTTCGTGCAGCCAGTCTCTTTTTGCACTGCCACAACACGTTTACTACCTCTTACCATTATAATCTCATGATTCCAGGTATAAACCACTAAAAACCTTCAGGTTGATGACTGCATGAAAAAGTATCCCAAATTTGTTATCACATTTCATAATTGCAGATAAGGCTTGGTGTAATTCAGTGAAGGCTACACAAGGCTTCACTGTGAAAGACCTGTTGATAGGCATTGATATATCAAAAGGAAGACCTGCAATCACTTCCAAATGTTCATGTTGCATTGCGATTTCTCTTCACATGTGCGTGGCTCTGCATTAGTATCATTACTGTATTCTTCACCAACTGGGTGATTGGTAGTGTCGATAAGTGTTCGTTGATAGGTTAAACTTCTTTCGAGTCTCTTTGTTCTACTGTACCTTTTGTGATGGTGTCTGGTTTCTTGCTACAACCTCTTCATTATCATCAATACCCACTGAAAAATAAATTGTACATGATATGTTAAATGCATTTTAGAAAGGGTATTGAAGCAAGTTAACACCTTTTTGGTAATGATGACTGTTGCATAATATTATTTTAAATACAGTATTGGATACTCTCCCTAATATATTATGTATTATGAATGAGGTCCCAAACATGCAGCTAAGATGTACTTCATGACATGCACACAGCTTAATAGGTTAAAGCCACCTTGTTATAGAGGCCTTTTTTGTACTGTACATGTACTGCTAGAGGAGGTTGGAGGCGTGCACGTGAGCCCAATGGTTTTGTATTGAAAAGTGTACTGTACCGTCTTGGGTGCTGAAATACCTCCCGATTGATGAAATGAAATATGACAAGTACATGGCATTGGCACAATGAGTCCCGTTAAGCCCCACTGAATACTGTAGGTTAGTTTTTAAAACTTGGGCTATGTATAAATCACGTGAGATCTCGCGCCTTACCATGGATGCAGTAAAATGTCTTTGTTGACGAGCTAGAATGATAGAGAGGAGTCCTACTCGAGAAAACAGTATGAATAAACACCCAAGAAGTTATCCTACATGTATACAGTGTACTTCACTAAGATACTAGTGGCGTACGTCCTAATTGGGGATCACACGAGACTAGAAAGATAAAGAAAGCTTCCAGACGAATGATAGTAATAACCGGCCACCACGAAGAAGGTTAGAAATGAGTATCTCACGGCCAACATTTAATGTTGCTGCCCTCCTTCATGCTATACCCTGCCTTACAATCTCAAAAATTCAATTAACACAAAAAATTTTCATTGCGCTTATTACACTTCCAACCTCCTCTGATGTACTGCTATAAAATTATTTATTTGGCTGTTGGGTTTCTGCTTTTAACTTGTTATTAGGTGTGGTTAGCACTTCTTGAAAAGATGCCTATGACAGCGATGATTCGTAACTTGGGAAAGATGACATCCATTGGTGTACTGGATCCCTTGTCGGAGGCTGCCATTGAAGTATGCAAGAGATTAAGAGATCAACCTGCTCTTCAAAAAGCTCGTATACATCCTTTTAACGTGTTGCTTGCTTTGAAGACCTATGAGGCAGGCAAAGGAGATAAAGGTAAACTTACTTGGCAACCCAACCAAGCTATCGTGTCAGCTTTGGATGATTGTTTCTATGCCTCGTTTAAGGTAATTGTATGTGCATATGTATATGCTGGGTTTACTGGATATACACTATAGTACGTGGAGCCTACTGGAAAGCGTTTCCTCCTAGCGGTGGATGTTAGTGGTTCCATGAGCTGTTCAGTATCTGGTTCCAGTATTAGTTGTGCCTGTGCAGCAGCTGCAATGACCATGGTGACCATGAAGACAGAGCAAAATTATCATGTACTAGGTTTTTCAGCACATTTAGTGCCAATTGGTATCAATTCTAAAATGCGTCTGGATGATGTAATGACCACCATAAGAAAGGTGAATATTGTACTTACAGCATAACATACAGGTATTGGTATAATTTATTCACACTGTAGATCAATATGGGTGGAACAGATTGTGCTCAACCAATGCTGTGGGCTAAAAAGAATAAAGTGCCTGTTGATGTTTTTATTGTGTATACTGACTGTGAGACCTGGGCCGGTGCAGTTCACCCTTCTGAAGCTCTCAAGCAATACCGTGAGGCAATGGGAATCAATGCCAAGCTGATTGTATGTGCTATGAGCTCCAATGGCTTTACATTGGCTGATCCTAATGATTCAGGGATGCTGGATATGGCTGGGTTTGATTCTGCCGCACCATTAGTCGTCAAAAACTTTGTACTAGGTCTTATATAACTTATTTCATAATATTGCATTTTTTTGTTTGTAATTGTATTCCCATGACGTGATGTTTTAAAGTTCTTGACTCCAACAGCTAGGTATCACATAACTTGTTAGGGTTGATCTCAGAGTGGTGTCTTGCACTTCACTGATGGATGATATGCAGTAAATAGCTATGACGTGACTTACACTTATTGGCAAAGGTCGATCATCTGACAGCCATACTGTTAAGCATAGATTTTTTTATTTATAAATTCTAGCTACAAAGCACTGAATGCATGCAAAATCTAAGAACTTGAAATGTTGATCATGACGTTTCAATGAGTATCATATATATCTGTAGCTACATGTGTGCTGTGATTGTTGTCTGCACGGGCAGCTACTGGACATAACATGGCCAGAATACTTTTTTTTAAGTGATCGGCGGAAAAAAGGCTATTCACTCACATGATACAGGTTCACATAAGTAGGCGTTTGACACGATTTGATCATGAGTGGTGCAAACAATACAACTGCTGAGTTACCAAGATGAGAGTCATCGTCCTTGCACGTGAGTTTATGAGACAGTTGCTATTTCCAGACATTGCACACCGTAAATAACAGTAAGTCTAGCATCAGTCAGATAACAGTATGGCCAGACCTCGCGAATGCTTGCAGCATTTTAAAATTGATAGGGTTTCTTCACATTGACTGGCTTCTTACCGTTATTGGTAACAGCCTCGTAACAGCTTCGTTTCTTGTACATGTATTGAAGTGAATTATTTAATGCGGGGCTGTGCACGTACAGCTGTTATGGACCTATCAATGTATTGCCCCACTACCCCCACCTCGGGCATATATGGGGCTATAGTGGGGATGTGACACAGCTGAATGTCAAATGCCCCATAGTAGGGCAAACCTATCGTGTCAAATCCCCACTGTTGGCCCCAGTTGCAACGTGGGATTTACTCGGGATTTGACAGCGAAGGAAGTTGCAACAAAAAATATTTGGGTGCTTACTGAACGATCGTCAAATGCCCCATAGTGGGGCAGCAGTTTCGTGTCAGTTCACCCTGTAAAGCCCTACTTATGCCCGAGGGGGGGGGGGGGGGGCGGTGGGGCAATACATTGATAGGTGCATTACATGTCCAAGTTTCCACGCACTACTACCATAGATGTTTCATACACCATGCTCCTACTATTGCAAGGGGTGTATGTTGTGTCACACTAAGTGAACATTTAACCAGATAAAATTTCACCTTAAACATCTATCCGTGTAATTTATGTTATGTATTATCTAAGTAGTGAATTTAAAGTTGAAACTGATTATATACTATGTGTATATTATGTATCTAACAAAAAAATAAACTTGCAGTTTGGTCACAGTGTGTATATCGATCAGTAGAAAATTAATTTTTTGTAACAACATAGTGCAAGCATTTTTGGCCACTCTGAAGACACTTTTGGCCTTGATTCTACCTAACCAATACGCCATGAAGTATCACGAGGCTGGTTTTTGGTCAATATTTTTTGTGAGAAAATGTAAACTTCGATCCCAAATCAAGACACACGATAGTGTGTCGTGCTGCCAAGTACAGCCAGTGCAGGCGCATGACAGACAAGTGTGTATTTTACAGGAACCAAGAAAATTCCGTTTTCACATATCCATAGCTTGATAATGGCTGGATGGAATTTAACCATTTTTGCTGTGGAAAATCCCTCAGGGTAGAGCACTTCCCATTCCAAATTTGAGGTGAATCCACCCATCCATCACTGAGATATGCGCCTTCAAAGTTCATCTTATTTTCTTCGTATTTTTCTTCTTAATCTTTTCTTTGTTTTCTTCTTTGTCTCACACACTTTAAAAAAGGTCACCCTGTAGAGAGATCAGCTAGAAACAAGTTAACAAGTCACCCTACAAAGTGTTATACCACATTTCAAATCACCCTGTAGAATATTCAGCTAGAAACCAGTCATCCTTATAAAGAGACATATATTTCAAGTCACACTGTTGAGAGTTCAGATGGCAACAAGTTACCTTGTAGAGAGATCAGCTAGAAACAAGTCACCCTGTAGAAAGATCAGCTACACAATCATCCTGTAGAGAGTTCAGCTGGTAACATATCACCTTGTAGAGAGAAACAATTCACCCTAGAGATCAGCTAGAAACAAATCACCCTGTAGAGATATCAGCTAGAAACAAGTCACCCTGTAGAAAAATCAGCTAGAAACAATTCACCCTGTAGAGACCAGCTAGAAACAACTCACCCTGTAGAGAGATCAGCTAGAAACAAGTCACCCTGTTGACAGTTCAGCTGGAAACAAGTCATCCATAGAGAGATCAGCTAGAAACAAATCACCTAGAGAGAATTCAACTACATTTCGTGCTAGAAATAAGCAACCCTGTGTAGAGTTCAGCTACAAGCAAACTCTCTCAGTAGAGAGATCAGCTAGAAGCAAGTTATCCTGCAAAGGGTTCAACTACATTTCAAATCATCCTGTAGAGAGATCAACTCAAAACAAATCACCCTGTAGAGAGTTCAGCCAGTAAGAAGTCACCCTGTAGATAAATCAGCTAGAAAAAATGACATGTAGAAAGATCAGCTAGAAACAAGTCATCCTGTAGAAGGATCAGTTAGAAACTAGTCACCCTGTAGAGGGATCAGCTAGAAACAAATCACCTTGTAGAAAGTATCAGCTTGAAACACATCACTCTGTTGAAAGATCAGTTAGAAACAAGTCATTCTGTAGAGACATCAGATAAAATGAAGTCACTGTGTCCAGAGAACAGTGCCATGAAATACCTATGGATTATCCATGAATAGTAAAATAATTGCCATAAAGTGCCATGAAAGTCATTTCGTGGATATTAAAAGTGGAGATTTCATGGTAATTTCATAGAACTGACAAATTATTTCATGGCACAAGAAAATTTCATTGTTGCAGAGGTCATGAATATTATTGTTAAATTTTCATAGGCAGTGTCCATGAATTGTCATATTTTCACAGGCAGTGTCCATGAAAACTACATGTTTTACCATGGCAATTTCATAGGCTGTTCTCTGGGAGTTCAGCTAGCAGTTAGAAACAAATCACGCTGTAGAGAGATTAGCTAGAAAAGAATCACTCTATAGAGAGATCAGCTGGAAACAAGGCACCCTGTAGAGAGATCAGCATGATCAAGTCACCCTGTAACAGCCCAACTTTTCAAGTCGCCCCATGGAAAGTCCAGCTACGAACAAATCTCTCAGTAGAAAGATCAGCTAGAAATAAATCACCCTGTACAGTATTCAGTTAGAAACAAATCCCCCTGTAGAGAATTCAGTAAAGCAAGTTACGCTGCATTACCTGCAAAGAGTTCAACTATTTTTCAAGTCACCCTGTAGAGAGCTCAGTAGAACAAGCAGCCCTGTAGAGAGATCAGCTAGAAACAATCACCCTGTAGAGAGATCAGCCAGAAACAAATCACCCTGTAGAGAGATCAGCTTGATCAAGTCACCCAGTAGGGAGTTCAACTACATTCCAAGTCACCCTGTAGAGAGTGTAGCTAGAAACAAGTCACCCTGTAGAGAGATCAGCTAGAAACAAGTCACCCTGTAGAAAGATCAGCTAGAAACAATTCACCCTGTAGAGATCGGCTAGAAACAAATTGCCCTGTAGAGAGATCAGCTAAAACAAGAGAGAATTCAGTACAGTGTTTCAGGTAGAAATAAGCCACCCTGTGGTGAGTTCAACTACAAACCATTCACCATGTAGTCAAAGAGCATAGTTGCATTGTGAGGCTCCCTGTAGAACTTTCAGCTACATACACATTTCCATGTAGAGTATTCAGCTGCGTACAGTTCAACATGTGTGACTTATTTTGATGATCAATCAACATAATTGTAAATTATTGTCGAAACGTACATTATCATTATCATTATTACTGAGCAGACAGCACAGCTGATATGCTCAGGAAAAAAAGGAAGCAATCACAAAACGAATTTAGCTATGTAGTTACAAAAATTATATAGTTATCGAGTTCCATACAATGTTTGCAGTCCTGTTGAAAAAGAATCAAAACTGTTGCACTCAATTATGGTAGATGGTAAGCTGTTCCAATCCTTAACTGATCTGGAGTAAAAACTCTGTTGGTGTGAATAGGTGGATGAGTTTGGTAGAATGAAATGATGTGGGTGACATAGTCTGGTGGTTCTTGTCACTGAAATGAAATAAGGAGGAATTGACTGAATAATTTTGATGTATAATTTTGAAAAGTGTTTGCAATGATATTTTCCGTCGTAGCTGAAGGTTTGGTCAAGAAGATGCTGCATCATATCTGTGACTGAGTTGAATCGGTTGAAATCATTTAGGACCCATGTAACTAAACAAATCATTAAAATCTTCTTCATAATACTCTTCTCTCTGTGGACAATTAAGTTAAAATAGATACCGAAAGCTGGCCATAGGCTTGCTTTAGGTATGAAATTACAAAAGAAGTGATATCTAATCAAAAATAGCCAAGCTGTAAAAAAAAGGATGCGGCCTCCAAAAAAGCCATGGTGAAAAAAGATGTGAAATCAAAGGTGGCGGCCAAGAAATGGCTGTAATGGTAGATTAATAGCAAAAATTTTAATCACAACAATTCTGGTGAATTTGGTGCCGAATCCTAGTGAAACTTGGAGGAGGCAACACAAATTCACCTGAATTGTTGCTATTGGAAATTTTGCCATTAACCTACCATCACAGCCATTTCTTAGCCGCCACCTTTGATTTCCCATCTTTTTTCACCATGGCTTTTTTTGGAGGCTGCACCCTTTTTTTTTACAGCTTGGCTGTTTTTGATTAGATATATGCAGTGTTGGGACAGTTACTTTTTAAATGTAACTCGTTACATATTATTTACATTAGTTACAGTTACATATTACCTATATAATAAAGTAGCTATAATAATATTACGTGTTATATTACTTTGTGTCCACAGCCTTAAGCTGTCATGTGTGAAACTACCACTTTATCACGTGACATGATTGCGTTGTTGGACAATGTGCAAATCTTGGTTGTAAGAATCCTGGGGTTGGAGGGATTTTTTTCCTTACTTTGGCCCCTTTTCTGTTACACATTATCAGTCACTAAGTCAAGTCATTAAGTCTAAATCCTTGAAATTAGGTTAGGTAATCCTAAGGCTGCAGCACATGTTGTTGTCAGACCTTCAGTGCTGGTCACTGTAAAGTGTTAACAATAACAACAATGACAATAAGCAAGAAAGCTTCATTTAGTAGACTTTGTTACTCCATAATGGCTAGGTGTTACTCAGTGGATTATTAACGAGATTAGTAACTTCGTTACTTAAAGTATAATATTACGTAATATTAGATTCGTTACAGTAACTTCATTACTTAGGTAACATTTGCAAGTAAGTAACTTGAGTTATATTACCTGTTTTTACAGCATATTTCATTATATTACTTCGTTACCACAAAAGTAATAATTATTACGTAATGCATAACGCATTACCCCCAACACTGGATATATGTATACTGTATAGTACTACTGCACTGTATGATTATTCACTGCACATATGCATGTGATCATTAAATGTAGCCCACAATCCCTATTTTGACTCTGTTAATCACATGCACTCTATTCATACTTCTATTTTGATATAAAGTCAAAATAGGGATTTGTATGTGTGGATGGATCTCTTGTGGCTTTTTTAGTGATCCCTATTCTCCTTTTGACTTGTCTAGCTTGTGTATTTTTTATTATTGATCCATTTTGAATTTTTATTGATAATGAAAATTGTTTTGGCTAGCATTATACATCCTCTTAACCACATGTTCAAATTGCAAAGCTGAGCTAGAATTTGTATTAATAGCCATCAAATTTATTGAATGCTTTAATTCTTATTGTCAGTAAATAATAATGTGACTGCACTATTAGAGCGTTTTGATTGGTTGTATACAATCACTGGACTGGACTAGTGGATTGGACTGGTGGACTGGGCTACTGGACTCAAGTTTCTTTCTTCTGTTTTAAGCACATATTTGGGCAATTGGTTGTAGTTATTGCTACACTTAATGTAGAATATACAGGTAGACCTATCTACTTGCACAATTAACACAATGAGCAGGTATGTACACTGTATCATTTGCCAATCAATCTTGAAAGAGGCAGCTGTTAACTACATCAATGTGTTTAAATGAAAGTATATACTCATCTGTTTTACAGTCAAACGTTTCTTTCATGGTATGATCTCCAGAGAGTCATGCATGACTACCATTCTTCTTATCACGGAGTATAAATCATACAGTACATGTTTAGTTATATAATAACCATACAATTATGTAATGGTCTTCTGACTGTCTTGCTATTCCATCCATTGGTAGGCTTTCTTTGTGTGTGGAGGTGGGAGTGGTCTTTCTATATAACAAACAATAGCCAGTTGCCCAATATTTGGTGAAAATGGAAAAAAACCTGAGTCCAGTCCACCAGTCCATTCCAATGATTGTATACAACCATTTTGATCTTCAGATCCACATATACTAAGTTTAATAACACAAAAACCCACACAGCAAACCCAACTCTAATTATGGCTTTGCATGCATAAGGGCATTTCAAGAAGAAAAATGGCCAGTGAAATAGCCGCATCAGTAAAATATGCACTATAGTGCATTTTAAGTTCCAGTCCGTTTTCCGGTCCATTCTGCATTTTAGTCACATTGGGAGTTTACCCTTCAATTTGTATTCTCTGAAAACCTATGGTACTGATGATATCCTAAAAGACATTCTGTGCTAACAGTTTCAACCAAAAAAGTGTGAAAGGTAGTAAATAGTGAGGATGGAGTGTCTACAGTGTATGTAGCAGAGTATGCCAAGAACCTGATTGTACTACTGTTTGTACGTCCAACACACTCAGTTAACAGGTTTGACATCAGGTATAGGAAGTCCCCTCATAAAGATATGCTATTTATATGTTTACATGGCTCTTTCCTTTGTGTCCATGCACACACAAAAGAAAAGAAGGCAATCTGGCTATGAGTGACTATACATAGTATACAATAACCACATATGATGATTTTTTAGTGACAGTATTTTGTGAATGCCTGGGGGGATCCCTACTACAGCAAAACCTTATTTAGCACCCACTTCTTTAATGAAATTACCTCTAGCACAGCTAAGACATACTTCATGATAAGGCTGGGCGATAGTGGATTTTTCAATATCCGAACAATATTAAGACACTGTTCACAATAGATGAAAGCATAACGATAGTAAAAATTCACCTATTTTCTACGTATTACCTTCAAAGAGATGTGCAAGTAGGGATGTTACTTATGGATATGTTTTCACTAAGAGACTAAACTGCCTTTTAGGCTGATTTTTGCTCCCAAATATTATTTTCAAAAGCATCTTGCAGTAATATCTGCATATTTTTACATGTTAATTACTGTCTGATAGTAATTTTTCAAACAATAAGTGATACCAATAGCGATATTCCGATATATTCATACTATCCCCTACTTTAAGTTCATGTTCATGACCTCGTTAATTACCTTATTGTTGATGCTAGGTCAAGTAAATCCTATATAATGATGTTTCACAAATACATACAACTATACTGGTGTACAGTGCAGTATATACATATATATGAGTCTGAGCATGTGTGCATACAACCACAGGCCTGCCAACCTGGAAAGTAAAAAAATCTTGAGATTTCTGTACCTTTATTGTAGTATTGCAGTGTGTAGTAAAAAAAAAACTGGTAGATGCTATGCTGAGACCAAAAAAAAAAAAAAAAAAAAAAAAAAAAAGGTCTCAACTTTTCTCAAAAACCGTGAGATTCGATCTACTGCCCTTGAGCAGGGTAGTGAAACCGTGAGACTCACGGTAAACCCGTGAGAGTTGGCAGGCCTGCAACCATTGTATGTGTACGTGTATATATGCAGAAGATACCAACACAATTGCATTTGTTAGTATATGTGACCCGCTGAGTGAAACAGACGTTTTTGCAAAAATATATTTTGCCATAAAACTGTATTGAAATACACTGGGTAAAAATACGCTTGCTACATGAAAATTTACACACGCTTTAATCACATTCATACGCACTGAAATTAAATCAAATTAATAAAACCTATATACCACTGGATTCACCTGTTTATGGAGAGTAAAAGAATCTTTTTTTTGTGTTTGCACAGCAAAGAAAATGTGAGTTATGGGCATTTATTTACGATGCAGTAAAAACAGCATTCACCATCGTCATTTCTTAGTTGGATTGGCCTTGTTTTTCAACACGGAGGAGTACAGGAAAAGCACTATACCTTGATTGATTTGCCAGTTCATATTGCACAGATTGAGCACAAGTCCCATCTTCGTAGCTTGTTTCAATCGTGAGTTATGATTGATTATCTAAGTGCCTGTAATTTATTTCCTGTATTGTTGCTGTACAAATCGAGTTTATCACTATTACAACTGTCAAGTGCTATAACTCCAAGACCATTCATCATAAAAGGCTGAAACTTTGGCTATCCACTCTTTTGTTACTATAGATCACAGAGATGCAATAAAATGGAATTCAAGGAATGTGCGAAAATGACCGGTTTTGCCCAATGGGTCACATATATATATATGTACATTACTTAGAATTATGCACAATTTAGATTTCCTCGACAGGTGTGAGAACTATGGGAGTTTCACGGTAGCAGTTTTTATTTATTCGGTAAGTAGCTATTAAGAGCACTGTATACTTGGTATTTTTTTTGAGGGACGTAATTTTCACGACTTGCGAATAGGATATATTCCATGAACTTTTGATCACGAAAATGGTCAAAAGTATTAGAATATCTAGGTATCCCAATACACTGCAGGCAGTGCCATTCAAGAAAATAAATTGCAAAAGTGATAGAAAGTGAGTGTTTGCAAAATTACATGCCTCAAAAAATACCACGTATATGGTAAGTTACACTGTATTCATGTAAATTTTTTATTTTATTGTACTAGATTGTTGTCCTATTCTTGTACATGCTACTACAGAAGAGAACTTACAAATTCCAGAAATGCTGTTTTGGATTCTGTGGTATTCCAATGTATGTAAATGCAAGTATGCATGCACATTCTGTATGTTATAGTTAAAGCACTGCTGCGCGTGTGTATGGAAAATACAGCACGAGGGTGTGTGTCGAGAGGCTAATACAGCACGAGGTGAAGCCGAGTGCTGTATTTGCCTCGAGACACCCCCTGAGTGCTGTATTTTTCATACACACACAAGCATAGGCAGTGCTTTAACTGTTATATTGTGCTTCCTAGTTTTCTGGCTCGGAGCAATTTTCTCTAGTACTCAAACCGCTACGACTTTCGGTGATCAGGATATCAGTAAGTGTTTAACTAATCTATTTCTAGTCATAGAACAAACTAATAGGATTAGTTTGGTTAGTTTTAGTGATTTACAATGTCACGCACGTGATCAACCATGCTGTCTTAGTGGAGTCATGTTTAAAAAGCTTCGTGATCAGATGATCAGTAAGTGTTTATACTATCTATTCCTAGCCTAGCATAAACTCGTAGAATTACTTTGGCTGGTTTTAGCAATTTACATTGTGTTGTTTACGTAACATTCCTTAAATAAATTCTCCGCATAACTGTACTGTATTTGCCCAAGTGTGCTGTATTTGCCCAATTGAGCACAAAGCTGTACTGTATTTGTCCAATTAGCTGCATAACTGTTCTGTATGACTCATACAATACAGTTATGCAGTTGATTAGTACTGTATGGACAATATGATATGCAGCATCGCTTTGATCCTCCCACGCAAAGTACAATATGGGAAGATACAGTACAGTAATGTGCCTATAGTAGTCATACAATATACTGTATGAAAAATACAGTACACGTTTGCACTTTGATCTCTGCCATGCAAAGTACAATGTTTATTTGCATAAGCATTGTAGCAAAACATTTGTGTAGGAAGTACATGTTTATAAGGTTTCCCTTATGGACTCCCTAATTCCTAGTTGGCCATGCCAGAATGGTGGGTGTACTAAAATGCTGATATGTATTTTGGTTCACCCACCAGCAATATTAAATCGCTGTGTGTTTGTTCCTGTAGTTTAAACATAGATTATACATTGGCTAGCTTGAATAAAGCACAATATTAGTGTGACATCATCCTTATTTGTATTTTAAAAGGAAGCATTTGTGAGTAACCCAATAAAGTTATACTCATGAAACGATCATTTTCCCCAAACATAGATAAACTACTTTGAAGCTTATGTGAAATGCTATCCTCCATTTCGCCTATTGTCAAACTTTAAAGCAATAGTTCAAAGGGTGTTAAAGTGTGTCCCAAATCCTACAGGTGTAACTACTGTATGCTTTGAATTGTGCCGTTTTTGTAATACTGTCATACTTAATTATATATGCAGACCAGTTAATCTGATTCATGAAACAAAAGATCGATGGGTATATTCCATTGCTTTTGGAGCTCTAACTGAACAGTTCTTGCAGTTAATACTGGAAGGGAATCTACTGTCAGCAGTAGATTATTCAGCCACAACTATTGTCAAAAAACGCTTTTAAAGGTTATATGAAGTATATTTGTATGTATGCATATGTATATCTGGTTATAATAACAGGTATTGTATTGCTAGCGATTGCCATGATCTATCCTCTGTTGTTTTTCACTCTGTTTGCATCCATTCATGGATCAGTTCAGATCATATCCCACATTATTGGATTTGTTTATGTTTTACTATTGTAAGTTGAGTATGTGCCATGTATGTACATACGTATTTACGGTGTTCCCTTGATTATCATTATCTGAACACTTGGTTAAGTAGAAATGACTGCTCTATTAGAGTATTTTATGTCTAACATGTATGTTCCATTAGAGTATTTGAACAGGACTCTGTACATAAATGAATGGGCTTTGATTATCTGAACACGTCTTGGTCCCAAGGGGGTCGGATAATCAAGGGAGCACTGTACTTATATATGTCTGCTGTGTAGTCTGTTATTTTGCTTTGTGGCTAGATGTTCCACTAAGATTTTGTGTCATTTTCATCCAGTATTGTTGTGATCCTTTATAATTATGACCAGATCTGAAAACCCTGTCATCTTTCAAATTCTTTATTATTAGTGTTTATTATCTACATAGCCAAATGTATGCTCTGGTGAAGTTTCAGCTTCCTATGTTAGGAACTTTTTGGAGTTACAACCAACCATTCAAAGTATAGTACCAACAGGTACCAACAACAGAAAGAATGTAGTGTTGCACCGACATGCATATTTTCACATTTACCGATACTGACTATTTGCCCACTCCTGTAACCGATATGCCAATATTAACTGATATTCTTCGGAACAAGGGAGGAGGAGTGGAAGATCACCTAAAATTTGTGTGTACATTGCCTTTAATTATTTTGTGGGCGGCTGAGTTTACAATGTCTGCTAGTTTTGTCACTAACAGATCATAGAAAGAAAGCCAAGTAGCCAAGTAGAACTTCTCAAACAGTGTTTTAGTGGGATTCTAGACCCTTTGCAAAAAGTGATTGACTAATTGCATGGATGGTCGATAAATATACACAGCCTGCTATAGCCTTGCAACCATACTTTTTGCAGACGAACAAGCCTAAACAGTTATAGTACAGTTACAGCAAATAAATGTTTTACCACTGCTGCTGTGTTTACCACTTTCTTTACTTTCACATGTTTACTGCCGTATTTATTGATTGATTGTGGGTTTCAGTTTATTGGCTACTGATATTTGCAAAAAGAAGCACTTAAAAAAGCAGTTGTAACTGGAGTTGAAATGAATCAAATGGTATGGTAGTACCATTTAAGTAGGGATCACACTGAAAATTTTGTACACCGCCCAAAATTCTGCCTTTAAAATTATCCTAGAGACATTTTACGTGACTAAAATCACCTTTGTGGAATAGTACTAGTCCATATAATATCTAATACAGCATCAAAACACTTACAGGTGGCCTGATGTAGAATTTTTTTAATTTGCCAAAACTCAAATTTTAGTCTCACTGCCTCACTGCCTGCCTGACCACAATTGCAAGCCTAGAGGCTAAACGGAGCACGCATGGCCACCATTTTACGCCACAATAACAAACCCACCTGTGGGATGTGCCTTTTGGGGTTCCGTAGGCCCCTGCGTCTTGTCGTTTCTTTTATCTTCAATCAGGCTGCTTGTCTTCTTCATCCAATGAAACTGTATCGAGGCGTTAATTTTCCATATCAACACTTTTTTTCAGTAGCATATTTAGACGCCACAGAATTATTTCAGAGCTGTATTCCAGAAGTGCTTCAGTCCCGGTGCTACTATAAGAGGTATACTAGCTAGGCATCTGTAACCTCGTGATTGGGATCGCGTTCGCGATAGGTTCCCAACTGCACCCATCAAATAAAGATCTAGGTGTGAAAGAGTGTGAAGACCACATCTCTTAATAATCTAGCTTTTACTTAACAGTAAACAAGATGACCTCACCCCTTATTGGTCTAGCTAGCTGCACACCCTCGATATACTCTAATAAAACAGTCACTCTAATGCAATAGTCATGTATGATATTCTAATAGAACAGTCATAAGTTACTAGCTGTGCCACAACAAAAAACTAAACAAACTAGTTTTTTTTTAAAAATGTTAATTTAAAAATGAAGTAGGGATCTATGCAATAAAAAGTAGTGTCACAAGAGATGAATGATGGTATTACAGTATAGCTTAGTGGGAAAGTCCCTACTTTGGCACATTAGCTATAACAATTATGTTCAATGCCAAAGTAGGGACTTTCCCACTGAGCTACAGTTTGTGCTGTAATACCATCATCTCTTGTTGCACTCCTTTTTATTGCATAGATCCCTACTTCATTTTTAATTGCCGAATTAGGCTAGGGCTGTGTGACAATGGTAAAACCTATATTTCAATAAAGTGACAACCATTTTATCTCGATAATTTATATTATCTCAATAATATGTGACATCATAGGACTGCTTTGTAAATGCAGTTTTACATTATTAAGTCAAGCAGCGCTTGATAGGTCAGAAATGTTATCACTTCCCCAACTAGTTTGACACTTTTCCACAAGATTTCCATCTGACTACGGTTGATTGACATATTAAATTATGATTATCTATAAGTGAATTCATTACAAAAGGTGATTTAGATATCTACAGCGTAGATAATCTTTTTTTTATCTAAGTTATCTCCCAGCCCTACGGTGAATCCATTGTTGGGTAGGGTTTTCCTTGTACCACCTTATTTAGGGTTGCACCAAGATGATTATTTTGCCGATATTCCGATAACTGATATTGGATAATATTTCCAAGCCAATAAACTTCACTGATCCAATATAATAATACTTCTCGTCTATCCTCAGTGGTGGATCCAGGATGGGGCATTTGGGGCAAATGCCCCCCCCCCCTTCAAGAAATTGCATACAAGATCGAGATACTCTAATAGAGCAGTCAATTACTCTAATAAAGCAGTCACAATGTTCATGAGGCAGTGTAGCTTACCTATGAAGCTATAAATAGGATTTTATTTTACATAACAGACGTGATATAGTTGGTAAGGATAACTAGCTATTATTGTCGTGACCTTTTTTTTTTTTTTTTGGTCTTCAACTGGTTTTCAGCAAGTTTTTTTGGTCTTCAACTGTTTTTCAGAAAGGTGCCCCCCCTCTTTCCAAACTCTGGATCCGCCCCTGATCCTTTAGTGAATTTTACCACAAATTTGTCTATAAATGACTAATTTAGCTTGTTTGTAGTGGTGGTAGTGTTACAGCACTTCTAAGCAGTAGTAGCAACATTGCAAAACAGTAAAATACTACTCTATGCATAGTTTGGTACATATGAGCATGTATTTTTAAATAATACATAAATCTGTATCTGCTACTTTTTTCATCACGGTGCTGATCCAATGCCAATATACAAAAATACAGCTGATATATGGTTTTTCCAATAACCGATCTGATTATTGGTACAACACTACCTTGTTGGCAGGTGGTGTTGGCATCAGGTGTTTGATCCTTGAACTAGGAACAGCCAGTTTTCTCAGCAACTGGTAACAAAGCCATGACCAAGTCCATGAGTAGGCAATGTGTTTCCCCTGCCATCTGCGGTATCTATGACCAAGTCCTTATGTAGATTAGGGAAGGGTTGGGGGGGAAATTTGGATTGGGCCATCTTCCCAAGGTGTGCTTATGTATACTACCTATGGTGTAATGGCAGCCAGTAGTGACACTTTCTTTACTTTTTGGTTGACTTTTTGTTTATTTGTTATAATGGTACACGGCATTGGACATTTAGCATATTTAGGTCCATAGGTAATTAGGTACAGTAGGACCTCCATTATCTGAACAACTGTTCAATTATAATAAGTGAATTTGTTCAGATAAACGAAGCCCATTCATTGACAAGTATATATAAGGAGGGTATGACTGAATTAGGGATTAAATGTTCACTAGTATATCTGCAGGTGTAGGTAACCTCCCTTGTTTCCCTACCTTTTTTTTTCATTGATCCCTAATCGAACTTAAATTTCCTAATTTTTCCTTATACTCTTTTTTTGTAAGATTAATTATTATGACTGGTGAACCCACGCATACTGCATCAAAAGAAAGCTAGGGTTAATGTTTTCATCTGAACGTGCTCCCCGGCTATCAATTACTGATTCGAAGGTGAAGTGGCCATTATGCTTTGTTTTCAGCTATGTTCAGCCTGTTACACAGGACTACTTATGAAGAACAGTAGGAGAAGCGCCTCTGCAATCAATCTAGTCACCGCAAAGAATATTAACAATTCAGGTACCCCAACTATCAATTACTGACTCAAAACTGATGGCCATTACACTTCGCTTTCTGCCCATCACACAGCAATACAAACAAAGAACATTGAACACCTCTGCAATCAGTCCAGTCACCACAGAAAATATGGATGATTCCTGTTTGCAAATGTACAGAAGCCGTACATCGTGCTACTATGAATTGACACCTTGGGTTGTCATAAAGAAATGGGACACAAAGGAGGACAAAGGTAAGTCCATGATGCATGCATTGTATGTACTGCAGTATGTCAAAAGGCACGTCTCAGGACAAAGCGACATTGAACAGTGAAAAAATCAAGCCTGTAGCCTTAGCCATTATTATACTTGGCTGAAGGCATCAGGCAGGCAGGCAGGCAGGCAGGCAGGCAGGCAGGCAGGCAGGCAGGCAGGCAGGCAGGCAGGCAGGCAGGCAGGCAGGCAGGCAGGCAGGCAGGCAGGCAGGCAGGCAGGCAGGCAGGCAGGCAGGCAGGCAGGCAGGCAGGCAGGCAGGCAGGCAGGCAGGCAGGCAGGCAGGCAGGCAGGCAGGCAGGCAGGCAGGCAGGCAGGCAGGCAGGCAGGCAGGCAGGCAGGCAGGCAGGCAGGCAGGCAGGCAGGCAGTAGAAAATTCCAAAAAAATTGTAACAATTTATTAGAGGCATTTAAGGTCGTGCTGAAGGCATTTTTGTGCTTGGTTATACCACTTAACAAATACTTCCAAGTTGCCAGAATGGTATTGTGAAGCAATATACAGAGTTGTGTTCAACTTCTTTTAATATAACATACTCTTACTCTAATGGAACGTTCACCTATTGATGAAATACCTAATAGAGCAGTCACTTATGCTGTTCAGATAATCAAGGGTTCAGATACAGATTATCTAGGTCCTGCTGTATCCTCATGAAGAGACAATTGTAATTAAACTATGAGATATATAGTGATGTAAGCATAAAACTTGATGTGGTCTTAGAAGTGGTCTTTATAAGGAGGTAAGATGCACTCTTCATTCCACCATACCATCGTTCCAATCCGCTGTTCTGTTCATATAGAACAGATAGATGTATAACACTTTTGCTATATTTATACTGTAGGTCTAATTGTACTGTCATTTGAGCATTGGCCTAGTAACCCAGAAGTTAGGGAATCCCACATTTTCCACTTTTGTTTTGTTAATATTTAATTGTGATATGTTGAAGTAGCACAAAAGATACAACCTCTGGTAGATGGACCAGAGTGGCTGAAGGAGACCACCTGGTTAACCCTATGGGTGGTGCTGCTTGATTCCTTGACTAGGAGCAGCCAGCTTCCTCCCTTAACCTAATAGTTTTCTTCTGATAGGTTAGCTAGGCCAAGTCACTAACAAAGTTTATGACCAAGTCCGAAAGTAGGCCATGTGGTGCCCCACTAGCTGTCTCCTGTATCTATGACCAAGTCTGTGTGTAGTTGGGGAGAATTTAGAATTGGTCCTAATTTAGAATTTAAAATTAGGCCCAATTCTTCCTAAGGTGTAATTGCATCCATTTTGACATAAATTAAAACATTTGCTGGGCTTTTAGCATTTTAGTTTGGTGTCCATAACTTACAAAAAAGGTGTTCTGCTCACTGGACATTTTACGTCACAGACACAGACGAAATCATACCATCTCTTCAACATTACGTAAACAAATGCTCATACACTGTAAATTATGTATTCATAAAATTTTTTGAACTCCAATTGAATCCAGGTTTTTACCATTAAAACAATTCTTCATGAAGAGCAAAGCATTATTTTTTAACTTATTCGCAAGTATTTTTCCTATTGTAATCAATACTTTATACTTTAAACTATAGAGTATGTCAGGATTTTGCAGATCTGGTCACAATTAGTATAAATTAATGTAGCAATGCTGACTATGCTACTATTTTGTAGGTTTATACAATTGATATTGTACTGTAAAAGCTGTGGTAGTGCTATTCAAGAGGAAACTGATGATGGGGTATACTCACTATAATATATTACATGTACAGTAGATTCTCAGCTATCCAAACCCCAATGTTCTCAGGTGATAAAAACAAATGAATTATTGTAGCCTATCCATTTAATATAAAGTCCATTCGCACTTATATGTACTATCAAAAATGAGTTTATGTTACTTCTGAAAACCAAGTACCGATGCATAGTTAAATGGGAAGTCAACATGCAATTAACTATTTTAGCTAATGAAGTAATAATAGCTACCTGTAGTTATTGAAAATATTTCACAATTCACTAATTATTTAGTAATTGATTAATTCATTACATTGCTATAACTTGAACAAACCACTTGTACAAATTACGCACAGAAGTGTCTTCTCAACTGTTTTATACTCTGTCTCTTGTGTTATATATCTCATGTATATTCTTTTGAGAAAGCCTCAACGCTGCCTTCATTTTCGTTCATACTAGTACGGGACATGCTCCCTTTCAACTTGAACAGATATCAACCTGTGGTAGCCTATGAGGTCTGCAACATTGTTTTTCAGTTATTAATCATCCTGTAAAACCTAAAGGAAAGGTTGTTCACAAAGTCTGTAGAGAGTCGCCACACCTCAGAGCAGTGTACTTGTACAAAAGTGTAGTACAGGTTTTATTTAGCCTTTACTTCTCACATACTGTCTGCTTTTAACATTTGATCAATTTGCTCATATGAGTGCGTTCGGACAAACATAGGTAGACACGTACGCACAAATAATTTCAGTAAATCAGGCATGCCCACAGCGTTGGCTGGCTGTGGGTGCATGTCTGGTTTTTAAAAAGTTTACTGAGTAGTCTTGATTATAGATGAACAAAGGGCTGGGTAACAGAGGTCTATTGTATACACTGTTTATAATTTATACAGTGTATGTGTACATGCAGATCATCCACAGCATTATACAAGCAAAACTATATGAACCTTGTATAAGAAGTGGAATATTCTATATTCTCCTGGAAGGATTCTTTCTCTACAGAGGAGTTCGAGCTGTTTTCTACTTGATACTGAAAAAGGTCAACAATAAATTCTAAGAAATTTTCCTATATATATACATGATGAAATGGTGGTGCATGCATGCATTTGAGTTGTGTATATTGCTGCGGAGATTGCCTTTTAAAGTATTAAAGATTATTTATCACTTCCTTTGTAGTGCTAAAACAACAGGTACAGTACAAGTGAATATTTTGATAACTCAACAATTACCTCTGTGGCCATACTTTTGGCAATAATGTAATTTCTTTCCTTTTGGATTGGGGGGAGTCCCCCCTTTTGGATCTTCCACTGTGTACCTATGCATGAGTATAGGTTACTGCACACATACGTATGAGTATCTATACTAAAATAGCATAGATACTCGTATATTTGCTTTAGACTACGTATGTCTTGTGCAGCTTTGGCTGCTGGGTTAATGGTGGTTTTTCCTCATCAAATTAGTGCTCATGTAGTGCTAAAATAGTTCACAGATGAATGCAATTACCTTTGTAATCCATCGATACATACACACTAGGAGCGACGTTGTGAAGTTGGTCACACGTTATACCTTATCACTTGTAATTATGCAATCATTGTTCTAGGTGTTTAGACTTGTTTAACTGGTGAGATATTATACTGAAAAGGCTTGTTAGAAATATGCAATCCATCGTTTAGAATATTAGAAGTTGTCAATGTTGAATTAGTTCAGTACATTTTTGAGATCACAAGATGAATGGTGACACATGACCAATTTGTGATGGGAATTAGGCTTAGTATGTGACACACACAATGAAAAAATTGTCACAGGTATCTCATCAGTATAGATACATATCTACTAGATTTTAATTACCTCACTATCAACCGAACTTCAAAGCATACTATAGTTGTCTAATGGCTGTTTAGGTGCTACTTTGAAAACCAAATTCTCCATCAATAGACACATACTCAAGTTGTGCTTGTATATTATTGTTTTTATGATTTCAAGTTGATATGGTATTTCAAGTTGATATGGTACCATGTACACTGAATAATTGGCAGTTAAAATATTTGGTAACAAGATGGAACGCTGCAATTTTTTTTAATTTGGCGATGCAGTGAAACACATTAGGTGGAATCGTACGGCATACAAGGTTACCATTTCTATGGCAATATTTGGACTCCCAGTGTTGGCAATTTATTTGCCTGTTAACTGTAAGATAACTTGTACACCTGTATGACAGCGCGAAGACTTGGGCAGCCTCTGACACTGCTTCTCTTTCAGCTATTCTAAATATTCAGACTTAAGTCTTCACGCTGTTGACTCATTCACATGAATGCCCCATTTTGAAGTGAAATGCTTCTCTGCATTTGTTGGACCAATTTCAGCAGCATGTTTCCCTATTTTGGCTCTTTGCTGAGGTGTGTGCGAGTTGTATTTCCCATGAGCATCTTTCTCTGTTGCAGATTGCAGTACATTAGTAACTTTCTTGTTGGCTACTTCCACTTCTTTTATTACCGAAGTTCCTGTAGTATCAGGTAACTTGTCTTTAAGCTTAAAGAACTTTAATAGTGCCATTCTGTGTGAACAATATGAACATTAATATGGCGGGAATAAAATTTGGTGGTTACTCCATCAATACCACCCAATCACTAAAATAAAACATAGCTAATTGTTCTGCATATACGGTATGTACATGTGTATGGTATGTGGCATATGACATTGCATGCATGTCATGTATCTCTTATAAATGGACTTACATATTATTTGTGAATCATCCTGCAGCCATTTTCTAAACAGCACACAGTGAATCATCATATTGGATATGTTAAAAGACTACTCAACGGGTAAGTACAGTACATAAAAAGTCTTATTGGTACATGCATGTACAGCAAATATTGTCAGGTATTCTTGGTTATAGAGATGTAAAGCCAGACAATTAGAACACTGCTCCTCAGATTCCAGAAACCTCATTAATAGGGCCACCTTTGGGACCTAAAATGTGACCTCAATAATGAGGTGGCCTTATTAATAAAGTAATGAAGTATACCTTGGCTACTTTAATGAGGTGGTCTTAGTAAAAAGGTAGCCATTAGGTGGGGTGATCAGTGTTATCTTCAAATCACCTGGGAATTCATTATTTCATTGCTTGTATTAAACTGTCTTTGTGTTATTTTACCAGAGTAAGAGTTTGGTGAACTTAACAAGTTACTAATTACGTATATTAATACTGACCAACATGCAACAAATAAAGTGTGGTGAAATTGTGACAAATCAAGTCCTGCCAAACTTTACAATGTATGTTTTTTGCTTACAGGTCAACTCCAACTACGAATGCCATTTGTAAAGTTATCCATGTTGTCACCCGATATCAGTGGGATCCATGTATGGTTGTAATAACTACTGAAGTTCATCACTATTATATATTTATTTTCATAGATTTTAAATTTTCTCTTCGAATCATATCTGCAGGGGTAGTTATAATGGTGGCACTATTGAAGGTACTGATGAAGTATCCAATAAAAATTGTTCAGTACACTCAAACACTAAACTAATGTGCCCTGAAATGCACCTATGAATAGTTGTGGTACAAACAACTCATCTATATTTTTAATTTTTAGCTTACGTATGACACCAAACAAAGGAATGTTGATGTACTGCTTTGTCTCACTACCTACCTGCCTGCCTTGTAGTTTGTAAGCTATCAAGCTACAGGTATAAAACTTAGCATAAAACATCTAATGGGATATGCCTTTTATTGTTATCATACAGTACAGTAATACTGTATAGTAGAGATCATAAAGGTATGATCTCTACTATACAAAGGTATGATAGGTATGTATGGTAGGTATGGTAGATAGGTAGATAGGTAGATAGGTATTGTAGAGACCTATCTACCTATCATACCTTTGGAAGGTATTGATGGAAGGTATTTTTTGCTATGGTAGATAGGTATGTATGTAAGGTATGTATGGTATGATCTCTACTATATAAAGGTATGATCTCTCTGGTCAATACTTTCCATCAAAAAATATTGACCAGTCTCTCAATAGTTTCATAGTCCCTTGGCAGTATTGTATAATCGCAAACACAAGTGTAAGGAATTTCAGCATTACAGTAAACAAGGGGTGAACTGCAAATTTATTAGCCATTGCTAATTATGGGAATTAGGGCTGCAGCACTCTTTATTGTGCTGATTCCTATATATACACATGTAGCTGCTAATTTGTCCTTACACTTGTATACTACACCTTGTTGCTGCCTCCCTGTATGGCCTTAGTATCAATTACACTTAAATGCTGATACATGGGAGATCATTGTACAGGGTATATACTTAACATGCAAATTTAATCCCTAATCTAACCCATATGTAAGTATCAGCAGGCTATATATGTATACACATTACTATAGTTGTCTGTAAATGCAGTACTGCTATGGTCACAACATTTTAGTATAACATTGCTTTCAGGGTTAAAAGTGACATGCGTATATGTTAAAGCATTGCCGTGAGTGCTATATGAAAAATAAAGCATGTGGCATGTGGCCAAGATGCTAATAAAGAACAAGGCAAAGCCGAGTGCTTTATTAGCATCAAGGCCAAGCACCAAGTGATTTATTTTGTCATATACACTGTAGCACGAGCAAGGCAATTCTTTAAATGATTTATGAAACTTTCTAGTGGTAGCTGCAGCCATACACCAGGACTCATAATTAACACGCGTTGCACAAATTATTAGCAACCTAAATACACACAAACTAGTAACTCACGCGTAGTTCACCATAGTTTGGCATGGCAGACGTTCATTGTGTATTTTAGCAGGGTTTGGTCACAACCCACAATCAATTCTATTGTGACACATGGTGAAACATTTCTGTGATATCTCCAGGACTTCTCCATTTACAAACGTAACAGCAATGTTACATTCTCCCACCCATCAGCGAAGTATTTAGATATGTCTATAAAAGCAGTCAAGTGGTAGAACTCGTGTTGGCTGGGGTGACTGACCACTCAGCGTGGCGTGGCCATCAGCCTGCACTGGCTCGGGTGATTAGTCGTACTGGCGTGAGCACCACAGACTATTAGCCTGCACTAGAGCACATGGGCAACTGTGCTTTATTACTTTAATCCTACAATAAAGCACTCTTTGGGCAATTAAGCACTGTTTGCCCTAAAGTGTACTTTATGAAATTAAAGTACACTTTTCCTTTGATCTTTCCCACACAAAGTTCTATAAATTATATATACTACACCTGTGGTTGAGATCAAAAGTGCCATGCTGTCGTATATAACTGATATACCACAGCAAACTGTGGTATATAAGTGATATACCATCCTTTACGCTTACCATATATGGTACATTCCGCGAAATCCTTATTTTAATGGTGAAAGAGTCTCTACTAACAAGTGCCTAAGTCAACCAAGAATTATTCACCTGAGCACTGTGAGCAAGGAAAAGGATTTTCAATGAATTCTTATCTCTTTACCAACTCTTGTCTCCTTCACTGAATTGCAAGCATATGGGCATGGCACTGCTAAAGAGTCTAAAATGTCTAGGATTTCTACTGATTTCGATCTTCAACAGGTGCTGTTTCACTATAAATTGCTATCTACAATCGTTTCATCTACTGGGGTGTAGAATATAACAGTTATAGCACAATTACTCAGGATATGACAAAAATATATGTACTCGCGCCCTGCAGGTGCTTGTGCATATATTTTTGTCATATCCCTTGTAACTGTGTTATAACTATAAAGTATATATCACTATGCATGCTGTGTGAATATACATGGTGTTGATGTTTAATGCTTTTGACTTTAGTTAGTGTGGACATGGTCCTGCACGTAGGGATGCTAGTGGTATATATAATGGAATGCAATGCTTGTCCATGGTACATGCATTGTATCTCCTAAATGTCCAATCCAAGTGACATCAACAAGCCTGTAGTTATACTGACTTGTTAGTTGGTCGACATGAAGTGACTTTTCTGCAAGTTTGTGCAAAGTTTTGTAATCTCTACTTTTAAGTGATGAACACAAACAGATATTTGTATACATGTTCAGTGCTGGTCACTGTAAAGTGCTAATAATAATAATTATAATGTATGTTAATGTTATATGTAGCTAACTATTAGTTCTGTTGAATGGCTATTGTTATTGAGTGATTTTATCAGTCTGGAGTATAGCAGCACAGCGTTTGGGACCTCTCATACACATTTAGGAAAAGCAATTGATGCCTTTCTCTGTAAGTTTCATAGTAACATGTGGTTATTTTGAAACACCTCTTTACCCATAGATACTACAGACATAATAATTCCATTTTCAAGTTTAGCCTTAGTGCTAGCTGGATTTCTCACTTCTCTGGTTGCATACAGGTAAGCTAGTCCTCGGTTATCCGAATCCCAATGTACCTCAGGCAATGGTAAAAGTGTTCAAATAACTGAATTGTTTGGATATTTGGAAGTCCATATATCTACTGTATATACAGTGCTCTGTTGAACTGCCCTAATATTGTACTGAAAATACTTCAATAAAGCAGTCATTTCCAATTTTGGATAAACAAATAACTGAGTGTCTACTGTATTGCTGTATAACCCATAGATAACTTTGTACTAGTATATGTAGTTAGAACCATTCTAGTAGTATTGCTCATGTACCTACACTTTGTGATGTGTGGTGAATGATCATGAAACAAAACAGAGTACAATAATTGTTCTTGCTATAATTTTAATGAGTTCTAAATCAACTGTAGATTGTATTTGGTTGAAATACATTATTTATCCAATGCTATTAGACGTCAATGCAAGCTACTATGGAAAGGGGACAGAAGTTTTCTACCTAAAAAACAAAGACCTTTTGCTCGTACATTGGTAGGTATACCGTATGACAACAAATATTGGCGAAACTAATATTGGGTGATTTGTTATAAAATTGCAGTTGGCGAAAATTTAATTTGGCAAAAACTCTCACTGAAAAATTGGCGAATGGCGTAAGTATACGATGCAGTGCTGACTCGCTTTAAATAATATTCTGTTCCTGCTTCCAAAGACGCCGAATATCTGTGCTCCAATGGCCACACCCACTTTCAGGATTATTTGTTGTCTGTAGGCATACTCGCCCATTTATCAATGGCTGCACAAAAATTCATGTCTGCTGCCGTCTGCAAGCTTAAGGGGAGCTACGCCCACTAATCGAGTACGAGTTCTAGTCTAGTCAGTAAGCCACACCCATTTGCAAACGTGGTAATTTACCAGTTTCAGCAGTTGAAAATCTACTTCAACAACCAAAGTTTGAAAATAATATTGACGAAATTTAAATTTGGCGGATTTCTGACGAATCGCCAATTCGCCAAATTTAGTTCACCGCCAAATTTAATTGATATACGGTATACTGTATGCAATTTTCATTTGTGGTTGTAATGTTTGCTTACTTTATCAGGTGAGTTCAATAAACTTCTTTGGTTTCCAAGTTGCATTGGCTGTGTGGGGTAAGTTATGTAATTTACAAGTACCACCTGATATACATATATAGGGCCTTCGTGCTCATGTGTATATATCAGGCAAAACACAAGTGCCCGTGGTATAACTAATATGTGCCACATGGGTTAATCTCCTACACATGCTGGCATGCTTCATGAGTGTATTTATATTGGGATATGTGAATTTTGATAGTGGGCACTGGAAATAATGTAAGAATAACAACAAAGCGTTGCTGTACTACGTAAGAGTCCAAACGTATGTGCAATGACACAAGAATACGAAAGGTTCAATTGTGAGTTTATGCTGTGAGCAGAGACACAAGACATCAAAGCACGACTTGATAAATGATGGTTTAACGTTGTTGCCATGTATTCGTAATATTGTAGCCATGAATAAAATTACAGTCATGCATGAATATCCAATAGCTCAATCCATTTAGCGCATGATATATAACATCGAGACACAGGACATCAAAATATGGCTTGGTAATGTTAGTTTAATGCTGTTATAAGTGTTTCCATTTACTATAATAATTGTGAATAAATTTATATATCCATGAATAAAATTTACAGTCACGCATGAATACCACTTCACATCTAATGGTTCAATCTATATACTTTGCACTCGTTAGGTTACATCAAGACAGCGGTCTAGATTTAGAACTTATTAAACAGTACTATAGAACTCTCCATTTCAGTAAAAGGAACTCCTCAGCATGCTTTGAGAATTGGACTAAGAAACTTAATCCCATAATTGATCTCATGATGTGTGAGTATACAATGGCACAAAGAGATAGCAAAGGACATCAAAGAAATGTGAGGATTTTTTGGAATGGGTTGACATGATGTACAAACCCCTAACTGTGCAATATCTTGAGCTAACAAGATATACACACTGCCTTACCGAAATATATGCACTGTTTACAGTGCATATAATTATCTTGTTAACTTTTCTGAACCAGTGCAATATGAGATATCCACATAAAAACAGTCAAGCTGTGAAAAAATGGTATGGCCTTAAAAGGCCTGGTGAAAAAAAAGTTGTGAAATCAAAGGTGGCGGCCAAGAAATGGCTGCAGTGATGTTAATACTGATATAATCAGTATATAATCAATAATTTATTTTGATTATAATCAATACTTGATAAGGTCCCAAAACCATGGGATTTGTTTTTACTCACATTTCTTCTTTTCTATACAGATACAATTCTATACAGATACAATGGTGTTTATTGAAGACAGACTTATAAATGTATTGTACATGTAAATTTTTTCAACATTTTTGTGCACCTTTTTTATCCCTTGGTGACTGCTCTATTAGAGTATCTTGATCCCAAGATTTTACACTTGTTTGATTTTTACTTTATAACTTTGTAGCTGTAGCTCTATTGCTATTCAAATTATCAAAAGGCACTGCTACGATGATCAGTCTACGTACACACCATTTTTTAAATTATTCCCATACTTGGTTTACTCTGTAGCCATGACAGAACTTTCCTCTTTTGTACGTGAATAAGTGCTCATAATTTCTTGAATATTCATCATATTCACAGCAACCTTAGCACATTACTTCACCTTTATACGCTCTTCATTTGTGCCAAGGATCAAGACAATCAAATCACACCTTTACATTTCATAGCAATTTTTGCAAAGTGTGTTAAAGTAAATTGAAGCCCCCGTAGCCCCCATACAGCATAAGAAGAAAAAAAACAAAGAAATTACATGAAATTTTGAATGTCCATATCTCGCAAATGGCTGTTGCGAATTTAATCAAATTTGCTGTGTAGCCTCTATAATGCAAAAATGGTATGCTTTGGAGAGGGTATGCATGTTTGAGAAAAGTTGTTTTCTTTTTTTCTTCCTGTCAATATACTCATGGTGTGGCGCACAGGGTTTCTTGGCCACACAACACACTACTGTGTGTCTTGATATATGTACTGGCTTTCCTTTGATGTGAGGTGTGAAAGTGGTACATGTATATATAGCGTGGATGATGTACTTTATAATTCTACTGGTGATTCAATGCGTCATCGTTGCAATAATCATTGTGATGATCGTAAACCCTCATGACATTAGAGATTGGATATTTCATCATTTAATATTTTTGATGTGAGGATATTTACTGTATTTTTATACTGTCATAATGTATACTATTGACATAGAACATCACTAGCAACAGGATATATCATCTATTACATCCAGTTCTATGCAGCAAAGTATTTATTTGTTAGTAAGGATGCTGCACTCATTAATAATAGGCAAGTACAGTACATGTAATAAAGTAGTGTAATTGTTAAGAACAAGTTTTGTTTGTAGACGACTGTTTCATTTCTACACATTCTTTCTGCTATTTTACTACATGTTGGTTGGACTTTTCAAAGCCATCCAGCGTATTATAATATCAGCTGCATTAAATCTCCTTTATTTGTCACGACTGGACATTGCTTTAACTGTAACAGGCTGGGAATGGTTAGATAAAGGTATAAAGTTATATCATCGATGAATTTGTGTGCATTGTAATTCACTACTTTAAGCCCATTCATCATACATATCTGTCCTGAAGATTGATGCCAATCATAACAATCCAGTTATGAATGTGTTTATCAATTTGTTACTCCAAGCCAAGTGTCATAGGTCAGAATCACAAGGTGTTCCTGGTGAGCATTCATTTGTATTTTGTGTTTGTTATTGTTATTGTGTACACAGTATTCAATAAGATTAGAAACAGAGATACTGACAAATCAAATGTTCCATTGCTGAATCCTGAATCAACCAATGGTAATGTTAGCAAAGCTAAGAAGATGTGGCATTTAGCCTATACAATAGTTAATAACCCACAATTAATAGAACTGAGAAGAAGAGATTATAACAATGAAGCAGGTTACATAGATGATGTCAACATTCCAATTTAACTTGTATTAAAGTAATTTGTTTTTGCTGTTTACTATATTTTTGTAGTTAAAGATTATGCACAATAATATTGAAGTTGTTAGTGTCAACTAACTAACTTACTAGCTTATGTGGTATTATTGTATATATTTTGCAATTTATCCATATTAAATAGCCACAAAGTTTACTTACCATGACCATATGTTATAGTTACATCCCAATACCAGGGTGATAACTAAGAAATTGTCCAAGTGTACTGGGATTATACAATTAGATATGTGACCAGATTTGCGAAAAGGTACTGTACCTTTTCCACACATTTGACATACCAGCAAACAAAATGATGTAACACTTGACTCCTTATACTGTTTAACTTGCTCTAAGCATCAAAATGTAGCTAGATACTGTAGCTACATTCATTGAAACTTTCAAGCAATTATATGTCATGATTAAAAAGTTATGAAGCTTTAAAGTTCAAAAAATGGGTCAAATTTTGTGTGTGAAAAAGGTACCTTTTCGCAAATCCGGTCACATATAATCATGTAAAAAAATATATAGCCATCATACAGTCTGGTTTCAGGCACAATTGGATTCACTCATTTCTCAAACTACAACTGACAGCACATGGAATAACCATGGAAATGGCTTCTATTCTTAGATTCAACTTGGTACCGTGTAAGTAATACTATATAATTATGGAGCTATCCATGCTAAACAACCTACCTTGAAAAACATGCAGCTAGCTACTAGTAGGTTTTAGAGTTGTTAAATGGAGGCTGAGAATCAGCTGCAATAATGTGAATGCTTATTACATCATGTCATCATTAGGATTTTGTTTCATCATGGCGCATTTTTCATACCGTAACCTTACAGTTACAGTATATTTCAAAATATGTGGGCATGACAAATTGGACTACTGTCCACCTTTTCATAGCTTGGCTGTTTTAGATCTTTTTGTTTACCTACACTTAGCTTTTTGCTTGTTTTTCCACATTTCTTATCTACAGGCACAATTTGACAATTTTTGTAGTAAAACTAGTAGAGATGTACCGATAATTGGATCAGTGATCGGATCGGCTGCCGATGTGGCAATTTCTACCATATCGGTAATTGGCAGAAATGCTCTGAGAACCGATATTGCTACCAATAGTTTGCATGGCAAATACGAGTACCAGCAAAGCAATGGAAAGCCTTTTTGCTCACTACAAACAAATAGAAAGTCTTTCTATACAATTTCATTAAAATGAGAAGCCATATGACTACACATGTAAGTACTGCCATTTGTGGTAGAATATTCTTACCCAGATCTTCTGAAAACGGTAGGTGTTACACTTTAAGAATAAAGAACTTGTTATTGTTATTAGCGCTTTACAGTGACCAGCACTGAAGGTCTGACAGCAACATGTGCTGCAGCCTTAGGATTACCTAACGTAATTGCAACTGCGCCACAGGAAAGCTGAACTGATAATCTGTGTATAGTTAAATAGCCATCTTGAAAACTGATCAAAACACGGAGTAATCCGGACAAGGGAGCACGTATTAAATATTTTGTGGTGCCTGGCTTGTGTATTAGAGGCAACACCACCATAGTTAACCAGGTATTGCTGTGCCTTGTAGATACATTACTTCTGTTTTCGCCAAAAAATATAATCATTAGAATAATATGCATCATGCAGTAGCTACACCTGTAGTTCTATTTGATTTACATTTTACAGAATATACAATAATCAGATCGGTAAAATCGGTATCGGCTCTTTTAGGTACAGATTAATCAGATATCGGTACAACCGAAAAGTTCTTATTGGTACACCTCTAAAAACTAGTAATCCTTATTTACTATTTACAGCATTTATCATACCGTACAATAGTACTGTATATTAGGGATCATGAAGGTTTGAGCCTCTGGCCAAAAATATCACAGCCTTACAGTGCCTTGGCAGTATTAGTTAGGTAACGCAGTATGCAATGCATGCTTCATGGATTTACAGTATCTGTGTCCTTGAGCTCCTTATCTTTGCTGACAGTGCAAGGTGTTGATTCACGGTAGCACCATGTGATAGCTTCCCTAGATTTGTAATGGGAATTGTCTGAGTTTTCCATTGTGACTGGATTGATTGTAGAGATCCTTCTCACACTATTCTTCATTTGTAACACTGTGTAACAAACTAAACATTGCTGAAAATGAAGTGTAATGGCCACTTCACTATTAATGGGATACACATTCAGATGATGAAGACAGTGTTGTGATAGCACCAAACTTAAGTGCATTCTATAATTAATATGCACGAGTTGAGCTGGATCCTGAAAGCAGCTAAAAATGAAAATTGGATTTTTTTTCTCAAGAGAATGAACATTTCAGCCAACCAGATGATTAGCGGTGACAGTAAGTGTCAACAACGGACTTGTGTGTTTTGGCTCCATTACAAGTTTGGGAAACAGTTGTAATAAAGTCTGTAATTTTATGGCTTCTCAATAGGAAATGTTGTGTCGAGCATTTGAATGGAAAGATTTTGAAATATTTTTAGTGGGTCAAGTAGTACTACAAATGGACCAAATTTCAAGATCATGTGTAATTGCATCCATGAGTTATTAAACGTTGTTGAGCATCCAGCTCAATGCGTACATACAATAGACGAAGTTTGGTACATAATTATTATGGGAACATTAAAATTTTTTTATATCATACTGTATCTTGTATAATAATGATAATGATTAGGGATATGAACAGTATATATATGTGTGTGTGTGTGTGACTGGATTTGCGAAAATGGGTCTCGTAGTGTACCCTTTCCAATTGGCAACTCATAACTTGATTTGTGAATATGGTACCACTATGAAATTTGGTCACATTAAACCCCTAACATGGCACTATTGCTGGGTGTAATGAAGGTGATAAGCTAAACACATGAGTAGTTGGGGAGAGCAGATTGAGCACCTCTTTTAGTGTCTTACTGCTGGTTTTGGCCATTTGCATCAAGTCTTAAAAGCTGTTAGAAAAGCTATGAATACCTTATTACAACAAGACAATTGTTTGAGGCATTTAGTATACACGAAGGTGCTGGGTGACAGTTTGGCATAACTGATTTGACTTTAGTTTCAGGTCAGTTAGCTAGTAATGTAATCATAGTTTACTAAAGCTATTATATTGACAAGATTTTCAATGAATAGTACTCCACAAGAGGGTAGCCACAAATGCCTCATCCTGGATACGCCATTGCTTTGTCTTCTCAGAAATTAATCATAAAAGGAGGACAAATCTATTTGTTAGTTTCTTGGTGATCATTAGCACTGCAATTTTACATTTGCTTGGTTTTGCTTTCTAATTTACTTCTAGATCTGTACACAGTAGTTGAAACTCAAATTTCTTTTTTAACTACCAAGAGGTACTACTGCTAGATGATTAATATATTTTAGGTTTGTCCCGTAACACTTGTCTTGTATCACTACATTATGTTTATTTCTTTGATTCCTAATCTTTTTTCTTTCCTGGGGTGCCAGCACTAGATACTAAAGTGCTGGACAAAAATTAATAAGATTGACCATAAAAGGATCAATGAAATGGAAGCACTTGACCCCCATCCACTGTACCGGAATACATTTTTTGGTTTTACACATTTATAAATGGGTGGGGTTCTATACACTTAGATGACTTGTGATAACATTTCAGAGAGATGTGAAGAAATATAGTTATCACCATGTATATGCTGGGTGATAAAATCTAGACTATGTTAGTTACAGCCACATAAATGTTCCTTTCACTATGTGAATTTATGACTAGGGCTATGAAAACAGGTCCCTTTGTACAGGGACTTAAACTCTGTTTACTTGGTAGAGCAGCTAAATCACATGTCATAACAATAAAATGGTCTACTTCATGGCTTTTAGTGGACTCAATCAATTGTTACATTTTTACAGGGGACAATTGTTTGCTAAAATACAACTACACAAATCTAATATCTAGGTATATGCGTAATAAACACAGGATCAACACTTTCTTTCTTCCTGTTAATATTCTGACGGTTTGGCTTAACAGCTTTCTTGGCTGTGTGATAATCTAGCATGCATCTTGATCTGAAAATTTAACTGAAGGTCATTTGTTACAAAAATGTCTTGTAATTTTATGTCGTAATTAACACATCAGGATTTAAAATGTTACAATTTTAAGTCAATAAACACTAGAAAATCTTAATTCCTCCATACCTATGCCCACATTATGTTCATTATTTCATATTAAATGAATGTATGGCATTAACACATCAAACCACTAAAGACAAACATCATCCGATATAGTTACTACAGTAAGCGCAAATTAAAAAAAAAGTTACTTCTACTACATGAAACATAGTGCAAATCACTTGTTCAACGTTGTCACCACAGAGGAAATGCATCTGCTTATCTCCTCCTTCGTTCTGGCGAATCATGGTGACTTGAGTGCCTCCTGCTGTACGGATGATGATGAGGAGATCGATCTCTACCTGAACCTCTTTCTCTTGATCTTCTACGTTCCCTACAAATGAGGTAATTTAAACAATTACACTTGTGAATGCATTGACCAGAGAGATTACAATGGATGAATTACTAACTGATAGGTGATATAATTTCAGTTTGCTGGGATGCATCTGCTACAACACTCTCGAATTCTTGAAAACATAGCCTGTACATTTATTCACTTAAACAAGAAGCAACTGAACTGAATTTGCTAAATGTGGAATTTGAGTATGACTGTTCTATTAGAGTTTCACATATTTGGCTTTTCATATTATGATCCCGTAGAAGGTTTAATCAAGTTATGGTATGGTTAGAAACCAACTGTAAACTAAAAGAGTGGAAACACATATGCTACCAAGAGTTCATAATATAAGTACCACATTTCCTCGTATAAAAGTCTGGGCTTTATTTCCTTTCCAGCATTTTTGACCTGGCCAGTAAACGAATAGAGCCTTTAATTGAGACTGGGCATTTATTTTGGATTGGTCTGACTGATGCCCGGCGTTTAATCAAAATCAGGTGGTGGAAGAACGGGATTACTGTAATGGTAAGCATAGAAAACAGTGATACAGTGTGTTGACTATATAAACAAGTGTACAGCAAGTCTTAATGATTGAAAAATAGTTGCATCATACAGGGAGGTTTCCAACACCTTTGGAAAATAAACACCTGGTCTCAAATAGAGGCTCGGACTATTACTTGAGTCTACTGTTAATGGCTTTAATTGTTTCCCTTGTTGCTGCTGCTTCTTCATATTTGAGTTTAGAGCCTTCTGAGGGATGAAAGTATTACAAGAAATCACATGAGTAGTCCGGGTGAGTCCGCGTGCATGCAGATAAGCTTATAATCGAGACAGGCGTTTAATAGAATGCGGCTTTTATATGAGGAAATATGGTATTATGAACTCTTGATGCTCATAAATAATGCTGCATATGGATTCTAAACAAGTAACAAATTTTGCTGCAAATTTTGCTATTTGCTCACATGGGTGTGGAAAGACAAACAAATATATATACAAATATACACACACATTTTGTGGAAAGCAATTTTTTAGCAAAATCAGGTGTGCTATGGGTGCACACCTGGTTTAAAAACGAGAGGTTAAGCTCATATTAGTGTTGCACCGATATATACATTTTTTTTTACCTTTACCGATACGATTATTTGCCTATACCTGTAACTGATATACTGATATTACACACACCCGATTTCTTCAGAAAAGGGGAGGAGGAGCAGAAATTATTTTGTATAAATTGGGATGTAATCAATATAATTAACTGCGTGGGCGGCAGAACATTTTACAATGTCTGCTACAGTTTTGCCACTAACCCCTTAAAACAGGTAAGCCAGCTTATCATTCAGTGTTTTTTGTGGGATTCCAGGCCTTTTGTGGACTGATTGCATGGGTAGCTGATAACCTGTTATAGCCTTACAGCCATACTTTTGCAAACAAACAAGTCAAAACAGTCATAAAACAGTTACAGCAAATAAATGTTGTACCACTTACTGCTAGTATTCATCGCTTTCTTTACTTTCACCTGTATTTCCACCATAAATAACTGATTTTGGGTTTCAGTTAATCAGCAAAATTATTTCTGCTTCGTAACCAATACCAATACTTGTAAAATTACCAACTAATTATTGGTGCAACACTATCTCATATTTTAGGAATTCCTGTCTCGAAATGCAAACTATTGAACTCGCCATAAAACAATGTTTGATTGGAAACATGGAGTTACATACAGTACATGTGTGAAATTGCTGTGATTTTGATCGAGTGTGGCATGATGTACACTGGGTCACAGGACACTACTATGCATTGATCTATGAGGAAAAATTTACAATCTCATAATTACCTGCTTCTAGAACGATTCTTCCTGGATCTTTCCTTACTCCTACTACGAGATCGTCGTCTCTGGTGTCTGTCCCTTGATCGTGACCTTAATAAATTAATAGAATTTTTTATTCTTATACACTAATTTCTGTTATGTACAGTTGCACACTACTTCACATGTCGAGTCCTGATTTAGTAGAAAAGCCAACTATGACTTCACTACCCTAAAGGAGACTTCATTAATGTAACTGTGCTTGCACATTGCGAGTATTTATGCTAAAATACCACATGTGCATACAGTATGTAATGTCCATTAAAATAGTCCCAAGATCTAACATGTATGTATAATTATCACACTAAAAAAACGCACCTGCTTTTTGAAGATCGAGAAGACCTACTCTCACGACCCTTACTGCTTGACTTCTCTGCTTCACGGGACTCTCGCTTCTTCTTGTATTCCTCACGCATCTGTTGTCGACGCTCTTCACGACTTTTCTATAATCCAAAGATGCCACTAATGCAAGTACAAGGTACACAAGATGGCCTTTAGATCCCAATAAGTGATCTTATTTGCACACGTATAAACAAAGATAAAACGCTATCATTGATATTTACATGGCATTTTACAGGGTACCTGAATCACAATTTACAATGGTACTCTCCAATCAGGTTTCTTCATTCAGACCTACTACCTGTGTCGCTGTTTCCCACTGAAGACATTATGTACTGTACTAGTACATTGGGAGAATGTACAGTATTAAGGTATGTAGCAGCAGTTGCAGCTATGAATAAACTTTAGCATGCACTCATTGGCTAACCTGATGGAAATGTTACCTCAAAACAATGAAATATAATAACAGTGCATCAATGACAGGAGATACACATCTGTAATTGCAATGTACATGTTTATGTATTTTACGTAGTACGTAGACACTATTAAAAACAAATCAAGAGATGATGGAATAGAACAAGGCATTAGTTAAAATATTATTAAAAAGTGGATGAAGCAGCATAAAACACTGTGGAACTGTAGCAATACATAAACGTACTAAACAAAAACAAATACTTTACATTCAAATACACATCAGTTTATAATCAAGCACAACCATTAACCTTAATTTCTGTAATGGTAGCTCTAATACGAGCATATCCAAGATGCTGCTTTCCCAAAAGGTGCGAGTCAACTCTACTTTGAGTATCACCAATGACAAGGAAAGAGCCACACACATCACAAACTTCCATTTTCACATGGAAATCATCTGCAGCTTCAAATCCAGCAATAACCTGTAGACAGCACAATAAAAATATATTTGCTCCTTGCAACTTGGTTGTAAAGCATGGTTTGGCTTACAAGCAACGAAATCTATATGATGAGCTGGCCATGAAAGCTAATAGCACAAAGTAAGCACACCATAACTTTAAATAAAATTATAATTAGAAAACAATTAAAACAGCTAGTAACGGCTTCCTAGCTAGTGCATGTACCTCATCCACTGGTGGTTGAAAACCAAATCATGCATGTACTACATACTAAACTTGTATGTATGTGGCTTGATCAATATGGCTTTTTTAAAACCAAGATTGAGACATGTTAAATAATTTTAAAAATTGGACGTCATGCTTCAACACTTCAATAGTGTCATAATAGGGATCGCCCATGTTGTTTTTCCAACAGAAAGCATACCAAAAAATCATCCTGAAAAGTGCCCTTCAACTGAAAGCTACCTGTTTGTAACCTGGAGAATAGGTCTACTAGTGAGTATCAAGAAATGACAAGTATAGACAAATCTGAAATTTGCCATTTTATTACTTTCATGTTACAATAATGTTTTTTTTCACCATAAGTTATTCACGATAAAAGCTACATAGCCATACTCACTGAGTCCTTCCATGTGTCCATAATGTACTAATAAACCCATATTCCACAGATTGCCAACCAGCATTAGTTACTAAAGCATTCTTACAAGATTCCTCAAAGGATATTTGATTTAAACAATAACAGGATCTTGTTGCACCTTTTCAGAACAAGGAATGCAGCTTGAAGGTAAATTAATTATATTTCAGAAGGCTCAGTCTCACATATCAATGGTATTTGGCCTAATTCCTAATATTACCAGCTGTTAGTAGTTGTTATTATATGGGCATGCACTCCACGTGCTATTCAGTGCATGCGCATGGAAAGACCCTACAAATACCCACCACGCTTCACACCTTCGACCTTTTTCTCAGCTCACCATTGTTGGTAGTTTCGTTCAAGTGTCTTATGAAGACTAGTCTCATGGCAGCAGTTTCAGAAACTACAGCAGCAGATGAAGCAGATCCAGGATACACTTCGTATTAACCAGCCCGCCGTTGTTTCACCGGAAAGTAACTCTCCCAGGAACACTTCGACTGGATCATTGTGGGCTGATGAAATGGACCGTCAAGACCCTCCAGGTAAAGAAGAGTCTTCTGGCATCCTGGCTACTACTCCTCGAGCTTCGCGGAAAATGGCAGAAGTCAGTGAGCACATAGAACAGCACCTGGTGCGTAGTTTTGCGTGCCTGGAGAACGAGGATCAGCATCGTCTGACTGACTGCTTTGCACTACCGAAGGTAGCGGTAACAAAGACCCCAGAGCTTGACAAGATTATAGTGGTACAGTGCTCGGAAAGCAATGACCAGGCCCTCGCCAGGATTCAAGCATTAAACTCGGATGCCCTTGGCCCCTGACAGAACTGCTGGAAATGAGGATGAAGAGATACCAGACCTACAGGAACAAGTAGGGCATGCAGTGGAGTATGCAATCACCCTCCTGGGGAATGCCTTTGCACAGATGTCTGCATTACGCCTACAGAGGTGCTCGAAGAGTACAATAAGGAGCTGCTGACCTTTGCCCAAGGAAGAGAGGCGGAATTTCTCTAGGCTGCCCCAGAACTCTTTGGACCAAAGTTTCCTCATGATGCCACTGAACACCTTGAGCAATTGACAGCACTGCAGAAGGCAAAGTCTTCAAGCAGCAGCAGCAGCAGCAGCAGCAGCAGCAGCAGCAGCAGCAGCAGCAGCAGCAGCAGCAGCAGCAGCAGCAGCAGCAGCAGCAGCAGCAGCAGCAGCAGCAGCAGCAGCAGCAGCAGCAGCAGCAGCAGCAGCAGCAGCAGCAGCAGCAGCAGCAGCAGCAGCAGCAGCAGCAGCAGCAGCAGCAGCAGCAGCAGCAGCAGCTCGTTGGGTTTTTGGAAGCCCCCTCCCACCACTTCAGTCACCACCATTACTTTGGTCCAAGGCAGCGACCACAACCTTACTCTCAGCAGAACAAAGCATCAAGAAGGTGCCAAAGGGACCCAAATGACAATTAATAGACAATTGTACTGTATGTCACAATTTAATAACTGTCAATCCTATGTTACTGAAAGCACAAAGCATGGGGTTCAAAAGTCCACCAAAGGCAATGGAGTCTTTGATGGTGGCAGGGAGGCTGGCTTCCTTTGCAGACACTTGGAAGGTGTTAACAGAGGATCTTTGGGTACTGAATACCATAGAAGGTTACCAGATACCCTTCAAGGAGGTACCAGTGCAAGCCTTAGGCCAGGTTCTCAAAAGGACAAGAGGCCCTGTTGAGAGCAGAGATAGAGTCCCTTCTTCTGAAGGGTGCCATCTCCACAACCCAGAGGGTTTTTACTCCAGTCTCTTTCTGGTCCCCAAGAAGAATGGTCAGATGAGACCTGTCATCAACCTGAAGCAACTCAATCAGTGGGTGGAGACATCTCACTTCAAGATGGAAGGCATCTCAATCCTGTGGGACCTCCTGAGAATGGGGCACTGGATGGTGAAAGTAGAACTGAAAGATGCATACTTGTGTATCCAACATAATAGCAGACAGCAAGTCCAGACTGGAAGGGGACAGATCCGACTGGAAGGGGACAGATCCGACTGGATGCTATCCCACACTGTGCTCCTGAAGATCAACCAACTGATGGGTCCACTGGAAGTGGATACATTTGCCTCCAGACTAACCCACCAACTGCCACGTTTCTTTAGCTGGAGACTGGACCCACTGGCAGAAGCAGTAGATGCATTCCAACAGGATTGGAGCAAGGTGAGAGGTTAGGCCAATCCCCCATGGTGCCTGATAGGTCATGTCCTCAACAAGATCAAGGCACAACAAGCACAAGCAGTTCTGGTAGCCCCAGTTTGGAAGAGCCAGGCATGGTACCTGGTAGTCTTGGAGATGTTGATGGACTACCTTTGCCTCATTCCTCCACAAGAGAACTTGCTGCAGAGAGGACAGGACCACAGGGGGATGGACATAGTGCTTCAACTAGCTGTCTGGCCTGTCTCAGGGAGAAGTACCAAAGTGATAGCCTTTCAACAGAAGCTTCAGAGCTCATGTTGGCCTCCTGGGGGATGAAGACCTCGCAAACATATGACTCCCTATTCAGAAGATGGGCTAGCTGGTGTTCTGAAAGAAGTCGCAATCCCATTTCTGGACCTATAGCGGATGTGGTTAATTCCTGGCCTACCTGCATAAGGAAGGGTATCAATCCAGGTTCCTGAATGCCTACAGGTCAGTAATCTCCTCAGTGCATGACACAGTGGATGGAGTGGAGGTAGGGAAGCAACCTGTAATCAGCAGGCTGTTGAAAGGAGTTTACCATGCTAGACCCCCGTTACCTAGGTATAGTTCTACCTGGGATGTGCAGGTGGCATTGCAGTACACTGATAACCTGGGACTGAAGTTGCTCACTTTTAAATTGGTGATGCTGTTTGCATTAACAAGACCATCATGTTCAGCTGATCTGGCAGCACTACAACTAAACAGACGTCGATAAAAGCCAGAGGGAGTTGCCTTCTTAACAGTAGCACTGGCAAAGCAGTCATCACAAGGAAGAGTCCTTAGAGACTTCTCTTCTTTCCATCATTTCCACCCAACACGAACTTATGCCCAGTGGAAACTTTATGACAATATGAGGCAGCCACAGCCACCTTGCAGGCTGACTCTTGCAAGCTGTTTGTGGCCATCAAGAAGCCCCACAAGCCAGTAGCTTCCTGTACTATTGCATGTTGGTTGAAGGAGATGCTAAAGATAGCAGGTATCGATGCGTCTATTTTTTCAGGTCATTCAGATAGGGGTGCATCAACTTCAGCTGCAGCAGGAGCTGGTGTTACTATGAATGATATCATGGAGTACAAAATCAGTGTTCCGAAGGTTCTATTACCGACCGTCTCATGATACGTCATATGGTAGAACAGTGCTGTCATCTTCAGCTACTGGTGAGACCTAACCTTTTGTTTGTTTTCTTCGACATGCATTGTGTAACCACAATACAAAGTAAGTGGCTCGACTTCACACATGATAGCTACAAACAACACCATTGATATGTGAGACTGAGCCTTCTGAAATATAATTGCCAAATGGCTTAGATCATGCAGTGATTACAGGGGGTACATGCTAATTGGAATTACATGAAAAAGGTGAAGTCGAGCATATCAATGGTCCACCCACCCTACCCTATACCAAATGGGTTCACTAATTCACAAGTTGAAGGTGTGAAGCATGGTGGGTATTTATAGGGTTTTTCTATGCGGATGTGTTGAATAGCGATGTGTTGAATAACGACTACTAACAGCTGGTAATATTAGGAATTAGGCCAAACACCATTGATATTCTCGACTTTACCTTCTTCATATAATCCCAAATAGCATGCAATCATTGCATAATCTGAGTCATTTGGCAATTAATCAATTAATTGAAGAACTAAGTAAGTTGTTGCAGGCGGAGAAAACACACTATCTCATAAAGTGACTTATAGAACTTGTCACTGCAAAGCTAGGCAGTAGAAAAAGAATCATTATTCACTTCAATAGGCTAAAGTTATATCCTGCTAATACGTGGAACAAGTCACAACACACACTGACACACAGGACAGCTCATTAGTGTTGTGAATTAGTATGGAAAAACTGGTTATTAACTGGTATTGTTTAGGTCAAACCAATTATTGAAAAAGCCAATAAACCAGTTTTGCCCACCCACTTGGTAAATCATAAATTACCCTTGCTGACAAGTGTAACATAACCTCAAAGCATGTGTACTTGATTTGGTGCAATGTATTTCACGGACTGGACTCATGTACTGGACTTGCGGACTAAGCTGGAAACAGCAATAATCCAGGATCTCTTTCAACACTGGAGAGTCAAGCTACAACTGCTGGTACAGCTCTTCCTTACAAATCATGAAACGAATGCGTGCACCAATTAATTAGAATACACTTACAATACACGTGTACTAGCAGTGATAAAGGGTGATAGAGGCTATTGTTGTACCATAAATGGTTTCCTTTGTTGCTTCAGTACTTGCTGTAGCATTAGTGTTAGGGCTGTAGTGATGAGCCAGTTTATTTGCATAGCCCCATCACATCACCCGGTGCACCACCTATAGCTACCTACTAAGAATAATTACTGGCTCATCTCTACAGCCCTAACACTAGTGATAAAGCAACAAAGGAAAACATCTATGCTACAACAATAGCCTCTATCACCTTTATTACTGCTAGTACACGTGTATCGTAAGTCTATTCTAATTAATTAGTGCATGTGTTAGTTTCATAACTTGTAAAGAAGAGCAGTACCAGCAGTTGTAGCTTGATAGTGGTGTCTCCAGTGTTGCAAGAGATGGATAATACCTGGATTATTGTTTAAAAGCTGTTTCCAGCTTAGTCCGTGAGTCCAGTCTGCGAAATACATTACACCACTTGATTTCATCATTAATAAAACTGCAAACCAATTTGTTGCACCTATTAAGATACAGTGTACTTAGAAAAGCATTAGTCAAAATAATTTATTCCTTAAAGAATTAAGAACACACTTGTACACATGAGGTTGATATGTAAGAGCCATGTACTTCACAATACATAAACAAGTGCAACTAAAGGACACAGAACTGTAGCATACAGCCAACAGAAGGGTAAAGAAATTTTGGTGTGAAAGTAAACAAGCAAGGTGTTTGTCAATTATGATGATTTTGAAGGTTGTTAAAAGAGAAGTATATACGACAAATTGCAAGCACATGGAGCTTTACCAAATCTAAGATAGCTATACCTGTATGGGAGGCATGGTGTACACTAAAGTTTTGCTATCGATGTCAGGTGGTATGACACCTCTAGCAATCACGTACGCCCTTCATCACAAATCACGAATGATTTCCATCCACACAAACAATTTAGTGGCACAAAATTAGTGTTAATCATGACTATCCTTCAGAACCCTCACTATGGCAATCACACGAGAATTTTCAAATCAAGTTTCAAAGATTTCAAATAACAAATTAGCTAGGTTTCAAATCATGAACTGATTTCAAATCATGTACCCCTCAATCAATGTACTCAAGTCGGCCTGCATTAATCAAACAATTGTACGAATGTCTGCAGGTTAAGGTCCTACTCTTTTGCTGGAAAGAAGCGAAAATACACACAGCAGATATATTGTAAGGAAAAATTTTCACAATCACTTTTTTGTTCCTAATTTGGCACTGGCTATGGATTGAATAAACCTCTGTCCTCTGTTTCAAATGAAAGACTCTCCAGTATGCGGACCAGTACATAGGCAACAAGGTAAGCATTACTAATCATCATAAATGGAAAGTGGTTATACATCTTTGTAAACCTACACAATGTGCTACCATGTGGGATTCCAAGATCAAATTAATTAACTCTCACCAAATGTAAATTATTAAGCAAATGCCAAATATATATATTTTTAAATTTTTATTAAGGCTTTACAGCACAAGTGCTGAAGGTCTGTAGGACACCTGGTCCTATAGCCTGTTTAAAGTTGTTTCATAAAGTGTGTTTGAAAAGGTGGAGTATTCTGTTCACCAAAATTTCTGCTTATACAGTAGTTGGAAAGCCACTTGTCTACAGAAAGGAAAAAACATACTTACCCTTGATCCTGTGCGTGCGCCATAACTGTTTTTCTCCTTCTCTAATGCTTCTACTTGAGCCATCATTGCTTGTGCTTCATCCACCATTCCCTGTGCACCCAATTCCTCAATCTTCAAAAAATGGAACAAAACAAAATTAACACACACACACACACACACACTTTTAACATTCACAATTAAACTTTCTTTTAAAATTTTTTTCATCATTTATGTACTAAAAAGTACAGTATATATAAGAAAAAAGGTCAGTTCCTACTTTGACTACACATGTGCAGAACCAGCAGTTGTTACGTTTTACAAGAGCATGTGTATATCAGACCATAATTGAAGGGGCAATGTGTCATGAATTTGTTTTGCTGTTCAAGGTTCAAGATTACATAAACACATGATTTCTGTATTGTCAGTGAGTGGGAGAACAATCTTAAAATATTGTAGCATTATGCAGTAAGCAAGCTATAGCATACAACAGTAGGCAACTATGCATACTGTACCTGACTTCCAATTGGAAAAAAAAAAAAAACAGCCACTTAATTGTACTATAATTTTAGAGGGCAGTCGGGGAGCAGTATCTATACATGGATGGATTCTGTACAAATAAGAACTGGCTTCAGTTGTAAACAAATCCACTTATCTGAACAGTTTTGAGTAAGTCTTGGAACAAAGGTGTCTGGATAACTGAGGATCCACTGTAGTTAGATTACATGTACGTTTACATACATTCTAAGTGTTGTAAACCCGGGTAGCTAAGTACATGTTTCACCCATTCTGTTCTACTGGAGTGTGCCTAACAGATGCCTACACCATATGTAAAAGTGGCTCTTATGTACAGGATGTAAAAGTGGTTAGTATACGCACATACTGTACCTACCTGAGTAAGATGCTCGTTAATAGCTGTGGATATATCATTGATTTTATCACGAACAGTATCCTCAACATTTCCAATCATTTTCTGTAGGGAACACAAATTGTATTATCTACATCATTCACCATTGAATCACAATTTCCAACCATGTTTCCTTATCAAACAATACAGTAGTACAAAATAGTAGGATTCTCCTAAATGAATAGCGCCCACCAAAATACTACTATTACAAAACCATTGCAGATCATATGTGACAAAAATCACCTTTACGGAATAGTCTTACCAGACAAACAAAAAAAACTTAGAGATGATTGGATATTAAAAATTCTAAAACACTATTTTGGAGATGTCACATTAACTATTTGAAGCGTTTAAGATACTGTAAGACGGAGCAGATACCGTTCTTCATTTGTAACATGGTGTAACGGCCTGAACATAGCTGAAAACAAAGCGTAATGGCCACTTCACATTTTAGTAATTGAAAGTAAACACATTCAGACAAGTTTGGTATCCATTCATTCTTTTGATGTGGTATGCATGGGTTAACCAGTCATAACATTTCCAGTGCACATTATATAGCACTAGCATTGGTACCTGCGCTACGTGCAGGACCATTTCACATTAGCAAGCCTAATAATGTGAACATGGGATTAACTAAACAGCAGAATTGTAGCTAAACCAATAATTATCAAGACATGTGCAAATTATGTGGTGCTGTCCTATCATGCAGGTACTGTAATAACGTGGTCAACAAAGCGTATTAAAGACTGCAAGCAAAAGTTTGAGCATAATACACAGGTACACACTTCCTGGCTATAATTTAGGCATTACATCACAAAGAATTAGAGTTACAAAAAGAAGTCACTAAAAAGACAAACCAATTGGCCTGCCCTATACCTATATTTCATTGTACCTACCCTAAGTCCAGGACCGTTTCACATTAACCACAGTAATATGATTCAGTGCTTTAGGAATACAGTATTAAAGATCATGTCCTAAACTGAGTAGTATGCATGGTGATTATCATGAATGCCATCATGCAAGCCTAATAGTTAAAGTGATGTGAACATGTAGTTAACTAAACAGCAGAATTACATGTAAGCTAGACCAATAATTATTAAGACATGTGCAAATTGCGGTATCCTATCATGCAGGCACTGTAATAATATGGTCAACAGTATTTAAAACAGTTGTAGCTAACTGCAAGCGACTGAAGGTTTGAGCAGAATTTACTTAATACACAGGTACACATCACAAAGAATTGGAGTTATAAAGAGAAGGCACTTACTCTAATAGAACATATGGGACAATCACAGACAAATGAACATGCATACCCAATTGGCTTGCCCATGCCTGCCCTATACCTATTAAATGTGCTACTGTAGACTATACTTTTCCAACAGTCCATATGTGCTATGAACCTGCTATGAGAAAAAGTCGAGTTAGAAAAAGTATGCACAAAAAAGGTGCATAAAATGTAAAAAAAGTTTTTGTCACTGGTGGGATTCGAACCCACACCCTACCAGCACAGAGGTGCTTTACCGGCTGAGTTGTTTATTGTGTGGTTAGCAATGGAATGCAGCTGAAGTTTTCTCTACAACATGGCCTTCAATGTGCTGTACCGGACAAAGGAATGCACTTAAAAGCTTGCAATGAACTTTGCAATGTAGCCAAATGGTGAGCATTTCATTTTGCATGTGAATCGTGTCGATACGTGCACAGATTGCCGAGTAATCGTTGCCAATAGCTGACACGAAAAAGTGGCACTGAGAAAAAAAAGTTGTCATGGGTTGGAATCGAACCCTGGACCTTTGGGTTAATAGTTCTATGCGCTAACACTTTGGCTGTTTGTTCGTGGCCTGCATGGCACACCGCAGCAATGGATAACAACAGCTGGGTGAGCATTAAATAGGACGAGCACACAACCAATCATCCTAGAATGATCAACCTTCACTAAACTTACTTACCTATACTCCTGATTCAAACCTATTTAAAGAGGTTTTGAAACCCATTTAAAAAGCAAACACAACCACTGGACTCCACTAACTCAAAAAGAGGTGTCTTAACTAGACAGATGCTATCAGCATCATGGGGCTAGCCTGTTTAGTTGTAATTGTGCTTCCTATGATCAGGTGACTGTATGGAATTGTTCTAGTTATGTAGGTAGTTAAACAGTGGCATTCATTACATATAGTGGAGCATGTTCATTCAGTAACGAATAACTACCAATTAAAAACAATTCATTTGAAGCCGGCATTTACATTTCGTTTATATAGCTACCACAAGGGGGTGACATGCAGGCATTCACTGGAGGTAGATCTGTGACCGCGGTCAAAGTCTAAGTCAAAGGTCAAGGGTGAAAATTTCCAACCCACAATCGAAAAGTATTGAAATATCATCGCTAATTAAGTCACCAATCAAAGGCTCTTATTCACTGGTCAAGACGAAATTTTGGCTAGTCAAGACTTTGACTGCAGTCGCAGATGCACATCCCTACGTGACACCCCCTTGTACCACTGCATATTGTGGTTGGAAGTGTCGAAGACTGCGCAGTGAGTTCACATGGTAAATAATCTGAAGTGATGAATGGTTCTACTAATTAACAATACATTTCTCTTTACAAGCAGCTGTCAATAGTGTTAAGGTACAACAACGACATAGGGGATAAATATGACTTCAGACCACAGGGATCTAGTAACCCTCAAGCCCTGTGCTTCTCTCAGGCACCACGGCAAAAGGCGGTTACTAAATTACTTAGACCCCTGTGGTCTGATGTCTAACTATTACATAGATAAGCAAATTTAACGAAGGTAGATTATTCTAGAATTGGTTGCATGCCTATCCTATTTAATGCCCGCCCAGTTGCTCTTTATCCATTTTGCCACACAAAGTAAAATTACTGTAACTATTGATCTAAGCCAATATATACACTTCAATATAATATAGTCCTCACATACAACATACCTCAGCTTTAGCTGAAGCACTTCTTTTCAGCCTTGCATATCCTCTCTCTATTCTCTTATCAAGCTGATTAATAATATCTTCAAGGTAGTCCAAAAATCGTTCTTCATAACCCTTACTGTACCTCTCCTTGCTTTCTTCATACCTATATATACGCACATACGATGTCATTTAGTATGGTAGTTCTAGATCGCAAACTTTCCTACAGTACGATAAAAATATTGACAAGAAAAATTTTCACATTACAGGAGCATAAAATGTAAATCTTTCCATCACACATACAGCAATAATGCATACACTTATACAAGCTTACATTCTCTTCAAATCTGGATCATGAATTTTATCACATGGACCTGAATCAATAAACAATATAATTCCATACCAGATATATTGTGAAACTTACCAACATCAGATCTTGTGTTAGTGAAAAGTTCTGAAGGACAAAAGCCACACAGATAGTATTTGCACACCTGTAATTGAGAATTACCCATCAAAAAATTATATGTCAAAATATTCATTAGAAATTCTCACTGCAGCCACATGTATGAATGTAACAGTATGCCTTTAATTCTGCATGGTACCATGATTAATATTATAGTACTTGGGAAACAAAAAAATTGAGTAAGAAGAACAGAGATTATTAGTTGTGATCATGAAACAACTGCATAGGGATGGAGAAGTAAGTGCATGGTAATATAAATCACAATCTCTATTGCTATTGAGGCAAAATAGGGATTTGTGATTTATATTACCACCTCAGTGATCCCTTCTCCATCCCTATATCATTTCTTGTTTATGCAGACCACAATAACGATATCCATTTTCTCCTTGTTCAAATTATATATTTTTTTGTTTCCCTCAAGATACAACCTGTGTGAATCCATGACGAGAACCAGAAAAGCTGGCAAGACATCTCAAATACAAGATGATGCTGTGTTAATAAAGGTTTTTGTTTTCTAAAGCATTTGCGAGATAAGAGCAAATTACTTCTAGTTTTGAGATGTGTAAGATATAGAAGAGACACTTTGAAACACCACTTACAGCAATGCATGGATCTATATATTAGACTATTCTATATCTTTAGGCATCTTAAAATTAGAAGTCTTGCTCTTATTTCAAACATAAATGCTATACATTGAAATCCAATTTTGAATGTTTTAGAATTTTGTATAAATTTCTCCATTGTCACAAAAGTGGAGTGTTCTTTATGCGAAGCACTTTAATTGAAGTTAAGCGCTTTTGTGGTGAGCCATTTCATTCATATACCAGTGAAAACTACGGTGAAGTGGATTTATCTATCTATGCATCTACTAAAAGGGTAGTTAGTTTCGTACAGGAGGGTAGGACAGCTAATATGAACTGTATATATTATACTATGCTTGAAATAGTTTACACGAGTCCAGTGAATTACTGCAGAAAACAATGGAAAGTTTTACAGGATCCAGTAATGTAAGGATAAATCTACCTGCAGGCACTTAACCTATAAACTATTTTGTCCACTACATCAACATAAAAATATTTTAGAAACTAACAAAACTTGCATACTATTTACAATTTCATATCCTCATCCCTCAAAGTGTCCTTTTTTAAAATTCCAGTACCACTTCAAACAGTGCTTGTTGTCAACTCCTATAGTTGTTACTTTAAAGGAATCAAGTACCATTCAGATTTTTGACTGTCATCAGCTTTCAATATCTTACATGGTAGGATGTAATCAAGAGAACAGCATATGTGTAATAGCAGTCTCTCAGAATTCGTACTGATTGTGATTGCGTCTGAAATACTTCGCTTGATATTTAGTGGACCTATACTCACTGCAAAGAACTACCAGGTGAGTGAATGCACGATGCTTTTCATTAGATCTATAGGATTTTTGCAAAAAAAAAAAACATGGAGATAGGGCGTTACTATTCAGTGGACTGGACTACTGGACTGGAACACTGGACTGACATATTTTTGGCTTTTGAACATTCTATAATTGGATTTATGGAGTCTTGCTAGTACTAGCACCCTTAGGGCACCTGCAGCCCACTCAAACGCTGAAGAGTGGAATATACGAAAACTGTATTTCACCGTTCATTATGCCACTATACAGCACTTATTTAGGGTCCGCAATACGAAAAATCGATATCCTCCAATCAACTACCTAACTATTGCCATGTGTTAGACTGAGTGTAACTTGATTAACACCAGCGTGGCAGCTAAGTTTGTCACTTTCTTCTGGTAGAAAACGATTCAAATGTCTTAAAATCACGTGATTTTTCGTTGCAGAATTTTGTAGGGTTCTTCGTATGCCACGATATTCACTCTCAACATTGTTCAAGTAGTCTATCATCAACTCAAAGAATTGATGGTTTGATTTTATTGGTCTGCAGCTTTTTGGCGACAGACAAAATGTTTCTTGCTCTGGAGCACAGGACAAGCAGAGCAGCAACTGCGCCGTGGGTCAGCAATGACCAGTACTAGGTAAGTACCTGCATGCGGAGTATGGTTATAATTGAAGTTTGTTAGCCATCTGGTTGAGCCATCTATATGATGAAATTCGGCCAAAATGACACGATTTTTGCAAACAAATACCAGAATCGTTGATACATCAGTGAGACAGTCTCCAACAGCAAGGATACAAAGCTTATAAACACCTAACAATACTGCTATCTCGCCCAGTAAACGCATAGAGCAATCCAATGCATGAAATAGGCACTCACGTGATCGATATTCAAATCTCGGAAAATACAACCATAATCTATTCCAATGACATTAAAATCACTTGGAATCAAGTGAAAATCAGTTTGTGTGCATTAGGTTCAACATTTGGATTAGCCCAGCAGTCTGAGACTCTCCCTATCATGCCATCAGAGCATAAAACACACCTACACTGGCCCAGACCACGCCTGAGTGAACAATTAACACAAATACTTATAAAAGGAGCACACTGCATGGTTCCTATTCAGAAATGAAAGCGATTTCATGGGTATTTCCGCGATTTGAATTTCGATCATGTGAGTGCCTATTTCATGCATTGGATTGCTCTATGCGTTTACTGGGCGAAATAGCCGTATTGTTAGGTGTTTATAAGCTTCGTATCCTTGCTGTTGGAGACTGTCTCACTGGTGTATCAACCATTCTGGTATTTGTTTGCAAAAATCACGTCATTTTGACCAAATTTCAGCATATAGATGGCTCAACCAGATGGCTAACAATTATAACCATACTCCGCATGCAGGTACTTTACCTAGTACTGGTCATTGCTGACCCACGGCGCAGTTGCTGCTCTGCTTGTCCTGTGCTCCAGAGCAAGAAACATTTTGTCTGTCGCCAAAAAGCTGCACAGATCGTGCTGCCACCGGAAACTGACCAATAAAATCAAACCATAAATACTTTGAGTTGATGATAGACTACTTGAACAATGTTGAGAGTGAATATCGTGGCATACGAAGAACCCTACGAACTGCTGCAACGAAAAATCACGTGATTTTAAGACATTTGTATCATTTTCTACCAGAGGAAAGTGACAAACTTGGCTGCCGCGCTGGTGTTATTCAAGTTACACTTAGCCTAACACATGATAATAGTTAGGTAGTTGATTGGAGGATATCGATTTTTCGCATTGCGGACCCTAACTTATTCCTTACCCTGTAATGCTGCAGGAAGTGCAGGGAATGTGATAGCGATAGATAACTGGCAATGATCAACTTGCCAGTAGACAATATCCTTCGAGATATCCTTAGAGCAAGCTTGAGGAGCAAGCTAGTCTTGCTGCCAGACTTCTGTTTCAGTGCAGGGGCTTATCAATTAAAGACTATAAGCGCCTGTCCTCAGCGCCCGTGCTGAAAAATATCTAATTAGTAAGCCCCTGCACTGAATTAGAGGTCTGGCCACACAAGACTAGCTAGCTGCTTAAGCCGGCTTGCTCAAAGGATATTGTCTACTGGCAAGTTGATCACTGGTTAACTATTGCTGTCACATTCCCTGCACTGTCTGCAGCTTTACAGGGTAAGGAATTTGTAATAGTGGCATAATGAACGGTGAAATAGTTTTCTCATATTTCAATGGCATTTGAATGGGCAGCAGGTGCCCTAAGGGTGCTAGCTTACTAGCAAGACTCCATAAATCCAACCACAGAATGTGCAAAAACCAAAAATATCCCCTTTTAAGTTGCAAAAATAGCACAAATGTGAATTTGTGCCACTGGACAAGATTGACACATGAGCTTATGCTACTACAAGATAGCTAGGCTGAGCCTGTACAGTATGCGGAAAATAATGGAAGAATACAGAATAATGGAATATTTAGAGCTGACAGTAACTGGGCTGTGGATGGGAAAATTTATTTGAAGTGACCTAAGTATTTATATTTTGTGAATGAACTTGTGAAATCGTTTCTTGCCTTACAGTATCCTGATTTCGACTCCATGTAATCACCTAAAGTTGTTTCTTGCAGGACACAAACAAGCCAGTAATTAAAGGTATCCAACAATAAACTGCGGCAAATTAGTTAAAACACTGGGGTGGCTTTTACTTTGTATCTTAATGCGTTTCTATACACAGCCAAGACCGTTTCGATACAAAGAAAACAAACTAAAAGCCTCGGTTCTCAACAAGACCTCACTATATGTCCCTTTGCATTTATATACCCACTTCACAAAACTAAACTTACGCCATCATCTGACCAATGTTTTTCCTTTACTCGGTCACCTGGTAGAGCATTTCTGGCGCTGCCCATCAACTGGTCCAACAATGTGGCGTTAGCCGCCATTTCGGTCCCACCGTGCCTAACTTAAGTTGGTAAATTTACGTAATTTCGCAGGTTTAGTGCTCGCATACTGCGTACAGTCAATAAAATTTGTGATGTGGTGCATGTTTATTTTGATATCTACAGTGTAACTATGACTGTTTTAATTACCAAAGAAATTTACTCAAGAGATTCACTGCAACTCTTTTGACCTTTTCATTATGTAGATTACAATGTCTGGTAGCTATTTGCAGGCTACAATTATTTCCAAGGTAAGGCTTTATATAATAGTGATATAATTTTTTTTGTCAGTGCCTGTATTGCCTCATGTATTCCCCATTGTTTTTCTGAATAATAAAATATTGAGCACATGCAGGTCAGTTTTAATCACTCATCTTTATGCAGGACCAGCCAGAATTGCTTTTTGGATTGCAACGGTAGCCATCCAACATTATAACATTTAAAACAAGAAATTGAACCAACTAGTCTTATCAACTGTCTTGAGTGCAACCATGTTTAAACATTGGAATAGACCTGAATCTATGTGAAAATTGTACGTATAGCTAGCTATTTTGACATGTATTGGGATAATGAAAATGACCCAACCACCTGCACTTCAAATTTCTGATGAAACACCCAAATAGTGGCCTTAACAAAATATTTATACAGTGTAGACCATTGTTACAAAAACACAGTGAACTTACCAGCCATTAAGTTGGCCCAAGTCCACCATACAATATTTGCACTTACAAAAGACAGTATCCAGTTTTGTGTAAATGATACACAATAGCAACATGTATTAACAGCCTAAATAACCACATTATTTTACATTGAAAGTCGTACTTTCTAGAAAATGTTAGGGCACAATGCTCATTTTATAGATAGCATTGCAATAATCCTAGGTGACACCAGCAGTACCAGCAACAGCATGCCATTAACGTTATGCCACTGTTCTTAGATACCACATTACATATTTATAGCAAAATAAGATTGCAAATAGTACTTCAAATAATGTTAAATTTTGATTTAATATTCACAAGTCTTCTCTATTGCTGATAGAACTGCGGGTGCTCCTGTAACGAAAAAGAAATGATTAACACACAAACGTGTAACCACTGTGCACAGTACTTATGAAACTTCAACTACACTGACAATACGTACCAATACAAGCTCTACTCTACATGCTCATCTTAATTTTCAGCCCCATTAGACTATCTGTTGAAACAATCTACTTATTGTAACAGATCAGTTGAACACCCTTTCCATGTGGTCATTTTAAACCAGCTTGGATGGAAATTTAATATGGAATACTGAATAACGAAATAACGGAATAAGCAAAATTTTTGCAGATTATTATTACAGTATATAGGTGTATAGTAACTGTATTTTATTTATGTACCCATTGTAACAGCTCTGCATGGCATGCCATAGCAATGGATAAACAGCATCTGGGTGAGCATTAAATAGGATAAGGTGGTTTAGTACAATTTTTCATAAGGCTTTAGCAGAATCACTTTAGTAGTGTTATAATCATTACTGTTGGTTGATCACCAGTTTCCGTGATGGCGGGGATCACCAGGCGTTAAGTGATATTTACACTGTGGTACCTCACAATCTAGTGAATTTGCAACTATGAATGGTGCCATTAAGGAGAAACTAGACTTAAAAGTAATGACAACAAAAGTAGCAGTCACAGACTTCCCACGAAGAGTCACAACAATCTTTTAATTAATGACCATATACACACGTACCAGAAGTGCAACTGTATAAAATACTTTTTGCTGGTAATTTTTTAGTATTTGTGCACGTATGTCATACAGTACCCTCTGACCAGTTCCTGCCATTTGCAAATGAATATAATTATTTTATGAAAGCACAGATCATCATAGCATTTAATGACATTGCTGTGAGCACTTATTACAATCCTCGATACAAAAATGAACTAGTCACTGGTAATTCAAGATACGACTGTCAAATTTTGGATGGGTACACTTTTAAAGACAAACACAGCTACTGGACTCCAACGACTCAATAGTGTGGCTCTAATAAATTCAGTCCGATGCACATGAAAGTTAGCTAGTTTGTTCTAAGAATAGAACTATAGTAAGTCTTGACCATATCAATTAAGGAGTCAAGTTTAGCAAAGGTAGATCATTATAGGACAATTGGTGCGTGCTCGTCCTACAGTATTTAATGCTTGCCCAGGTGCTGTATATCCATTGCCAAGGCATGCAATACAGAGGTGTTACAAGGTAAACAAAGTATAATTACTATAGGGTGTACAATACTTACTGTACTCCATTATTCCGCTATTCTGTTATTCCATAAAAACTCCCAGATTGAACTCACATTGAACCCAGGTTAATATGTTCATATGAGCTCCTTAACCTTGAAGTCATAAAGAGTCATAAGTGAGAGAAAGCAGTTAAGTACAGAGTTGTGTCAGTAACTAAGATAATCTACTCCTGGTGTGATAATATACATATATATATATGTAAAGAACTTTGCGTTTGCGTGGGAGGATCAAAGCAAAAAAGTGTTCTATATTTGCCATACAAGCACAAGTGTTCTATACTGGGCAGTTATGGAACACTTTATAGACCCACAGTTCTATATCAGGTAGATATTGTACACGTACTTTGCATCGGAGGATCAAAGCGATGCCATGTATTGTATTGTCCATACAGTACTAATCAACTGCATAACTGTACTATATGAGTCATACAGTACAGTTATGCAGCTAATTGGGCAAATACAGCACACTTGGGCAAATACAGCACACTTGGGCAAATACAGTACAGTTATGCGGAGAATTTATTTATGGAATGTTACGTAAACAACACACTGTAAATCGCTAAAACCAGCCAAACTAATCCTACAAGTTCGCTCTACGGCTAGGAATAGATCGTATAAACACTTACTGATCGTCTGATCACAAAGCTTTTTAAACACGACTCCACTGAGACAGCACGATTGATCATGTGCGCGACATTGTAAATCGCTAAAACTAGCCAAACTAATCCTATTAGTTCGTTCTACGACTAGAAATAGATTAATTAAACACTGATATCCTGATCACTGAAAATTGCAGCGGTTTGAGTACTAGAGAAAATCGCTCCGAGCTAGATGACCAGGAAGTACAATATAACACTTAAAGCACCGCCTTGCTTGTGTGTACGAAAAATACAGCACTCGGGGGGTGTCTTGAGGCAAATACAGCACTCGGCTTTGCCTCGAGCTGTATTAGCCTCTCGACACACCCCCTCGTACTGTATTTTCTGTACACACGCGTGGCGGTGCTTTAACTCTAACTTATAGAACCACCAGGCCTATTTGCAGGCTGATAGCCTGCTTTGAGTGAGTGATCACTCACTCTTGGCCTCAACCAAGCCAGTCTAGGCTGACAGCCTGTACTGTGCTAGCTGACCAGTCAACCCAACCAGTAGCAGGAGAACCATTTATAGACACACTTGAAAATTTCGATGATGGTTGTTTGTGGTTAGCAGCAGTGAACATTCTTACTATGTTTTGTTCACATAAACGGAGGAGTCCTACAAATATCACAGAAATATGCTTATTAAAGTACCACAATCGAAAACTTTAAGTTATAGAGAAGACAGACTAGACTCACTAGACTAATGCAGGCGCAGCACAGTGCAACACAGGCGAAATACAGCCGCAATGTCTATTCTTCCGATGAAAACACTACTCTATGAGTTTCTAATTGTTTCATGTGTCTTGTGTGTATCTCAGGTTGGCAGTTCTCTAAAGCACTGCCTTCGCTCATGCTGCATGGGAAATATAGCACTCAAAGAGTGGTCTCGAGACGAAACATAGCACTCGACTTTGCCTCGAGCTATATTTGTCTCTTGCCCACTCTTTTCCGTGCTATATTTCCAATACAGCACTCACGGCAGTGCTTTATCTAGTACACACATATATGTACTGTACTACAGTGTACAATACTTTTACAACACTTGCATGTGCAATACATGTGGATTAACAAACCTGTTCATCATAGACTCTAGTTTCATCATCATCATCTTCATCAGATGACCCATACCTCATTGATTCACGTACCTCGCTTGCTTTAAGCCCATCAGGTGGATGATAAAATTCCTTGATAAACAACAAGCAATACTGTATATCCTGTGGTGTACACTCCAAGTAAACTACATATACTGTATGTACATCATAACTACAACTGACTGTAACAAAGCTATAGCAGCAGTCAATACTAGAGGTGTACCGATATAAGAAAACTAAACTGATCCGATACTGATCCGATATGAGATTAATCATTTTGAAACCGATACGATACCGATACGATATACCGATATAACTAAGTATAGCTATTTATATTTGAGGAACCACATATGCCATGTTTAACTTTTACTACTGAAAAAACTACTGAAGACAGTCATAAGATTATTAGCTATGCTTGGTTACCCATGGTGGTGTGGCCTCTATTGACCAGGGGTTAATCTAGGTTGGGGGGGGGGCACAGGCCCCCTCTGGGTTAGCTATTGCCCCCCCTAGGTTTATACCTAAAGCCTTGAGAAATGGAAAGGTTTAATTGATCCCAAAGTTGTATAATCCAATGGTCAATGTTCAATGGCATCACAGTAAAATTTCACCAAAATTGAGTATATTTACACCTAAATTTTCAAAATTTTCCTGGGGGAGCATGCCCCCAGACCCCCCTAGAGTCCAAAGCGACTTACTTCGCCCCCTCTAGGTTAATATTCTGGGTTGAGCCCTGTTGACAGCTCAGACTATAAGGCACCCACAAATACTTTAATACATGTCCCTGCCAAGACTAGTCCGGATTACTCCGCATTTTAATGGCTTGTAGAGATGGCTGGTTGTTTTATGCTGTGCTCTTGGTTCATCTTATTGCTGTTTCCCTAGGCTCACCACTGTGAGTGTTTGTTTCAAAACAGTAATTGTCCACATACTTAGATGGCTTCACGTAGCGTACTACTTTTTGACAAGGAAATTACTGTTTCTCACCCTTGTTAGCTAAATAATAGGGTTCATAAATGTGGCTTGATCATTGGACAGTGTCCTCAAGATAGTTCAGTTGTATATCGGTGTATCGTATCGGTTTTTAGCAGCAATATTGGCTCCCACCGATATAGTAGAAATGTCTATATCGGCCACCGATACGATATGTATCGGTATATCGGTACACCTCTAGTCAATACTATAATGGAATTATCTACAGCATACAAGAAGTTAATCTTTGCACTTTCACATGGTAGTTATCAAACAGTATACTCACTTGATCATCATCCTCATCATCACTTTGTTGACCAGCAAATGAACTGGGTGGTATTGTACTTGGTGGAACAGGCCTACACAATTATGTGCACAGTATACACTGTATATGGTAAATGAATGTATACATATGTTACATGTACAATGTAATGTTGGCCATGTCTATACCAGGATACCATGAATTTACTATTAGCAAAAAAAAAAAAAAAAATTGAAAAAGCATGCACAAAAGAATAAAGAAAAAATGTATACCACACTGGTGGATCTAATCGTAACTTTTGCATACAAGTCAGGCACTCTAGCAGTTGAGCAGTTTGTTTTGTGATTTCCAATAGAATGCACCTTGTGTTTCTACACAATGGGATTCAATGTGCTACAGTAGATGAACAAAAGCATGTAGATGTTTGCAAAAGAGCATCAAGGTATAGCCTGATGATGAGCACTTCATTTCAAGAAATCAATACTTATACAACTCTACAGCACATTGAAGGTCATAGTACAGAAAGTTGAGCTAAAGTACATTCCATTGAAAACCACAAGACAAACTGTTCAACTCATAGACCACTTGACTTGTGTGCAAGAGGTTGTGAGTTCGAATTCAGCTGACAGCATATTTTTAGGACACCTTGACCCATAAATACTGTACGCACTGTGTGTACAAACGTATCTACAGTAGGTTAGGAATTTTGTGCATGTAAACAATAGTCAGAAAAATACTTTCCACATCACATGGCAACAGACTTACCTGTATACCAATTCTTAGTGCTTGATAACAATGCAATTTTCAAACTACCAAGAAGAAAGCATCCAGCTTCATATACACAAGATTTTAAATCTTGCTATACAACCAAGTAAGGTAATAAGAAAGGTGGTTAAAATTACATCATAAATAAATTAATAATGTTTGAGAAAACTACAAGGCCCACGAACTTGCACCAACCAGGGTTCAGATTGCCAGTGAACAAAGGGGCAAACGAATGATAATTTGAAGTTTTCGTGCCAGTGATTGAAACAGCATGACAGTTCTCTTTAATGCCGATCAAAATACAATAGCACATGATTTACATTCCAATCAGTGCCGGAACAGGTAGAGAGTTGAAACAATGAGCCATCATCCATGAAAGTAGACATAGAAATGTTGATGTTAATTAGTTTCACTGATGTGTGCACTGATGTATGCATCAGAGCCATTTGCTGTTTCGCAGATGACCGAGGTGTCTTAAAACTGCCAGTGTTTTTCCTGCTTGTCAACTGTACAATCGAGATAGTCTAATAGAGCAGTCAGTCACTTAACTGTGTAATAGAACACACACTTAATTGCTAGTAAAAATCTAGCTCTCTAAAATAATTAGTCCTATCCTGTTTACAAAAGCTAAACCCAGTGTGTCCAGCTGGCAAACTTGCACAGATCAATATACTCTAATAGAGCAATCACTTAATTTAATATAGCAGTCAGTTTCGTACTAGGTATTGTTACGTATATTTTATCCTCTTTAACAGTATGGTAGCTACACATTGTACAAGTATATGCCTTGCCCTGGTGTCACATTGGTATATGTACTTGGTTGTGTGTGACGCAGTCCTGGAGCAATAATAATCACAATACATAACAATTAACTAACTGGCCATCATCTTTATTAGATGCTTCCAAAGTGCTGTAACAAGCAGCACAAACTCTTACTGGCTTGTCAGACTGCTGAGGTAATAGAAACCGTCTGTTGGAACATGTTCCACAAACTACTGCTCCGCATTTTCTACAGTGATGCTATAAAGCAAACAACACATAAATTTAAAATGCCATATACACAGTTAATTACATATACATTCAGATATGCAAATACACTGAAATAAATTGATCATGAGCACATTCAGTTGGTGTAGTAAGTCTGAGGATGAAGGTACGCACAGTACATGCAGCCAAAAGACCAAATGGTATAACTAATCTTTGCAAAAAAGCAGTCAAGCTGTGAAAAGAGTGCAGTACCCCAAAGAAGCTAGAGTAAAAAAGATGTGAAATCCAAGGTGGAAAACAAATTATCTGAATTGCTGTTATTAAATTTTTGCTACGTAATTAATACCATCACAGACATTTCTTGGCCTCCACCTTGAAATTCACATATTTTTTCACTCTGATCTTTTGGGGGGAAGCACCCTTTTCAGAGCTTGGCTGTTTTGGCATAGATATCACTTCCTTTTGTAATTGCATACCCAAAAGGTGTATCCATTCACTGGACTGGACCTCTGGACTCAAAACTTTCTTACCTTTTATAGCCAAAGTTAAGCATAGAAGTATTTTAGAAATCCAACACCACCCACCACAAGACATAAAACTTGCACACTATTCACACAAAAAACCTCAGTATAGTTTGTTATTGAAAATAATTTGCCTACTGCTAACAATGAGGGTCCTTATTAGCAAGACTCCATAAATCCAACCACAGAATGTGCAAAAACCAAAAATATGTCAGTCCAGTAGTCCAGTAGTCCAGTAGACCAGTTCACTGAATAGTAACGCCCAACTCTATTTAAATTAGAGGCGCTTAGTACACACGAAGGTGCTGAGTGACTAGTTCACTGCCAGTTTGACTTTGGTTTCAGGCAAATTTGTAATAAATGCTAATAAATTGTACATATTTTCATGAGTTTTACAAACTTGAGCTGACAAAGTTTAATATTTTAATCAGAAGAATGGTTATAATCAGAAGAATGGTTATCCTGGATCCGCCATTGACTGTAGCACAAAAATTGAAGTGCTCTTGCTTTTAAGCATATAATTACCTATAATTACAATGTACCTATTATAACTAGTTAACTTCTATTGTAACTTAGTTACTTATCTACAAAGCAAGTAACTAGTTATAGCTATTACTAGTTACTTTGTAAAGTAACTATAGTTACATAACTTAGTTACAAAGTAACGGCTCTACCTACCAGTCTTAAAGAATTTTCAGAAGTCTAGAATACTTGCTGTGTGGCCAACAGAAATTAAAACTGAGGTATATAACGTGGGTATCATGGGTATACATCGGTATACATGGGTATTTTGCAGTAGCCAAAAAATTGCAAAAACAGATACCGTGATTTAACTAAAATATTGTCATATTGCTCAGCACTATAAATTGTGATAAAATTCCTCCATTCCAACATGGCACTTGACATCCTTAGTTCTAAGAGCAAGTTAGAGACTCCTGTATAGAGGACTTGCAGCGTGACGTAAATCATCATAATTACTAAGCAACCGTAGCTGTCGGCCATGTTTCGACAGCTACGGAACCTACACGTAAGAAGAAAGCACCCAGCTGTGCACCTACATGTAACGATGCACTTTTACCTTATTCATTAGGTCATAAAGAGAGATCATATGGAATACGTACTTAAGTGCAAAAAAGCCTTATATATATACACAAAAGCTTTAAAAACTTGCACACACTATAGCAGTTTATTCAGTTAAAGACTTTCTGAGTAATTTAGTTAAATATTGGTTATCTTAATGCATTCAAAAAGTGATTTTAGGTTGACAAAACGCAACAGATTTCTCCATGCTTGGTTTGCCGGACAAAAAACACGGCATCACTTTCTTTGACAAATTAGACACCTGCCCAGCAAATGTTTTAAAACCCTACATGCCTTCAAAATCCACCTAGACTCTTGTGCTACGTTTCAATATAACATATCACTAGAAATTTTTAAATTCTAAGTATATATAGACACCTTGGCTCCACGTACAGTATCTCGTGTAGTTCTCCATCTTGTACATTGCAGTTCAGAACAAATATAGCTTCAATCTACGTCAAAATACTAAACAGTGCCTTAATACACAACCAAACTATAAATGGAAAGAAATGACCATAATATGCTAAATATATATTATCTTGCAATTAGCAGAAAAATCTATTAGAAAAGGATGCCGCTCTTGCATAAGCGCATCTCACTCATTTTAGCTTCAAATGTCATTTTACAGGTTGAGGTCTCTGAATGTTTATGTACTATACAGTATGTGCACCTGCAGATAAAGAATCTGAAGCCATGAAGAGCAGAGTATAAAATGACGAAAAATCATCTTAACACTGAAAGTGATTACTGCTACATAGCCATTAGAGCTACAAACTAATTCTTGCATGCCATATATAGGTGTAGGAAGTAGCTTTACTTACTTCTATAGCACAACATTCCTACTGATAGGAAAATTGATACTAGAAGTGCTTATCACAATTGTCATTCTGAAATCTTGACAATAACAACAACTTTATGGTTTGACTTATTATTAAAAATTTATGACTATAATTTTTGGAACACTACAATAACTGCAACTAAAATGAAAAATGCCTTACAATTACAACTGACGCTATGACCTCTGAACATGCTAAGCAGGCCTTTGACTTGGGGAGGTTAATAAGGTTTTATAAGAATAAAGAGGGAGCATACTGTACCATAAACATGGAATCTGGGGGATCTGGTGCCCTCACACCCAACCCCTTGAAGATTTTTGCACTTTAGACACTTGCTTCTGGTGCGTACATATCTAAGAATGACCAGAAGTAATTACAGCTATGTACCTGCCAAAATATAGTCTTGTGTGCCCACACATAAAGGGTCTGGTATCACTTAATACGATGCTGAGTCAAGTGAAAACTTTTCAAATCATTTGTACAAGCAATTACGGTACTTGTGGCTACATAAGTAATGAAATCATTACAAGCCACAAAATGTAAGCCTTCTATAGTAAACATCCCGGCTATCCATCCTCCACTTTGCTTTTAGCATCATGCTTTGTATACGCTTCAGTAATTACGAAGTATTGAGAGACTGTTGTTACAGTGTTTGTCAACTACGCAATCTTATCAATATACTATTACAATATGTTTAGCCAACTGAAGATATCGAATCTCATTGGTGACTTACAATTTTTGAAGCCTTGATCTTAAATGGTTTCCACTCGACTTGGTGTTGTATTGAGTAATACCAGACTTCTTCTATGGGCCAGGCACGTGATTCTAACCATAATACACATGTCATGTACGTACTTCTATATTATGGTTATTGCTGAAATTTTCATAAAATACACTGTATAAGGGGGAGGAGCAGGAGTTTGTTGGCTCCCCCCTTCGTTTCATGAAGCCCTGCTGGCTTTACAGAACTTATTACAAAGTTTGAAATTTAAAACAGCAGTGAAGCATCTATTCCACGCATGACAGGGTCCATCATTCAGAATGTGCATGTTTGTTAATGAAGGTTCCAAAAAATTTCCAGTTTTACACACGCAAACACTGTCACAAAATTCTACACTCACCCTTCTGTTCATCGTAGTAAACTTTACTTTTAAGCAATGCATGCAATATTGGGCTTCACTATCTGGTACCCACACTGCTGCATGTTCAGTAGCTGGCTTTTTATCACCTAAATAGTGTGCACATACAGTATAGTAAAGATCGTACAAACATACCTGTTAGTAAAATAAATTCAAACATAAGAAACAGAGGTCTTAAAACAAAAGAACAAACAAGTCAGCATGTTAAGCCTAGAATGGAAAACCTCTAATATTATTAGCCTAACTCCCAATCCAGAATATTACATAAAGTATAGAATGTAAGGGGAGAATGTGGGCGTTTGGTCTTAGTGGTTCTATAGGACTATAAGAGAGGATCACTATGCATACTCCAAAATGTGAAGCATGAGGTTTCTAGGGGGATCTGGGGGCATGCTCCCCACCCCGCTCCAGGAAAATTTGAAAAAAAAAAGTAGGTGTGAAAATGCGCAATTTCGGTGAAATTTTATTGTAATGACACTGAATATTGACCACTTGGTTATACAAATCATCAAAATTAAATCTTTTCATTTCTAACTACAGGGTGTATGTATCAAGCTAAAGCCCTGTCCAATAGTCACACATACATACTACTGTATGTACTACCATTGGATAAGCATTTTAGTTGGATGAGTACCATATGTGGCAAGATGGTTCAGACGTCCTCACGGTCAGTAACCTATATCACTTACTGTCCTTTGCCTACTTTAAGCATCCTTAAGGGGATTATATGGCTAGAAGATGGTAGCACAAACAAGTTGATGTTGTGCTACTTCTAAAAACCAGGCGCCATGCAGCTACAGTAGCTAACTCATCTGGAATTAACCAACTATGTATTACTACTTTATTATGTTGTGCAATAATGCATAATTAATTTATTGTAATTCTCAGATTTTGTAATTCATGAAATTTTTGTAATTCTTCAATTACGTTGCTATGCACTGCTAAGGAAGCGCTTGTTAAACAAACTGGTTTTAACAACATATTACGCACAGAAGTATATTCTAAACTGTTTTATAGTTTCACTATAGTGTGTTTCCCACAAATTCTCTTGACAAAGCCTCAAAGCTGCTCTTCATTTTTGTTCACATACGTTTGGGATACGCCCCCTTTCCAACTCAAAGGGACAGGCTATTCTTGGTAGTCTACGAGGCCGCACTGTTGTTTCTCAATTGTTAAATGCCTGTAAAACCCAAAGGGAAGGTAATTCACAAAGTCTGAGGAGAGTAACCACACCCGTATTTCAGATTGCCGAAAAGAAATCTCCTCAGAGCAAAGTTTACCTGTGCGTAAGTTAATACAGACTTCATTTCACCTTTACTTCTTATGTCAAAGCTGCTTTTACCGTTAACAATTTTGCTCATGTGGGTGCATACGGACAAACATAGATAGGTAGATAGATAGGTAGATAGATAGGTAGATAGATAGGTAGATAGATAGGTAGATAGATAGGTAGATAGATAGGTAGATAGATAGGTAGATAGATAGGTAGATAGATAGGTAGATAGATAGGTAGATAGATAGGTAGATAGATAGGTAGATAGGTACACACACACTTTTACGAAAACAATTTCAGTAAACCAGGCCGACTGTGGACGCGTCTGGTTTAAAAACCTACAATCACTTTTTCAGAAAAGTATTGTCCACAGCCTGTAGGCGTATGAATAATGTTTTGCAACTATTACAGCCCACGCTTTAAACCTATGATCAATGTTTAGATACCTTTGTATAAACTAATGGGGTGGCTTTTACAGTAGGTTTATCTTTTCACCTTGGGCAAACACATCAGGCAAATCCCACATGACCATGGTATTATCAGCAACAAGCTGCAGCTCTTAATACTCATATGATAATAATTCAAAGGTACTCTGTGGGTACTATCTGGGGGTGACTACTATGTGAGCCATGGCTATTAACTAGTAAAATACAACATTGGAGCAATTGCAGAATTAGGAGAAAATCAGGTTCACTAGTAAATGCATGTGAAAACAAACGTAACATTGTCACCAAACACGAGGTACATTTTGTATAAATGTTCACTCTAACACCTTCTACAGTGTGAAAGATTTATGCCTCTAAGTTGATGGTATAGCTGTTTATTTTATTTTAGAAAATGGAACAGGACATTGCAAACCACCATTGCTTCGTCAGTGAAAAGTTTAAAAAGTTGGCATGCATGGAAACTACACTTGAAAATTTGCCAGCTTCCAAGAGCCACACATTTTAATGGTAGACTGGCCATATGCTGTGATTAGTTTAGCAGCATCAACAAGTACTGCATCAGCTTGAGAAAATGGCATAAAAACTGGGCCAGTGTTAACCAGACGAGTAACTACCACAAGAAAGACTCAATGACTTGACTGCTTCACGCTGCTTGTGAATGAAAGATGCAGAAAATAAAAAAGAAGTGGAAGCAGAGTCATACTGTGAATGTGCAGAGCTACAGTGTAGCAACCACTTGGTTGGACATGACATCGGCTAAATGCTGCTATCAATGCAGCCCATGTTCTAGGAAAGTAAGACACTAATGCAGTGTACCTACTTTGGCAGCAGTTAACTCATTGCTACTACAGTAAAGAACACTATAGCTACCATGTGACAGGAATTTGTCACAAAAGAAAAGGTTGATGAATTTGACAAATCAGTTAAATTTGTCAAAATTCGCCAAACGTCTATATAAACTTTTGTGTGCATAGTGATACAGTACAACTACAGTGATTAACTTGTGCATGGTTACAGACTTCATAAGAAACTTTTATTTTATTTGAACTTCAAAGCATTGTTCACATACTGATTTTTAGTTTCTCTATAAGGACAAAAACTCTTGCGGCAAAGCAGAGTAATACGCTTACAGGACCTTCAACATGTAGGGATACCTTAGAAAATCATGCTGATTTAGAAGCATGCTGATTTAGAAGTAACGTAACTGAATGGTACTGCCACAATGGGCCTAATCTATTCGGCGGACTGGACTGGCAGATTCGCGGACTGGACTGGCAGATTCGCGGACTGAAGGGAAGCTCAGCTAATTCAATGCATTCTCCATTTTTGTATTGTATTTTTGTATAATTACTATGACAAATACTATCACAAACTGACTAATTCACACGCAGTACAGTTAGTAGTAGGGGCTCTGGCATCCAACCCAATTTATTATTGGAATACACACTCGTACAAGACAGCATGTATATACATTATACCAACTAGCTTACCAACACATGAAGTAACCGAGAAGCAATATTATACTTAAGACCACAACCTTTGTCTGCACCAATTTATTGGAAACAAATTCGTTAATCTACCAAGGTAGCCATCACGTGATTACCTGATTCTTTCACACACATGGCTAAGATGGAGAAAGACGTGATTGATCTAACAGTTGATAGCTCAGCTGAGAGTGAAGTTAGCGAAACCAACCTTGAGGATCATACAACTCTAGTTGATGATAGTTTGTGGGAAAGCAGCACTGAAGGTAGCAGCGATGAAGATTTTGAGACGAGTAGTCACAAATGCTCAAAGTGAGTTCAAATAATGACTACCACTTTAGTGTACAATACTTGTGTAAGCTACTGAAAATCGTACGCCAAGTGAGTCATATTCTATATGTTGCATACCATCATGGCCGGCACATAAATTTTGGCATGTGAATTTGTTTTATTTTTACCACAATCAATCAGAGTGGTGAGCCAGCAAAAACAACAATAAGATGAACACAAGAGCACAGCATAAAATAACTGGCCATTTCTACCAGCCATTAAAATGTGGAGTAGTCCTTGGCATGGGTATTTATTAAAATATTTTGTGAGTGCCTCATAGTCTGAGTTGTTAATAGAGGTCACACCACAGTAGGTAGCCAAGTATAGCCAATGATCATAACTATTTTATTAAGCCTGTCATTAGTTAGCAAAAAGTTTAATACATTTATTTGGTTCTTCCAATATAATAGTTATATCAGTATATCATACCCAGGCATGGGGTAAGCACTTGTGCTTTTAGACACTTATTTTCAAGTGCTTTGAAGTATTTGCTGCTTTGAAGCATTTTTGCTGGTACTTCCCTTTATGAAGACAGTGTTTATAAGCACTTTTCAAGTGTAAAGGCTGCCATCCTTTACCTTATAAAGTCTCCCTTCTGTTAAACTAGAGTTTTTGCTTAACATTTGATAGCCAAAATGTGCTAGCAAACAAAGCACTTTATTTCATTAATTTATTTTGATGTTATGGCTTTCTGCCATATATAAGTAGGCATCATAGTAAGAATTGTATTGGGTGTATAGCTATCCTGTTTATATAGCAGTGATTTCTATGCAGAGAAAACAGTGGAATATTATCAAGGAAACAAATGTTTACCTGTTTATGAGCACCGCAAGAAGGGATATTGTAAAGAGCAAGTTGCAGAAATATTTTGTGATCCAAGTTTTGATGAGAAGTTCATTTGTAGTACCCACCCAGTTTTAGTTGATCAATCTTTCATCATTGATTTGTCAAACTAAAAGACCATAATGACGTACAAGCTGATGATCTTGGAACATGGAAATGTTCAGGCTCCCATATATTAACTTTTTTTATCGAATGCCATAGAAATGGCTGTTCTGTTTCTCAGTCAAAATCCAGAGGTGTAATTGTGAACATCAGACGACAGTACCATGTGCACTCAACAGATAAAGACTTACACAGGATGATCGCATTTATTGAAAGCGTACAACGAGGTAAATATTTATTAGAGAGGTAAAGTGTTTTATACTTGCTTATTTATGTAGGCAGTATTGATAGCTCACGCTGCATTGTGCAGTATTAATAAGATACTGAATGCTGGAATTGCTCCTGGAAGTTGGGGCCAGGCTCGTATTAAACTGATATATAAAACTGGAGATCGACATGACCCTTTAAACTTTCGTCCAATTGCCCTTACATCAGTGGTTGGGAAACTGTTTCACAAAATTCTTAGCAGGCGGTTAGAGTCGTATTTGAAAGTAAATGGAGTTTTGGATACTTATTTTACTACCATACAGAAAGGATTTGTGTCAGGCATGCTGGGTGTATTTGAACACATTTACTCTTTATCAGCAATTATGCAAGATGCTCTGTCAAACAAAAAGCCTTTGATGGTAACTTTTATTGACCTCAAGAATGCTTTCGGCTCTGTTTCACACCATCTTATTTTTGACATGTTAAGGGCAGTCAAAGTACCTTCCTCTTTTTTCAATTATGTTTTTTCATTTTATTCACAGTTGTCAGTCACAATTACAAGTGATCACTGGGAGACAGCTATGATACCATTTCAAAGAGGAGTATTTCAAGGAGATACTCTCTCCCCTATGATATTTTTGTTGGTATTTAATCCACTTCTACAGTTGGCAGACTCTTTGAATAATACATGTGGCTACACATTTCAACTTCCTGTGCCTAATTGTGATAGCCTACCACCTGTTGGTTCTTTTGTATACATTAAATGGTCCGAGAGTGGTGATGAAGAACCTGGTTGGTATAAAGCTCGTATTGACAAGTATCTGTTTAATGGTTTCTGTAAACTTGTGTAAAAGGAAGACATAGATACAATGGTATTTGAAGAAGTTGACCTCCACCAGGTGGACTGGAAACCTTGTGGTAAGAGGGCAAAGAGGTTTGTGCCTCTTACTGATAAACCTACATGTAGCTGCCACTGTTAAATCCAGTTGGAAATCTTCTCCAAAATTTGTCGATTCAATTGCCCATTCAGTGAAGGGTTATGCCGATGATGCTACCTTGATTTCCACCAATTTGGAAACCCATTCTTCTATGCTCCAAGAGATTGACAAGAAAGCTGCAGACTTGGATCTAACACTTAAGCCTTCAAAGTGCGTTTCATTTCTATTTGATGGCTCTAAACATTTGTCACAGAGAATTCCGTTATCAGGTGGGACCACAAAATTGATTACTGAGGGTGGCACAAAATTTCTGGGAAAACTAATTGATGTGTCTTTGTCAGCTACCAAATCTATTGCAAACAAGAGTATGATTTCTCGTCTGTCTGGTTTACTAACAGCTACTGATTCTCTTCCTGTTAGGGGAGAGTATAAGCTCTGGATTTATAGGAATTACATCTTGTCACTGTTAAGATTCCATCTATGTGTTGATGCAATCACTAACCATACTATTAAACAACTCGAATCTATGGTCACTCGTTATCTTAAGAAATGGTTACAGCTTCCAAGGAATGCTACTCGGGTAATCCTATACTATCCGGGAATTTGTTGCCCCAGTGTCTCTTGTGTGTCAAGAGAGGCAAAACTTAGTTTGCTTTCATGTATCTGTGCATCATCTGATCCTCAGCTGCAGGAATTGGGCTTGCATCTCCATCTTGGTAATGATTTTCTGCAGTTCCAGAATCAAGATTATTCCATATTGTCGGCTGCCCAAAGCCAATTGTCCGATATGCCATCAGCACGGTCTCTTTACAAGAGAGCTAAGGATGATTTGACTAGTAAAATTACTTCTGACAGTGAAGCCCATCTCAATCAACTCACTGTGCAATGTAAATTTTTGGATTCTGCTAGGTTAGAAACTAGCTGCAGAACATGGAATAAGTTAATGACTGGATTTCACCCTGGGCAACTTTCTTTCTTGTTGAGAGCATCCTCGGACACTCTGCCTACTGCTGTTAACCTGCGTTGCTGGCACATACAGTGTGGTGCCAAGTGTACCCTTTGTGACTCTAACCGGCCAACTACCGCTCACATTTTAGGTGGTTGCCCAGTAGCACTATCCCAACAAAGGTACACCTATAGACATAATCAAGTACTGTTCACTTTAATTTCTCAGTTAATTACTCTCTTTTCTGATTGCCAGATGGTCAGTGTCTATGCGGACCTGCAGGGACATCGTTTTAATGACTCTCCTCCTGAAACCATCCCCTCCAATGTCTTAGTCACTCCTTACAGACCCGATGTTGTCATCTATAACAGACACTCTGCATCGATGGGCATTATAGAGCTTACATGTCCATTGGACTCAATACATCATTTGGAGTCTGCACACAACCGCAAACTTTATAAACCTGAGTATGTACAGCTTTTGGCTGAATTGGATCGTTTGAAGATTCCTCACTGCTACAGAACTGTGGAAGTCAGTGTTTTGGGCCATTTTCAACCTAGTTCTATTGCTGCAAATAAGGATGTGATAAATTTTACCCGGCAAGTATCCCTATTTTCCAAAGGAAGTGCTAGAAATCTTTTGTTCAAGATGGCCAGTGCCTCAATTTCTGCTTCACAGAGAATATTTTATGGTAGGAACTCTAAAGAATGGACAATCAACCTGGACTGTTTTTAATCTGTATATAATTTAAGCTGTAACTTTAGTTTTGTACCTAAATTTATAATTTTTTTTTCCTTGCCATGCCCACTGCTGTCCACTGTTGGTCAGACATGTGGTCGCATGTTGTCCGAGGACACATAATATATAATTTGTTTGTAATCATGCATGTTGCATGTTTTCTCATCAATTATTAATGATGGTTCTCTCTCTGTTTGAAAGTGGTAAGGAGCATAAAGTAGCTATAAAGCCTCATGGAAACGGCAAACAGAAGAAGCAGCCATTTTGTCGGACTCATCCAAGCACAATGGCATTGATTAAAGAGGAATCAGATAGTTGTGCATCTAAAGATGCTGTTAGTACAATCTACAAAAAGCAAGGTGGATTGATGGGAGCCACTAGTATTGCCTAGAAATCGTTATCAGATTTCCAACATTCGTAGCAAGACTAGTGCCAGTTCTTCTACACTGTATTTGCAGTGCCAAAGGTTTAAAAGATCCTTTATATATGGTTATGGAGCAAAGCAAGCTGTGTGAATCTGGGGACAAATTTGTTCAAGTTGTAAATGCTTGTCCAGAACCAATGTGTGTTCTTGCAACTGATCAGCAGCTTAATGATCTGGTCCGCTTTGGTACTAATCCCAGCCAATTTTGTATTGTATCCATCGATCCAACATTTTCACTTGGTGATTTAATGTCACCTGCTTAACATACCGCCACCTACAGTACTAGTAACTGACAGTTGTACTGGTCAATCTCCAGTGATGCTTGGACCATTATTTATCCATCAGTCAAAATCATTTTCCACGTACCACTTCTTTGCATCCTCACTACTTGGAATTACTCCAAAATTAATGGGAGTCCTCGCATTCGGAACTGACGGTGAAGAAGCACTCGTCAAAGTATTTAAACAACAGTTGCAATTTGCAGTCCATCTGAGGTGTTTCCGCCACATGAAGCAGGATATTAAAAGGAACTGATCACAGACATGGGCTTTCCTAATGATATTGTTTGTGAAATACTGGATGATGTTTTTAGAAACAGAGAGGGTCCTACCTTTTTTGAAGGACTTGTGTATTGCAATTCAGAAGATGAATTGGATAACTCAGTTAACTCAGTTACTGAGTTAATTAACTCTTCAGTTACTGAGTTAACTGAAGAGTTAACTCTTCCATCAAACAGTTTCTTGGGTTCACATCAGATTACTCTTCAGTTTACTGAGTTAACTCTTCAGTTAACTCTTCCATCAAACAGTTTCTTGGGTTCAAGAAATCAGATTGGCCTGTTTTTAACAATAAAATGAAGTTTTGTTACAGAGCAACAGGAAGAAGTTTGTAAAGACATTGTTGGAACTGGTCAATACAGCTTGAAGAAAGAATATGAAAGCTTGGCAGTTACCCCTAGTGCTTGGTTTACCTCATTGAACAGTGAACAAAGAGAAAGTGCCAGGAGAAAGTTTCAAGAGGCCTGTGTAGTGAGTTCACAAATGCCTCTAAATGATCAGTGTGCCCAAAAAGAGGGCGAAGGAAATATTGAGTTTTTACATAGTGATGTCGGTGCACCTGGCCTTCAACAATTGTCAGTTGATGATAAAACAGCTTCTCAACACTCTGGTATCCCTGCATTGGTGCTTAGACAGATTTTGGCAAAAGCACCTGATCTTTTGAATGCTAATCAGGTTTTGCCAGCCCCTGGTTGTTCATCCTCAGACCGTATGGTGGCTAGCACATCTAAAACAAAGCCTCATTTCGTGACTGCAACTAAAGATGGCCGTTTTGAATGTGATGAAGACTGCCCTAATTTTGTCCAGTGCTGCATCTGTTCTCATTGTGTGGCAGCAGCAGAGAATAACAACATGTTGGAAGCATTTGTTAAAAATTATGGTTTGTATGCTAAAACACCTAGAGGCCAGAAAGCTATTACACCTAATTTTACTAGGCTTTCTATGTCAAGTTTGACAAGGCAAACTGCGGGCCAAAAAGGAGGAAAAGCACCACCTGAAAAGGCTATTGCTAGGCAGAAGACAATTCCTTATGAACAAAGACAGTTACAACCCAGTTTAGCTACATCACATTCACAAGTGCATACAATGTCCTCCCCCTCTATAGCTGCTTCGTCGCACTAAGCATCTGCCAGTAACTGGAATCAGTCTTGGCAGGAACAAGCTTCTCATTTTGCTGCTATTCACCAGCCACCGTATATGCCAGCTTATCCATATTGGCCACCATATTCTGGATTTTCTCCATTCACAGATTTGTCCAATTACTACCCACCTTATCCATACGGAGAAATAGGAGAAGCATTTGGTAGTAACACTTCTTATTCACCTCCAGCCTGCAGTAGTGGAGAAAAGAGTTCTGGGCCCTTCTTTATTAAAATGTTAAATGGCCGAATCAAAGTGTGTGCAGGCTGTAAAGGGCCACACCTCAAGAGCGCTGGCAATGGACTGCTGTCTCCCCCACATGATATATGCTTGGGACACAAAGAATCCATGTCATTTACTAATCCTTGCAATGGTCAAGAGTGCTCCAAATTAGGAAATGTGTATTATCACATTAATCTGGACTACATCCGGAAAAAAACATCCAATGTTTTCATCAGCTGAAATGGAGTGTCCACCAGATGTATACGTACTAGGAATGCTAACTGAGGCAACTTTCTACAGGAAGCCATCGGCTACACTCTGGTGTAAGGCCAAGGACTAGTTGGCCATTGTTGGAACTGCTGGAGTCACCTTTTTGTCTGATTACTTTCTACCAATTATAACAATCACAGATTTTAAAGCATTTTTTTGTCTGATTACATTAATTTTTGTCAATACCAGGTGTACAATCACATTACTAACATTAAAACGACAGTAATGATGCTTGGCTAATGTATCTAGCGAACTATGTAGCTAGCAGTGAGCCGATTCAAACTGGATATTAGCTAGGTTCATGACTGCACCCCAGTCTACAACTTGTTAGCTAGCTATATATGTGGTTTAGATGCGCCATTACTTGTACGTAGCAATTATTAGTCAGTACAGATTAGTATTCCAATAAATTGGGGCAGACGAAGGTTGTGGTCTTGAGTATAATATTGCTTCTCGGTTGCTTCATATGTTGGTGAGCCAGTTGGTATAATGTATATACATGCTGTCTTGTACGAGTGTGCATTCCAATAATAAATTGGGGTGGATGCCAGACTTTAGACTAGCCCCTACTACTAGCTGTACTGCGTGTGAATTAGTCAGTTTGTGATAGTATTTGTCATAGTAATTATACAAAAGTACAATATAAAAATGGAGAAAGCTTTGAATTAGCTGAGTTTCCCTTCATTCTGCGAGTCCGTCAGTCCAGTCCACTGAATAGATTAAGCCGCCACAATGCATCACTAAAAGTGTCTTTAAAACAGTGTGCTGGCTACATGCCTTGCCCTGCTGCTACACGTAGGTCTTTTGGTTGGTGATACGTGTACGCATTGGATATGTGTGATAATAATGAGAATAAAGAAGATGAACAAAGTGGTATATTTGCTATTTCGGTTGTTGTAATTTATTGGCACCTTATTAACTACTAAACCATTGGAGTTTCCTCTAATTATAAGTCACCCAATTTTCCATTTTTGTATGTAAGATATGCTTATTCATGTATGTAGCGTGTACACATGTTAACCATGAGTATACCTTTAGACAATAAATCTCCAATACATTTTCTGATATGAGCCATCCACTCTTCCTTCTCAGTTTTTGTTGCTGCAAACACAGCAAATGATTTCTTAGGAGAAATCACCTGCCAGCCATTCTTCCAAACTAAAATATACATACAGATACTGTACATTACTACACATACAGTGCATACATACTGTACACACATATATATTAACAAAATACAAAAATTGTAACTAACTATGATATGATTTCTTACATGATCTGTACAATGCATTTATACTCACTGTGTGAGATCTTGCACAACCAAGTACTAAGCATAATACAAAATGTGGTCACGATTACATATAAATAACAAATGAAAAAATCTATAGTATACAAAAAACAACAGAGCTGTGAAAAAAGAATGCAGCCTCTAAAAAAGCTAGGGTAAAAAGGTTGTGAAATCAAGATAGTGGCCAAGAAATGGCTGCAGTAATGCTAACGTCGATCACTAGCATCATTACACCATCACCTTTGATTACATTAGCATGATTGCATCATCCTTACCATCATTGCTCACTGTGTGAGATTTTGCACAGTGAGTATAAATGCAATGTACAGATCATCATGTACCACAGTTATTTATAATTACATGCTGAACACCGTTATAGTGAAGCATGTAAAATAGTCAGTCACTTGTTGACTAAATTCGTATGAGTAAATGGTAAGTACTCATGGCCCTGGGTAATTCCTCTACTGAATGTGATGTGTTCTGGTAAAAATAAGGTCCATAATTTGATCAATATTATAATAATTTGAAGTCTCAACATACACCGTACTCCTACAATAGTTAAACAAGAGACATCCATAACTATTGCCAATTTTTTGAGTAAAAATACGCTGTAGCTTCGTAAAAATAGTACAGATGTTTCTTTTGGAAAATGTGTGTAGCTGAATAGACTTGAATAACTGAAATCCCTTCTTCTTGTGGCTTACTTAGACTTGTATACAGCTCAACTTATAACAACATTTGCTATCTGGCATTTTCTCAAAACTAACCACTTCATGCTACTTTCATCTCCCAAACACTATTAGGGCCTAACCACTATACATTTCGCACATAGAACTTGCCATAGCACTTTAGCATCAACAAATATAAATACAGGAGTAAACTCTTTAAGAGATAATGAATTATACAAAAATGTAAAACTATGCAATTAATACATGCATGTATATAAACACATATCCTTACAGCCATCATCCTCCAATGATGATAACCTTACATCTTCCAGAGGAACAATGTGTTGTCTGTTATACTACAGTACACATACATGAGCAGGAATCATACAGTGCAATAGTTACTGTATAGTAGGGACCACAAAGGAGTAGGCATGGCCCACAACATAACATCACCCAAAAAAAACAGCCTCAATTTTCCCTGACAACAATGAGGCAGTATTGGTTAGGTAAAATTAAGCCCAAACAAGCTTTAAGATTGACCTGAAACGCTTTCAACAAGTTGCTAAGGAATTTTCGAAAGCCTTTATTTAACGGAATTTTCTACTGACTGACCAAGTAACTGACTGACTGATTCCTTCAGACAAGCGTAACTCGATAACGGCTAAGGCTACGGGCTTGATTTTTTCACTGTCCGACGTTGCTTCGGTCCAAGAGGTGCCTTTTGGCATACCGCAGTACGTGCAATGCATTCTTCATGGACTTACCAGTGTCCTCCTTTGTGTCCCATTCGTCTTTGCTGACAGCGAAGTGTTGAATTGGTGATAGCACGTGATGGCTTCCATTCGTAACGGAAATCGTCGTATTTTTCATAGTGGCTATTTTGTTAGCAGAGGTGCTTTTCAAATGGTTCTTGATTCGTATTGCTGTGTAACGGGTTGAACATAACCAACAACGAAGCGTAGTGGATACTTCACTTTTCATCCGGATGATAATTGATATAACTAGGGTACACAGCACCATAAGCGGGGATTGTAGAGGTGCTTTTCGACCAGTTCTTGGTTCAAAATGCTGTGTAACAGGTTGAACATAGCTGACAACGAAGCGTAATGGATACTTCACTTTTCACACGTTAATTAACATAGCTGGGGCACGTGACAACATTTCAGATGCAGTATACATGGGTTCACCAGTCACAATAATTATTTACAAAAAAGTCAACAAACAAGTACACCAAATTTTTTTTGGAATTTTCAACTAGAGTAGGGACCATAGCACATCGTAAAAAGTACTGAAACAAATTGGAGTAGTCCATGATGCTATCTAGGTGAAAATTCCAATTTTTTTAGTGTACTTGTATAATAGAAATGTAGTCAATAGAAATGTAGTCCATAGAAACATAAACAATGAATATAAAACATATACATTAATAGGGCTGGAATGAAGGTACCCTCAGAAGGTTTGGAACTGTGAAACTTTGAACAATTGAAGTTCATGGAATACATATAACATACTGAAGAAACCAAGAAGACTAGGAAAGTCAATAACTGTACAGTATATGCTTGTGTATCACTATATTACAGGCTACTTTTACATTGTGTAAAGACAAGCTGGGATTTACAACTTTGCAGCTTAGGGATTACCAAATTAGTTTGTACTGACTTGGTACTGTTAATTTCATACACTGGACTTGTAACTGTACTACTATAACAAATATTATACAATGTTTAATGTAATGAAATAACAAAACATGGTACTTTACACTAGCAAATTAAGTTCATGTTTAAATACTAAAGCATCAACATGTTTTGCTTCTCAGTTTTGTAACAGTCAAACCTGCCTTGGAGAAAACCCTTTCCAAGGATGTTGGTATGGCAGACATGCACTACAAACGCTGAGCAACACATGACATACTTTTGAAACGACATCCACCAGATACTGTAAGTATGTTTTGCTTTCATGATATTGGTATAAGTATTTTTTTCAAATTTATTTTCAACATTTTCAAATGTAGTAGACTCATGGCCGGATCTAGCAGTACAGCTGTTACGGTTTTGGCGGTACCAACTTTTGCACAGCTACTTCAATAAAAAAAGCAAGTGCGATTAACAAACCGCACACATGTGATCATTGGCTAACCTCGTGCCTACTCTATCTCAGATCGAGAATAATTCTTCATAATTGGTGGACTCACGGTTTGATTTGCTAGATATTCCTTCAATGCAACACCAACTATCTAACTTAGTTGTCTCGAAGAGGTGTTTGGCCAAACCACCTGCAAGGTGGTATATTGATCATTCCAACCATTGTGGTTTAAACAGTGGCCATTTCTCCATTATTATGAAACCAATGACTCTGAGTACTGCCATATAAGATAAAAAGTCCTCAAGCCCATGCTGCATTTTGAAAATTGATAAAAATCCTTTTTGAATGGTTGAATTGTGTTCTGTTGTGTGTGAATGATACATACTGTCACCAGTTACATGAGTGTGATAATAGTAATATATTAATATAGCTACCTGTATATAATTTATATACACATAATTATATGGATAGGTTTCAAAAGGATTTAAAACTGGAAAGATACAATGGTAGTGTTGAAGAAACATGCAACCAGTGCATGTCATCGTGAGGCTATAGAAGTTGTAATTACTCTCCCAGCAACTACTGGAGACGTTGAAAAATCATAAAAGAGAAAAGCAGCAGAATAGTAATAATACTCTAATGAAATTGTTGTGTTTAGTTCATTTCTAAAACTTGGCCTTACAACATGATGGATCAGAAGAAGATGGAAATACTTACAACTACTACAGCTTGTAGCAAGTCATGATCCATTGATTGCAGAAGAGTTACAGGTATACTTCACACAAAATCCAGGATAATGTTTTTTAGAATTGATGGCGAAAGACATCTCGAGCAACATTTCATCTCATTTGCAGCAATCCAAATTTGCTACATTAATGATAGATGAAACAACTGATGTGTCAAATGCTTCCCAGGCTTTTGTTGTGTTACGATATGTAACTGATGTCTTTGATGGTTATGAAGATATTATATGCCTCTATAAAGTACCATCAGCTAATGCAGCTACTCTTGTTGCTACAGTTAAGGAAGCATTGAAGGATGCTGGTCTGCCAATCAATAAACTCTGAGGCCAATGTTATGATGGGGCTGCAGCTACGAGAGGAATAAGATCTGGTGCAGCCAAACAAATTCTTGATGAAGAGCCTATGGGAGTGTATACTATGGCCATTCTATTAATTTTGCAATGAATGATTCCATTAAGGCCTGTAAGCCCATCAAGAATTCCCTGGTAGTAACTCATGAAATCACCAAATTGATTAAGTATTCCCCATGCGTGAAAATAATTTTCAGGGATTAAAGGATATCCATGATCTCTTTGTTGGCTATCACACACCAGGAATCAGAGTGTTATGTCTAACAAGGTAGACAGTATGTGCCAATGTACTTGCAAGTGTTATTTCAAATTATGATGTCTTATTCAGCACATAGGATGAGGCAACAGAGGTAGTTTCAGACACAGAATGCAAAGCAAGGATTAACAGAGTTGCAGCCCAAATGAAAAAAAAAAGAGATTATGTTTCGTGCAACTCTTGGGGTGAAATGATCCTGCGCCATTCTGACAACCTCAGTCAGTGTCTTCAGAAGAAAACATTATCTGCTGCTGAAAGGCAGTACATAGCTAAAATGGTTACTGACACATTGCAAAGTATTAGGACTGAAGAGTCTTATGATTTATTCTGGCAAAAGGTTGGTCATTTTTGTGATAGTCACAATGTGCAAGAAGCACAATTGCCACAACCTAAGAAAAGGCACGTTCTGATGATGGCTTGCCACACTGCTTAGGATCATTATCGACAAATGTACTATAAAGCTATTGTTACTGCAATTACAGCTGTAGCTGTTTGGGCAACAGATTTGATCAGGAGGGGTATAGACTTTATCACAACCTTGAGGATTTATTGATCAAGGCAAGTTTGAAGGAAGACTTCAACCAGCAATTCTGGTTTGTGCATGACTTTTACAAGGATGATATTAATCCAGATGACTTACATTCTCAACTTGTCATATTGGGCAATGATTTTTAAAGGATTCCTGAGAAACCTACTTCGCATATAATTTTTGACATTAAAGAATACCTTGCAAAACTACTGAATCAACAGCTCAAAAAGATCTTTTGGTGCAGGTTGGTTTACTTATCAAGCTGATTTTAGTACTGCTGCCTGCCACAAATGCTACATCTGAACGTTCATTTAGTGCTTTATGTCAGTTAAAACATATTTAAGGAGCACAATGAGAATAGGCTGAACAATCTTTTATTACTTCATGTCCACAAAAAGTATACAGACTCAATAGATTTATTAATAAGATTTTTGCTGCTTGTCCAGTAAGGCATACCATATATGACTGGCTGAGCAAACCCGGCCATTTTTACACAATCCTTGAATTCCATCTCTGTAATCTATAGTAACAAAAGAGTGAATAGCCAAAGTTTCTCCTTTTATAATGATTTGGTCTTGGAGATATAGCACTTGACAGTTGGAACAGTGATAAACTCGATTTGTACAGCAACAATACAGGAAATACATGCAAGCTGATAGAGCTGGGATGAAGCTTCGAATGTTTCGTGGGTTCAAAGGTTAAGTAAACTTCGAATTATAAAAGTATCCTTCGAAGCTTAATAATGCACTCCTAGTCTATGAAAGAATTACAAATAAATGTTGTTATCTTTATTGCAGCTGCTTATTCATCTTGCACAATTGATGTTTGTATCTTCGCAACCAAACTTTGTGTGCTACGCCCATTTTTAAACCATCGCAGTTTAGGTAGATAGGTAGGTACACACACTTTTACGAAACAATCCAGGCACACACCCACAGCTGGCCTGCTTTAAAAAGAAAACAGTCCTGTGGAAATCCCTACTTTGCCATTTAACAAAATAATTGTTATGATATGTCAATTTAATGTAGGGATTTTCCAATAGGGATATAAAATACCATTATTTACATCTGTTGTTTCACTAAGTACGTACCTTTTTCTTGTTCATAACAATGCTGCCATATACTAGTATATCGTTAAACAGAAAAAACTAAATAAAATACAAAAAGTACATCCATAATGCATGTGAACTGTAAAAATACATCAATACATACCATAACAAAACAAAGATTTTCTGCTCAATTACAGAATTTTATATATATGCATAGTGCTGAGCAGTATTAGTCAAACCATAGTATCTAGTCTTCATACTGTCTAACTTCTTAATACCGCAATATATACATAATAGTTAGACGTCAAGAACCAGGGTTCTACGGGATTTAGAAAACTCGAAGGCCCTGGGCTGTAGCGCCTGAGCGCAGCGAGGGCGCTACTAAGGGCCTGAGGGTTTTCTAAATCCCGTAGAACCCAGTTGTTCTTGACGTCTAACTTATTTAGACTACAACTCGTTATTGTACCTTGAGTTGACAGCTGCTTGTAAATAGGAAATGTATGGCTAGATACTAGAAACAAGCCCTATACACCTCCCGACATGGCGGGACCTCAGCGTGGCTGTTGCCACCCGTTTAAACGCCCATGCGTTGCCAATGTTACAGGCGCGTGCTATGTATCGAAGTACTGGACTCAGCGAGTGGACTACAACTCATTGTTGCTGTTGTTGTGCCTCGACAGCTGCTTGTAAGCAAGTAATGTAGTGTTGATTAGTACAAACAAGCCCATTACACCTCCGTCTAATTCAGTACGGCTGTTACTAGCCATTTAAATGCCCATGCGTTGCCAATGTTACAGGCGCGTAATTATCGTGTTTCGTATCGCCTCAGAGCGTGGTCTCTATTGGACATGACCGTGGCTCTACGAGATTTAGAGACCACGTTTTCAGCCAATCAAATTTCAGTATCAAACTTGTTGTAGTCTAACATGCATTAAAAGAAAAAAATAGCTTCTCTATTTGTATGAAAAGAGTACATATGAAACTGGTGTACAATAGTACACTGCAGTCAGCTGCCAGCACAATTCTGTCTTGAGTAAAAATGTTAATAGAAAATGTACTTTAGTATCTCAATCTAGTAGTAGAGGTCTAAAATGGTTAAGGCATACCGATAATATAGTTATACAGTAACAATAATGTACCATCTATGAAATATCAAAACCGCTCAGCATTATATACATGTACCACATGTGAAACTTCAAAGGAGCCACTAGTTGTAGAGTAGGCTTGTACACTTCAACCACAGGTAAAGTACCTATGCTGTACCCGAAAATAGGTATACATAAAGAACCTTGTGTGGGAGGATCAAAGCAAAAAACAGTTGTGTAATAACTTCTTGGCCCAGGAAGTGTGCATTAAAGCAAGAGTTCATAATATTATATTTATTTATTAAAGCTTTACAGCACAACAAGTGCGGAAGGTCTGTAGGACACCTGGTCCTACAGCCTGCTCAAACACATTAGCTACATAAATTGTGTTTGAAAAGTTGCAGGAAGGATAAAAAATCCATGACTGGAGCTAGGTAGCCTTGAACCTGCAGCCATCCGATTTATGCTTGAATGCTTACAGGAGTCTACCAGGTGGTCAGGATGCTTTCTCCTTGTTATTTTCATGTAATTATATCCATAGGAGTTCTAGAGAGTGACTCATTATCTCTAAGTACTCCAAGTAGAACCAAATGAATTCTTGATTAAAGTATACACCTGAAAAACTAGCTTAGTAGTTGTCTAAAGGTCTTCTTCCCCGTTGATTATTGTTCTAAGTCAAATGCTAAGAAGGTTTTCGTGCATTAAGTTTCAATCGGCATTTATTAGTCACTCCAGCAATATTTATAAAGAAATACACCTTTAAGCGAATGGAAAGTTCATTCATTTGAATGTATGCATGAATGAGCACAAGAAACATGTTTGTAGCAATATTCCACTAGGGCCAAGAAAGTGGACCAGTCACCAGATGACCTTTGCATGGTCGAGTGCGTGGGCGGCTGGGGACAAGACAAGTAAAATTGTATCAGTAAAAATATTAGAAATTGCCTTTTATAATGAAGTTAACATACAGAGTCCTTTACAGGCAACGTCCACTATATCACCTTCATCCTCAACCATCGGAAATTTATTCTCACCTTTGGCTCAGGTTTATCAACAGTATATTTCCTCAACTTCAGATTCTGGGTGCATTAGTTGTAACACGGGCTTTGCCTAATATGTACGCCTTAGCCAAACGCTTTTAAACTTGTAGGATATCGACAATAATAAATCACTCTCCATCTGAGTGGTTTTCATGGTGAAATCCAAGCCATGCCTACTAATCACGTGAGTATTAATTGATTCCCATAATCAATTTTGGCCCTAACGTCTATATAATTGCTGCCCAGATGTAGCCCGTGCTACATTTTGCATGTAGCATAGATACATACAAAGTGCAGCCCTGGTGGCTCCTGAGGTGCAAAAGTGTTACATACTGTATATTGCATACATAAAATATTTACACGATATATATGTGCTTTTATTACACAGATACGTGTACACTGCCTTGCTTTATAAAACACTATCTATAAAGTTATACACAATAAATTGGTATTGCTAACTTGTCTTGGCTTAGCCTTCTTACGGCAGAGTTTAGTTAACACTCCTTCACCAACCAGTACACGACCAGGCTTTGCCAAAGGCTATTAAGAAGGAAAGACAAAATATTACTTTATTTGTAAAGTTTATCTACTGAATAGTTTCCTCATATAAATAAACAACAAACTCAATTAACATACATATTACTTGGCAATACAGTCACATACGTATACTGCAAATGTTCAGTATTCCAGGACCCCTTCCACTACACGTAATATTAATTCTTGTGGAAACTTGCTTGAGTTCTCAGCTACCTATATTGATATGTGAACTACTGTATTATTACTAATTCTCGTTATCAAGTTGTCAAAATTTCAGGAGGGTTTCACTGTATGAGAGCTGACTATGACATTAAAAACACATCCCTTACAAAAATTTAGTCCTGGTAGAGGCATGGAATTAGTCATTTTTGTATGTTAGCGGCCTGTAGCTACTCTATTGTACAACAGGCCTGAGTTATGTTTTATACAGGCCTGTATTATAAACCAGTAACAAGCTTGTGAAATATTCAAATCCTGTGACAGGCCTGTAAAGATTCATTTATTTTGAGGTGTGAATGTTTAGTCCTGTACTAGGCCTGTAAACGCCGCTGCATTTTGAGTCACACAATGAAAAGTTTACTTGTTAGTAACATCACAAAATAATATGAAATGAAACCTTAAATATAATAGGAAGATGGTGTGGCAAGTTAACCAGTATGGTATATGTACAACTGCTCTCTACACTGCAGGGAACTTGGAAATATACTAAGTATAAGCTAGTTAGTAACTAAACAATACAGTAACCAGTAGCAACAGTCATCACCATAGCAACGAATTACATGTATGTTCCAGGCCTGTTGTTCAAAATTGTTCTGCAGGATACATCTCTAGTTTCACTACAACTATACTGTTTATCACTTGGGATTCCTTCAAATAAGTATATGGGATAGAAATATTTATACAGTATCCCAAATAAGTTGCTGTTCAAGTTCTGTAATACAGAGGATTACTCCAAGATAAAACAGCAGAGCCAGAGGTTATAGGAAAAGTTAGTTCTTCATTGCACACTGCCTGGGACTGATCAATCTGATTGGCAGACCAAAATCAACAGATAGTTTTTTGACATTTGTCTTAAACTGTAAAGTACTAATCATACAGTACGATAGTAATGTATATTAGGGACATCGAAGGTGTGGGGGCGATCCGTGACATAATATATAACCCAAATACCTGCCACGATTTTTCCTCACAATGACATGACAGTATTAGTTGGGTAAACCCAAGCCCAAAAGTGTCATCAGATCGACCTGAAACGTTTGCGTCCAGTTACTACAGAATTTAGAAAAAAAATTATTCAACAGAATTTTCTACTGACTGACTGCCTGCCTGCCTGGCTGCCGCCTTCAGTCAAGTGTAGCGGAAAAGTGGCTACAGCTACAGCCCTGATTTTTTTTTGCAGAAATGTTTCTAGTTCGCTTAAGAAAAAACCTTTGGTATATTGATAAGCATACAATGCTTGCGCTATTGTCTTACCTTTTATCCTTCTTTACCATGGCCATAAGTCAAGGCTCTACCGCTGAGTGTTAATAGACTACAGTACGGCTTCCATACCAGTGTATATTGCATCAAACTATTCGAATACATGTGGTCGCCGGTTGCACCAAAAAAACACGTACATCACTCGCTGTTGATATCGATCAGAGAGAGCAACTCACGGCGAACTATATAGCAATGTGTAAGTCAATAAATATAGTTTATTTAGTAACAATGTTAAACCGAGTAGGGTCATCCAGGTCCTGCTTTACAGATTATTCGAGTCTGACCCCACATGCTAAATTAAATGCGACGTCATAACGTAGCTCTGCTTCTTTCGTGAGCCACGCCCACTTATGTAAATTACAGTCTGTAGACATATGGTAGCCACACCCACTCATCAGTCTGTAGGTATGCACGAATCCACGTCCACTTACATAAATTGCTGTCTGTAGACATATGGTAGCCACGCCCACTCATCAGTCAGTAGGTATGCACGAATCCACGTCCATTATTGTCTGCAGGCTTATGTAGAACCACGCCTACTGATCAATTGTTATTGTATAAATTATAATAGTGCTGTGAGTAACTCAGCAGATATTTAGTGGTCATAAGTTTGCAAAAAAACTTCACAAACAAGTATAAGAAAAAAATTGGAATTTTACATTAGATTAGGGACAGTGCATAATGCTGTAATAAAAAGTACTGAAACAAGCTGGATCGGAGTAGTACGAAATGTCCAAATACTGTAAAACAATAAGAAGTGAATATCCCTACTGTGCATTGAGTATAGCACAGTAGGGATATTCATTGTTTTACAGTATTTGGACATTACATACTACTCCGATCCAGCTTGTTTCAGTACTTTTTATTGCAACATTATGCACTGTCCCTAATCTAATTTAAAATTCCAAATTTTTCTTATACTTGTGATAAACCATCGCAATAGTATAGTGTGAATGTGTAAACAACTAATTGGGGTGAACCTGAGTGAGCCCCACACTAGTGAGTTAGTAGTGTAATGGACATGTTTACAATAAATATTAAGTGGATACTTTACATGTGCTTCCAGCATTAAGTTAACCAATCTCCTTATATGGTTTGCATGGATCATTGAACTTCCAAACAAGATTACTGCTTTGCCATATTTGGTATGTGTAATGGTATATTTCACAGAGGGATTAATGGCGTAGATTACTACTTTGCCATATTCAATATGTGTAAGGTTTGTGTCACTCGCCTGGATGTCACTGAGTTCATATCTGAGTACGCGTAATGATTGATACCGGATGCAGTATTCAATCCATTTCTCGTTTCAATGGATAGGGAATGACAGCAGAGCAGAGAAGACTCGCAAAATAAAAAAGATACGTACTTGAAAGAAATAGGAATGTTACAAGTTAACTGACGCACCACAACCAGCCTTCTCCATATACAATCGTGAAGTCAGTCCTTCATTTGATGACTGATCCTGTCATCATTAGAACAATGTCTGAGTTTCACAACAGTCTGCTCAGTTCAGAAGCTGCCAGAAAAATTCTGTCTGTGTGGTTGTACATTTCCACGAATGTCTGTATAAAATGCAGTAATGATAAACATGTACCTAAAATTATATTCTGGTGACAACAACATGGACCTATTCTGTAACTGAGGCAATTAAATTAGTACATATGCGATAAAATAATTATAGTGATGGTGAAGATGAATGGCACTGGAGAAGATTCTCGGAGGATAATGATCATGAGTCGGACTGAATAACCTTAGAAGATGATGAGCTGATCACAGTCACAAATATATTACAATTGTTTCACAAATACATGCCTATGTACCAATACAATTTTTATAATTTAACTTATGCATGAATCTACAGGTGTAGGCAAACTTTGTAGCTTGTTGTACCTGTAAGTGTTGTACTGGTGTTTTTGTATGGTTCATCCATTTGTAAGCAATATCAGTTACTGTTGTTATGATGTCACAAACTAGTCTGAATGGAAGGTAATAAGTTAGTTATCACTGGGTGACAACTAGTGACTGACAACTAACTTATCGCACAGTAGCAGAACTGCTTTGTTCAGCTGTATGGTAGTTGCCACCCAGTGTGGCACTTTGACACTGGGATAATATTTTAAAATCAATATTAAAATGAAGTATGGATCCATGGTATTACAACATACAATATAAGGTTTCTTACTTGATCTGTCAAAATGACAGACCATACAACATGGTCTGTCACTGGTACATGATAGTAGCAGTTTATATATGCAATGTCTTTATAAATGCTGATTTTGATAGGTCATAATGTCAGACCATTTTTAATTTGTCAGTCATTGTAGCTTTAGGGTTGGAAAATGACAGATGACAGGCTGTTAATTTGAGCTCTGGTAATACACTGTAGCACCATGGAAAAATCCCTGCATTGGCATGTCATAAAAATAGACAAATTCCATAATAAGGTTTTATGTTGCTTAGCGCATATAATAAAACCGTTGCCCCTAGCAACCTGAATTTCCCATTATTTTTAGGTGATAATGTCTTAAGTAACTTCTCCAAATTTTGAAAGGATAGCATATACGTATATGTCATAAGATATGACATATTGCATATCTAGACCTATTAGCAACCTAAATTTTACAATACCTGTAGGTGCCAATGTCTACAGTAACCTACACCAAATTTTAAAAGGATAGGGCATATAAGTCACGAGATACGACATTTTGAAGTTGGTAATTTTCCTATTACATTGTGTATGAGAGGGACACCAGTTGCCCCTTCTTGGTAATCACATAAATCATGGGATTCAAAGAATCTCATACATTAATATCTATATACACTAACCATTTAAAACTTGGAGAGATTATTGTTGACATTCACACCTACGAATTATATAAACTGATACATGAATTCTTTATAGAATTTGTGGTTTTTCCATACATTGAACGACCTCATTTATGTGACTGCTCAGAAGGAGGAATTGTGGGACAACAGTTAATTTGTTATGAAATTTGTCTATTATTTTTGTTCAACTCCAAAGTAGGGATTTTCCCAAAGGGCTAATACCATCATTTATGCTATAGTTTTATCACTTGGATCTCTATTTCATTTAACAAGGGATGTATCACTGTACTCAATCACTACTAGATTGTAAAAGGGCACAGTCAATCTTATAACGTATCGTACCGTATTGGTGAGCTGCTGGATACAGATATGCTCTTTCAGGTATACCACACATCACCGTATACAAGTTACTAATAAAATTCAATACCAATGTGTCTTGATTAAAAATGTGCGTATGTTTGGTTAGCACATACATATATTACAGGTTTTATAGAAAACTACTAGTTTTAGCATTTAATTTGCTGCACAAATATTTGGTATTGTGATATCATACAGTAGTACAGTAGTATGTATAGTAGGGATCCCCTCAAAGTGACACACGCCCCCAAAATGATGCCCACAAAAATCATCCTAGAAATATCTTGTGCATCAATAAAACACTTACAGAAGAACAAATACTGAATAAAAAAATGAAGCAAAACCCTCAGGGAAATTGAATAAACAAATGGATGTACTATCTACACATCTGTAGGGCCAGGTGACAACATGTGGTTTGGCTTTGCTGCTTTTCCCATTTTCTATAGCAGGGCCACAGTTATCAATTAGCACAAAAACCAGGTATAAAATTGCAATTTGTACCTAATGAACAACTTCCAGTGACTGGCTCACACAGTGAATAGCATAGTAATTCATGGACCTTAGTCTGGTTAGGCATTATAACCTCATATAGCATACTCTATTTTATAGAGTTACTGACCACGTGATCCATGAAGGCTCGTCAATTTAAAGAGCTACAAAACTTCTAGTCTAAATCCAAGGGATTTGCAAGAGGCCTGGCATGAAATTTAATGTTGTAGGTCACTAGTGGGATCGTTGGACAAGCTAACAGTAATTATTGCAAGATCTTATGGAAACCTTGGAAATCTCACTTGAAATGTTAAAGATTTCAAAACCTCGTTCTTGGTTATGTCAAGTTTGTGGATCCCTCGCCTGAATCAGTGGAGTATCACTAGATATAGTATATGGTTGAAAAGAATATAAATTGCTATCACTTTTGCATTTGTACATCAAGAAGCGGACGAACAGCAAATACCATCATAACTTTTGAATAAAGCACTTGCAGAACAATCCACATTTCATTTGTTAAACTCATCAAGAGAAGCCTAATGGCACCTTGCTTTTAACCAATAAATGAGGTACACAGCAGTTAATGTGGATTCACAAGACAACTACAGTAACCCTCAAGGCACCCAAGGATTAATGATAAATGATATTTAGTCTGCCTACGTCACTGCTTGCCTGCCTACGTCACTGCTTGCCTGCCTACAGTCACAAAGACAGAGGCTAAACAACACATTGTATGACCTCCATGTTACACTACAATAACAAAAGGCATGTCCACACAAATTTGAAATAGGAACTGGAATTCAGGCAATGTGTATTGAATCCGAATTGAACGCGTCCGCATGCATTATCTAAACGGATAATTAAACGGTCTAGAAAACACTCATTTGCACCAACCAAGAGAACAGTGAGTGTAACGATAGAATGAAAGAAATAGCTCATAGTAACGCTTATACTTGTGTTTATAACGTGCCAGAAGGATTTCTACAAGTAGAGTACGAAAGACCGCTGATGGTGCATGAATGGTATGGGACCATTGTTCTTTCAACCTGAAACACTGCTTCGACATGTTCTTGCACTTTTATCACACCGAGTGCTTCTGTATTTCTACCCTATGTTGTTTACAAATGTCACGCACAAACGTGTCAAGCCCTCACGTGCTAAGTAGCATTGCATTATTATGACGTACAAATCCCGATTCTCCAGCCAATTCACATTCAAACTACCTGTGGAGGTGGATTCATGTAATCCACTTTCAACTCAAATCACCTTAATGCGCATTCCGTGTGGACGCGAGTAATTCAAATCAATGTGTATTCAATTTGCATTATTTTTGTCGTGTGGACATGTCTAAATTCACCAGTAGCATATGCGTTTTGGGGTTCCGACAAGTGCCTGTCCTCTGAACCTTGTCCTTGGTTCATTCAATGAAACCATAATTTTCAGGGCACGCAATATATCAATGTGAGTATGATTTGTGTCTATACAGCAGTATGGGAATCTAAATATGTGGAAAGCAGCTCAACTATCTATGGTAGTTGTAGCTACGCATGTTTGGTATTTTAAGTTTGTGTTCTGCTATCAATACAGTTGTAAATGTGTGTTCCCATGTCACCAGATCAAAATGAACAAACACAATTTTAGCTAGTAAAGAAGTTTACAACTTGATGTATACATTATTTTCATGCATCATCAGCAGTTGCCTAACTACCAATAACAAAACTCCATGAAATACAAACAATTAAACTGACCACCCCTCCTGACCCAAAGCAGCTTTCCACTATTGAGATCCTCCGAGCGTTAGCTTCACTGTGAACTGAAATTAGCATATGTAATAATAGCATCTTCAATACATCTTGTTTAGAAGTGAAAAGCAAATATTAATGTCACACCCATAGTCACTACTAATATCCTGTAGAACCATCTGCAACCGGGATGAAAATCAAATCAAGCAATCAAGAGGTAAATTAGCACTGAATCAAGCAATCAAGACATCCTAGCAAGTTGTGATTAAGCTAGCTCACAAACAAAACAAGAATTTACAAATATGTGCTGAATTACCAAACAATCAAGGCTGTTATTAAGGCAAAATCAAGTCAAGGTATATTTTCATCAATCAAAAACCTTGATCCTGGTTGTAGATAGTTCTATAGGACTATTGGTAGTGCCTACCGCAAGTTGAGCAGTGGGTGGTGACAGGAACATTTGTAACTCAGAATAGCCGTAGGCTAAATAGTAGAGGATTTGTAACTCCTCCTGGCTGAAAAATGTATCATTTAGCTTTTGTTGCAAATGCCCACTTGCCCGATCTGAAGTAAGTGGGGAGTGACATTTCTAAACTAAATATAATACATGCCACGAATTTACTTGTCAAATATAGTGTAGTGACAACTCATTGTAGTGTTTAACCATATGGTTTAACATACTGTCTCGCGTAGCCAGACCGCTGCTACGCGAGACTACTTTTTTATTTAAATAGGAAGGGGTGGCACCAAAAGGCTAGGCCTGCATGAGGGTGCTTCCACTTAATCCCTATGCCTTGCCCTGTGCTTTAATCGTAGATACAAAATACACTTTAAAAGAGTTTCCCAAATGACTGAATCGATACATATCAACAACTGAATCACACAGATAGGTCATAATACTATTCGCTATGTTAAAATACTATCTCGAATACTACTCACCCAGTCTGTCCACCATCTTTACGATTATCACGTGTCAAACTAGCACCGCCCCTTCGCGAAGGGGGCGGCCGCTCCAAGCTGTTTACTTACAGACCTCGTTACCATAGATTATCGAGAGAGTCTATGTCGTTACAGCATAGATAATACATGTAATAAAAATATTATTACGTGTATTATCTATGGTTACAGACTTAGGCCAATGAAACTTGATTAGCAGTTTCGCGTCATCGCCCGCATGCTTTTGATACACCCGCATGGAATTTCATTATTGGTATTTCAGATCGAAATACTCTAATAGAACGGTCACTTTTACTCTAATAGAGCAATCAGCTATACTCTAATGGAAAAATCACTTGTTATAGATTAGTAACGTACCTTAGCTATTTAATGCAAGAGTAATCAGTGTAGATCTCACTGTTTTTTTTGGCAGAAATCTTCATGTTTGGACATAGGCGGCGGAAAGGGGGGGGCTAGGGGGCTAAAGCCCCCCCTAGGTCTGCTGAGGGGGGGCTTAGCCCCCCCTCAGAATGATATCACACCGAAATTATCTTTCTTGGAGTGGGGCTGAAAACCGTGATAAAGATCGAGATACTCTAATAGAGCAGTCACTCTAATAAAGTAGTCAGTGTGTAGCGAGCTATGTAAGGATTTTTATGTAGTTTATCAGCTAGAAATGGTAGCTGGTGAGGTGGAAAGCTCTTGTGAGTTGGTTGTGACCTTTTTTTTTTTTTTTGGTCTCACCTTACCAAACTATAGAAATAAGTCTGGGTCAGCTCAGCGGAGCCCCCCCTCATATCAACTACTTCCTCCGCCGCTGTGTTTGGATGTGTGTTGTGCTTTTGGAAAAATAATGAATAATAACCGCCCGCCCGCATCAAATTTTCAAAAATCTGAGCGAGAAACTGGTAATCAAGTTTCATTGGCGTTAGACTGCATCATTATCGTTAGTCATTAAGATATTCATATCCAGTGGAACGCTCAAAAAATTCACTGCTTATAACTTACATCTTTATTCCTTCACGATAAGTCGTTCTAACTAGACAAGACTCAAGGCAAACAAAACCGGAGAAGCCATAGTTTGCCGCCTATCAAGTTAGCCCGGCAAAACGAATAACCACGTCACTAAATGTATGAGCAGGCAAGCGATTTGATTGGATGCACCAGTTTTCGGCAATTTCGCAAGGTACACATGCTACATAGTCTGGTAGATGAAACTTGTAACCCAGAAAAAAATGGTATAAAAGAAAGTTTGGTATCATTTTAAAGCTCTTTTCTCATAGAACAACATATCCAAAGTCCCAAAAAATTCCCCTTGGGGAATTTGTTTCATGTTTCACCATCACTGGAATCAATATAATTATGCATTCATGATCACAATACAGCAAAAGACTTGGTACTGAAGCATGTCTGTAGCTGGATCAAAGGTTTTTCCCACTAGATATGTTACCAACTGATTGTTTGTAAAGCAGTTTAATGATCATTGCCAAATTAATTCCCAGTACAAGCCTTAAATTCTGACCATGCACAGATACAGTATGGACACAACCACATCACTCAGTAATCACTTTAAGTGTGTATCTAGTGAATGGCTGATAAGTGCACCTGGCCAAACTATGCATGGAGTTTACTCACGCATACGATGTATAGTGGACTAAGTGTGTGTAGTAACCCACAACCAACTACTGAATGTCTCCGTCCCCATTCGTACATAGCTAAGTTGGCAATGATACTTCAACATAAAGGGATAATTGACCAAGTTTTTCATTGTTTAAAGGCTTGCACCACAATAACGTTAACAAAATCATTGCCAGCGTGCAATTTCACTTGACTAGTACACCAAAGCAGTAGCTGTGGCTATAGAAATGATGATTATGACAGCCTTACTCCATCTACATGTTTCAAACAGAGGATGTATAGTAATATTATGCACACACTGATATGCATACACATGTACAGTGTTGGCATATCTGAGTTGGTCGAGAGCCACTTGGCCTATATAATTGCTCAAATACAAAGCATTTAATAAAGAACCTGAGATGTTAGAGACCGGTATGGGTGAACTCACAACTTTATATCACCATGGACTTTAGAAAAATTTCCTAAGGAGTGTTACCATGCAAGAGGACATGTTGTATCCTGCAGTAAAACTCAAAATGCTGTTTTGGTTTTTAATAGATTGTCACTTGATGGCGCTGTATAACTACTGTATACTATCGGTATGCCATTTTAAACCTCCATTACCTGCATATATAATAAAAAAGTAAGCATTCATTATCTTACTTAAGACAGAATTGTTGGCAAGCTGACTGCAGTTTGTATACCAGTCCATATCTTTTTATATGCACACTTTTCATATAAAATAGTGAAGCTTTAAAAACAGTTTTTTTTAAATCCATGTTATTGAAGTATTAGAAATTAGATGGTAGTTTAACGAATTTGCTCAGCATTACTTTGCCGTTTGGATTTGGTCCTTGATTCTCAATAATAGTCAATTTGGTAAGTGCCATGTGACTGTCAGTCCAATACCCTTTACATGATTTCACCAAATTTTGGTTTAGTGTTTACTGTATTTAATTTGTGATAATACACGTACAGTTCGAATATGACCAGCTGATCTGAGCAAAAACCAAACTAGTTTGCATTTATTTTGAATTTCTTATAAAAACTTTGTTGTCTAAGGGAAAAGGCAATGGGCTGCTAAAGTTTCAGCCTTGCATAATTGAATACTCTTGGGGGTAGAAGGCAGGAACAACAAAAGCTGTACATTTATATGCATACAGTGACTATACCAAGCACTTATTTAACCAATAGTTTACGAGTGCAATAGTCAATACAATGGAATTGCAACTTGGCTTGTTTTGTTCACCATGAATTGGCAAATCATGCAGTTGTTAACTCAAGCTTACAACAAGCAAGAAGGCTATTAAGCTTAGAAATGGCAATGATGAAGTTAATTTTTATCGCAACATAAAATAAACACACGTAGCTCACATGTGCATGATAGTAGCTAGTTCTACTTTGTATAGGAACTTCCCTGAACAGGCAAGTACAATGACATCGTGTGTATTAGTAGTGTTGGGAGTAACGCGTTACATAATTAAGTAACGAGCTACGTAATATTACTTTTGTGGTAACAAAGTAATATAACGAAATACGCTATAAAAACAGGTAATATAACTCAAGTTACTTCACTTACAAATCTAACATGTTACCTAAGTAATATAGTTACTGTAGGAGTCTAATATTATGTAATATTATTACTACAAGTAACGAAGTTACTAATCTCGTTGGTTAGCCTCTGAGTAACGCCTAGCCACAACGAAGTAACGAAGCCTACTGAATGAAGCTTATTCACCAGCTTCTTACTTATAGCCAAGATTTGCACATTGTCCAACAACGCAATCATGTCACGTGATAAAGTGGTAGTTTCACACATGAAAGTTTAAGGCTGTGGACACAAAGTAATATAATATGTAATATTATTATAGTTACTTTATTTTATGGGTAATATGTAACTGTAACTAAATAGTTCAGTTGCAAGTGATATGTAATATGTAACTAGTTACTTTTACAAAGTAACTTGCCCAACACTGTGTATTAGTTATATCAGTCTGTTAACTGCTTTGCTGTCTACTGCTAAAACTATTATCATTGTACCGGCCCAATGTATTTTGTATAATAGTGTATGTTAACTAGTCACATTTTCACGGAATGGGTAATTTGAAATACAATGTCAAGTACCTCAACTGAACATACAAACATGCTGTGACACCATGTGTATACACCAACCCAAGTACAGTGCATGCCATATTCCTGTACAGTACAACTTTCACCCACTGTAAAACTGGCAATGTAAGTGATCATGAGCTCACTGTAGTACATGTCTCAGTACACTTACATTTGGTCGGTGTGATAACGACTAGTGACAGGATCTTAATTAACAACTGACCATGAACACAGGAATACTTTACAAGTGTGCATTTCTGCTGTTCTTAAATTTAGCCTTTTCCAAAATTCTTTGTGTTGTCTAGCTACGTAGCATATTAAAAGTCCTGGAGTCTCTACATGGTCAGACTTCTTGACTAGCAAAGTCCCAATTTTCACTAGTTGCCAACTTTGTAATTCGTTACCATCCGTACATGGTTCCACCATTGTAGACGGATTTCCTGAAAGGTATCTACGAGTGAAGGAGCCTCAAATCATGTTGTATCCCAAAATTAATACATTCACTGAGTTGTAAAGTACATAGCTCTCCTCACAGTTTATTTCGTAAGTGTCACGTGACTGTCGGTTCAATAGCGCACGCGTTATTGTGGAGCGGACACTTCAGGCTGATATTCAGAATGTCTCCTTTTGGTTAGTAGCTAATAAATTAAAGCTTAACATTGTTAAGTCACTATGTATGTTAATTGGTTCTCGTCAGAGAATCAGTGGAAAGAGTCTTAATTATAACTTGTTCCTTGATAATTCAGCTCTAACAAATTTCTGTTGCAAGATATTTGGGAGTGTACTTTGATCGTTATCTTACCTGGGACTCTCACATTAATTATGTACTTCAAAGAGTTAGAAGAAAACTTTATATGATTAATCGACTAAGACCTGTTGCTCCTAGGGTGCTTCACCTTTTGTATCAAGCATTTGTATTACCCATTTTTGACTATTGCGATACAGTGTGGTCTCCATCAAATGCCTCCTGTATTTGCAGATTGGAGAGAGTTCACTCCAAGTTTTTGTCTTCTTTGCCACCTTTTCATAGCTCAGATCTAGGCATAACTCTGGTTGAACGAAGAACCTTTCATACAGCTGTTCAGGTTTTCAAAATATTGCACATTGTTTCGCCTACATATATGCAAGGACTGTTTTCGTATGCTACTGATGTCACTGGTCGTTCTGGACGAAATCCCCACCGTTTGTATGTTCCTAGAATCAGAACCAACTATGGCAAGAGATCTTTACGGTATCGGGGAACCTTGATATGGAACCGTCTATCTGCTATGTTGTACAATGCCACCTCTGTCAGACAGTTTAAATTATTATTTTGTTCTTTGTAAATTTATTTTAGTTTTGTGTGGTGTACTATTTTGTGTTGTTTGATTGCATGTAATTTCACAGGGCACAGCTGAAAAACAGCCTCTTCGGCTGATGCTGTTTTCCCTGTATAAATACTACTAATAAAATAAAATAAAATAAATATTGCACCGACTTTCGGTTCAGTAATTAACCACTGCCAAAAAATTATTGTCACACTTTGCGGCTGCAAACTCCAGAAAATTTGCCTGGTTAGAGGAGGTAGAAAGGAAGAAAAATCAACGGCACTAACTACTTGAGGCATTAGACTGGCCAACACTGGAAGTAACAGGGAGTAAGGACTGATAAAGCTAGCCGTACTACGGCATAATACGACCATTCCGAGGACCGTTCACCTTTCAGAAGGGGGGGTGCTAATATAATGGTTGGTTGGCTAAGAAAATCGACAACTGGTTAATACAACTAGCTACGAAGCATGCTCTATCTAGGGCATGCCTCCCAGAGAAAAATTTTGCAAATTTAGCCGCTATTCAGTATTAAAAGTTGGCAATATTTTTGACTGAAAAATGATGCCACTTTGTTTAAGTGATTCACAATGCATGTAATTAAAGCATTGTGAGTCACCTAAGTGTAATAATGATGAAATGACACCATTATTCCAGAACAGTTGTAATAGCAGCGGCTAGTAGCTGCATGTCATATGTAGCTAAGGCCCAAGGGGTTGCCAGCCCCCCACGCAAACTTCTAAATTGTGTACAAGAGTTCCAACATTTAAGTATTTCAAAACGTATTTCAATAAATATTTCATGGATTTCAATGGATTTATAATTAGATTTCTCAGATAGTGTACGAGAGTCCCAAGATGTTGGCTACCCTTTGCTAAGGCCACAGCCAGTAACTAAAAATATATTCTTTACATAAAGAACAGGAAGGAGAAGGATGCAGCTACACATCTGACCATCAATACTTGCCATTAATTTTGTGTTTGAAATACCTTAATTTAGCAGTACATTATAAATTTAGCAATTTCAGAGTTTGGTTTTTTGCTAATTGATTACATCAATTCACAAGTTAATAAAATTTATAATTATATGGTAAATTCATCAATGTACAAGATCGCAAATTTTAGTGTATTACTTGGCTTAAGGTATAGCTAGTGTGCTTACAGTCCTATGGCTCAAACTATAATGTCCAAACAGTAACAATGAAGAGAGGGCAAGTATACACTCACCATGCAGTGTGTAGAGTACGCATATGTACAAATGTTCAGCTAGGGGGGTCCGGGGTGATGCTTCCTCTGGAAATTTTTGGAATATGGCTATATCACAAGATTGAATCTGGAAGCTATTTTTTACCAAATACTCTATTGTACTGAAAGATCGTGGAGGTACAAGATGGATGAGCTCAGTTGTAAGCAATTTTAGAAAAACAAAACTACACCTTTAAATGCTATTGGCAATACATAATAGTGGATTGTCAAAGACATACACAGGATTGGTCACTGCAGAGATTTAAAATGCACACAAAAATAATTTCAACTTTGTAGTATATATAGCCACAGACTGTTCTGTTACTATTTCAATCTGACTTTTTCAACTATATGGCCCCATCACCATATTAATTTTTTACAACCAGAGTCGAAAGTCTCTTACATATACAACTAGTTTTTGGCCACAACTAACCCATGACAGCGTAAATGCTGTGGTATCTTATAAAGTTGAGCTTCAAGGGGTTTGGGAGTGCAAACCCTGTATGCATGACATTAAATTTATTAGCTTCAATTGATGCTAGATTCAGATAAATGCAGCATGGAAATTTGACAGTAAAAACAAACAGTTCTCAGATACTACAGCCTTGTTAACTGTATACATGCTAAGAAATTAACTGTTTTACTTAAGCATGGTAACCCAAGCATCAATGTAGCAACAACTGAAAATACCCACTATATTTGACAGAAGTTGCTATCAGACAATGATTAGTATATGGCAGGATGTTTGGAGCAATGGTAAGATAGCAGTGCACAGGTCAAGAAAACACTGCCGGGCAATGTCTTGAAAAACATTATGATGGTTGTTCTATTAGAGTAGTTGACTGTTCTATTAGAGTATTTCGATTTTAGCAGCTTTTAGGTTAAGTCTCACACCAAAAGTATAATTTGAACCCCTCTTACTAGGTAATCCTAAGTATAGCTTAGCCATTCTCCCTTCTCTTTCCATCTTTTCATTGTCCATGCATACACATAAAATGCAATTGCATCTATACTGCAACTTCTAGAAGCTTCTTAGTTTGCACATGGTAAAATTTTGGAGGGGGCCCAAGCACCACCCCTAAATCCGCCCTTGACACATACTGTTTCCTTTTCACTTGATACTAGTGGACTGTCAACGCACCGATGGTCCGGGCAAAAACGGTCCGGCCGGACCATTTATGCTGTCATAAATGGTCCGGCCGGACCATTTGTGCATGCATAAAATGGATAACCATTTCGTCCTAATACTGATAAGGAGGATAACCATTTCGAGGACGAAATGGATAACCATTTCGTCCTCGAAATGGTTATCCTCCTTATCAGTATTATGAGCCATCACTGGAAGCAAGCAACTTGCGCCACTTCAAGTTGCAGATTATTCACTCTAAACTTGATCTCTGAGCCTTTCGTGTTCGTTAGAGCTAGTATATAGTCCTGCTGTAGCTGCAGTATAGCCGCGGATCCTCAGTCAGTAAATTGAACGCCGGCACGCGACTGCGTCGTATCGAATCTTGCTCCTTAGCCGGATATGCTGTATAAGCTAACTACCAGACTCCCTATACCAACAAGATACGGCCGCAACAACCAGTTATACAGTCTATACACTCCAACTCTGTCTGCTATTTGAGCTAACTAAGCAGTACTGAGATATCTATTGGATTTAGTTTGTCAGCATGCTGAGAAATTTTGCGAGATTTCTTTGAAGGCACCGCTTCAAAGAGATGAGGCTAACCTATATTTGGTGTATATAGCTATTCTTGTCGACTGTACGGTGGCAAATAGTCGTTGCAGTTTAGTTTGGTAACCCGGACCATTTATGTTCGGGTAGGACCATTTATGTCGTCATAGATGGTCCGGCCGGACCATTCACCGTTATGTCGAACATATTTGGTCCGGCCGGACCGTTTATGCACCCGGACCAAATATTTTGTTACAGGACCTATACTCATTGTAAAGAACCACCAGAGGGTTGTTTTGAGTTGAAGGATGCTGGTTTTTAGGTGTGCGTTCTATTAGGATTTTTGCAAAAAAAACATGGGCGATCCCTATTATGAACCCACTATCGTGGTTCATGATACCTTACTTTTTGCGAAGTGGCGGGCGGCGCCAGACTAAATAGAACAGTAAAAGCGCTACACAAAACCATAGATAGTAGCTATATTCTACGTACGTAGAATATGCCTCTCTAATGTATAAAACAATTAATGACATGGTAGATATTAATGTACGCCAACAGTTTAGACCAAGCAACACCACAACTTACCAAAAACACGACCAACAAGACAATACCACCATCTTCACTATATTTTACCTACCTCATCCACCACGGCATACCAAAACAGCTATTTCTCAAGAACAATAAACGAGTGGAACATACTACCAACTGATACAATTGAAATTGCAGATACTGATCTATTTACAGCTAGACTCCAATCATATTATTGTACCTAATGTATTTGTTTATTTGATTCCTGAGCACACCAGCAGGGCTGACTGCTCAGTAAACAATAATTATACAACCAAGTACTAAGAATAATACGAAACGCGGTTAAAATTACGTCATAAATAAATAAATAAATAATTAAATAAATAATTAATAATTAATGTTTGAGAAAACTACGAGGCCTAGAGACATGAACTAACCGGGGATAGATTCGCCTGTGAATGAAAGCACAAACGTATAATCGTCGCTCCTGTTTATGCTGATGACTTGACCATACGTGTAATTCTATATAACGCCCAGTACCACACCCTTGCTTAATTACTTACATATTGCGCGAAGAAGATTAGTGATGCCCGTGCAGGAGAGCCAGAAGCCACTTGTGTAAACAAGAAGATTACAAGTAAGTTTTTATGTTTGTAACATCTCAAGTCTCCATGCCAGCTGCCAGTGGATTCATTCACGTAAATAAACAATACAAGAAAACATTAAACTGACATATGCCACGCTCTTTACAATAAGCTTACAGTTACATATAAAATACAAGTAAACAATTTTGTCTTGTGCAGCTGGCATGGTGAACTTTCTTTGTGTTGGTGTCAGGCAATTCAATACGTGCTTAATCTTTTTTGCCTTCACCTGACTTAGCTAATAGGCTCTGGCTGGCTTGGCTGTCTTCCTTTATCTGGTTTATCTGGCTTGCATACGCCTACAGCATTGTGTAGCTATCTCCTGAAAGTTGTGTATGCATAACTATAGTGTGTCACCCATCACTGTGCCATTGCTACATCACTGATGAACCTTACTTAGCTCTAGTTGATGTTGATATGCATTGCTGTATATTGGTTAATAATTATTATCTGCATGGTGATGTTGCCTATGATGTATTGCTGCATACAATACTGCAATAATGTATAGTTCTCTCCTGTATGTTTTGTATACATATACTTTGTACACATCACTGTGCCATTTATACCACACCAATGATGTACTGGCACTTAGCTACTGGTGGCCTTTAGTTACGATGCCACTATTGTGTTATATCTGTCACTACTGTGACATATTGAGTTGATTTGGGGATAATACATTCACCACCTAATAGCCTCACCGGGGGGGCTGTCACGCTGGTGTATGTACTTGGTTGTATGTGACGCGGTCCTAGTAATAATAATAATAATAATAACAACTGGAAAGATTTCTGCAGTTGCCAACAAGGGTAGATGCTTATAAATTATGAACTCCTTTCCTTTTACAATAAAATTATGGAACCAACTAGATGATCATATTATCCAAGCTCCATCTCTTGATTTATTTAACTATTATATAAATTTGTAAATAAGTAGCTAACTACAAAACTGATTTTTTTGGAATCAAACCACAATTCTCTCGGTTTGATTCACACTATAGGCACCCTGAGGCACGTGAGCAATCGCAGCATGTTTTGAAGCTTAAAATACAGCTACAGTCTATTTCAGGTTGGTTGTCCACGTAAGGCAAATGCAAAAATATCACGTGAATAGAAATAACCAATGAAATTTCACACCAGGCGGACGGCGTTAGTTTAAACTGAAGGCTGCTGATCTCATTGGCTATTTCAAGCACGTGACTTTTAACACTTTGTTTCTCTAGTCAACCAACCGGAAATAGACTGTATACAAAAACTGCTACGATTGCACAATTAACCTAGCTTCCTCACGTGCTGAGGGAGTCTATAAAAGCAACCATGGCCAGTCAGACTAGACTCTCCACTTATGGGGAAGTCAGCTGCCTTCGATTAAGAAGACAGTCGTTACCGTCACTATAGGCTTGAAGCTTAAAGGCGAACCTCGCGTCGTGTCTCAGTAGAGAGAAGATCGAGTTTCAAGCTAAGCCGGTGAGTGTCTCAGTTTATGTCGACGCATACCAGGTCCCATGTGTCACTATAAAACGTACCAGACCCGAAACCGGCCACGCTGCAACATAGTAGCGGCCGGTTGATTTGCTAAGACTGAATTAAGTGTTCATATAGACCCGAATACGTGAAATAGACTCGGCACGGTTCATTTTCTCCTTTCGGCTACCAGAGGAATGGCTGACGAAGCTACTGTGTTTTATAAGCGTCTTGCCTCCCTCCTTTCCAACAAATGGGACACACCTTGTGGGATGGGTGAGATGCTGTTTAATTGCGTTCGTCCATTAGATGTATACGAGGCCAAGATCTAAGCATAGATCTAAGGGATGTTTTGGACCGTCAATTTTTACATCAGTGCCTACTGACTTAATCCAGGCTAAAGCCAAACTGTCTTCTGTTATATAAATTAAGCTTTGCTGTATTTGTTTTTTAATAGGTGTGATGGTTATCACATTAAAAAAAAAGTTGCATGCGAGGATATGGGAAAGTGCCACGGTAGCTACATATCAGACAATTCTATGTATTTTAATGTCATTCAGCTACAGTATAAAAATGTACTGTTTGTTAATTCAATTAGAATTTTAAAAATAAAACTGATTCTACAAAAACCTGTTAATTTTAGCAACTTTTATATGCTCACCTGTATAGCACGTATATCATATAGGGGGTGGGTGGGTACGGAGGGGAGGAGTGGTGGGCCGCCCACGCACAAGAAGTGGTTGACAGTGAAAAAACAGTTTATAAGTATCATACAACTGTTTAAATATATACGTTCTTTGATATTGTATATGCATTAGTTTGCCAATGATAGTTATAAACGGCAAAAAGAATGTAATGAATTGCCCGCCCACGCCCAATTTGCGCTTTCGTTAAAATGGCCTTGCTCAAAGACGATTAAATGTCTATGACATAGTTTTCTGTATAAATACTTTGGTTTGTTTATCATGCTGTAATATTGTGCTGCTGTGTTATGCTATAATAATATTAATGCTTATATTATTTAATGATGTTTGTTTGTTTCTATTACTTTAGTGCACGGTGGGAGGTGGAAGCGTCCATGATGATGATTGGGCAATGTGCAAATAAGGTGAGTGTATGCTTTGTAAAAAGAAGCCCACGTAGCTGTGCAGGGCTCATCTTCTGTACAGATCAGCTTCTGTATAGTCTTTCATTATTTTATTTTTCCCGAGGGGTATCCAACGCCCACGCAAAACACAGAAATGGTGTACCAGAGGGGTTGCCAACGCCCACGCAAAGCACCCAACTGGCGTGTACGAGACTCCCAATCTTTATGTATTTTTAAAAGCATTTAGTGATATTGCTAACTAGTAACTACCTGTACAGTTGTTGATCTACATCTTGTTCTAGTTATTCATGATCGATCATTGTCTACTTTGTTAAACTCACTTTCTCCATTATTTTTACATGATTTTGGATTTAGGATTTGGTTTCTAATATATTTGTGTATTTCTGATTGGATTTCTCACATAGCATACAAGAGTCCCAAGGCATTGGCTACCCCTCGCTTTTTACCAAAAGCCTCTAGTTGACAAAGATAGTGTGACCATCTAATTATGATATTACCATCTAAATTAAATTCTTGATCACAGATACACATTTTCCTTGTTGCTATATGTGGCACACCACAAAATTAACCAATGTAAACAACCATTACCATACCTTGTAGTGTTTTATTTTTATGTGAATATGTAGTGAAGTGTGTGTAGTGTGTGTGTGTGTGTAGTGTGTGTGTAGTGTGTGTGTAGTGTGTGTGTGTGTGTAGTGTGTAGTGTGTGTGTGTGTAGTGTGTGTGTGTGTGTGTGTAGTGTGTGCGTGATAAAGATTTTTTTTAATTCACCAATTTAAATGTGACTGTTTTTTCCACAGGTTTATATGTTGGAGAACTGCAAACAAATAACTTGAAATTTTTATAATGACCATTTTTAAAAATATTTATTTGATTACATGTACAAAATACAAAGATGTATCACATGATCAAAAAAAGTTATTAGCATGATGTACAAGGACTATTGACCATTGAAAAGTTGATGAATTAAACATTCAAGAACGGAATACTTCTCCATTGCAACTCGCCCACGCAATATAGCGCGCGCGTCACTAATAATCAGTGCTCAGCCGGGGTATGCGACTATTGATGGTGATTTTTATAAAATTATTTGTACCGTGTAAAACGTTCGTCACAAAAGGTATAGCTAGCTGAAGTATTCAAGAAAGGATAGATCTAGCCTGGTATAACCTGGAATCGTTAAAAAGTTCGCGCCTGGATTGTTGGGGTGAGCCAATATTTTCATTGTCAATGGTTCTATGTGTAATGTTAAACCCCCTACTTTGTACCATGAAGAAGGCCGTATTAAGCTGTTACATTTTACGTGAAAGTAGATGTCATGCTGGCCATTCCTGCTAGAACCTGGAAAAGGTTTAAAAGTTATCTGACGCTCCATAACAGAGCCTTGAAAACCTGCTTCCAGTGTAGACGCGTGTATCTTGCCAATAAATTTTTTTAAATTAAAAGTCGCTTAATTGTTGGATATGATATGAAAGTCGAGATGAAACTATCACTCATCAGTGATAGTCAAAGGTTGAACAATGTATGTCAGGATTTCTGACCTGTCACCGGCACACCATAGCCAGGCCTGTTAGCTATAGCTGAGTCAGTCACTTGCAGAGTTCCCACTGCTTAGTATCACCAGGACTGTGATTATCAGGGCTGCAGCCCTGGTTATTTCCTGGATTTGGCGATTTGGCAATACCACTGACTAACGATAAACATACCTAGTTTAGTATGTAGAGTAGATGCTGCATATATGAGACACCACTGAAAATGCAACCACATGTTATTCCGGAAGGAAATAGTTGTTGACCTCCAAATTTTTCCCAACTACACATGGACTTGGTCATAGATGCAGGGGACAGCCGGTGGGGCACCACATGGCTTACACGCGGTCTTGGTCATCGGCTTTACTAGTGACTTGGCCAAGCTAACCTACCAGAAGAAAGCTATTAGGATAAGGGAGGAAACTGGCTGCTCCTAGTCTGGGGATCAAATCCCTGGTGCCAGCACCACCTGCAGGGTTTCCCAAGTGGTCTCCTCCAACTACTCAGATCCATCAACTGGATGCACTTGTATGGTTTCTTGACCAGCTAGAAATTAGTTTAAAAGTTTTCAACCCTAAGGCAATGATTTCAATGTGGCACCATGTCAAATGATTTAGTGTATCTTCCTCAACTTCTTGGTGCTTTTATCACAAAGTGAACAATTTCATCATAATTATTTTGTCTGCACTATAATTACCTTAAGATGCCAAAACAGTAGGAAAACCAAGCATTGTTCTTGACTGCTTGATAATGAATAGCAGTTTCTACAATACTAGTAGTCACACAGCAATCCCACCCATATCACTTTACCTCCAGAGCGATTCACTAATCTGTTATGTTTAATGATGCTTTTTGGTGTACCATTCCAGTATTTCAGTAAAATGAAGGAGTTTGTAATTTACCAACCCAGTTCTAGTTCTGTGGCAATCCACATTCAGGGGTGTAGGGGGTTCACAGTATCTGAATTCAATCTTGTAGATAGCATCAGGAGCACCACATTGTTGGGCAATGCAAAGTTAAAGACCAGAAAAGTTCAGTATAGCTATCAGGAAACTTACAGTACATTGATTCCTCAAATGTGATCAGAGTATATCTACAACCACAAGAAAGAGCAATCCATTGAAATCTAATAGAGTAGTTAATGTACTCTAATAGAATGTTCACGGAGATCTACATTCATTGAATTGATTCCTAGACCCTCAAACTTAGTGGCTAGATGTTGAGTTTTCTATTTTTAAGAGAATTTGGATATGCATTTAAATCACCCCTCACTACCACCTACGCATATAGCCATACATGTACATGTATTAATGGAACCAACCTTCTACTACAATATCCATACTATCATGAATCCAGAGTCAAACTTGCAAATTGTGGACATTTATCTCAATGTGAATATTGAATATGAGCGTAATGGCAATTTTCAGTTTCGTATATGCACCATTTCCTTTTCACTCAATACTCCCAGTGGTTTTGGTGTACAATCTATCACGATTATTACAAAACACAGGGACAATCAATTGTTCAAGATAAGTGCAAATATAGTATTTTTACATGAACAATACATATGTAAATGTCAATTATTTCATTTAGTTTCTAAATAACGTAGCAAAATGCCAATAAAATATATAAATCTATTGTTTCAAATGTCAATACCACTTATTATCAGTACTCATCATCAGAGAGGTATAAATCATGACATTCTGGTTGTGGTTGCAGCTGAGCTTGCGACAGTTGGGAGAACTGTTGTGACAGCTGGGACATCTGCTGATACATCATCATGTTTGCAGGATTATTCTATAAATATTTAACCAACAATAAGCAAGAAAATACTAAAATGCATGCATTTTAGGCATATTTTAATCAAGATGTATCAAACAGTACAGCCATACTGTGTAGTAGGGTTCCCCCTAAAGTGACGCGTGCCACTAGCAGCGTTTAAAAACCATCATGGAAATATCATATGCGGTAAAAATCACCTTTACGGAAGTAGTCTTACTCCATCAGCATCAATTACAGCATTAAGATCAAGAAACACTTACAGGTGTCTGGATATTGAATTTAAAAATTTTTTGTTGCCATAATTCGAAATTTCATCTGACTGCCAGCCTGCCTGCCTGCCTGCCTGCCTGCCTGCCTGCCTGACCACAGTCGCAAGGCTAGAGGCCAAACAAGGCAGCGCATGGCCACCACTTTACACCATAGCAACAAGCTCACTGGTGGGATGTGCCTTTTGTAGTTCCAACAAATGTCTGCCTTCAGTGCTTTGCCATTCCTTTTATCTTTTAAATGATTGTCTTCTTCTTTATGGAGATCATACCAAGGCATTAATTTTCGGGTAGTTGGTAAAGGTGGATATGGTTGGACATGAATGCAGACACGGACATTTACAAACACATTTATACAACAGTTATTTTCATACCTAACATTGTTCTATTCAGTAGTCTTCGCTTCCAGACAGAGATCGACTTCGAATAGAGCTTATCTATTTATAAGCGCATGTGCGAGGATAGGCTAGCACGCTACAGAGTACCATACACACGCTATAGAAATCTAATGCACACTCACGGAGATTCTGCTGGCATGCCCCAACTTAGCCTCTCAAGCCAGGACCTAAGCGCCAGCAGCTCCTGGATCTGGCATACAACAGTAAACTAGGGTGGATCTCCACAATTACATCACTGCATTAGATTTCTAGTGCATTTGTACAACAGTGCTTCTTGTTGTGTGCTAGCCAATCCTCTGCACATGCGCTTATAAATGGAAAAGTGCTACGCGAAGACCATGTCTGGGCTCAGAGCCTATAGAGGCAAAGAATACCTTACAGAACAACATTAGGTATGAAAATTAACTGTTGTAGGGGTGCAACAATATATCACAATATTTTCTGCCACAATACAATGCAATATGTGTGATGAAATATATCGATATATTGCGTATTGCAATGTATTGCTGTGTTACAATATTTATTTATTTTTTTTTTTATTTATTTTTTTTTTATTAATGCTTTACAGCACAAGTGCTGAAGGTCTGCAGGACACCTGGTCCTACAGCCTGCTCAAAGACTTTAGCCACTTAGACTTTAACTACTTAAGGTGTGTTTGAAAAGTTGGAGAAAGGAGAAAAAATCCATGACTGGACCTAGGTAGCCTCGAACCTGCAGCCATCCGATTTACGCTCGAACGCTTACAGGAGTCTACCAGGTGGTCAGGATGTTTTCTCCTTGTTATTTTCATGTAATTATATCCATAGGAATTCTAGAGAGTAACTCATTATCTCTAAGTACCCCAAGTAGAACCAAATGGACACTAGTTTATTTATTAATGCTTTACAGCACAAGTGCTGAATATATTGCATGGTTGTAATGGGGTGTGGCTTGTGGACAATTAGCCTATTCAGCTGCCACCCTCCTGGAGGGTGGGCATCAAAGCCACTAGAATGTAATTGTTGATGTTTTAGAAGCCACATATCCTAAATGAACAGTACTGGTTGTAGTACTGCCTACCTGTACTGTAATACCTATTTAATAACTGTTGGCCATTATAAGCAGCTTTTGACTGGTGGGTGTACACCACATGACACTAATGCTATCTGCTGTATCGTATGAAGCTTAAATCCATGAGTTATTTATACAAGTATAGCACTTTAACATCACCAAAGGCCCTAATCCAAATATTGCAATACAGTATATATTGCAAATATTTTTTAAGGCAATACGCAATATAGTATTTATCTGTATTGTTGCATCCCTAGTTTCCATCCATATCCACCTTTTCCAACTACCCTTAATTTTCCCTATCAACACTTTTCTTGAAGGAGAGTATTTAGACACCACAAAACTGCAGTATTTGAGGTGCTTAACCAACTGTAGCAGCTAAGCTGCACTATAAAACAATTGCCATGCCACCTTTAATGATCAGAACATGCCATGACAACAATCTAGCTCTGTAGGAAAACAAGGCATAATGCCATTCCCTTTAGTTTGATTTATTGTGTAGCGAAATGAGATACTTTAATAGACACAGCAGTCACAGCCACATGCATATTCATAGCTATGCTCTAACAATAAGTTGACAAACTAGTACATTGCTCAATGCCCAATGCCAAGTAGCTAGATATTTTCCCTCATAGCTACCATCATCTCTTGTTTCACTGCTTTTATTGCTGGAACCCTAACTTCATTTTTGACTTAATTTATAAAATTGCACTAGTATATTTAGTAACTATATGTGCCCTGCATTATTCACACACAGCACGGCAGCCTCAAGAAAAAGTATGCACTACCATACACATACACAATCTGATGATTGATGCAGCACTGCACACCTGAGACATATAGTTATGATCCAACATGTGCGGTGGTGCCAGTCCTGGAGGTCTGCTACCAGGGGGCAACATCCTTGTACTCATACCACTGCCAATCGGTGCATTCATACCACCACCACCAATTGGTATACTATCATGATCAGAAGCTCCTGATAATGTAGGGGTACTACCACTAGCAGATGATAGGTTTTGAGCACTGCCAGTCATGAAAGAACTACCACCAGTAAGGTTTGATGTTACATAGTTACTCTGGTTGACTGTCATTCGGCTGGTGTCACTGGCACGAGGTAGATAGAGTGTGGCATTTGAAGGTGGTTGGATTGCTGGAGATGACACATTAGATACTAGTGGGACACCTGTAGACCATGGAACAGCTACGCAACACCTTAAGTTTACTACTCAACTTACTGTTATAAGTTGGTACAGTCATGTGGAAAGGAACTGGTTTGCTCTGCTGGAGACTTTGATACAGTTGAGTCTGATTTTTGTGGACTTCACAAAATTGCTGTTGGTGAACAACCAATATAACAACATAAATGAACAGTACTTACATGTATGTACTAGTTTAAGCACCACGATAAGTGTAACTCAAGACAAATATAGCAGAGGTAAAGCCGAGTGCTATATTAGGCTTGAGACCACATCTGAGTGAAATATTTTAAACCCACTATTAGTACAATTTCATTACATTGAAATACTGTAGTACAAAAATCTAATAGAGCAACCACACTCACTGTACAACTCTAATAAACCATTCATGTAGATATATAGACAAAAGCAAACGTAAAACCAATGAGCATAATGCCAGCTAATAGTATATTGGAAAGTGGACATTGCAGAACAGCAGTATTACACATTTTACATAAACACAAAAATACATGTTTTCTATCCGAGCAGTCACACAAGACAAAATATCAGAATAGCGAGTAGATCAAAATACTCTAATAGAACAGTCACTACAAAGTCAAACATTTTAAATAAAACAATCACACTGATTTTTGGTACTCTAATAAATAAAGTAGTCAAGGTTATGAAGTATGTAGTGAAATGCAATAGGAAAATTATTTTCGTAAAAAACCAAGGCTATACCCAACATATACATTTTTGCTGGGTACCTCAATTTTCAGGTATTAAAAAGTTCAAAGTTGTACATGTAACTTTCAGGTGCTCAAATAGATAAATTATTTTAATTGCCATTCCTTAATGTACCCCTTCAAATCCGGAATTAACTTTGAACATGAAATAATGTGTAGGTTTCTGTTACTGTACAGTGAGATATTCTTATACAATGAAACTTAATTCCATGCACTATACAGTGACATGATTTTGGAAAACCTACCTTTTGGGCTCATTGAAATAGCACCAGCACGAGATGGCTGTAATAACACGTAAACAGCTTCAAACAACAATAAAGAATAATTGTGATACATGTACAAAGCAATGAATGG